>NC_140572.1:25187703-25787703 GCF_057381845.1 Rhamphochromis longiceps
CATAACAGCAGTTACAGATGACTCTCCCATCACTCCCCAATTCTCCCACAGCTTTATTTTGGTGCTCCAGTTTTCCACTCCCATTTTAATGCCCCCTTATACCTTTCAAATGTACTTAGACTAGAACCTCTGTCTAAGGAGCTTTTAACCTTTATTTTTATTGCTGCAGCTACCAGTGTCTTCCAGTTGGGTGATTCTCAGCTTCTTTCTTCGACCTCCGGGGTTAGACCACCCTTTAGTCATTGCACAGTTCTGGGGATTATTCTGCCCCGATTTCAAACAAAGATCTGTGTGTTTTGGGTTCACCGGCGTGTCCCCCTTTTTGCCAAGAGCCTCTTGAACCTCGTTGGTCTGGTGTTCCTGGTTTTCGCCAACCCCTTCATGGTTATTGCTGTGTTTGTGGGATCCATCTTCTCCAGGAGCCCAAACGTCATGACACTTGACCCCAGTTGCTGTCTCGGCAGTCCCTACATCTGTCCCTGCTGTGAAGGGTCCTCACATCTCCGGGTCCCCGTCTGGTGTCTGTTCCTTTCTCTGCAAGAGACAGAAAACCAAAACACCTCTCTCCCTAGCCTTGATAATCTAATATTGTTATCCATTGTTCTTCTAATGATTCAAATTTGGTTTAAAATATTATGTTCAGAACCTATTCTAATCATAATCTATGTGTGTGTAAAAGAAATCAAAAATTAATGAACCATTTCTAAGTCTACCACATTATAAGCTTAAGTTTTACCATAGCTAAATTATTAAACACACAAATAAAGTCATAAAATGTTCATAACACCATTGTTTGATGTTCGGACTCAACTCCCCCTTTTTGACACACTCCCATGTGTCAATTCATTGGAGCTAGACACTTAAAAGAGAAGGTTAGTGACATCATATCTGGTAACTGGTCCATCCAGAGCTGTAACATTTTGAAATGTACATACAACAAGCCAAACCACACCTTGGTCACACCAACTCTTTTCCGCCCCGAAGATGTCCAATGCCATCCTAGTATGGACTGTCAAAAGTGGCTTTAACGCTGACTGTCCTGACAATCCATTTTATAACGTTTCCTGGTCAGATTTGCCAATCTCTGCACCAGGGTTTTAAACTTTTCGCCATTTCCATTAGTTGTTATTTTTATTTAGTTTCGACTCCAGATTTTCAATTTTTACCAGTTGTAATTAGTTTTTACCAATTCTTTGCTAGTTTAGTGTTGTTTTTATTTTCTGAAAATCCTTAGTTTCAATTTAGTTTTATTTGTGTTTTGCAAAAATTAAGTGTAACAAAATCCCAGTTCCATCATATCAGTCATGCTCTTCTGGTTATCCTTGGGTGTTGAGACTAATAACTATTAACTCTTGCCGCACCGTGTGGTCCTAATTTTGGTTCAAGTGAATTGATAACCTTTTGAAGGCGATTGTTTCACACCTTTATTTAGATGTCCCAGTCCTGTTGTCTCGGGATACATCACGCTGCCTTATCTGGGGTTAGCTGTTTTCTGGGGATGCGGGTTGAGTGGGTGAGCTCTTCAAGGAGGGGGAGTGTGCTCCCCCTGATGAGGTCTTCTAGGTAAGCTAGGTTAACCTTCTTGTGTGGGCTTTTCAAGTGCACTTTAAGGTTAGTGGGACTTTTAGTTTTATAAATGTCCCTCATGTCCCCCTGATGACCCAGTATTTCAATTTTGCACACTGTAGTACACATTTTAGTTTTTGCTTGTAGCTCGCATACTCTACTTGCCACTCCTCTAAGTCCTGATGTTTCTTAGAGAGGGCAACAGTACCTTTAAAATTATATCACACGTGTGGGGGTGTGGCCTTGCCAATTGTTTTGCCCACCTTTTCAAAATGGCTGGCGTGCCCACAAGCACATTTCATGGAAAAAGAAAGGTAATCTTGATATTTACATTTAAAATGTTTTGTTAAACTCAGATTTTTATTTTATTCTTTTTGCAAGTACCCCTCCTCGGTGGCGAGAAACTGTTGGTGTGGTCAAGTGGGTGCTCTGGAAACAAACGCTCAGGACAGAACAGTTATCAGTCATGTACTTCCTACAAATTTTGCATATGTTTTATTTCATATTGATCCTCTGAGTGTAATGGTACATTTTAATTTGAATTTATCCAAACTAAACACAATATTTTCTTTATTTACTTTGCTCTTGTTCTTTTGCAGTACCACATCCTATCAAATGTCCCTGTCGATTATATTCTACATTTAATAACTTACTATTTCAAGTGAGAACCTAAATCACGTGGACCAATGTTTATTATTGCATATCTCTATTCTGAATGTGGCCAGTCATTCATAGGTATTGTTCAATTTTGGCGATTTTCCTCTATAAAATTTAATTGACTTTTTACAGTGGCCTGCTGTGGTTAATAGTAACATATTCCAGTCATGAGTGGTATCAAAAGTCTTCTCCACTGTAGCATTTGGCATTCCCAATAATATAACATGATACCTTACTCAAAACACAGCTAATATAGCACAGTTTTCTTAATGCAAACATCGGTAACTCAAAATCAGCAACCACAGTGTTAAGTCTGCAGTTCATACTTATGTGAAGCTAGAGTCTCCTCCTCCAGTCTCTCTTATCCTCCTGCTCCTGAAAAAACAAAACAAAACAAAGCGAAGCATCCACCCTTCTCTTGTCGGCTGGGTGAATTGTTTATGAATTGTTTATTGGCATTTACTAATCCTAAAGTGGGTGCAGTCATTGTCTCAGTATCAAGTCAGTCAAAACTTTTAGTCGTCAGTCCATCACAGTCCATTCACATGCATACCTCCATACACATTCATACCAGATGTTGCTGATAATGGAGTCTCCCGCGCAACCTATTCGAGCCTTCATCACCAGCAAGATGACGTCATCATTTTAAAGGAAAACAATTCCTTGTTGTTTTTTGGGCCGGATTGACTCGGTGCAATCCTTTTAGATCAGTGTTCCCTATAAGTGAATTTCTCCCAAGCCAATTACAATCATGGAGAAGCACACTTTGCAACTGTTTACAGTAATAATATTTTATAGCGCTTTAAATTTCAATCTTTCAGGCCTTGTTTAAAGAGCTGATTGTTAAATCATGAACTCACAAAATATCAACATATCACCACCGGTGGATCACACCTCTCAGATTTTCTTATCTCAGTGCACTGTAACAAAACGAAAACAGACATAACCAACAAAACACTAACAACAATAACACAAACTAGGGCCCGTTGCAGACATGTCCAAGCATAAAACTATCCCTCTCTCGCTTACGAGAAAGAACACAAGCCAAAGCTCACTGATAACATCAAACTAGCGCTAAACAAAACCAAACAATCAACCAGAAATTCACAGGAACATTTTGCTTCCTGCCGGGACAATATTGTGTGGGAATGAGAACCTCAGGTGCCGTAACACCTTTTGTTCCTCCTTGAATTAAAACTCAATCACAGAAAATGCCGTACTCCGACCTAAAACTTACACTATTAATTCATCATTTTCACTCTGTGCCACTGTTCCTCATCAGGGCTGTGTGAAGCACAGCAAAGAATTCAGTCAAGGCCTTGAGCCATAAACAGACATCACGCACAGACATTGTTTTCATAACCAAACCGTTTTAGAGCTTATTCCTAAAATCTACATAAATGCCCTCTGGGTGACATATAACACATTCTAAGTATTTAATGGTAATCAATGGCTCCTCATAAAAATTATGCATTGGGATGTTTGTGTGCAGCATTTTGCATATCAGCATAAGCAAAGCATTCTTCATTGCATCAGCGTGTATGTGTGTGTGCGTGTGGATCACTCTTCATTGCACAAGCGTGTGCATGTGTATGTGTGTGCATCACTTCTCAGTGAATCAACATTCCCGTGTGTGTGTGTGTGTGTGTGTGTGTGTGTGTGTGTGTGTGTGTGTGTGTGTGTGTGTGTGTGTGTGTCATTTCTCACTCACTCAACGAGTGCACGTGTTCATGTGTGTATTTCACTTCATTCTGAATCTGTGTGTTTGGAGACGTGTGTGTGTGTGTGTGTGTGTGTGTGTGTGTGTGTGTGTGTGTGTGTGTGTGTGTGTGTGTGTGTGTGTGTGTGTGTTCATCACTTTCCTGTTCTGGTGTTCTGGGTAAACCACGGCCTGAAGCGTGCCCTGGGGTCCTCCCCCCCCTCCTTTTCAGTTTGTTTGCGACCATTGCTGCTGCTGCTGCTCAAAATTCAGTCCATCCTGGTTCTGACCCCAATTGGGGCAGTCCTTTCTCCAGTGTCGATGTTCACCGCAGGTGAAACCTGCATCTTCTTCTGTGTTTTTGTCCATTCTGAGGTGCCTTCTGACCTCAGTTACTCCTCCTGTCTCGGTCACGCCCTTTTTTCGCCACCCGATCATCCGTGTTGGTCCATCACTGTCCTGCACAGTGTGAATGCAAAGTTATCAAGGTCAGCATTCTTTCGCTCGGCCTTACTTTTCATTCGGGCTTGGCGGGCGTCTCGTCACAGCTCTGTCAGCTGACGCAGTCTGGGAATTTTTCCCCCGTGTAGTGAAACGGGCCTTAGGTTTAGTGCTCTCCGTCTCGGCTGCATAAGATCACATTCCTGCAGGTCTGTTGACATTCTCAGGTCGTTGTTGTGGGTCCAGCTGTTGCAGCATTTGGTCAGTGTCACGTATGGGGGAGAGCAGGAGTCCAGTCAGCCTCGGCTTTCAGGGCCGGCAAAGCAGCCTGTAATTAAATATGTATAGAAAAAACAAAACAAAACAAAAACAAACAAAAAACAAAAACAAACGAACAGGAAAATGTTGTTGTGTTGGCTGTGTTATTCAGAGGGGAGACAATGGGGCCAGGCCCTGTGTCAGCCTTCTCTCCCCCTTTTTTTGTTTTTTGTCTCCCGATATAATCAACTCCTAACCCACCAAGTTGACAGGACAACACCGGTATATGTTAAAATTCTTAAGATCATGTTTAAAAGCCCAAAAAAGGAACTTTCTTTCATTCAGTAATCACTTTTATTAATCAATCAACAGAAAACATGTCACAATTTGAATCTTTTAACCACTAAATTTGTTGTGTCTTGCCTGGTTGGTTAGACCAGTGTTCCTTTTTTTTTTTTTTTTTTTTTTAGTTAAATTGTTGTCCTGCAACCCAGAGGGTTTCTTTGTCAGTAATGTATAGACTTCATCATTTAAGTATGTTAATTTTTCTTTAACCTTGCTGGAAAATCTTCACGTGTTCATGAGTGTAAGCTGTTTCTTCATTGTGTGTATGTGCATTTGTATAAAAGCAGGTTAATTTTATCTTTTCTCAAACTAGGCGTTACCTTAAAAGGAGCCTTTCTCTCAGATTTCTCTGCTTGTGTGTGTTTTTGTTTCACCTTTTTGTTGTGATGCTCCGGACGCCTTCCCAACCTCCACAAGTCCGTTGGCCCCAATTTTATGTGTTAAAACTTCTCTTAATTTCTCCTCTAATTCTCTCCTCGCTGCTGTCTTTTTCACAGCTGCTGATTCGTGCTGGGTGTGGTTCCCATTACCTATAATTTTGCTTCGGCCGCTGTGCTTGTGGGGGCAGTTGGTCCAGGTCCGCAGCTTCCTGTATTAACACACTAAGAGATTTATTTTAATTTCATTTTCATCACATGTTAAACAGATAAGCAGGCAACCCGCCTACCTTGACAGCGTAAACTGTACGCCAGTCTCCCAACACATTCCTCTCTCTACTCCTCCATAATTCTCCACTGCACACCTCTTACTATCTCTCCTTTTTATTTTTATTACACCACAGAGTAATACACCCAATTATGCCCGTCTATCTCCATGTGGCTCCAAATTCCCTCTTTATTTTAATTTCACACTCGTCAGGGGACAGGCACACAACAATTTCAACCACTGAAACGAGGAATTCAACCTTTTTATATTTCTTTACTAATCTAGACTCAACGTTTGTTCGCAAAATCTGTCTTGTTCTAGTCCGAAAATAAATGTGAACCCGTGATTACACGGCCGTTCCAGTGTTATTTCCGTGGCTATGCGGGGGCCCTCACCTCCCCAAGTCACCACCTCAGCACCCGGACGACGCCGGTCCTGGCCACGCGTCCACGGACAGGAGGGTCGCTACTCCATAGGCAAATGTTCCACAGGTACACTAGGCATCAACCTTTGATCCTAAAATGTGTATTTGCTCTAATGTCCTCCTAATCAAACACATTAACCGTCACTGTCACTGTGTTCACGCTTCACACTCCACATAAAAAACACACTCAGAGCGCGCCTCACTCACAGTCTCACTCAGTGCGCGCTTTACCCACAAGACAGCACCCAGAGCGCGCCTCGCAGCTTCACACACACTCTCTCACCCAGAGCGCGCTTTCACACTCACACACACAACACTTTTCCTCAGCGGGAATTTTACACAGAAACCTCTGAGCTCAACTATTAGATCTTCTGAAAGCACACTGCACCATAGACCAAAATACCCTTTTCTCTGCGCTTATGACCGCCACCACGGGGCAAAGTCGCATCATAAAAGTGATGCTTGCATCCCCGAAGTTATACCAGACATCATAAACCAGGTTTTGCTCTATGTACTTCTTGGCAAGTAAAATTTTACTTTGTTTTATGACCGCAGCCCTTAAAAAAAAACTCGACTGACGCCACAAACCACCGTCAAGCCTCTGTTCAATGTACTAAAATTAGCACCAACCACTACTGCACTTCACGGCCGCACCACCGGAACACGGCCGTATCATAAACCAAACCTACGGACGTGTTTCGCTCTCGCGTTGCCAGTGTTCAACCGCACCGTGAAGCCAGCATCTGCTTTTCCTTAAATCAACTTCTATTTCATAGCCGGCAAGAGCCAGGACGTAACCGACACCATAAACAAACTTCAAACCTCGACTTCAATGTACTGAACTAATGGCCGCGTCTTCAGAATAAATTCTAATGTATTATTGCTACAGAAGCCAGTATTAGACAAAATTAAATGTGGAAGGTAAAGTGGCTGCCACTAGTCCAACGTAGTATGTTATTAGTATCTCGGTAGAAGCAGATTACTGCAACTAGTCCAACGTAGTATGTTATTAGTATCTCGGTAGAAGCAGTTTATTTAACACACTGGAATTCAGCCTCAACTTATGTTGTTAGTATCTTGCGCCAAAAACCAGACACCGACAAATTTACTGTGAAAATACATGTGACTCAGCGAACAGATTAATTTGGAAAGCCCAATATGCACATTTGGTATTTATAATACAACAGGCTGTGCTTACCTTTTTATTTTTGGACCGGTCCTCTGTTCACCTCGCCTCACGATCTCACCAAAGGTCAAATCTGCACCTCCTCAGCACACCAAAGATCCGGGTCACACGGCACCAAGTTGTTGAATTCTCCCAATTCTTTGAATCTTTGGGCTGAAGGAGGGACAATACTCGGTGTATAAATGCTCAATCAACAATCATTTATTTCCATACAATTCAACAGTCAGAGCATTACAACGTCCGGACGGGAGAGATGCTACCAGAGGGTCAGGCACATGTCTCAAAATGGTGACGGGTTGCTCAGCTTTTTATAGTCTCTAGTGGCCCCCAGCTAGTCGTAAAAGCCAAAACATCACATTTTTTCTCTGTTACAGCGCCTAAGTTATGACCTCGGCAGTTGTTTCTCTGCTTTCTGTAAGGTGGGGGTGTGGAATGTGGTCTGTCTATCTCCCCTGTCTTTAGACACAGAGTCTCCTGCTTACAACCTTCTCTTCATGATTCAACAATTAAGCATGTCAAGAAAACAGTGTAACACATTCCCAGCAGATCAAGGATACAGAGTGATGCACATTTATCTAATGAACTAATATGTGAATATGTTCTGTTAACTCAAAAGTATAATGAGAACTAAACTACATACAGCTCACACACTCTATATTAAAGGGTATAATGTGATCTACAGCAGTATTCTAATTCAACTACTTTGACTACATATATAAGGTAACATATAATAACAGAATAATCTAATAATAATTAAATTAAACAATCAAATGAGCACATGATTACTTATAGGTTTATCTTCTGGGATTAAGTCATTTAAAAGCACCTAAGGTACCACTTTTATAAATATATATTCCTATGCATTTAAAATTTGAATATCTTATAAGAATTAAGAATTTCAATTGATTGGGGACCCAAGTGGACCAGCAACACATAACAACATGGGACAACATGACAACAAGCAGAGGAAGAGACAGAGCACTAAATACACAGAGGTTAACGAGGGGATGGGAAACAGGCGGGAAAAACAGCTGGAACTAATCAGACTAACAAGCCAGGGAACATAATGCACACAGGATAGGAGACTATGAAAATAAAGCAGGAAACAAGAGACGCACAAGGACACGGACTGACTGAATACAGGGAACAGAGAAACAGACATTGACTGATGAATAAACATGGAGACAGAACTTAGCATACTTGTTAGACATGACAGACTACACAGGGAGGCACAAAAGACAACAGACTAAAATGAACAAGAACCTAAGAACTAGGAACTAAACTGAAATTAAATGAGAACATAAGGAACATATAACACTGGGTCATAGACTCAGTACCATGGCAGTTTGCCTCGCATCTTGCTGGGATTATGCTTCAACTGAAATCCTAAAAAGGATAAGCTGCAGGTAAATAGATGGATGGATGCAGTAAGAGAACTGGAGTAATCAGAAAAAACTCGAGATGTTATCCAAACATTTTAAAGATAGTTGGAGAGTCGTTGTCAACATAACTAAAGCTTTATTAATCATGCAACAGTATTTAAAGCCACGTGCTTTCCAACATGATATTTCACCACAAATGAGGTGATTTGAAAAAATGACAGGCAACACCACCAGCTCATCTACCTTGCCTGAGAGTGAAGATTGTATCAGACACTAAAAAATAACCTCTGATGGGGGAAGAGTAGTGTGTGTGACCACATAAATATAAGTCCAAAATAAAACCAAATATAAGAGAATGATGGTGACAGACAAGTACCACATATTGGTTTAGAAAAATGCTTAGGAGAAACTACAGGTTGGTCTGTGCTGGGTTGATGTTCTGAGTTGTCAGATTAATATTTTTCCTAAATGTCGAACAAAGTGGAAGGGTTCAGTACAGAAAGTTTTAAATAGTGTCAGTAACACTGCTAATCTGCACACATGAAATCAATATTTCTTAATGTTATCACTTTTGTCTCCTCTCTGTCGCATCTCCTAAAAATATGTCCCAGATTAAAGTTTGTCAATTTTAAAATGGTTGGGGGAAATGGGATTTGGTAGCAGCAGAAAAGCTGCCACGCCCACATAATATCCAAATTCAGCTAATAACATAAAGAAAGGAAGGGAATGACAACAACTGAGGAAAGAACTTGGCAACCTTGTCACACTCACAGGAGAGTGCTGTCAAGTCATACTACTGTACTACCTGTCTGGAATGATGGAGAGGCAAATGATTAACAGCGACGTGATTTGAAGCCAACACACACTGCATTCAGTAGATTACACAAGACGGCTTCAACTTTGACGTGAAAGTGGAAATAGACAGGGAGATTCAAGGAGACTCTTCTTCTTCTTTGACTGAAAAACCCTCTAGCCCCAAAAGACCTAAGATAGAGATCATAGATAAATACTACTGATTCCAACAAGAAGCTTCAAAGAATAGTAGGTATCAATGTGTTTTAGTTTAAACTCTTAAATATTTTCCCCATTTTCTTTTAGTGCATTAGATGGCGCCATTGTCCTTTTATTGTGGTTATTTTCAACCCACAGTCATATTCACATATTTTTTAATCACCAATAGTGATTAGAGCACTCTGCAAAATTGATAACATTAGGCTGAATAGGGTTTCTATTTTAATTTAAAGCATGTTTCATGACAAGCTTTTGATGTGTGCCCACTTTTTTCTATAATCATTAATACTATATGTGAGCAGGAATTGATGTTGGCTTATATAACAACCTCACAGCTGAATAAATATTGTCAACAGATAAAAGAATCAGTAACTACATCACAAATAATGCACCAAAAATTAGTTTAAGGTTATTTAGAAGACTAACATGAATATAAGTATAACTGTATGACAGTACTTATGCTCAATTGCACGGCCAAACCATGCAAGAGATAGCTGGATCCTTTTGTGGATAAATAATTTGACTTGCCTCGTCTCTTGTGACACTTCCTGACTCTGTAAAGGCTGATTTGTTTGCTTCATGTACCCGCACAAGTCCAATGTTGTCATCTTAAATGAAGATCCATGGCACTAACAGGCTTACATCCTGCAGCCGCTTTGCCTTAATGTGTTCTTGGTGCACTGAAGGATCACCGTGCATTCTCTATATGTGTATGTATATATGCTTTATAGCTTTTCCCACTTTTATGAAGGGTATCAGTGGTAAGCACACAGTGTCTTAATTTTGTGTAGGTAAACTATAAAGACTGCCACACCTAAAAAGTATATGGAGTATAAAGCAATAATATAAGTATAGACACACAAGTGGAAACATCATCACAGAGAAATTCATTTTTCCCCTTTTGGCTCTGTTGATTTCTTTACTTTTAACTATTAACCTGCACTGAAAAGAGAGATGGTGCTTAATGTAATAAGTAAAGTTTTTTTTATCCAAAGCCCTTTGATCCTGAGCACGCCTGTATATGATGTATCCAAAATGACACACGCATATATGTCGTTAAGAGCGGCCGTATAAACTGCTGTTTGTGCTGATGTTGAAAGGCAGGATCTCAGACTGCGAGATTTATTTGCATCTGTAGTTCGAATTGTTTCGATATGAATTTAAAACCAGTCCCCGGTGTACAGTACGAGCAGCATGAGGTGTTATGGACGAAAGAGAGAAGCACTTTTTCACAACCCCTGCAGAGCAAGGTGGCCTGCGCTCCATATCAAAACGGAAAATCTTCTACACCTGACAGAGCTCGTCTGACAGGAGAGCAGTGTGTCATTATAGGTGACTCATTATCTGCTCTCCTTGCTGCTTGTGTGTGTATGCGTGTTCTTCCCTGCGCATTAGTTTGTGTGTGTATGCACACGTTTGATATGGCATTTTCCCTTTTTGAGTATACATAGCAATTATGGAGGCATCGTGTTTAATACAAACACTGTGTTACCAACAAAAGGGGAGGCAAGTTTCATAAAGGTAAAATACAGCAGTGAGCATTAAAGTCAGCATTTCACAAAACACAACAATTCTCTGACCTTCACCGCATGTTCGGTAATTATCCTCGTATGTTCTCTCAAAGTGTGACAGCGTCTGTCTTTCTCTTTGCTCTCCCTCTGTATGTTTGCAGGTGTTTAACTCACCTGTAATATGACTAAACCTTCATGTGACTCTGCCTTTACCTGTCCTAATCCCTCGTCTTATTATTTAAAAAGGTGGTGTGGACTGAAAAACACAGCCTTCTTCACTGGAGTGGCTGTGAGGATGATTTTAATTAGCATAATTGCAATGACCATGTGGACCGAGATTATTGTGTGGCTGCTAGGCTGTCTGTTCTATTGTAGCTCCTCTTAGAGAGAGCCTGTGGATTGCTCATTGACTCACCCAGCAGTAGCGTTTCCTAGCAACGCCTCTTGAATGTACTGTACAGTACTTCCCCATCTCATGGGCGCCTTTAATAATCTGCTTTGCCATTTCCATGTAAGCTTTGTTAAAAGATTTACTGTACGAAGCATTTGAAAGTGTGGTTTTCTTGCCGCTGTCCGCACAGAGTGTGTGCAGCAAACGGTGCTGATTCGTAGGATAAAATGCCGTTTACAGCAGGGCTTTTCCATGCGTGCAAGCGAATTAACGTGATGCAGGAATCCAAGGACTTCAGCTCATACAGTGAGGGGGGAAATGCTGATTGCTCATAATGAATTGCCATTAATGATAACGCTGTTCTGCTGAAGAACAGCTTTGACCTGGGCAATTTTATTAACTGTACCACATGCCTGATAGACAGTTTTAATAACTGAGGCTAATTTCACTGAAAGACCTCACAGTCAAGATGAAGCTCCCTGAATGTAAATGTTGTGGTGTTACACAACTTAACCATGCAATGGCCTCAGTTTATTCTGCACAATTTAACTAACAAGTAATTGTGATACTCCACAAAATCAGTGCAAAAAGGAGTGCATCTGACAGCCAGGAGCCGAGGGCAGCAGCAAGGTTATCATGAATCCTGGTATCACATGTATTGTTGCTGCCTGAGTTCTTGCTGATGGACAGCTTATATTCTCCGGGACAGGAGATCATGAGTCTTGCTGCCTTGTAAAATTGTGACTGAGTTGCTCTAAATCACCGCACAGAGAATGTGTCTGCGTGTGGGTTGATACGTAGACCTCAAAGCTTTGGTTTTGGCATGGAATTAAAGTGCGTATGCCCTTTTGTTTTATATTTTTATTTTCCATCCCCCTCACTTCTATCTTCTTACCTTTATCCTGGGTGATGCGTTTGTATCTTACCACTGTTATGACACATCCCTTCATGCACAGCCAGCTTATTCAGGGTTACACACACAATAATCAGCTGTTATTGTGTCTTATTAACTGGACACATATGAATATTAGCATCCACAGCACCAGGAAGAACCCTTTGTTTTCCCTACTTCCTTTTCACTTCTCTGCTCGTCCACCCCTTCACATTGTTTTGTTTTATTCATGTCTTTCTCTGAACTTCCGCGATTTCCTGGCTGCCACATCCGACATCCTTGTGTCGCGCACACACAGTTCCTCTAATTTTGCTTCAGTTGCTTTTATATTCTTTCTTTCTCTCTTCACCTGTTTCTGTTCACTGCTTTTCCCTGCGGTGAAGATGTCTCCCATCTGGCTGACTTCACAGCAGACTGACAGTCTCTTGCAGCTCTCTTGTGACTCCTTGCTCCTAGTGCCCACTGCCAGAAGCTCTACAGAAATAACACAGGTAAATTTCTTTTAATATAAGAAAGGCCAGAATTGCAAAACTTGGATTAAAGAACATAGCCTTAAGTATTCTAACACAGGTAAAACAAAGCACATTATTTTCCGAAGTTATGTAAATAAGGCATTTTATATCTTTTGTAATATAAAGTTTTGGTCAGAATGTTTCATACACTTATCATGGGCATGAATGTCATGGTAATTTTGGTCTTTTCATGATTTCTTTGCCCTGTTCATTTTCCAGGGTGGGATGAGTGTACAGCATACCTTTTGTGCACAAAATCTGCGTGCACAAGTTTAAATTGGTAGCCAAGCTTCTGGCTTGATTCTGGCTCAATATTTGAACGATCCTCTTGGTAGAATTGGTTTAATTGGTTGGTTTCCTGCTGTAGACCCAGATGTTTTAGTCCACAACATTCCTATAGGGTTGAAGTAGGTTATTTGAGAAAGACATGTCCATAAACTTAATGTTACCTTACTATATCCATTCCAAAAGTTGAAGTTGAGGAATTTGTAAGAATTGCTCCTTCATTACTTTGTGCAATGTACCATTCCCACTCGCAGCAAAGCAGCGCCTCAACATGATGCTACAGGCACCATGCTTGACAGTGGGTACAGTGTTCTTAGGTTTGAAAGGCTCACCATTACTCCTCTAAACATAAGAAAACCCAAATAAATTTAAACTTCTGCTCCCAGCTCTTGTTTTTTTTTTAAAGTTATACAGTTCAAGTAAATCATTCAAAACCAAAAATTGACATGACATTTATGCCCACGATTATTGTATATAATCTTCAAACCACTACTATAAATATGCTAGCCACATAGAAACTGCTTTATTCTATCTTATAATCATTCTTTATTTTCAGCAACAGCAGGGAGGAAAGCTGTCACTGATGTGACCCCACTAGGATAAGCTCACGGTAAGATTCATACATTCTTTTCCTTAAGTAAAGTTTTATTATATTTTCATAGCACACCAACTAAATATTGCATCGAATATTCAGACAGCTCTAAAAGTAAGATATGTTTTGAGAGTAGGTTCGGGTTCTTTCATATAAACAATTTCAGGTCGAAATATTGCAGCACAATACCTGCAACCCCACACTATGTCTTAATTAAGCCATTAGGAAGCGCGTTTCCTAGACTTGGACACGTCTGGTGTTAATGAGCCACCTCAGCTGTCCACTGTGGTTACTTGCAAGGCTAGGTGGTTCTCTTTGGGCAAGGATAAAATGGAATGAGGAAGCATGAGCCAGCAGTGAGAATTCACAGTGAGGTGATTAAAGGTAGTAGTGAAAGCCCTGTCTGGGAGCAAAAGATTAAGATGATGCTACTCTCTCATCTTCCTCAAAGCCAAAGTCATTTGATGTGGCCCCCACAGGCTAGTTGCCTAGAGCCAACGTTCTTTGGCAGAAGATCACAAATGAAGATACACATATTCAAATATGTTTTTGATGAGAGTGGCTGCCATTAGACGATAAATTGAAAGATTGGCTTGGCACATCACAGAGTGCATTTGAAATTCCTCCTGTGGAGGAATTGGCAACACAGAAGATTTTATGTGTCCAGAGCCAAATGTTTGCAAATATACAAAGTACCGTAGCTCTCTAGATAGTGATGTATCAGACGTGGAAGCAGAGGACGTCAATTTGTAACAGAGTTAAAAACCTCAGTCTTTGCTCAAAGTGCTAAAAAAAAAGATTTTTTACACAGGTAGATAGTTAGGTATGGCAAACAAAAGAAGAAGCCAGAGCAGCACGTGGAAGTGTGACAAACACTGAGATGTAATCTCTGACATACGGATGAAGATGAAAGGCATTTTTAAAGCAGCTACTGCATGGAAAAAAAAGAAACAGGTGTTACCAGTGACAATGATGAAGATTAGGTGTCTATTTAGGGGCAGTGCCTTGATTAATGTAATTAGTAACACCTGTGTTTACCTACTAATTTCTGTCAAAATGTCTGCTGTGAAAAAAAGTGTATCTGGCAGAGGACAAAGGGAACACGTGAAACTTGTATAGCGTGGGAACGAGACGACAGTTGGACACAGGTGCAGCACATTAGGGTGGGGCAAGAGATCACACAGGAAGGGCAGCAGGTGAAGGATGTGCGAGCACATTTAAAACAGAATGTGACAGCGATAGTCCAAGGAAACAAAAACATAACTGAACTAATTAGCTGTATGCAAACAAACAAAGCGCAGGCAGATAATGCCTGTGAGGATTTGCTGCTTTTTTGCCTTGTTTTGCAGATTGTATCCACTCTGGCTGGAAGACTCAGAATGACCTTTTTATTGTCTTTTTTTTCTTGTTTGTTTGTTTACAATACTTATAATGCAAAGAAAAAATGCCTGGTGTCATATTGTTGAAAACTTTTTTTTTTAATGAAATGTTGTTTTTCCATACTGCCTCTAATATAAGCAGAGTTAGTATTCATGGGTATTAGGCTTACAGCATGACTGCGACATGCTGGGTGTAACTAACAGTCTGCTGTGTGTTGCGCAGAGACGGAAATTACCATAAGAAAAACGTGAGTCAAGGGCACTGATCTTTAGTGGTGTGCTGCTTGACCTCTTGTATGTACAGTAACATTTGTATTCAGTTCAATTCAAGGCAAATTCAAGTACTGTAATGCCACAAACTTTGTTGAAAATGCGTGTCTTTCCTGTTGCACGGTTTATCTTAGCGTATATGCACATCCCTTAAGGATTTAATTTTCTAATCACTGAGTTGGTCAGTGGAATGTTAGTGTTTGGGAAACCTACACATGTAATTTCAGTCGCTTCTGTGTTCTTAATTGTGTATGTGTACATATATTTAAAGTGCAGCATGTGTGTGGGTGTTTGTGTGTATGTGCATGTCTTATACAGTATATGTATAAGCAAATGTGCCTGGAAGGGCCATTAGATATTCCACTTCCATATGTCCCCCATATATTACTCAAGGGAATGATCTTATTAACGTCAATCAAACTTAACCTCGCAGGCTAAAGATTTAAATAGATCTTAATACTGCTGTAGTGTGGTCATCTTACTGATATATAACTCTGTGTATTTCATACTTTTCAAGGCAATGTATATTTCAGAAGGTCGATTATGTATGGGCATTGTCCGTTTCACCGGCAATGAAGCAGTTTATTCAGATAAAAGGTTGTTTTGAAAGCATTCATGCAGCCAAGGTCTCCCTTTTGATTGCTTTCACTGATTTCCTGATGTAGAGCAGGCCATTGTGCTGTACATGGATGATGCTATTATCACAGATACATTAAACATGAGCCATGAGCCAGGCACTGGAATAAAATGGAACAGATGGTAAGCATATTTTGAGCTGAGCCAGAATGAATAATTCCCCCAACTGATGACACAGCAAAGCCTCAACAGCTTTGAAAACTTCTAAATTGTTGTGGGAAAAGTTTTAGTTTCTATATTGGAGTGATTTGTTGTTGTTGTTGTTGTTGTTTTTGGATGTCAAAAACCTTGGAATAACAGATTTTTTTAAGAGATGCTTTGAACAGATTGAAAATGCAAAACTATGAAAGAACACTGTGTACAAATCGTAACAGCAAAAAGCTCATTCTCAAACCAATTCCCTCTAGTTTTATTCCTCCTCTCGCTATGATGATCTTTAGTTTACCTTTGTAAACAAGCTGTTGCTGTGTGTGACATTCTCCTTTTACAGCAGCTTAGCTTTCCAGGTCCAGATGCCGGATGTTTGTCCTTGAGGGGACAGTTGCCCTCAGACCTACCTGTCAGTTTAAATAAGAGGTGGCAGGGCACTTTGCAGTATATTTCCTCAAAGTACAGAGGTTATAAACCATTTT
The DNA here is from genome assembly GCF_057381845.1 of Rhamphochromis longiceps. Classification (NCBI taxonomy): domain Eukaryota; kingdom Metazoa; phylum Chordata; class Actinopteri; order Cichliformes; family Cichlidae; genus Rhamphochromis; species Rhamphochromis longiceps. The sequence continues at coordinate 25,204,418 of NC_140572.1, forward strand.
TAAAAAGTAATAACAGACTTTTGTCTGCAGTGAGAGGTGTGTGTTTTCAAATTGTTATGCATTTATGACTTCTTTCACTAGAAGTCCTGATTTTTGTTGACCTTTTTGCTATCCACAGTTTGCTTTAGCTCACTGCTGTCCATAAATCACAGTTCAGACCTAATGGCCCAGTCATGTTTTCTCTGCACAGGTTACTTCTATCTTTTTTTCTTAGTGATCATTAGTTTAAATGGCAAGGCAGTACCACCAAACCATGATGGTCATTAGTTCTGTAGCATAGGATTATTTTTCACAGCAAAGTTTTGTTATTGTTTTATTTTTATTATTTTTTGACTCCATCGTTCATTACAGTCGGTGAATGATTTATTGTGTCTGAAAAGCAGCCCATAACTGAACGTAACTTTTAAATGCAATCTTGTTAAAGCTATCAAATTCACCAACTTTCAGCTTCATTGCCTCCAGGTAGTGTCCTCCCCATTATACCCTAATTAAGACTGTTTCTCCATTCTAATACTTTCAGTATGACTTTAAAAATGAAATGCAGGGAAACCGAAAGAAAGGTCAAATGTACGTTTGAGTAAATCAGTTAGGATTTGTTTTTCTACAGCTATTACCCCCCGCAGGAGATTTAGTTTATAATTGACAGGCAAGTCAGTCAATCACTTGTCGGGATGTAAAGAGATGAAAACATCTTGTCCTCTTCTATATCTACTGTGAGCTTTCTATTCCTCTTACTCCATAAGTCATTAGTTAATTTATCTGAAGTCAAGCTGAAAGGCATGTTTTCCTTTTCATGGCCCTCACGCATCACTTAAAGTGGCCTTACCTTCCTCAGCTCATGTTAATCTTTATTGTCCTTCCTCTTGTCACCTATTGATCTTACCGGTCCTTCAAAATAACAATTGGGCAAGAAAATTAAGCTCTTGTGTGCTTACATGACCCTGACAAAAAGGAAGACAGAGGGGGGGGGGGAGAGAAAATAGTTCTTCATTCTGCAACATTTAGTCCAATCAGCTTCCTGAGGCTGAAAGCCGACGGGTGGTTCGGCTCCTGTGGTGAAAGAAAGTGGAGGCTGTAAGCCTGCTCCATTTTTCTATAGCATCAAAAATGCATGGGAGTAAAGTGCATTATGAATTACATGCAGGGCTATGTCTAACAAATTCATATAGCCAATAAACACATGGCTGTTCAACGTCTCATAACTGGCGTTTTCATCAGATTCAAACATCTGGCATGGATTAATAATGTATTTTTAAAGGAGAGTCTGCTTTAAAATTACCCTGAAGAGACACGAATCTAACATTTATTGTTATATAAGTGCTTAGTTTCTTTACAATGCAGGCTAGATTTCTTTAACAGTGATTTTATTCCTGCATGTTTATTTAAAATGAACACATTTTAGAGTGGAAAATAGGTGAACCAACTCAGTTCAGATGCATAAATCGTACGGTAATAGCATATTAGCAAACAGCCTAGTGTTTGTGTAAAGTGAACAGAGTTTTTTGGCAGCATGTAAACACCATGCTACCTGGGGAGGAGTCCAACACTGTTTACAACCAAAGTAACAAATGGAACATAGTGTAGTCTCCTGAAATATTCATCCCAGAGCCACAGCAGACACTGCAATGGCAAAGAAAAGACAATGATGAAGTGAATGACCAACAGCAGGGCAGAGACTTTGCTCAGTCAAGTGAAACCACCCTTCAGTCTTCTCCTGGTTTTTACTCCTGCTGCTCAAAATGGAGAGAAATCATCATCAGTCAGCACGTCTTTCCTATAGAAATCACGCGGTGTGCAAAATGAATCTAGGTTTACATTAAAACATGTTAAGTTGTGGGAACATGCAGATGTAATGTATTCCGGTTGCAGTTGCTAGGTAACAAGTGTTTCACGGGGAAACCCTCATTATGAAGTGTTTAAAATGCGTCATTAATTGCCAATGTGCAGATAGAAGTATTTGAACGTTAACCTTCAAAACTAGTGCAGTACAGAGCGATTGCTTGTGTGGATTGTGGTTCACGCGCCTTGCATACTTGTCTGAAATAATCCAAGCATTGCTCGCAAATTGCCTTTGTGAGTTTAAGTCATATTCAGGACAAATGACCGGATTGTGTGCTGGATCAAAAACCTTTATGTGCGTGCAGTGGAACAGAGGCACACCGTTATGTACAATCTCTTTCTCATAGCTCTACACTTATCAAACAGTTGCCTCCACAGCCACAGAGCAGAGGATGCAGCCGAGAATCTGCCACCCTCGTCTGAACAGGATTATTTTTAGCAAGCATGGATTGTGAGAGAGCACTTGTTTTATTTCAGTCCTACTGGCTGTGCCTGAAGCACCACAATTATTTGGTGCCCTTCGAGTATGCAGTCATTTTCCTCAAGCGTACATCCAACACAGGGATGGACAAAAGGTGGCAGGTTTTATGAATTCTGCTATCCTCTATAAGAGCTGTTCACTGCAGCTTTCAAAAGCATTCCTCGTGGCTAGTTTCTTGGATAGTGTCCTTTTTTCTTTCCTTTTCTTTAACAAGTTAAATGCGGGGTAATGTGTTCGATACTGACTTAAGCGGTTCCCACATTAAAATCTATTTATTCTAGTTTTCTTGCTTAAAGGCCCAAAAAGAAAAGAAAAAAAAACCAAAACAAAAGGCATACTCAGAGCATTAGCATTTCAAATGATTCTTTAGTCCCAAATTTCAGCTGTGAATCACATTTGGCTTCTCATAACTAAAAAAAAATAAAAATAATAATTCTTCACTGCCCATCCTCTAAAAGCAATAGTTTTGGCAAAGGAGGGCAACAGTCACTTACTGATCTTAAACCAAACATGAAATGGAAGGGAGCAGATAAAGCGAGCATCAGGCGAACAGGCTCACTATTCTACAGAGAGAGTGGGCTTGGTGTGATGTGTCCTACTCAGCTCCTTTTCCCCTGTGCTGTTGGCGACTACAGCAAAGATGGATTTTGACTCAGGTGCAAACTGAGCTGTTTTGCAGACGCCCACACCAGCCCGTTATCGTACAAATACAATACACCAGAGACGAGGCATCTGTTGTGGCTTTTTGTGTGCATGTGTGCGTGTGTTTCAGAGTAAGTACGGAGAGATGTGTTTTCATGTCCGTGAGCATGAGCTTGTTTAAAATGATGGAAGACAGATGATACCGATTTTTTTTTAGCATCACTTGTTCTTTTTTTTCCCATTTTTTTTTTGTTTGTTTTTTTTTACAATGCACTTCAGAAAAAAAAAGAAAAAGAAATGGTGGGTTATGGACCTTTTATAAATGCACCGCAGTATGCTGCCTCGACAGAACTTGCATTAGGCTGTGGCAGCTGTTTCCACACCGAATTATCAAACCTATTTGTATTGCCAGGAGAGGAGCTGAGGGATAAAGAGGCAAAGTGTAAATGTAAAACAAGTCATGACAGAATCTGACAAGAGACAGAAATATTCTCTATCCCCCTCTGGTGTTCTCTTTTACACTCTCTCAACCATTTTAATCTCCCCCTTAATACCATCCCTTCCAGACTCAACTTTGATCACTGTCATTTTGAAAACTTACAGGATTGGAAGGATTGAGACAAATGTATTATTCATCCCACACACCAATTCGGCTCTCCTCTGTTGTCTGTAATACACTTCTCTCATCTTCCTGTCAGTTTTGTCTTTTGTTCACTTTGCTCTGTCGAAGCCTCATAGGAAGGTACTGATCTTTGATGATCTGTAATGGACTACAAGGAGGAAAATGTCACAAAAGTCACAAAAATGTTTTTTTCAAATATAAAAGATATTGTAAAAAAGTCATAAAATCATAATTTGCACGTATATACAGTCTTAGGGTATTGATTCGCTAACTATGAAGAAAAAATATTTATATATTAGTAAAATATGGACTCAAAATTCACATCACTCCCAGAAGCAGTGGGGTTCTTCAGTAGTCTGTCTTGGATTCATGGTCTTGGAACAACGGACAGAAATGCCACCCTCGTATTTGTTTCATGAAGCAGATATCATGATCACCTTCAGCTGGCGTAAGCACTAAGCTCCCTAATCCAACCGGCACCTCAGAAAATCACACCCAGAGCTCATGAGTCAGGAGCTACGGCAATAAAGATGAATTGGAAATCACTACGAAGGCCTTGAAAAGTTGATTTACTCTGGCCAGAAGGGTTTAAAAGTAATCTGACAATTTGGAGGAGGAGCAGTGCAAAAACGCTTGGCATTCCAAAGTCTGATTGTCAAGCCAACAAGTTTACATTTACCCGCTGCAGCTAGGCTCATAGTGACAAAACTGAATCCTACGGTCATGCTGGATTTTTTTAATGTGTTTAAACACAAGAAACTTTTGCTTTAGGAAGCAGAGCTTTGTAAAAGGAAACACTCACCTACATTTGCTTGCATGTTAGATAAAGTGAGTAAAAAAATAAATAACAGACACTTCATCAGCTCACTAAGCCTCTTTTTCTCTACTTCAGCATATACTGTGTGCAGTTACCTATGCATGACAACAAGCAGGGTAGATTTACCACTTGGAGCTTTTCGATAGCAGACATTTTGACTTGCCAGAGCAAAAATAGCACAGGTGAGACTAATTTGGTTTGTGATGGCTCAGTTCCATCAAGTGTCCCATTATGCTATGACTGTGAGCCAGAAAGCACTAATTTTTGCTCCAATGGCTCTGTGGTTTCAGAGAGATAAAGACAGCCTTCAACCTTTGATTTTTGTCAGCAAAAATGGCAACCGTACATAACATGCAGATATTGTTAGCTGTAAGAAATCAAGACTTTAGGCTAAAATGTACTTCTCAAGCAGCAGATGTATTAAAACACGTAACTGCTAATATAATTTAAATATTCTCTTAGTGTAGACAGTCCATAAAAGACTGAGACAAAGGGATACTGTATTTGACTAGAGTGCTTTTTAAATAGTGAATGACTTCACCCTTTATGCATGCAACTTTCCAGCATGGAAACCAGCAGCTACTTCCACCACCAATCTTCTGAAACTGACAGGCACTTCGTGCAGTGGCCCAGAGTGTGTAGGTGTGAAAGTGTTTTGAATTCACAACTCAGTTTTTACACATAAAACCAAAACAACAAGTGTGGCTTTTTTAGTTTTCACTGCTTAACGAATTTAACAAATCATCACCCACTGTAAGGTTTATGCTACAGCTGCCCTAAATCAACAGTATTGGTGATTACCAAAATTCTTTCTTTCATGTTTCTGTACTGGTTAATATGAGGTCAATCCCAAAAGTAAGGTCTCCTATTTCACAAATATAAACAGCTGTTTATTTTCTATAATATTTACATCATTTATCATTGAAGAATCATTTCTTTTTAATGCATTTTTGTTGACACTGTGGCAATTTTAGAATGCTGATGTTATACCAGCTTGCCGTCATGTCTTTCAGGAAGCATTGAACCTCATCTTTCACCTCTTCTTATGGCGGTAAACTTTCTACACCACTTGGTGCTGAATTTCAACCAGTTTAATGCCTTTTGAGTTCAAAAATTGAATAACTGCGCGAACTTCATATTTGGCAGTAGCGTTCAAAGGGAGCTCCATTTTCAAGGGCTGCCAAGCCAAGATTGAGCATCCCAGCGAAACCGTGCATGCTCATTTGGGGGTGGAGAAAGCACCAATCGCAACAGTGTGGCCAACAGCCGTACGAACAGTTTCTCTACGTCCCCACAGCTTTGGATACCTTACTTTTGGGATTGCTCTCGTAAATAAAAGTATAATTTTTAGTTTCAAACAAGTTTCTGAAAGAACTCTAAAATATTTGCTCCTTGTTTCTGTTACAGGTGGTCTGATACATTTGTTAAGCACTGCGATACATAGATTGTTGCATGTCGCAGGCAAGACGTCAACATCTGAGACACCTGTTATTAATATGACAAGGAAAAAAGTAAGATAAGCCTGTTTAATTCAAGTTAACCCAGATTGGTTACCTTGGATTTAATCAATACAGAAAAAAGAAGTTTGACAAGTTCTTCTAATTATCTCAGAAATTCAGAGAAAACTTGTTTTTCTGAATTTACAAAAGAACTTAAAATCCTGAAAGAGCCTCTGTTGACTTCAAAGCTTGATTTAATGAGCAGTAATGACCTCCCCTTCCAATTAGTTTAATACACCTTTCTTTTGGTTTAGCTTTGCAACATTGAGATATACAAGCGTCTTTGTGTCTTGAGTCACCACAGAGAAGCCAAATTGAATTTTAGATGTGTCATCTTGTATCCTGGAGCCATACAGGTTCAGTGCCATCTTTACTACTGAAAAAAACTGTATCTCCCAATCTTTTCAAGTATGTCTGCAGTGGGACCATTATTGCACGTGAAATCTTTCAAGTCCAAAAAGACTCTTTAGGGATTTTAAGTTATATTGTTAATTTAGAAAAACAGAGTACATTTTTGTGTTTCAAATTATCTCTGAATTTCTGAGATAATTAGGATAAATCTTTTTGTTTTCATTTGCTTCCATAGCTTTTTGGCCATGCGTCTGAAATGCATGTCACAAGTTGATGGATCGAAATTTGCTGAAAAAAACAATGAGCTAGAATAGAACCAGCAAAGTAGAAAAGAATGTTTATAATATAGTATAATTATATAGTATTAGATAGCAAAGATTATAACTTTTACTAAAATGATGTTTAATATGCTATGATTGAATTATTTTTGTTAGCTTAACAGAGTGATTTGGATGCTGAAACTCTTTTGGCCACACAATTGGCATTGGTGGGATACACTGTGAGGAGATTTGTGTTGCAATATTTTAAGCAGTGCAAAACCACCAACAGTTCAGTCTTATGTCGCACCACTCATCATGTGTGATGTGTCATATATCATCCCATCTTGATGCTGGCACAGAGTGAGTGTTCAAACAGCTAGTCAGCATACCATATTTAACTTTGAATGTTCAATGAACTTTCACTGTCACTGTATTTTTTACCAACAAAGTGTTAGATTTGCACATTTCTTGAAGTTTGAAGACATTCTCTTCTCGTGCGTCTTGTTTCTCTTTTCTTCATTTTGGAATAGTTGAGAAATTTTGCGGGCAAGCTGATATTGTTGAAAGTCTGAATGTACAGTTGTGTTTGTCTTGCATTTATGTTGTTTTCTTTGCCACAGGTTGAGTTTGTGACAGATTTTTATTGGTCAAGGATTCTGATGATAATTTTAAAAAAATCTCTCCAAGACTTTATTTTTTCTGGAATGCGAACAAGATTTTCAGAGAAACCCTTTTTCTGCTTCCTACTACAGTCCTCCTACATCTTCTGAATCTGCTCGTGTCAATTATTTTAGCATTTAATTACTATGTTGTGGAGAAACATTGGCAAAAGAAAACCCCACCACCATCATCACCACTCAAAAGAAAGGCAACATCTAGATCAAAGATCTCTTAATGCTGATAAAGGGCGATTGTGTGTTTTGGCTGTTTCGAGGTGGCCTAAAAAGATTTGAACCCTGTTTCCAAGATGTTTAAGGATAATGACTTTTGCAATGTTGATATACTGATTCATCCATGGGCTTAAAGACATTTTTTTGGGGGAAAGATTATCTTAGGATAAGGACAGCATTAACCCAACTTCCTGTGATGCCTACAGTCACACCACTGACTTTATCTCCACAAGTCCTTTAAGGTACCTCTCAAAAAAGACTTATTTCCCATAGCATATTTAACGGTAGCGAAGGCTGTACTGTGAAATTCTAACGGCAGCAATGATTACACAGAGTATGACCAAAACAATGAAAGATGCTGAAGAAAAGACTTCTCACAGTGTCACTGGCTCTGTCGATGTGGAATCCTTTATCTGACTCAATTTTTGGCCCGATTTAGAAATACATTGCATCACTTTGCAGCCCCGAATGTGTCCTCGGCAAACAAAAGTCAAATGTACAAAAATACCACAATGCTTGATCTCCTGTTAGTATTGTATCTGATTTTTAAAGGGCTGAAAAATGTGCCACTCACTGTAAAAAGGTCCTCTCAGTTCTCAGTTAACTCCTATGGCGATTGTCATTATCAATCCTGCACAGAAATCTGAAGTGATCATTTAAGTATGTAATTTTTAACAGCGTTCTCTGAATCTGCTGATTAAAAACACACAATACATGTCCCTCTGAGACATTTACAAAGAAAACAACTGGTTAATGAAATTGCTGTAGAATTTACCTGGAATACAGAGGCATCCTTGCTTTTCAGGAAAGATTTGCATGCATTTTGATATCGCAACCCTAAGCATGATACTACATTTTACACCAGTATTTGAACGTTTTTACACTTCACGTTAAATTACAAATGGAAATATAGAGAGCTTATACAAGAAGTTATGTGTCAAAAATGTTTCTTGTCATGCTGTGGCAAGTGGACCTTTTTTCATCTTGGAGTGGAAAAAGAATGGGGGTCATATCAATAGTCTCATCTTACACTCGGAAAGTAACGTATTTTCCCAAATGTCAAAGCATTCCAAAATTTAAAAAGAAAAGGTTGCATAGCCAAACTGAACACTCCCCAGACACTTTATTAGGTACACTTTTCCATGCTCAGAAATGCTTTAATTCTTTTTGGCATGGATTTAGCATTCCTCATAGATTTTGTTCTATAATGGCAGGGTAGCATCACACAGTTACAGCACATCCATTGATGTGAATCTCCTGCTCCCCCATATCTCAAAAGACCTCTATTGGATTACAGTGAATTGACTTAAACTTTGTGACATGGCATGTTATCCAGCTGAGAGCAGCCATCAGAAGATGGGTAAACTATGATCATAAAAGGATGGACAGGTTAGCAATGCTAAAGTTGTCTGTTTAAAATGATGCACAGTCAGTGCTAAGAAGCTTAAAGTGTGCAAGAACATATTCCCACATCATCACATCTGAACCAATGCTGAAACGAAGGATAGATCCATGCGTTTATGTTGTTTACATCAAATTATGTCCCTACCATCTGAGTGTTGCTACTGAATCTTAAAGAAGTCCAGTCGCTTTTCTTTCCTTAGATTACCATGACCTGGATGACTGAGAACCTTCGCAGACAATCATCACATCAGTTTTCTATTGTCCAATTTTGTTGTGAATTATAACCTCAGTTTTCTGTTCTTAGCTGACAGGAGTGAGACTCGGTGTGGTCTTCTGCTGCTGTAGCCCATCTGCTTCAAGGTTCGTTGGACTGTGCATTCAGAAAATGCTCTTCTGCATACTTTGGTTTTAGTGAGTGGTTATTTGAGTTGCTGTTGCTTTCCTTTGAGCTTTAACCAGTCTGGCCATTCTCCTTTGACCTCTCGCATCAACATGGTATTTTCACCTGGAAAACTGCCACTCAGTATTTTCTCTTTTATGGGACCATAACCCTAGAGATAGCTGAGTGGGAAAATCCAAGTACAAACATCATGCCACATTCAAAGTCTTGTCAAAGTTTAGTCAAAGTTCGAAGTCACTGCATTCTGATGCAAAGTTAAAATTTCAGCACGTTGTTTTGATCATTTCGAAGAACATTTGGGTGCATTTTGCTGCCATGCGATTGGAAGTGGCCAGTGAGTGTACACAGCTTTGGGTAATTCACATGGCAGTAGATGCAGCCACACAGGTCAGCTATTAACAGTAACGAAACAATGGTGTTGGTCTTCCATCGTTTTGACCGCCCTTAACACGGTGACATTTTTTCACCAACTCAGTAAAGTATGCATTATATCAAGTCAAAGGAGCAAGATGCTCAACAGTTACTTTAGATCTTTATTCCTGAAGAGATTGGGTATCATACAATGTCTTTGATGCATTTAGAGAAAACCAGATTTCATGGCATGGATTCAGTCAACAGAATGAATATGGGGCTGTGGTAGACCCTGTGGCTATATAAAGATTATAGTCATTATAATATTATTGCTTTCATCACAGAGGAGGAATATTATGGGCCCCTAAAACAAAGGTTATGATTTTCTTATAGGCCCGGTAAATCTAAATAGTAACACCTAAGTTGAAATTCTAAAGGAGTGTCTTGTATGACCACACAGGCCTACTATAGATTGTATTCTGTTATATAATGAAAAATGTGATTGCACAGTACTAGACTACTGCCCTAAGCAGTCAATTTAAAACAGAATGCCCATAAATAGGTTTTAATATCACAGGGTATAATATAATGATTGTTTTGTGCTTATCAGGAACAAATATTCAATCTTTCAACTTAAGTGTTACTTTAATAAGTGAAACTCATTGTGCCCAGTTCCGATAGGTCATATGAGGCTGATAATGCACTCCTACGTAAATGTAAAATGCATCATTTAGCAACATATTTTGTATTTGATCATCTAATAAATTCATAAAATCGCACATGGTAAAATAGTCTATATATGAAATGCCAAAAATACGGCTGTGAACAAACATGAAAATGGAAACAAGGTAATATAGTTAAGGCTAAACATCTTTGTCTATTACCTTTGTATAGCTAAGTCAATAAGAGAAGCATGCAGTTAACATAACATTGCCACGATTTTACATTAAACAACAAAAGCAATCAACTCAAAACAAATGTATGTGCCTGTCGTCACCACAAATTAGAACCATGTAATGTAGGTTTTCCATGTTGTAAATCATATGGCTTTGTGCAATTGTTCCACCGTCTGCAAATTCATTAATGAAATTCTTTTTGTAAAATAATATATCAATAAATGTCATGCCAGAAATTATTTAGATTCTGTTCTACATGCGCTGTTTCTTACATGCCAGATTGTGCTAATTGTACATCATCCTTAAAAAAACAACCCAAAAAAAATCAGAGGTCTTTCATCAGAGCATGTACACTTACATCCAGAGACAAATGTGCTCAATTCCATCCCCACACTTTATATAAGGTTTTTGTGCACATATTCTACATTTCGTTTAATATAAGAATATTGTCCATTAATAAATTAGGAATAGTACAAGGACTTCAGTTAGGGAAATAAAAGTGGATGGCATAATTTAAAATATGTTGCCTGCTTTATGTAAAGCGATCTGAATTCATCTTTCTAAGTTTAGGCGGCAGGTGTCCGTCCATCCTGCCCGCCCCTCCTCCAGCCAGTCGCTGCAACTTTGGAGGTAGGTCCGCCACTGACTTACTGATGGGCTCTGTGCTGATCTTGGAGGCCTTCCCACCCTGCTTGTCGTCAGAAACGCCAGGAACAGAGCTGATTCGCTGCAACTTCATGGGCAGGTCGCCAAAGCTGTAAGTCATCTCTGAGGTGGTGGAGCTCATTCTTAGTAGCTTCTTAGGCAGGCCGTCCCGCCCTGTGATCTTCTGGAGCTTGGTAGGCAGCTTGGTGGTGCTGTCATTGTCCTCCAGGGTCTCCAAGCAGTCCAGAGAGCTGTTCTTCTCCCCGCTGTTGCAAAGGGATGGAGCCATGAGGGGCGAGGAGAGAAGCAGGGCCTCCTCCTGTTCCTTCACGCTGTAAGGAGGGGTGGGCACCTCGAATGTAGCATGAAACTGAGAGTAGTCCACTTTAAAGAAACCTTCTTCCAAAGATATGACCGGGAAAAAGCGATGTCCCCACAGAACCTCGTCCTCGGTGTACGATGTCCTCGCTTGGCAGGTCATTCCTGTGACGAAAAGACAGAAGACCCTTTAAGTTTCACAAATTATGTGTCACTGACTTATAACAGTACAGTTAACCCCAAAAATTTAAATATGAAATATTTCAAGACTCCACTATTATACAGCAGAGCCCTGATTTAATTATGTGCTTGGCACTCTTCCATAAGAGCCAATATGTTATTCACCAGAGCTATTTTTAGATGACAAAGCAAACAATATTGCAAACAAAACTGCCTCAATGATTAAGCATTTACTGTATTACAGAGCCAGCTGCCTAAATAAAAAGCTTAATTGATTTTCCCTTCCTAAATGTGATGTTTATGAGCAATTTCCAGGCTAACATGAACATTAATTAAAAGTATAGTTGAGTAATTGGCTGCACGTGTTTTATAAGAATGAAAAAATAATAATTACAAAAGTCCAATTTTAATTAAAAATTATGATTAGTAAGGAACTTCCACTGCACCTGTCATGTATTCAAAGAGTACAGTGCATATTAATATTACATTTACTCTTTGGTTTAGCATCGTCTTCACTTATGGCAGTCCAGTACAAAAATACAGGAAAAAAAGACCTCAAATCCACTCTTATTCTCTAATTCTATCTGTCCACGCCTTAGCAACTACAACAGATAGAAGTAATATTTCTTTTTAAGACATTAAAGGGGAATCAGATGTTATGCAAAACACACATACACACACACACACACACACACATACAGACAAAAAAATGTTCATTATCCTTTTTCATGACATTGTTAAGCCAAAACCAGCGTGACAATTTGGGTAAAAGTGCTCAATTCTGTCCTTTGGAGATTACAAATTAAACCACAATAGCCTTATTAGCATGTGTCTGCCTTGTGTGTGTACTTGTAACCATGCCTTGCAAATTTGGCACATGATAGCAGACTATTATACATTTGGAATAAATGTTCCCTCACTGGGGAATTAAAATCCTGCTTTAAAACTCCCCTCGCATCCTCAGAAACAAATTAATGCAATTAGAAAAATCCCAAGGTTTGAATTAAACAGCATTAAACATTTGTTTTCATCCAAAGTTATTGGATGCTTGTAAGTGATTACTCATCGTCATTATTCAGCAGTAGCTATCAAAGCCATGTGTGCATTATGTCACACTCCCCTGCTTACAGGAAAGCCTTTTCTATCCCAGCATAGTTAACATTCCGCTGAATAAACAATTTTAATTTCTAGCTGAAAGTGAGTGCAGAAAAACTATAATTAGGTTTACATCTTGAACAAAATACTAAATTGGTTATATCACACAGCTGAATGGCTGGGACATTCATGTTAAAACTTGTTGAAATCCATCAGGAAATCAGCAACTGCGGTTCATAATTATCACACATTTTAATTACCAAACTAATATTGTTCTAGCAGCGACATTTGGGTCCAAACTAAGAGAAGCGCTTATTCACAGTGAGACACTGCTGCTGATTGCGAGGATGTCATCATCGAAACTAGCAGCATCTGCGATTCCGCCTGATTCCCAAGGTCATAAAATAATTCACTGATAACAGCTCTGTACACAATCACAGATGTGAACATCAAGTGCGTTTAGGGTATTCAGTGTATTACTTCTGCACTATTGCCTCAAAGTCCCCGAGCCTTTTGGGCATATACAAATGTGCTGCAGTGAATAAAGTGGGCAAAGCTAATGAGAACTGTAGGGCCAGAGCGATAGAGTTAAGCCTGAATGGAAATCTTATTGCATAGTGAACCTGTTAAATTTCCGCCAGCCAAAACACAGTCGCCATCAACAGGCGTGCAAACACCGATTGTGAGAAAATTCTGGTGGAAAATGCTTTCAGATTATAGCTTTTGACAGCTACTTAATCACCACCACAAATGAGCTGCACCTTCTTAATCAAACATGTCGCTCAGTGCTAATTGGACATTGATACTATATCTAAAAGACTACAACACTCTTTAGTTATTATTTTTTAAATCAAAGGAGTGAAAGGGGTTGCTACAGTAAAAACAAAATCCAAATAGCTTCATCTTACATCTATTAATAACACTATCGGCCCTGCAGATAGTGTAGGAGTTACTGTAAGACCTCTGTCTCTGGAAACCCATGAACCCTGCAGGCCTGGGGCCGAATCCCTGCTCAACCTGTTCCCCTTCCTCTCAACCCACTCAGCCCACTACGGCAGAAACCTCTCTGATGTCAATGATCTAATCCGCTGTATCATCCTTCAAGAACTAACAATAGCACCAGGCTTAATCAAGATCATTAATATAGATTTCAATTCCATACATTATTCAAGAACAGATACTTGAGCCATTGCATAATTGTAGACACTGTTGCATCAGATATGTACAATTGTGTTGCTAAAGACCTGCTGTTCTGCAACGCCCACATTCATATGGCCACACCATAACAGACACAGCAGTGATAATGAACTGTGCACCTCGACTTTCAGTAAGGCCAAGACACTGCAAATTTGTATGGAAATTTAAACATTATGCTGTGTATATCGAAGTTTCGTATCAGTTAGAGAGGCAGCCCTAGATCGAGTAACAGAGTGCAGTTACACAGCCTAAAATAGCAGCAGCAAGAAACCATAAAACCTCATTTAGATATTTTTTTTACAGTTACTATGTATCATTGCTAAAAATAGAAATCTACTCAAATGAGAATGCCCATATCGGATTGTACAATGTATTACTGGTAAAGCCTTATGTAACTCTTAAACACACGCCTGCCCAGAACTCAGCGTTTCTATGGAAACAAAACTGTAGAAATGTGTGCATGTGACAGCCATAAAGCTTTTTCTCTGCTTAGTTTGGTCAAAAGTAACAGTGACACAACACAAAAGTCTCTCAACAGCTGAAAAAAAAATGCACAACCCAACTGCTCAGAATGGATTTTCCACTGAGGACGGGCTCAGATCCTCAATATGGCTCCCGAGCCAGACCAAAATAGTTTTATTGTCACTGAAATGTGACCTTTTACAACACAAAACCACACAGCTCAAAAGTGTCTGCCTTTTGGTGAAGTGGGGAAAACATATATTCTGGTGACATCTCATCAGCGAAGCCCAAAACTCATAATACAAATGTCATTTTTAATAAAGCGCAGAGCAATTTTCTCATCCCCTTTCATCCATCACTCGGGCGGAATATTGCACTGTTTCCCTCGGATGATCTTTGCGGCACGCACGTTCTGTATCACACGAACGGGTCATAAATGCACGCGAAGCAGGGGTAAAAAAAAAAAAAGAAGAAGAACACAACAAGCAAACGCACAAAAATAAACATATCTGTTGTGCTCTGTGCTGCTGGGAACAACAGCAGGACGTCACAGCAGAGAGGGGGAGAAAAAACACCTCTGATATGTGGTGTACAGTGTTGTCACTGAAACTTAGGTTTATTGATGTTACCAACACCTCTATGTCAAAAAAGTGAAAGCTAAAATAATTTTGTAGTCACAGTTTTTATACTGTATGCTTGATATAGTATAGGCTTCCCAGTTATACTGAGTTGGTACCACTGGAACTACGCTACATGGATTTTTAACCACTTCTGGGAAATTCAAATTCTTTTTATTCACCCCATCACTTCAAAAAGAACAAGTTGCAGTTAACATCCATGGCTGTCCTGATTAAAATATTATCTTTTCTTATTAAAATATGTACATTGTGAGAGAAATTTATAGGTGGATATGAAATATTAAAGCCACTATTTCAGCATCTGTGAAAATGTAAAAATAAATTATCACAATCTCCCCTTCTGTTTCTGAGTTATAGCATTTAATAATGGTGAGAAAAGATCATCGCGCCACAATGAAGTTGATAAAATTCACTTATTCACTTCACTATTTCATCCGATCAAACATTTATGTGTAATTATTTCAGTTTCGCATTTACAGCCCAAAAGTTGTTTTGTGAAATATCGTTAGCATCGAGGCATAAAAACGATGTGCTGTAACAATAATTTAACCTACCTCTATGAGTCATGACAGAAAAAACTGAAAATCAACATAATGTTTGAAATTTTTAATCCAAAAATCACTAAAACAGCGCTTTCCAGCTTTTCCAGTATTTAGATTTTTCTTTCTTTTTATGATTTTTATGATAAAAAAAAGTAATTTGAATATGTAGAATTTTTTAACTGTCCTTTGAGGAGACACAATGACTGACAGATTTATTAATTACACTAATAATCATAATAATAAATCAACCTGTGGTCAGTTTCATTCATTCTTCAGTTCATGTAAACAGAAAACCGTCAGGTTTCACCAACTCTGTTAAAGAAAAGAGAAGCCAGAAGAAACTAAGTGGGGGAAAAAACATCACTGGAATCAGTAAAGAGGCAATTCCTCATTCAGCCCATTAGGAGAGAAATTTGTAACTGTGTGGATCCATTACACTTCTAATTTCAGTAAATCGTTATCTGTTCCCTTCTGTGACTCTGTATAAGGCAATACCAGTATATTTCAAATCCTCTGTGGAGTGGCTCTTCTCTATAAAGTGCTCCGCAATAAGAGATTCTGAACACCCCTCTTACAGATTCTCTGGAAGACAAATCAGGGTCTTTTGGCTGTTTTATCAACAATACACAAGTTTCACAGAGGAAGACCTCTCTGTTATCGACTTACAACATCTTAAAAAAATGTATCTCTCCTTTTGTCTGATTTTTTTGGTGTGTGTGTGTGTGTGTGTGTGTCGATAATGCTGTTGCAAATTACTGAACCACCTCAAAGGCACTTATGCTGGCAGGCAACATATGGGGGAAGAGGGTAGACTCGGATCAAATTATTATCTGCTTTCAGTCCCTCAATTAACCTAAGCGAGTGGTACAAGAAGTGCAAAGTCCTTTAGTAAAAGTAGCCGTTCGACTAAAGACAAATACAACAGTAGAAGCAGAAGTCCCACATTGAACACCGAGCATCAAAACGCAGACAAAGTTAACGTCTGACTGCTGAACATAGTAAACAGAGCTAAAGATGATTTAGATTTTCCATCTCCACAGCTGTGAACTGATGTCATTGTTGGTAACATAATGAGTCCATCTGTTACATGCTTTAATTCTTACTTTATTATGTATCGCTGAAACAGGGGTAAAAACTGCATCTCTCTTCAGTTTTGATTGACAGTCTTTCAGATAAGAATCATTTCCCGTTTTACCTCAACATGCCAGTATATTGGTTGTTGAAAAAAAAGTGAAAGTCACAGATATTACTTAGTGCTGACTTTTATTGCACAGCTTTTTAAGAAAGATTATACATTCCCAAATCATTGCAACATTTAAACCAGTATTATTACCTGTGAACTTTTTAAAAAACATTTTAAGGATCTCTCTATTCATAAAAGTATCCCTACATTGCACAGTCTGTGTGATATATGGTATTTTGGGGCCTAAATTGAAAGTATGAAACTCCATCAGAACCGCCCCCCCTTCAGAACAGGACTCACATGATATGTAATATTCATGTAACAGCATGAATAACATTTGAATAATCCTCTGCTGAACTCAGGAATGTTGCACAGATATAAAAATGCAGCTCATTAAAAGTAGATTTCAGAGAGGAGAGAACATGGAAAACAGAACGAGCATGCAGATCTTCTTTTGTCATCTCAGCAACAACCATGTTTGAAAATCAACTCACAGGTATTTTGCTAAACCCTGAGGAAATTAGTAGAGAGCAGTGAGATGTAGAGGCTGCCTGTGCCCTATCTGCACCATATTTAAAATATTTCACCGACTGACTCCACAATGGAATGAAAAAAAGAAGAACAGGAAATCGCGTCAAGAATAAGCTTTGAGATTTAGGCGCCCAGAAAGCCACCTCAGCTTGAGACTCTAAATAAATGCACTTTTGTGATAAGACAGAGCTAGCTTCTTCTCTGGGCTAACAAAGTGAAGCGGATTGACAGCAAAGATAAAATGGGTTCTTTGGTGACTGGAACAGAAAAGCACTGTAAACTCAGAGGCAGCCTGCCAGTGTTTCTTGATAGTAGCTGAAAAAAAACAAGACAAGTGGTATTCACAGACACGACGGTCTAAAAGAAGCTTATCCAGGCTGGAAAAGCTGCAGGATCATATCCGATTGGTACTCGGCTCCGTAAAAATCACCGCTGCAAATCTGCACTTGACACACTGAGGACAGAGTAGAGTCAAGGGGCAGACGTGAGAGCAGAGGCCTATTAATTTCAGCTCTGTCAAATTATCTAGGCAGAGTCTCGATCTAGATTTTCAAATAAATAAATCAGAGCTATTGTATGATTAAACAACCCACAGCCACCCGGCAAACGACACTCAAAATTGACGGCTATGTGAAAATGAAGGTTTATTCAAATGACTTCTCATCTGAGTGCTAGTCAGAAGAAGAAAAAAAAAGGGAAGGTGGGTGTCAAAGAGTTCTTCGCAACCTCATATTTAGTGACAAAATCACAAATAACCTCCTTATTCCTCGCTCACTCTCTGTCTGGCTCTCCCTTTCGCTCAGTCACTCAAATGGTTCTACACACACACACACAAACACCAGCTCAGTGCTGTCAGCAAAGTCCCCTGACAGTCTATCACGGCTGTGGAAACAGCTCAAGTGTTATGTATGAGAAAAACGCTAGCAAAAACAAGCATGAGAATCTGGACATTGCACACACACGGTCACACAACATTATTCAAGATTCAGCCTTTTATCTGTGCGCCGCTCCTGTCAAACATTTGCTGCAGCCGAGGCTATCCGCATCACGTCTTTGTCTGCAACGCGCGATTGCGAGGTATAACAATTAATTCATAATAACTGCTCTGTTCTTCAATTAAATCAGGGAGGAGCATTCCCCTGTCTGTATTAGGTCATGAAAAACTGAAGAATATCAGAGGATGATGACGATGGATGCCATATCTGCTTGCTGAAGAAAGAGAAGTGCAGCTCACAGGTCTGAATAACATGTTTTTAGTTTGTCACAGCTATTTTTTTTGTAAAATTTGACTCTAGTATTAAATTTTTCCTGCAACACAATAAAATTTCTTATTTGATAGTGATAGTGCTATTGCGGCCACAAGTCCTGATCAGCTGTTTCTATGGTGACCACAATCAACTGGTAAACTGTAGAGAAATCCAGAAGCATTCAGTGACCTGTTTTTCACAGTTGGACTTTTCAAGGATGCAAATAAGTCCCCTCCCTTCATTAAATACTGTTTTAGTGCGTAATCCCTTTGTGAAGATGGCTTCAAGTTGCTTGCAGCTCTCAGATTCTATTCCAGCCCCACAGCGCGGGGCTCAGCAATGAGAACAAGAAGGAAGCTGATGGAGGGAAAAGGCAGGGGAAGTGCACTGCTATGGGGGAGGGGAGAGACTGGATGCTGTGGCAATTGCTTGAGTGTGGAGGCTGTTGGAAAGGGAAGGAAGGAAAAGGAATAGGAGCGGGGCTGCCAAGCATCTCCACGCAAGGTGGGGTGTCGGGCAGGCTACAGGAACATATGGCTGAGGGCCATTAACACAGCCAGAAGAGCGCATATTACCAAATGAAGGCAAAGCTGATACCGTCGTAAAGGGACGCAGTTGAGCAAAATGCCAATCAATGGATTTCCTTTAGGCCAAAAAACCTTTATTGTTCATACAGGAGAAATCACACTGAGTAGGTGTCCACACCAGCTGAGAATATGAAAGATTTGCTTCTCATTATAAAGTATATTGAGTTCAGAAACGATCAGAAAGCCAATTTCTTTCCTTAAAACAGACTGAATGAGTGAAAGAAGCTATAATCTCATATTGATCGCCACTATTAAATCTTCTTAAGTCATGAAAAGGAGTTACAGCTAAGAGGGGGGCAGACAAAAGAGGGATTTTCAAGCCTTAAGAGATCTCGCTTGGATGGTATTAAAAGGAGTAAAGAATCTCTATTGTTTTTTTCAAGTTTGTCACTTGAGCTTGAGAGCGCATTATTCCAGTAAACTAAACCATGTCTGAGCGGCAAAAATAGAAAGAGACATCCCAGAGGAGGGCCTTGCAAGAAGACAAGCCTTCAGAACAACATGTTCATGGGGCTCTGTGTTTAGGCCTCGGGATTGATTCACCTGCACTTCAGGGACGGTCACAGCTCCGCAAATCAATGCTGCGAGTGCATCACAACCTTCTTTGGGGTGATAACCTCTTAAACAAGCATAACAACGTAACACTTGCCCTGAGTGTCTGTCCTCTATTATGGCTGGAGTCATGTCAATGTTGAGGTCTCCAGTTTGTGTTATTAATAAAAAAAAAAAAAAAGAAGTGTCCTCACAACAAAGTGGCACACGCATCTTCTGAGAGACAACATCTACTCAAACCAAGTCAGTTATTTCTCGCACTCGGAGTAGAGGCAAATATTGAGGTACTGCTATTTTATCGCGCAGGTTCATTCCAGGTCTGCCACCACACCTCTTCTACCAGTGATTTATTGCCATCCAACAGAGACTTGACAAATCCCTAAAGACACAATTACCGTGCTCACCCCTTGGGATGGCAGCATCTGAAAGGGATAATGAATCCGGTATGTCATAGCTAGTTCGTTGCAATGTCCATTATGAGGGGTTCAGCCCCAGAGCAATTATTGTATGTGCAATAGCCATAAGATGTTAATCTTACACGTCTTCCTAGAATATCCTTGTTTACCTAAAATTTGCAATGCTAATGTCGCAATACGACATGAAGGAAACGCATTTGTGCAGAGCAGCAGTTGCTACAGGTGTTGGACAAAATACGTTGAACACATTTTAAATATAACATAAGCAAATCAGCTTTGAAATAAATCTGTCTGATGCCTATAAAGCTTAGGCTACGAGACGCTCTGACTTGTTTCTATGATGAATATGAAGCTTCAGTTTTTCTTGTTGTTGTAATGGAGTGAAATATATTGCAAATAAAACCCAATTACCCAATCCAGTGCAACTACAGCATAATCTAGACTCAGACTTTAGCTGAACCAACACCTCTCTGACATTCTCATAAAATGAAACGGTTTGCTTCATAAAGTTAGTTCTTACTGTGGGACTAGTGTGACGCATTGCATTAAATTTATATAGAACTTTGTGATTCTGTGTCATTTCTTTTTTCTTTCTGGATGTGTCACAGCTACAGATCTTTGAAGTTATTCATTTCAAGTGAGAAATACATGCAAAACCTGATTCTTTACTCAGGTACAATAAAGCAGTTTACAGTAAAGTGGCTTTTGAAATACAGTACATAAATGAAAACACAACTGAATTCATTAAATATTAATGCAAAGTGAAGCTATACTGTAGGTAAAGTTTATATAGGAAAGTCTCATTGAAAATATTTAAAGTTAAAGCTGAAAGGCATCCAACACGTGGTTTATCTCCTCAGCTGCACAGGTGGATCTCTGCGGGGACAGACACCTCTCTCAGGAGCTCTCACCCCGAGCACGTTAGATTTAATTGGAAAGCCTTGCTCTCACCTGAGCTGCGACTCTCAACTTCTCCACCGAACCCACTTTAACCCTTTGACCCGCAGGCCCGAGACAGGGAGCATGACACTGAGATGAGAGGACATGCTCTCGCTTCAATGACTCAAAATGAATTATGGTCAGCTCCTCTGATCTTTCACAGCTGGCTCATAAACGGGGTTTGCGTCTGTAACTGACGTCAGGTGACCCCAGACCTCCGGGGCAATGGCCTCTTGCTCATATGAATGAAACTGTGAGGCCTCTGGCGTAAAAGAAAGGTCTCAGTGTTCATTTCAATTATTGCTGCTGCTGATGATAAAGCACAGATCAAGCCATGACATTGGCTGCTCTGTTAATCAGTGGCAATGAATGTTCCCAATTAATTATGCTGGCTGGCTTTACCACTAGACAGAGTCTACATCAAAGTGATTATTACTCTTAATTTCATTTTCCAAGTATGTGTATTTGTTGCACAACAACTTAATTGATGATATTATATAACTTAATAGTTTTTCCTCCACACAAATCAGTATTCATTGTTGTTTATTTACATAAAATGAGTGCCAAGCCTTTTTAATTCCTTTTTTATTACTGATTCCACAATCTGATGATAAATCTCGAGCATCTGTTTATGTAGACGAATCCAAATGCTAATATTTTCTGCATCGTGTTTTAAAACTTTAACGCATGCCCAAACACAAACTTCATTTATAACAGACACACTGCTGTTCCAACAAACTGAAGGTAGAAGATTCATCATTCAGGGCTGATCTCTCCAGTCAGTATTTATACAGTATTTATGCATACAAAAGCACATGAATAAACATTAGTAGCTGCTCCAGTCTATAAGCAACCACCCCTGCCACCTACACTCATTTAACAAAAAATGAGCAGATAGCTGGGTTATTCTATTTTTTATTCCATAACAGTAATTCATGACAAATCTTTGTAGCAGTATGAAAAAGAGGGGGCCGAAAGAAACCTTTGCAAACAATCCAAATCAATGCACAACTTAATCGATGAAAAGAGAGTGCTTTTGATGTTTTACCCATAATTTCCTTCATTATCGGCCTCAGAACCAAATCAAGAGATGAAGCGTGATTCAGTGTTTCATGTACGACACAGAGGAAAATCATTTCGAAACACTGAGATCATTAGTTAGTGCAGTAAGCTGAATGCGTTTGTGCCCGCGGTACAAAAGTGATGCGTCACCAGAAGAATGAAGCAAAATCTGAGTGAAAACTGAGAAGAAGAAAAAAAGTAATCCAACCAACTAAATGACATCTAAGAGCACCGAGTTCATCATGAAGTATAAATCCTGAAGAACCTTGGCAACTGTGCTTAAAAACATTTCTAAATATGACCTATATGCAGCACTCTATGAATTTTGCAACAAGTATAATGATCACACTCCACAAATTTGCATGAAAGTCACATCTCTCTGAAAAGATAAAGAGTTTATGCTGATGATACACTTTATGCTCATGAATCACTGCTTTTCATAGCCGATGAGTGAATTTAGAAACACTTTTCGGAGGTTTGCGAAGATTTCAACACTGTTTTGCCGCTATGTTAGACTGAAAACATAATACAAAATTTCAGGGACAGACTAATGTGCTGACTTTCACTTCTGTAATGAAAATGAGGCCCCACGAAATAAATCATTAGCTTGTTTATCGTTATTTATTACGTCTCTAATCTGAAAAGTGCATGGTCTTAAATTACATAGATGCACATTAGCTCCGTGGGAAAGAAAAAAACACAGCATTCGCACAGGAGCGCTGTGGAAATCATGAAATACATTTATTCGCAACACACTAATGAGTTTCATGGCTACAGCAACCTAAACGTCTGTTACTGGCAGCTACAGTTTATTTTGAGCTCTCAAGATTCACCTCCACTAACGAACAGATTGCCTCTGGCTCGGTATTTAAGCCTTCGTAGTGCTGAGCAGCATTACTGGTGTTAATGGGACACTTATCTAAACTTCTGATGTATTTTAAGACTGCATGTAGTAGTTGTGATTCATCTGGCAAGTCAAACTCAGGTCACCATCCGCGCTGCAGCAGAACAGTGAAAATGACCTGCAGCGCTATTAATATGTCATTATATCACAATTTGTTTCTATTTTTCTGACATTCAAGATCAACTTTTTTATATATATT
This sequence comes from Rhamphochromis longiceps, assembly GCF_057381845.1. Lineage (NCBI taxonomy): Eukaryota > Metazoa > Chordata > Actinopteri > Cichliformes > Cichlidae > Rhamphochromis > Rhamphochromis longiceps. The sequence continues at coordinate 25,227,567 of NC_140572.1, forward strand.
TAGAACAATACTTGTCATTTGCTGTGCTGCACAACAGCAGACGTGCGGCATGTCATACCAGGAAAAAAGTGTGACTGCATTGTATTTAGGTGGGCTGGGTTTGGGGCCCTGCTATTGTGTATGCTGGCTGCCTGGTATGAGATAAACTGTTGCCCATGAAGAGTATGATTTCAGTCAATATGGGTGATGCAAGGTATTATATGGTAAAAGATAACGGGAGTCATACTGGAAATCATGTCAAAAAGAAAAATAACAGGGTTAGCTATCAGATTTTTTTAAAAGCAGCTCTGTACATTCATATTCTGTCTGGTGCCTGTATTATATTCTGATGCCTATACTTGTTTAGCACAAATAGTAAATGAGCTGGTTCTTTTATAGCACGTTTCCACTTGCTCTACTTTCCTATCTAGCATTCACACACACTTCAATGAAAGCACTGGAGAGCAACTTCAGTTCAGTATCTTGCCCAAGGATACTTCAGCACGCAGACTGGAGCAGTCTGGGATTGAACACCAACCTTCTGAGTTGTAGTTGACCTGCTCTACCTCCTGAGCTACAGTCATCCCAGTCCCAGCCTGTAGAAACTACATTTATGTAAAACTAACGTGAATTATTTTCTTGAAAAATATGTTCTTTCTGACCTGTGATTATATGTGACACTCGTTTTAAAACACATAAACAGATTTTTCAAGAAAGGGCTGGTTCAGTTCTGCACCTCATCTTGGAGGTAATTTAAGTGGATGGTTGAGTGGAAGGATTCAAAGTGAAGGGCTTTGACACTAGAGTTTGCATCCTGCATATCTTGTTGTTCAAGCCACTTTAAAATTATTCTGTATGAAAGCAAAACCACGATCTTTCCTCACATTCAATTAATCCCAATGAGTGGTTGCACGTTCATCAAACTATACAGCCCGTACTGCAGACCAGGAGCATGCCTTGCAAGTTAACAATTTGCAGATGTTAAAATGCATTTATAGAAAACAATCAGAGTATCTTTGTTTATTTATTTTTAACTAATTTCATATTTGAGGTAAGTTCATAAGTAGAATATTTTCTGTCATTTCATTTCCTCCTTATGCAATTCCTTTTAATTGAGTTTTATGCATATATTGCCACTTCACAATAACAGTCATGTCAAGGTGTTTAATATCATAAGGTAAGTCCCTGCCCAACTAGAGCTAAACTCTAAGGGATGAGCCTGTATGATCAAGCACTTGGCAACTGTGGGAAGGAAGAACTCCATTTTAACATAAAAAAAAACCCTCTAATAGAACCAGGCTCAGGGATGGGCAGCCATCTACTTCAAGAAACAAAAATGAGAGCACAGAGATACAGAGTCAAACATTAATGCCGGCAGAGAGAAGACAACATTAAACGCAAAAGTCCAAAGGTGGTGTAGAAACACATGAGTGAAAAATGGTGACAGAAGAAGGAAGGTTCAGGGCATCATGGGAAGTCCCCGACAGAGCCTATTGCAGTGTAATTAAGCCATGATTTAGGGTGACCTGATCCAGCCCTAACTATAAAAGGGAAAGTTTTAAGTCTAATCTTAAAAGTAGAGAGGCTGTCCATTTCCCAAATTCATACTGAGCCAGTTCTTCACAGAAAATGAGAGGAACTTTGTAGCTGAAGGCCTTACCTCCTATTCTACTTTGAGAATGTCTGAAAACCACAAGCCTGAAATCTGAGAGCAAAGTGCTCTATGGTGGGGTGTTATTGAGAATGATTTCAAATTCAGTTAGATAGGTCATACAAAAGGCCTGAGTCAGGCATAGGTAGATGATAAATGACAAAGAAAACATTTTTTATGTGTTTGTTTGTTTTTGATTGGATATATAAGAGTAAAACATTCAAATGAATTATAACTCCTTTTAGGTCTTTGTAAGCTAACATGAAAGATTGCTGCCACTCCTCCTCCTGGGCTTATGCTTCAAGACACTTAACAGTTAGTATAATGTGAGGGGTTTGATTCATTTAAACTAATGTATTATTCCTGCCATTGCCAGGTTTCTGTAAAGCAACATAAATCACAACTGAACAATTATAAAATCATTTACTCATAAGCATTTAGAGGAGAGAAATCTAATGATTATAAAACCATATTTCATTGTTTTGCTCTTTGGTGCTGTTTCAAAAGTCATTTTTAATGTAATTTTTTGTGTTGATCTATTGTAGCTGATCTGGGAGCAGTCACAGTCTCTGTGAGGATGAGGTTTTGGAGGGATAACAATAGAAGGGAAGCTGCAGAGAGGAGCGTAAGATTGCAAGTCTGCTTTACAGTCCAAATTCTGGAATGTCGGGTTTTGGGGAAGTTTTACGTATTCAGCCATTCTTCTAGAAATGGGAGCAGCACCATCCAAAGTGGGATGGATCTCTCCTAATAAGACCAGGTTTTCCCCAGAGAGTTTGTCAGGTGTCTATAAAGCTCACATCATTTTCTGGACATGATCTAGACAGCCAGAGGTTGAAGGACAGCATGCAGCTGTACACGTACACGTACACAATTATAAATATATATTTTAACTCAAAAGTACAGTTTTTAAATGTAATGTTGCTGAAACAACAAAATATTTAAAAAAAAAAATCTATCTGATCGAGAAATCACTCATCTTTGGAAAAAAGAGTTTATTACAGACAAATGGCTCTTTCCAAAATAAAAGCTATACTATACGCTTCTTCTGGGCTATATTCTCAGCAGCATATTAAACATATCAGGTCCCCATAAGGAGAATCATGTGCTAATGGCTGTCTAAATGACTCGGGTAAAGTTTGTAGCATGCATGCTTGTTGTTTTTGTCTGCTTCCACTTGTCTTTGCACTAGGATGATGTCGGTGTAAATGTGCAGTCATATGTATTGTGTTCCCACTAGTGCTGTCAGCGTTAATCTTGTTAAAATGACATTAACGCCATAACGCCGCAAATCTCCGTTTAACGAGTAACCGCGGATCGCCCCGTGCATTGGGCTGGACGGCGTCAACACGTTAACAAGCTAACTGCGCTAACGCACTGGCGTGGCACGTCCAACATACTGTTTTACTTTCTAATGTCCATGACACGCTTACCATCAGGGTCATACTTCACATGAAAACCAAAATAGTTCCAAACGCCAGATCTGAATGAGGGTGTGAGAGGTTCAATTTCGGCTAGCGTTGAGGCAGCTGCCATGTTGCAACTAGCTTAGCTTCAGCTTGCGCTGCGCTCAGTGGATCTGCGCAGATCTGTGCAGATCAGTGCAGCCTAGGCGGAGTAGTCGAAGGCAGATCCACTGAGCTCTCAACACAGACAGCATCGTCAGAAGGAAAGTTGATAAAATAAATTTAAAATTTTGTATTGTTCGATACATATGCGTACCGAACCGAAAGCACTGTATCAAACGGTTCAATACCGATACGAGTATTGTTGCACCCCTAATATGTATATATATATATATATATATATATATATATATATATATTTTATTTTTTTTTATTATTATTATTTTTCTCAGCAGGTGTGTCACCAAGTGGGGAAAATCAATTGTGGTTATATGGGCTATTCTTGCTGCCCTGTTTTCATCATCGCTTCTGTTTTCACACACTGTCATCCAAATTGTGGACTTACTACTTTTTTCCAATGATTTATCTGCCCACATTGTCCAAATCAATCCGCCCCTGTTCTTTTAATTCTTTGCGATCTGTCAATCTCCCTTTCGAGCTGTCCTGACACCCCTCGTCCCTGTCGCCAACTCTTTGAGGTTGTCCAGAGCACCTCATCCAAAGTCTCGTCACTCATCTGCTTACTCTGCCTTCATCTGAGACTCACTGAAAAGGACTTTAATTTTGCATATTCAAATTTTTTTGTGAAAAATCTTTTTTTGTTGATTCCATTATAAATAGTATACTGCTAACTAATTCTAGTAGTAAATAAAGAGAAAAAATAACGTGACCACTAATATCTTCGGTTATGAAAAAATACAAAAAAACGACAATCTAAAACTTTATGTATATTTATATGTATTATCAGATAAATAAATTGAGACTGTAGGCAGGATGGCTTTGTTGCAGTCTTGCTGTATTAACAGTTTCTATGAGACAAACTCTGAATAATCACAAATGGACAGCGAGTGTAAACGGCCACTAGACCACTTGCCAGGATTGATATGGGACTCATTAGACCCTACGTCCTCTGAAGGGTGTTCTCTGCTTTCTCTGTATTATTGCAGGGTCTTTATCTTTAAATATAACACACCTTGAGGAAACTGTTGTTGTGATTTGGTGCTATATAAATAAAATTGAATTGAAATGAATTGTGCAAATACTATTGTGTTCTGAGACAGCCTCAAAAAAGGCAAAACAAAACAATACACGGGATGTATTAGTGCAGGATATGGTAGTCCTTTTTCTCACTACCCTAAATAGCTGGAATAACCCGTACATCTTGAGCCATTTAGGGGTTTTTTTTGCTCAACCTTGCTAAATAAATTTTTTGCTTCACTGGCGACAGACAATAAATTTGACCTTCTAGCGGAAGTGATGTAGAAAAAATCAGAGCACGATTGGTCAGCGAGACACCTTGGAGACACATAACGACACATGACACAGGTCTATGGTGACTGAGCCACGCTTTTCACACCTAATTACTCTTCAGTCTGACTGTTCGAAATGCATCTTCACATCCAGTTTAAACAGAGTCCAGCATGCACAGAAAACGCTTAAGCATATAATAATCACTTTTTCCTGCAGACCCTACCTTATTGAAAGTGAGCAAATATTTCTGCCCTACAGTCTTAGTCTATCACAGACTGTGCATTTAATGTCAAATGTATAATCACATATGTACAAAATGTTATCATTACTCTAAAAGGACAAAATGCATTTGTATTTATTAAGCATTGGAGTTATACCAGAGTCGCAAACATCAGATATTAGCTGGTTTATAGTCATTACTTGTTATCCACTCCTGCTGCAATAAATTCCTCCTCTTTGATCCAAGCACCTGTCAGGCCTGCAGTGCTCGAATAATGCTGAAATAACTAAGCCGGGTATTATTTTACAGAGATCCAGTAAGTAATAGGTGGATGAAGCACACACAGACACAGAGCCTGACGCGTACTGCTCTGTAGCCCATCACACTGCTAAAATTTCTTGCTGGGAAGTAAATTGGTGTGTGTTGCTTCTATTGATTGTTTGACATTATTCCTGTTAGCGCCATTAACTCATCTAAAACTTGTTACTACAAGCCTATGCTGTTTTTTTCTAAAGCTAGTCTGCTCTTCTGGCAGCATGCACAGTACATTAACTGCAATTTATCCTCTGGAGCACAACTGGTATTACTGCGGAAAAGAAAAAAGATAGGATGCCACGAGACAACCTACACGTCTCATCTGGAAGCTGTATCACATTGAGGCAGTGATTAAAAACACCTTAGGCTCTTGTTTAAAAGAGAAGAGGGTAGGCTTGTGCCTTTTTGCACAATGTAGGGGTTTTCTGAGGTTACAGCAAAATAGAACAATTCTGAGTTCCTTCACGCTCTTCTTTTCTTCTTTTGTGCGGAAAAAGAACTGACAAAATATTTTCGTGTGATCTAGAGGAACGAAAGGTTAGTGTGTCAAAAAGGGTACAGTGTTGTGTCTGTTATTATCTAATGGGAAGCCCAACAGCCCAGTGATGGCGAGGCTTTAATCTGGAGAGTATTTTAACTCATGTTCCAGACAGTGTTTTTCCACGCATAACAAGAGAGAGAGAAAAAAGAAAATAGTGGGGAGTTGGGCAGCTTCTTCACTAGTAAACACCAAGCCTCATAAATATTTCATCTTATTCTTTCTCTGCTGTATCACCTGTTCTGGAAAGCACTTTATGGAAGAGTAACGCCTCTGTGTGCTTTTCACATTTCAGAGGAGAGTCTCCTTGATGCCAGGTGGTGTCAACAACTGGAAATTAGATTCATGTTTAAAAAACATGTTTACCCAATTTATTACCAAAATGATTATATGATTCCTATACCATAAGAATATAAAAAATATCTAAGTTTAGGTGCAGTGCTGCAATCCTGAATACTTAAGGAGAGGTTGCCATGGAAACAGAGTTACACTGGCCAGAAATGAAAGCGTCTGAGGATTTAGACTTTCACTGTACATCAATTTTTAACTATAGATTGTTTCTACATCACCCTTCTCACCAACTTCACGTAACCGCAAGTGCTCCTCCATACAGACACTTCTGTGGAATACAAACGTGAGCACAACAATCCCCCCCAAAAAACACACGGATGATGCGATGACACATGCTTCAGCGACAGCGTAACGCTATAAATATCTGCAAATATAACAATGATGATTTTTATCGCATTGCTACACTGCAGATTTGCCGCACTTGCTTAAAACAGCGAGTTTTAGTTGTCTAGCCAAATGTGCGACAGTCACAAAAGATGTACAATCACAGCAAGATGAAAGATTAAGATTTAGATCATTTTACACCAGATGTTTAGTGATTATTTATTTAATTTATAATGAGACATCCTCAATTTGTCTTTCACAGAATTAAGTCTGTACAGATGCTGCGTACTGGAATATATTAAAACGTAATACAAACTGCAATATATTAACACAACTCAATAATGTGCAGCGCACTTTCATCTATGCAACATGCCAGTGAAATGACGAATCATAAATACTGCATGCCCTGAGCTGGAGGGTCACAGTGAGCTCAATCTTTGATACAACTGCAATAAATTGCTATCATGATTATCTATCAGGAATTGAATGTCTATGCTAATTACTGTCTGCAGTGTTGGCCTGCAAGCTTCCCTGTCACATCTCCATATGCTGTTTTCTCTGAACCAGCCTATTACAACTGCTCCTGTGTTCACTCTGTAACACTGAGGGAGCTCGCCCCACTCTTACTATAGCAACTGTGTCAAATAAATCGTCGAATTTAAAATGACCACGGTGGAGAATTTTACTCGGGGCATTGCTCATCTTGTGGAAATGGAATTCCCCTAATTCTAAAGGGACCTTAGAAAGCAAATTATCATGCCCTCTGAGAACAGCAGCCAAGAGGTAAGAGCTGTTCAGGCACAAAGACGGAGGAATGGAATTTACTGCAGATGACAAAAAGAAAAGGTGTAAAACCAAAACGGTGACCTGCTAGAGCTTCAAGTGTTCTGCACTTAAGTGTGGTTTAAAATTCTGCCTAACTTCTCAAAGCACACAAGGTGTTAAAATTCATTTAAAGCCTGCAGACAAAATTAATCATCAGTGATTTATAAATGCCAACCACTTTCATTATTAGCAGCTCTGTGTGTTTGCCAGAGAAATAAAAATCAATGAATTGCAATCAAGAGGTCAATACCAAGTCCATTTGGATGTCAACCATTAACACCTATGAAGAAGCTCAATATTATCCATTTCTGTTACAGAAACACATCAAAGTACTTTAGCACCATTAAAAAGACAATCCAACATGCTCCTATACTGAAGATGTAGACTGCAGCTATGACTTGAAGTAAAACAGGCTACAAGCTGTCATTTTCACCACAGCAAGCCAACAAAAATGCATGTTTGCTCTTACTCACCTGTGGTCTCCACTATTCCTTCTAATATAACCACAATTTCAAACTGCTCTGTTTGCATGGACCTCTGGGAGAGGTCGTAGAAGGGGCTTTTGGTGTCAATCACATGGCAGATCGTGAGTGGTGAGACGAGAAAGAGCTGATCTGCTCCGGTGCTGAAACCCACGTCCAACTCCAGCTGATCCAGCGGAAGAAACTCGCCTTCGGGGGTCTGGCGAGACTAAAGAAGCATACAGAAAGTGACAGAGAACTCTTCAGTAGAGAGAAGGAAGGGGTAAGACAGCTATCCACAGCTTATCAAGAGCCTTTGTGTAAGCTTTTCACATTTTATATGCAATCAGATCCAACCAGTCTATCAGGAAAATTACTACAATTTTCTTAAATTAAGGCAAAAGAAGGACACATGCTCTGAGAATATCCATTTTAGCATAGATTGGAGGTGTCACTGACTCTTTACATGTGTAATTAAATAAACTGGATTTAGTTTGATCCACTTGATCAAAGTGGATTCACCTGCATTAAACTCACCTGCCGTGGCTTATTTGCCCCTATGGAAAAACGAACAAACAAAGCAAAGCAAAAAAGCAACTGTCATCATTTACTAACATGGATGTTGTTGCAGTGTGGCGTATACGTCTTTAATGTGATAGAAGCTGCAGGGTTTTTTTGCAATGTTTCTGCTGTATTGTCGGCATACTCTTGTCTGTTGTTATGGTAGTGGATGTACATTTACATTATGGAAAGTGTTTATGAAGCAAAGCAGTAAAAGGCATGGGAAGTGACAAATAAGAATATTCTTGTGTAGAGAAATGAACTCATGGACACACAATGTTATTACTAAGGTGCAGGCCGCTTGGAAAAAGTTGCCAAATTATTTTTTACTGTTATTGTTCTTTTTGTAATTGTATTATAATTCCTGGAAACCATATGCCTTTTGTGTTTTGATTTAGGGTAGGTAATGATCTTCCTGGAGTTATGTCACAAATGTGGTGTAACGTGCATCCACTGCAGTCTATGAAATTTGGAAATACAAATGAGGATTTGTCCAACAGATGCCTCGCGGCTCTATGAACAGTTAGGAGTAGGCTTAAATGTCAGTGTGTAGGCCTTTCTGTATCAGTTTTCTAAACAACTCATGAGGTGAACTATGAGAAACACTGGGGACAAACCCAAAAGCATCATCACTCACTTTTAGCAATTTGCAGCGGATCTGTGCAGAGACCATATGGCTGTTACGCAGGTTCCCGACCCTGAACATGAGAGTTAGTTTTCCATCTCGCATAGAAATCGCCGCATGTTCACTGAACATCAAAGTCTCGGCCCTTTTCTTGGGCTGAGACATCTTGATAAACATGCAGCCGATCAAAAATGCATCGACGATCGATCCGAGGATCGACTGGAAAAGGAAGAGAATGATCCCCTCGGGGCATTTGTCTGTAATGTATCTGTAACCATATCCTATCGTGGCCTCGGTCTCTATGAAGAAGAGAAAGGCTGAGGGAAAGTTATAGACATTGGCCACACATGGAGTGTACTTATCATTGTGGGCTTTGTTGAGGTCTCCTCTGATGTACGCGATGAGCCACCACATAGAGGCCATGAAGAGCCAAGCGACTGTGTAGGTGAGGATGAAAATAAATAGATTCCAGCGCCATTTCAAATCTACTAGTGTTGTGAATAAGTCTGAGAGATATCTGCTGGTTTCACCACCCAGGTTCCCATGCTGGACGTTACATCGCCCGTTCTTGTCCACGAACCGCTGCCTCTTCTTCTTTTTCTCTGGGGGAGGCTGATTGAATCCAGACCCGCTAGATGAGGTGGTCACTACCTGATAATCGTCCCCAAATTTCTTTCGAAGTGCAGACATACTACGATGACAGCAGCGAAAGAAATAACAAATGATTCAATGTTTTTTTTTTCTTTTTTTAAAGTCTGGCTTTTAGTTGCTGCAGTCGTTAGTGCCCGTGCGCAATGTCTCCTTTTTGGGAAATAAGGCGATAAAAGTGCGATGTCTTCTCCCGAGTTAGACTTGCATCGTCCTCTTTCGCCACACACTACTGTTGCTACACTCTACAGCCATGAAATATCAATAATGGACGACCAGCTTACAAACCCCAAAGATAGAAGCCATATGAAAAAAAATAAAATAAAATAAGCGACGCACAGGATAAGGTATCCAAGCGCGCCAGTCGCAGTCCAGGTTTTAGAGGTTTATCAGTTGCAGCGTCGTGGATTACTCATCGCCAGTGAAGGTTGGGGGGGCTATATCGACTTGTTCAAAACTGTACTCACGAAGTAAGTTTTCATTGGAAAGTTCAAAATCCTTAAGTGGTCTATAAAAGACAATTATCTCTGCGTAATTAGTCTGTGGAAACGGTTTCCAAGATGAAAACGCTCTTTGCGCACTTGCGGCTGTGTTGGAGATAATTCGGTTTCCAGTCCTTCCTTTGCGATCTCTACACATAGAAGATAAATTGCGCCCAAGTATATGACTGTAAAAAATGACGAGCTGGAGGAAGAAAATCACTGTCCCACTGTCGTCATTTGCTGCTGCGCGCATCGACGCTGTTTGCCTGGTTCTTTTCGGGCACCTTTTCTCCTCTCTTAGAGAAATATCGACTGGATTCTCATAGTTCAGCGGCAGAGATCCACCAGATGCTCTTTTGGCTGCTTAAATCATTCTTTCCCTTCGATTTCCCTGTTCGGCTCCTGCGCACTTCCACGATTTCAGTGATGCACTCACTGTTGCCTAGTGGTACTACAAAGACAGACAATTTGGAGGAGGAGGGAAGAGGATTCGCCTGATTTGACAGGTTTTTTTTTCGGGTTTTTTTTTCAAGTGATCAAATATGGGAAATTGCAGTCGAGATGTCTTGATAACTTTCAAATAATTGCACCGAAAGCAACATTTTAGACTCCAATAATGGAAGAATGAACCCCTGGCTTAGAGATAGATTGCCAATAACAGTTATTAAGGATATTATAAATGCCTTTTGCGTGTTTTAAAAAGCTACATTTTCCTCCTGCAGCTTATCTCTATTTTGCAAAAAATAAAATAAAATAAAAAGTTGCCAAACTAATGCTCATTAGTCTTTTTAAGCAAGTAACCAGTTTAAGGAAAAATCGTCCCAATGCCAGTGAACATTTTGAAATGTTTAGTGGCTATTCTTCTGGGTCACCTGTACCGACAGCCACAGCTGACCCCCACATTCATCGATCCCATGGGTGACTGCACCCGATCTATGCTACACACTAGATCTCTTAACAGAGTAACACCTTCAGCGGTGTAGTTGCTGTCACTCCCAGCAAACTCTTTTAGATCTCAGGAGGACAAAAAAGCTGAAACCAGAATTCACCCATCATATTACCAAGATCAAGGCCACGGGGGAATACACCCACACCATAGTTACCCAGGCTTTCTCTCAAACACATGAAGCAGGGTGAGCAGCCTAAAACAAACAGCTTGTCTATTGTATCTCCATCTCTATTATTTTCTATTTTATTTTTGTGATTATGTCTTTTTTTCTTGCTAAAATCACAATTACCCCTATCGAAGTCAATGATGTGTGCCTCTTAGATATTAAAGCATTAAAGCAGGATACACACTGCATCATCAGCGCAACAGCAATGTGGATTGATTCGGCTGTATTCATTTTCACCCCAGAAAGAGTAAATAGATCAAATGAATAAATCACCTTCTGAATCAGGCCTGACAGTCACCTACACATCTTGTTGCATCCGGTGTAGTATCACACACAGTCATCTGTGAATATCAATCATTTGTTTTGTATTTACTGCCATTTCATGCGGTATCTCTTGATTTTGTAGTGTAAATATCTATAATGGCCTGTTGCTCCCTTTTCTTTAACCCTTTCTCAATGCAAAGTCTCTGCTAAGTCAGTCTGGTTCCAGGCGAAATCTACCTCCCCTAATATCTTTTATGTCCCTGTACTTAACCACATGATATTCCTTGTCCAGTCAGAACCCAGCAAGCCCTACTGTACCAATGGTAGCTTCTAAAAACAGCACTAAGGCCTGACATAACTGTTTCCAAATGAATGATTGCATGGCAGCACAGAGCAAAGTTGAGATGCCTCTGAGCACTGTCTGCAAGGCACTGTGATTCAGTCCTCTTGAGGAGAACACACAGGAAAAGATTTCCCCATCAGTCACCAGGCCATCATAATTGCCAGGTGAACATTGGCTTCAGCTTCTGCACAATTCTGTGCTTTTATAATGAGTGCAGGGGGACACAGGTCACCCAATTCCTGCATTCTGGCCCTCATTAAGAGGAAAAGGCTATTCACATATTTGCAGAGCAAAAAATATGGCTATTAGTTTGGATTGGCCATCAGCCAGCCAGCCAGCACCACGAGCTAGAAATTTTTAATTGCTGTATTTCATACATATGCTCACTGAAACAAAAGTCTGTACACTACTTTTGTCAAAGTGTCTCTCCTGCATGTACTTCCAGAAAAAGAGCAATTAACTCCAGGATACAGTGGAGCTTTTTTAATGACAAAGTCCCTTTGGATTATCTTCAGTGTTCATGATTTAAAAATCCCCTGAGGCCTCCAAATCAAGAGAAAATTAAATGTTCCTGATTAAATAGGCACCGAGTAAAGTAAGAAAAAAACACTTTTTTTTAAGAATATAAAAGAGCCAAAAGCCTGTGTGCTGAACACAGCACCCTGCACACAATGCACCCAGTGGCTTACTAACAATGACTCTTGTTAATGCTTACATAGTAAAATCAAAATTCTAAATGTGTGGAAACTGTGGCAGAGTCAGTGATACTGACAGACAGATATAGAAATTGGCTTTAAAAGTTTGAAAATGTAAGTTAGTCCATTTCAAGCAGGGATTCGTTATCAGATTCAACCAGCTGCCTGACAGAGAGACAAGGTTTGAACACTTTGTGAACACATAAAAAAAAAGCATTCACCAATCAGAGAGTAAGAGTAGGGAGATTTGAATCCTCATCAACTGTTTGTCTGAAATGTGAAATGTGCTCGCCCCTCCTTTCATAAAATTGCTTGCATAGCTCAAACTGTAACTCAGATCAACCTGGGTTAAAAAAATCATGAATCCTCTTGCCTTTATTTTGCTTTGTTTTTTATTTGTGTGTGTGAGCATGTGAGTTTAGCCCATGATTTTCATTGAAATGCTGCCAAATTCTAGGAAGTAGAGAAGAGAAATGTTTCATCACTCATCCAAGTGACTTCCTCAGTCTCAGCTGACTGCGGGTTTCCCTAATCTTATAAACAGTACATTTGCATAATGACCAAACCTAGCACCACTGACTAACAGCATTGTGAGAAGGTGAAAGATGTACCCTCAGGCTCCCTCCTCAATTCAGAGATGGTATGCAGGAACCTTTGAAACTGCACAGTCCTGGTTACTGGAACCGTTTGTCATTGTGTACCTTTACTTTCATGTAATTCACAACAAAAGCTCCCATTTCCACATGGATTGATTTCAGGTTAACTTGCAGCCACAGAGACAATTACAAAGAAAAAAGATCATGCAGTGTTAGTAAGTGTTTTTTATCCAAACATGCAGAACTTATCAACTGTAAGGGAGTCTATAGAAACCATTAATTGAAGCATCATTCAAGCATCCCCAACCCTGCAGACACGCTTCCTTAATTCTGCTCAGCACATACGGTAGGCCTTGTCAGTGACAGCTAAATCCAAGAAAGAGGTTAAAGTCCGGGCTTGTTCTTGTCACACACCAGCAGGCAGCTGATGTGTAACTCTGTGCACTAAATTGGAATATATGCAGATAAGTTCTCATCTAATAATGAGAGAATTTTAAAAAAGTAGTGCATTTTGCTTCAACAAAGAAAAAGGGGTTTTCTCCACCAAAAGCACTTCTTCCATTTGCCATCTATAACTAGCGCTTTCCATGCAGATGTTAGTTATGCAACAGCTAGTGTCATGTGTTAGTCAGTGATCAGAAATACTTTGATGATCTTCTGTAACCCATTTCTTAAAAATAGCCTGGGCAAAACCTGATGGGCGGGTGAGGATGGGATTGATTTATTAATCTAATCAGACCAATGTAGGACACTAGATGCATTTGTTCCCCTCCCTAAATCAGCTAGGATAGCACTTGAGGTTATTCTCGGAAGATCAGCCATCATGTCAGGCAATCTTCTCTTATTTTCTATCTTCCTTTATAATCTCTACAATCAAAGACAGTGCAGGGAAAACCGCCTCAGCTTTGATGCTGGCTTTGATGGATTTGTTCTTCTACGCCCCCCACAAATTTACGACTTCCTCACTAAAAATTCTCTGTAATCTTATTTAGCTGCTACAGTATTGATTTCTTGAATTTTGAACAAGCAATCCTCTTCTTATAAAAGATGTGTGCTATGTCTTTTCTCCCTGCAAAGATTAGGCTTTAACATGATCTGAAGCATGCTGATTGGATGCTGAAGCATTATCAGACTCTCCTCTATACTTGGCATGTAATGTAAAACCATGTGGTGGATAAGAAGAGCAGCATCTCTAAACAAAAGGGCACCCTGGGAGTGCATTCAATGAGCCCATGGGGCAATGCCCTATTTTGCAATTTAAAAGAAAAGGATATATTGCAGACACAAACCATACACATAAACTGAACGGCTTCTTCCTTTGCTACACCTCTGCACCAAGTTTCATGACATTCACCTCAGACCCACCTCAGCCCTTGCTTTGGTGGAGAAATGGGAGTAAAGCAATTGGGTCACAATGTGGTGCCTCCAAGGGACATATGAAATTGTCAGCATCTTGTGGTAATCAAATGACATTACAGCTTTTTGTCAGTGATTGAAAGAGATGGCAACATTTAACCGCAAAACAAACTATCATACCTCTTACAGCTACGCAATCATAGATTTAAAAAGAGATAAAAATTGTAGGTACACTGAACAGCAAATGGGAATATTATTCTGCGTCTGTTGGTTTTTCTGTCCCTAGCTGAAGCGAGACCTTATTAGTTGTTGCCTGGGTCAAAAATAGCATCTGAACAGGAGTGCTTTGTCGAACAGCTCCTGGAGATTGATGATTGATTACCACACAATTACTGCTGAAAGCAGCGGGGCCCTTCCTCCTAATCACTGCTTTCGTCGTAAAAAGGAGATTATCACATAGGAGAAGCTTGTTAGAGCCACTTCCTCCCTGAAAATCAATAAAAATTACTCAAGAGATGGCAAGCATACATCAGAAATGTCTCAGTTGAATCCCTAGGCTGGCTCTGCACATCTACAGGCAGGTACTGTACATTATTCTCGGTATGTGTGGGTGTGTGGGTGCCTCCTGTGGCAGTGGATGTTACCCCATCTGAGATATTAGCCTCAAACTATGTCTAATTAAAGCTGCTTTCCAACGTAGGCGCTCTGGAACTTTAGGTCCCCTCAACAATTAAGTGCAGGATTTCTCCTTTGGTCTCAAGCGAGGCGAAAAGACACATTCAGAGGTTTGATTATCCCCTCTCTCTCTCTTCTACTACCCATTATTGGATTCACTTAGTTGATGGAAACCTATATATAGTGCAGGGGAGAGCCAGGCAGACCGGTATACAATCAAGCAAACTGCAGATACTTGGAGGGATAGGACACAAAATGTCCAGCCTTGGATTTGAAGTCAGGGCACGAAAGTGTTGAGTTTCTTGTCATGATGGTTTAATGGAAACGGGTTAGGGAGACTATCAGACTTAAGGAGACGAGGTTCAATTGCTCCTGTTGGAAAAAAAAACAACAAACAAAAATGAGCTTTTCTATAAGCAACAGTAGTCATGATTTAAAGGGGAAAAAAACTCAAGTTAATGCTTGGATTTACCTTTAAAAGGATGGCATTTACCAACCTTATTAATAGCACTATTTATAATAACCCACTAAAACACATTTATGCACTTCAACACAATTATTCTATTGTTCATACTGTTACTTTTGTATTAACTATAACTAACTGCAACACACAAGACACAATTTAGTGCACACAAATCACACACTATCGTCTTTTATTGCCACATGTAGCTGAATGCACTGCAGTAAGTCTCACACACCGGTGCTGCAACTTAAATATTTCCTTTGCACTCATTTGATTTTGCTGGTGACACAAATACTACTGTAAACCTAAAGGTACTTTTATAGTGTGCATGCTTGGCTTCTGAATGAATTCACGTTTTTGAATAAAACATTAAATAATTCCCTTGTGTTTTCTAAACAAACAGTCTCAGGAATAATAGGGACTTTGTTGTGTAAAATGGGGGAATTAGACATGGTGTAATATGGTCTTTGGTCTCTAGATAAAACCACCTATTTATACAGTATTTCCTGAGCATAAAAAAGACCATGTTTTAAATAGCGGAGAACTGCAGAGTCTTCATCGTGAGGATGTTCTACCTTCCGGAGCGACAGAAAGCTGCAGACAGCCACAGATAAGGCTTCCATTAGGGCTATTATTTTAAAGCATCTCACCCCTTAATGGACCCTCCTGGTGTGCCCACAAACTCGCTATCTTATCCTCACAGGGCCCGTTAACCAGCCTGGGTTTCGCTTCCTACAGGTGTGAAACTGTCTGAAACCACAGTCAGTCCCCTCAGGGCAGCTGCTGGGAGCGCTGTGAGGCACTGATGTTTTGTCAGCCCCACAACAACAACTGTTAATACCTCTGCAGTGGGCACCTTAGAGAGCTTTGAGAAATACTGATCAAAAAGCTACCATAAGTGAGGACAATGAAAATGCACAGTATATCTGCTATGAGTGTTTATTATTTACCCACTATGTCTAATGAGACTTTAGGCACAAATAGTTTTTGTTTCTAATTTTATGCTTAAATGGTTATTCTTTCTTTTATTTGATGAAAAAATGAAGACTTACACCACTCTCCTCACTGTACTTTAAATGCGAAGCTGAGCAGAAACAAGGAACATCAGCACACCCAACACAGTCAATATTCATTATTGGTCTATTTTTATATTTTTTGTACAAATATTTTTGCATGGACTTTGTTCTGGATTGCACTTCGAGCCAACACATCTCTATGAGGCTGTCAGGTTTTATTCAAAGCCCCTCCTTGAGCCTGGTTCTGCCAGAGGTTTCTTCCTGTTAAAAGCGAGTTTTTCTTTCCCACTGTTGCCAAAGTGCTTGCTCATAGGGGGTCGCCTGATTGTTGGTGTTTGTCTGTATTACTAGGTCTTTACCTTACAGTGTTAAGTGACTTGTATTGACCATTGTTGGGATTTGGCACTATATTAAAAATATATATATATATTTTTGCTGGATTAATGATGCTATACCCAACAAGTTAAAAAGTTAGCTTCAGAGATTCTTTGTTTCATGTAGATGTGAGAAAGGTGTTGAGACTCACATACTTGCTAACATCATATCTAATCAGCCAATCACAGCCAGTGAATTTAGGCATGCAGATAATGACAGGATTATCGGCTGAAGTTCAAATCGAGCATCACCTAGGGGAAGAGATGTCATCTGAACATGGCGTTGTTGTTGGCGCCGGGTTGGCTGAAATTACTTATGTACTGGAATTTTCCCACACAACCATCTCTGGGGTTTCGCGAGAATGGATCGAAAAAGAGAAAACACCAAGTGAGCGGCAATTCTCTGGTCCAATGTCAAACTGGAACATGACAGTTCATTGTACTTAAACGGCCTTCATAGGCACCTGGTTACAATCTAATATAGCTCATGTGGTGGAAAGAGGCAGTTGCATCATTGATGTGCAGAAAACAAATCTATGCAATAGCAAATTCAATTAGTTCGCAAGGCAAAAGTGGGTACTAGTCAAGCCTAACTTACTGTATAAAGTGATGAGTGTAAGGATGTTCGTCAGCATGTTCAAATCGTTTTCTAATTCCTACACTCTGTGCTAACAAAGAGTGGCAGCAGATAATATTGTGCTGGATAAAAATGCCGATTTCAAACACATTTGCAGTGAGGAAGGTGTTTTATGCCATTTTTAGTCGTTTTACTAGTTTTTAGTTGGGTGACTAGACTGACACCAGCTGTTCTTGAAAGTATTAACATGATTTGCTATGAAGTCTATTATGAAGCCTGATTTGATAGCTATAATAGAAGAAGTTGGAAATGCTACCTTGTGTTATATCATGGTGGCCACTGGACTGTGGGCAGCACTTTGGAAATCCTGGTTCCAATCAATAAGCCTGACATTTATTGAGTAAGTCATCAAGCCTTTTTTTTTCCTGATTCCAGCTTCTGAAATGTGCAGACTTGCTGTTCAGACAACTTTGCCTGTAAGAGGTTTGAGTATAGAAAACAAATATTAAAAATATATGCTGTCCTTTTCAACAACTTAAGGCTTCAAGGCTAAGCCGTTAAGTAATCAACTGAACAAAAATCAGAAAAATGAATGAATATTCCAAATAATAATTAGTAAAGTTGTATAATTCATGACGTCCAGTGTCTGCTGGGTATTCTGCTAGCTTTATTTTTTCAAAGCTTTGCTCAAAAAGAACAATTTTGTGTCTCAGACTTTTTCAGAGTCACCTGAAAGGTCGAGCCTTCTGTGATTAAAAGCACACAGAATAATGACAAACTCCTTTACACATAAAGCAAAAAACCAACAACTAACATTCATTACAATGTAACTCTTATAGTATCCTGTTGTATTGGTGTTTTTTTCTAGCTCATAATAAAAGAGACGGTACAATTTGCTACATTTAAAAAGGACAGAGTAACCCCGGGTAATGAGATGTACGTGAGGCCTTAAAAGCTTATTAATCAACCGTATATTTTGGTGCGACAAGCTGTCAGGTGCTCAACAGTGAAGCTAATCATTATTTTATGTTCAGAAGTTTTATTTTTTTCTACAAAAAAAAAAAAAAAAAAAAAAAAAAAAAAAAAAAAAAGCGAAATGTACAAACAGATGACAAATGTGCAACCCACACATTGAAACATTACATTCCTGTTCTAACACCATGCACTTTAAGATAATGAAAAACAATAAATGTGTGTGCGTAATATCAAAGAGGTCACTGATTTTCAATCTGAATGCCAAGCAGGCACCTGGCATCAGTTCAGTATTCAAGCAGCATGGGCAGTATACCCCACCCCTCATGTACTTAGTCCTTCAGATAGTCTCCGAATTGGTTTTTGTGGGACCAATGAGGATTTCCAAAACACAGCACAATTTCAAAACCCACAGTCAGCACTGTTTTTATTACTTCCAAATCTATCACGTGGTTTCGTTTAATCATCATTCAGTATGTTTTGCAAGAATATTCCAGTTTTACAGCATCTTAGAAAAATAATTGGTTCTGTATATATAACAACAATGGTGCTAGATACATCTGAACAGCATTATGTACAATACAATTTGTTTGCCGAATGTGGTGAAAGATATCTGTAAAGGTAACGATGAGTACTGATATACTTCATATTCACTTAATGCAATGATCAAGACTTTGTATCATTTATTTATGAGATATGGTAATTATTTAATATCAATAAGCTGCAATATTTTATCTCAAACCATCCTTTTCAAACATAAAACACCTCAACCATCCAAAATCACTAAAAACCAAACATGTAACAACTTTTATAAGGAAAGATTTGCACCCGGATATGTCATGATATCTCCTATGGAAAGAATTTGAAATCATATGGAAACAGACTTAAAAATAATCTTTTTGATGTAATGATGTTTTGATAGCTATAATATTACAGTGTGATTTTCTCAAAAGTACCTGTTAAAATCTACATTCATTCAAAATGTATCACTTGTATTTCTAGTCCAAAACCAACATCATATTTCTCATCACCTGTAATAGATTAACTTCCTTGATGTAATTCCTGTTGGAGTAATACGGAACATCAACAGCTGCGTCAGTTAACAACCGACCTGGAATTTCAAAGATATGTTTCAGGTATAGTGCTGTGCAAAAGTCTCGAGTTGCCCCTCATTTCCTTTTGCTTTGCTTCCAAAGTAGTTAGAGTTTCATGCAATTTTTAAAGTGGTCTTGAGCAATAATTATCATTTGAATCTTTAAAATTTTGTCTTTGGACATTGACTGCTTTTTTTGTTGTTGTTTTTAATTTCAGACAAGTTCTTGCACCTGACCATTTTCAGACTAATGTTTTGGGGGGATTTTGCATTTTCTTTGGGGGGGGGGGGGGGGGGGGGTATCTTTAGGCGCTTTGTTATTAGCATTCTGTTGCAAAAACATTTTCCCCACAATTTCTTTAAACCAAGACTATGAACAAAGGCATTCAGGAGAGAGGTTCAATAGTGAGTCTCTATAGCCATCTGTAAAACAAGGTGGCGGCTCTGTCATGGTTGTGACTGCAATTCAGCCACTATTACTGGGGGATCTTCAAAACTCATCAAAATTGATCAGATTTAGATCCACCATCCCCAAACACACCGCCAATGTAGCAAAAACATACCTGGATAGAAAAGCACACAGTGAAACACTGTCAATCATGGACTGGCGTCCCCAGAGCCCGGATCTCAACATTAATAAAGCAGTGTGGGATCAACTTGACAGAATGGAAAGAAAGGCAGCCAACATCCAAAGACGACCTTTGAATGTCTTTTAAAAAGCCTGGAGAACTATTCCTGAAGACTTACTTATGGAAGTTACAAGAAAGCTGCCTAAGAGAGTTCAGGCTGTGTTGAAGAATACTAAAAACTGATTTTTTTTAAAGCTCCCTAGAATTATACAAACTGTTTTGTCTTATACTGCATCTCCATGTATGTTTGCATACTTCAATAAAGCACTGCAAATATCAAGAAGTTAAGGGTGGCTCAAGACTTTCTGCACAGTACTAGAAACTTTAAAGAGATTAGTACAACTCTTTAACCAAGTTTAAGGGATCTTCATAAAAATGGCACTCCTCTTAAGTTAAACTGTAACAACTGATATGGGTGTCAGGGCTTCAACTGAAATTTGATTGTTCAGTTTGTTAAGGTTGGGCTTCAGTTTTCTCTCGAGCAGATTTATTACCACACGGTCTCATGAAATGTGATAAAAAGACACGTCCTAAATAGCTAATGCTACAGTGGGCTTGATAAAGAAGAAGGAAAAGCATTTGTAGGTTATACAGGGCTACGACTTTATCCCTTCAGTAAATCACCTTAAGAGGGTAACACCTATCAGTGCTGATCTCCATATGTTAGTCAACAGTTGCAGTTAAAATGACCACCATTCTGCTTCAAGCATAGACACAGTAGACACCGACACGAAAAGAGAATGAGCAGCAAACCAGCTGTTTTCTTTTACAACTGTACCTATAGTAGATACATCAATGCCTGTCTGGATACAGTGGTGGTTATAGAATCTCAACCATTGCAAAGATACGTCTCAGAAAATGACAAATGGTCTCCTGTTTATGTTTTTCCAGAAGCTAATCAGCAGTCAGTGCAGCAGATTCACAGCTAGCAGGTGTCCATCACAGTGTGACTCCTTTGATGTGAGTGTTTTCCATGCACGACCCGATACGTCATTATCCTAGTTCAGATCTGTAAAAGTTCCCAAAGCTACAGCTCATCATATTTTTAGAAATGCAGGTGCCAGTGCAGTTTATCCTCAAACCTGTGTTGAACTGTAATACGATCAAATGGAAGAAAAGCCGCTGCTGCCCAGTTCTCTGCACTTCTTGGCCAGGATGTAAAAGCAAGAGGTGCATGATGTGTGGTAAGAGCCATCTGGTGAGGGTAAGGAAAGCCAGGACTGGTTGGGTGGAGAACGACAGAGGACTGAGGTGAAGAGTCAGACGCTAAGGGTCATGTTACGGAGCAGCCACTGCTGGGAACGGCTGCCATTGCAGTCTCTCAATGTGGGGACCATCTTGTCGTCCTCAGAGGGCATGTCCAAGCACTGGTTGCTATTCACATGCAGCAGAGTAAGTCGCTGGAGAGAAAAGATGAAAAAACAAAACAACAGGCAGTTACAACTGATGTAAATATATACGCATGACATTAAACAATTACAAGTTGAAGACCAACCTCCCCTGTGTTTTACAGTCATGTACTCTCAAAGATGCAGGTCATCACTGAGGGCATCAGTGTCAGCTGCCAGTGCCTCACTGCTTCAACTGTGGTCTGAAGAAAAGCTGAATCTATGCGCATCACTCAAACCAACCCTCAGATTCATTTTAACTACCAATTTCCCAAATTTCAGCTTTGTTGTACCATTGACCCAGTAAATAAACTTAAGTCTGTGCCTGCACCATTTATTAAAACAATAAAAACAGAATGACAAAATAAGGAACATAAAAAAGGGTTACCCCTCATACAATACATCTCTCACTGTGAAACGCTGTGGAAATCGAGGCTCCTGTCGGGGGAGAAACTTGTCATTGGCACTTTAACAAAAGGATGTTTCTGTGATTGACTGAGCTTCAAAAGCATCAACCTCTCTAGAGCCAACTCCCCCCCACATTCAGTGGTAATGGGAAAAGGAGTTGTTTTAATGTTAAAACCACTGCAACAAACTCGCTACAGTGTTTTCAGTTTTATCACTATGTTTAGGTTTGCAAACCAAAGAGCTGAAATGATAGCGATGTGAGGTGATAATAATGTTTGTTCCTCTGAGTGACCCTTATCACATACATGTGGTGATCTGGTCCATTCTCAGGAACAATAATAAACAGTTTTAAATATTTATTTATTCCAATTATTAAAATAACCTAGGAAAAAGAGTTTATTGTTAACACTGCAGCTCATTATATTTACTTTTTGATCAAAGTGCTACAGTATAATAGGCAGTAATACTGCTGGTGCTTGTTAGCACTGACCACATCACGATTATTTATTCAACACCATGCTTGGGATAAACTGTGTTTTTATTGTTAATGCGACACATTATAGCAGCATCTTTTTTCAGAACACATAAGTAACCAGGGATCACGAGGAGAAGAAAAAGGTTACAATGTGACATTAGTTGCAACAAATATCTCTACCCTAATGATTGTGTGTGCCTTAATCAGTACACCACAATGATCGCCTCTCAGTTGCAAATTGTGTAAAATCTGATAAAAATTTTCCATTTTTGTTACTATGGTTGCTGTAGCTCAGGAGGTAGAGCAGATCATCTACTAATCAGAAGGCTGGTGGTTCGATATCTGGCTCCTCCAGTCTGCATGCCGAATATCCTTGGACAAGATAGTAAATCCAAGTTGCTTGTATGGATGGGTGAATTAGGCAAGTTGTATAAAGCACTTTAAGTGCTCAGTTAGAGTTGAAAAAAACCTATATAAGAACCAGTCCATGTATTAGCAGTGTGTCACAAAAAAAAAAAAAAAAAAAAAAAAAAAAAAAAAAAACCACACAATTTGTTGCCATTTTTCAGCTGATTCAAAGACAACACAGTTTGACAGCATTAAATTTTTTGCACCAACAAGTAGGGATGGGTATCGTTTAGGTTTTATCCGATACCGGTGCCAAACCGGTACTTTTGAAACGGTGCCGGTGCTTAAACGGTGCTCGAACCGGTGCTTAAAGAATGGAGAACACAAAATTGGTCCAAAAACCTCTCATGTTCAGCTGTTTTTTGTAAAAAGATAACAATGTTAGCCTTTTCTGCAGCTATGGGGCATATATGGTATCACTCTTAGCTGGAAGCAGTGCTTAAACAATGGAAAAAACACAAACTTTGTCCAAAAAACCTCTCATGTTTAACTGTTTTCCACTTTTTCTTTGGTCATTTTAGCCTTTTTGGCCATGATGAAGGGAGTATCTGCCATCAAACAAGAAGACAGCCGCATGTAGCTATGATGATGTTTGCTAGTTCACCTTACATGCATGTCAGAGATTTACAGTTAACAAACAGTCAGGTGAATAAACAACACTGAGACACTTGATACTGATAACGTGTGGCACGGGTGAAACTCAGAGAGAGTCACACCGAGCTGCAGTATTCGTTTATTTTTATAGTAGCAGGGTGGGACAAGCATAGCAGTTTCCTTTAATTTTGCATACGTGTGTGTGGGTGTATGCGTCACTAAGTTCGTGTGTGTGCTAATCTCTTTGCTGTAAATGACACGGGGTCAGCTTCCTGTTTCTGCGAACAAAGCTGTGGGTGTTGTATCTGTGCAAAGGAGCAAGTCTTTCCTATAAGAGTAAAATATGAACATATACTTTAATGCAACATAAAACTCATAAAAGCGTTTCTTCCTTAACAATGCATTAATGTAATAACGTGGTTAGCCTACTCAACGTAAATTACACACGGACAACATTAAGCTACTCGCGCAGAGAAGAACGGCTGCTGCTGCATCATCATCCGTCATCATTTCTGCTACACTGGCAGGGCTAGGGGCCAGGACTCTATTCTTCGGGTTTTTGGGGGATATTGCTCCGGGTCCGATAACAGGTACCACACCCGCAGTAGATGTGCACGGTGTGAGGTCTCGCAGCAAGCTATCAAATACGGCGCATTTCTCAGCTTTTAAAAAAAAAACTCTATGCGTCGCCAGGTGTTTCATCGGATTTGAGGTGTTACCTCCTTTGACAGTATCACAGTATCAGCTTAAAGCACTTGTTGCAGGCTGCTGAGTTTGCATCTTTTGCTGTGAAGTACAGCCAGACTTTTGACCGCTTCGCCTTGGGCATTTTTAATCTGTAGCTCTGCTCTAAAAGAACGTAGGTACCTGGACCCGCCTACTATCCTCGGAAACGTAAAATGATTGGCTAGAATCTAAAGTGTATCACAGCTCAGGAAATAAAGCACTGAAATAAAGCACCGTAATAAAGCACCGAAATGTGCGCTGCTTTTCGGTCTGGTTACTACCGTTTATGTCAGAACCGACACCGGTACCCATCCCTACCAACAAGGTGATTTGTAAAGAGTTATTAGCAGAAAACCTGCCATATTTGAGCAGGGTGTGCAGTGTGTCCTTAAAATTTTTGAGGAAACTAGACAAGTGAAGGACAAAAGAAGTGGCTACAGCAGATTCACTGTATTTGTCGTGTCCTTATAAAATAGGGGGGGGGGGGGGGGAATCCAGCAAAGACCTGACACAGAACCAGAGAGATGTATCTGGCCATTGAACTGATCCATCTCTTGTTCACTGACACATCATAAGAAATTGTTTGAAATTGAGGCAGAGAAGATAAAAGGCCAAGACATGCCAAATTATATTTATAGAGTGATAAATCCAGTTTAGAAAATTTAGGTTCAAATCATCATGAACAGAGGTGTTCAGGAGAAAGGTACAACAGGGAGTGTCCACAGTTATGTATTAAACATGGCGGAGGATCGGTCATGGTTGGGGGTTCAATTCAGCCAGTGGTGCTAGGGACCTTGTCAAAATAGATGGAATTATTGACACCGAGAAGTAAAGTCAGACTCTGACCCACCAACAACTATAAGGCATCTGATTGGCAGCAGCTTCAGTTTTCAGCGTGGACTCAAACACACTGCAATGCAGTAAAAGCACGGAACAAAAGAAGAGCTTTGACTGTCCTTCAAGAGGCCTTGAGAATTATTCCTAAAGACTACTTTAACACAGAGTGAACTGTCTTAGGCAGCTTCCATGTCATTTTTTAAAGTATAAAGTCAGTAACACCAAATATTGACTTTCAAGCTCATTGCAATTGCTCAAACTCTGTTGTTGCCTTATAAACTGTATTTCTATGTATGTTTGCACGTTTTGAGAATCACTGCACTTAGTTCCCTTTTTCCTAGCAAAATATAAAGAAATAATTGGTTGCTCTAGACTTGCACAGCATTGTATACCAGTAAAAACACCTGTACAGAACTAATGAAGGTGTGTAACTGCAAAGCTTATCATTATAGAAGTATTTTAATAACCTTACATTTCTCACAGTGGCTTCATTACACATCACAGGCCAAATATGCCATCATCTGCTAACTAAATTGACCGTGGGACAAGTTGGATTGGGCTCTGTCTAACTGGGCTCAGGTGACAATGACTGATTAACTGGCTTTCTTCATGAAAGACATTTTAGTAAAATAATGATGAGTGAAAACCATTTACACTCTCAGGGATCTGGTACTGTGCATACTGGCTCACTGTCACTGCCATAGCTCATCAAGACACTTAAATAGAACAGGGTCCCCGTTAATGTAATTACAGTATTCCTTCTCCTGCTCCACTCCATCGCTCCTGTCTGTCCTATGTGATGCTTTTTCGTGGAAACCAGAAAGGCTAGAAAACAGGACAAACTGGACCAGACTGGAAATAACACACCTGTTGTGATGAGCTCGAACTCAAGCACCACACAAGTGGTATGTACCACAGGAGAGAATCTGTGGCTATCTGCCACACGTCACCAGAGATAACACCCCCCACTAACAACTGTGAGAGAGCCCTCAATAGCCTTGATTAACCATTTATGTTTAAACCCTCAGTAGTAACATGCTTCCGCAATTTCATTCCTCACTTGAGTTGCTTTTCTCATCCTAATGATCACATGCAGAGGAGTAGGGGACTTGAGAGTTGGTTTGTAAAGAGAAGCAGAGCCTCTGCAGAGAAAAACAATGCCACGAGAGAAATTGTGAAAATTATGTTAGGAGCTACAAAGATGCCATGTAATATATGAAAATGTATAAGCGTATAAATGAAAACCAAAACAGAGATAGCCTCAGGTTTAGCAGTTTGCAGCTTAACACAATGTTATATTGGCATAAAAAATAAAACGCAGGTGAACAAGTAACCTAAAAATACATCATGGCATAAAAACTGGTCATTAAGCATGATTTGGGGGTTTTTAAATTCTGCAATCGAGGCATAATTCTTCATTAAAACAAGATTGAATATCCTCTGTTAACTGTCAAAGCACAGACTAATGAGCTCACGGAGACGCTCAGGCCATGTTTGATCTCAAGCTATAAAACACAAGGGCCCAACACTATCTGCCTGGATACAAAGAAGTGCATGCAAACACAGCCACACACACACACACACACACACACACCTTTCCTGAAGTACACATTGCAGACTGCCCTACAGGGCACACTTGTTCAAACAGAGTGAGAACAAAGAGAGCAGGTGGCACACAACCTCACACACCTGTCTAAAAACAAAGGAAAAGAACAGTAAGCTTGTGCTACACTATACTTTAATTTAAAAAGTAGTTCTTTAATAGTAGTTGTAACTTCATAGCAAAGTTCTCCCTAAACTATTGAGAAGAAGAATAAAAAAGAAGCAAAGATCAACAATTTTTTCCTAATCCAGACTGAATGAATACTACATTTTTGAGCCATGCGCAGGGCATAATCATTTACAAAGCCTTTCTAAACAGCCTTAAATCATAAAGATACTATTTTTCCTTTCATTCAAAATCTAAATTTACTCCAGGGGAACATGTGGCACAAGAAAAGTATGATTTGAAAAAGAAAAAAGTTCCATGTTCAATGAAATTACTCGAAATATGGAGGCCCTGTCCTTTGCTCATAATTATTTCATGCTTGCTTTGGGGCAGAGAAAACTCCCATCTTCCTCCCAGCAAACCAAGCACAGTCTCCAGAGCAAGAAACCGAGTGTGTGCACAGCTGAGACCAGCTAATTAAATGATGACCGTTTCTAACCATAACCCAGGTTGAGGAATAGCATCCTCTTTATCACCACACAGCACACTGGACTTGCTGAAAGGCAGAGAGGTTCTTGTTTTGACGTGATCTTCTGTGCTTGCTGCTAGGGATCTAGATAGAGGAGTGGCTTTTTTGTGGGATACAAACACAGCAGATACTTTTGTATCTCAGGGCAGATTCAGCAACAGTGTCATTTGCTTTAATGGAGCCCTTCTCTTGTGTACGTGCTCCTCTCTGCTTGCTATGCTAGGAGGACGTCTGAGAGTGAACAGCAAATCAGGCCATCTAACAGCAGGTCACTATACTGCCACAACTCTGACACACACCAGCAGTCCCGGGAGCTCCTTACCCAATTTGCCCTGCTTGGACACAGAAACTGTGGCATGCTACAGTGAAATTGCTCTTTAGCGTTTTGAGAGATACAACAGTACAGGATTCTGAGGTGTTCACTCCAAATTACTCAACAGAACAGAATTGGCTACAGAGAGAATGACTGACAGACACAAAGCCTGGAAAAGGCAGGAAAATAACAACTCCGAAATGGACAGAAATGCTGAGCTGAAGAACATTCCTCACAAAAGTATGTAAATAAGAAGGCTTAGTGGTGAAAAAACACTGATAATGGGCATTTTACAATGTACATGGAACACTGTGTACACAGCTGCTTTTGGCCAATAAGAGAGTGGCCTGAGCAACTACAGCCATGAAAGATAGGTTCACAATGAAGGATCACTTCAAAAGAACTTGTAAACAATGGCGAGCCCATTTGAATAAGCTCCGCATGCAGATAATCAGCTAAAAATAAGCACGTCCTCCATCTCGGCCATCATTCATCATGTGCAGGCAGTCCAGGGGACAGCCAGTGAATTTTCACATCAAAATATAATATTTATTTTGGAAAATAAATGTCAATTGAGATGTAATTTAGCAAAAAGATTAGCTAAAGGTCTTCCAGATAGCATCTTATACAGAGAAGCATCTTGACAGGACATCTGTCATTGTGTAATGAAGCTCTTCCCACGTCTCTGTGCACTCCCCCCTTGAAAGGTCACCAATAACAAAAAAGTGTTAATGCTTCCTAAAACACATGCACATTCAGGCGTACACCTGGAAGAACCACAAGTCTACTCTCACTGACAAAAATCAGAAAATCAAACATACTCTCAAAACAGCCAAAGTTGCCTATTACAGCCCAAACAGGTCTAGTGAATTCTAACAGTGTGAAACTACATTGCTACAGAGCAACTATGATGACCACCAACCTCTAATTCTACACCTAACTTGTGCTAATCTGCTCACCTCACGCCCCCCGTAGCCCCCGAGAGCAGACTTGAGTTTAGAGAAAATAATCCGTGGGACTGAAGTAGAGGTGTCTAGCGACCTCCAGACGAGTGTAGTTGTGGAGGATCCACGACTGTATTGGACTGTTGTTACAGTACTCCACAGTGGGGCCATAGGTGCCGTCCTCCAGACGGCCGATGGTCAGACATGATTGGGTGATGATGTGGAGGAAGGTGTGCTTCTGCAGTGAGCCAGGAGGGAAAAGGGACAGATGGGTTTCAAGGTAAGTCACAGAGTCATAAAGTAATTCTTAAACTGATGCGTCTGTTCTTCGCAGTAAACTTTCCCAGACACTGACTAAATGTCTGACTTATTTGGTCCATTTCTTGTTTTATTTAGTTATTAGATGGACCATATCTTCATAAGCGATATGGGTCATGTTTCAAATTATTCATGTGACTATTGGCTCAGTCACCCACGAAAAAAGGTAACAGGATGGCAACCTCCTTGCATCAAATCAGTAGCAACAATCACTTGTAGGCAGATCTCATTGATGCAGACAGATTGGCAACACATTAAAATCTGTCTGCATTTATGAATCTGAGTGTGTTTGCACCAATAAGCGCTTGCCCATTGAAAGTCTCCTGGTTAAATTCCTATATAAAAGCAAGCAGAGTGCCTATGTCATTCTTTAGTTAAACTGCCATCCTGCAGCAATTACATCACAGTTTAATGTTTAATATAAAGGTGCCATATTCTGCTGATTTATCACAGTGAATCCCTCTGTTCTCACAGATTGCATGTAACTGCCAACTTGACCCCATTCAATGGCAGACTGTTGACAGTCTGATAGGAGACCCACTTATTTTTAATAGACATCTTGATGCACAAAGTGGCTTTGGGGTCAGCAACTGACTGCAAGTAGTTGCAGGCCTGGTTGCTGTCTCCAAAGCAACCACTTGAAAGTCTAGGAGGTTGGTTTCAAAGTTCAAACCCCTGAGAAAATGACCACATCAACAATTTGAACATGTCCTTACAATGAGGCAGACGATATTTGCCAAAATTAGCACAATGCAAATAATTTTGGGGGGCAATTTATAAAACGAGATGGACAATTTAAAAAAAAAAAAAAAAAAAAAAAAAGTTAGATGACATGTTTTTACTAAATATCTATGTTCTAATTCGTGGCAGGGCGTGGTCGGCAGGGAAAGCGGACCCAGCTGCACAGGATCGCAATCACGCCTCGCCAACTTAAGATCGGTATAGAGTCCTGTTGTGGTGTTGCTGTTGGTATGTGGCTGGCAGCTGGGAAGCTGAGCCGACTTGTGTGAGCTTCAAGCGTAATAAAGAGAATGTCCAACAGTGGTGAAACGCGGTCATGTCATGCCCCTTACCTGCAGGAATTTGAGTTTATCTATTTGATTCTCCCATTTTACTCCCTGATACAGCCTGTGGCTTAGTGTGCCTCACTTGTAAATAGCTATTCAATCAATATGCCAATCCATGCCTCAAACTCTTTATCTCCAATAAACTCATTACTTGCATTTTGCTGCAATAGTTCAAGTGTGAATTAAATAACGATTAGCTCAAATATTTTAAGTCTTAAAAAAATAAAGAACATTCTGGGTTTCTTTAGCCAGAAAACTGGCTGGAAAAAAAAAAGTTTAAAAACTACATTAGACTCTACTAAAGCTAAAACACAACTTGACAAGCACAGCAAAGTTAAAAAGTACAGATAAATTGGTGAAAACTTCAGCGCACTTAGAAATTTTGGCTATCATGTGTTTGAGTGGGATATCCATGCGAGGGAAAGCACAGCAAATAGAACTTATTGCTGGCTGAAACAGCAGAGTAGGTGAACAGGAAAGTGGATGTCGGTCACAACTGTAAATGAATACAGGAGGAATATGGAGAAGCCAGGTATTTCTGTGAAAGTGAAACTGATGACCAGATGAAATGTTAATGGTACTGTAGTCATCCAGGATTCAGTCCCTGTCAGTCACACCTGGGCTAAAAATAACACCGGCTACTGACAGCGATGAAACCCCAGAGCTGTTTACAACAGAGACCGGTCCTCTTCGTTATGAATTATTCATTTTATTCTCTTTTTTTCCCCCCATTTTAAGGAAAACACACTGAGAGCAAAGTGTAATGAAAGGATTTCTCCATGGATTTGTTCAATGCTCGATGGAAAGGCCTCTGAGCTTCCTCACTTTGTCATACCGCCATGTCAGTGATAGGACATCTCAATCACTCATAGACAACTCTGCATGCGACGCTGCCTCGTCTAACCATCTCCCAGAGGATTAAAAATGCATAAATTGTTCATATAAAAATGCTTTTTGAGTTGTGTAATCCATAATGTATTTTGATGTATTCTAAGGAAACAAGGCTTGAGAAGAATATTTAGTTTTCCTATGAGATTCAAAATGTCTTTGTTTCCTGCCCACAACATCTGTTTCTTCATTTGACTGAATATCAAAAATGCAAGCTTATTACTGCTTGCATACCCAGGAATATTAGGTAAAGTGAAAACCTGGTGTTCAATATGCAGCGTCTAGCTTTGTCAATTATATTTTCTAATTCAGTGCTATTGCAAAAGGAAAAGACTTTGATACATACATATATACACATATAGAAATACCTGTAATGAGCAACACAGCTAAAAAAAAAAAAAAAAACATAAGGTTATTATTTTTTCACCTCACCATTTTGCACCTAATGCATGCAATCATTTGTCTTTGATATTTGTAGGTGATACTTGTGTTTTGGTTTGTTTGCTTGTTTTTGGGGTGGGGTGGGGGGGGGGGTTATAGGTTAGACTTCAGTTTCTCTCTGCGATGTAAATTATTTGGTGACTTGATTGTTCTGCTGCACATACAATATATTTGTCTACAAAATATAAAAGGATAAATTGCAATGCGTGATTCCAGGTCACCGATGTAGAAAAAGACTTCAGTACACATCCAAAAAATATATTTATATAAACGATCTACCGTACTAAACACTAACACTTCAGCGTCCACACACTCATACTCACAATACTAAATCACAATGTGGCACTTCAGGAGGGACAAATTGAACAGCTTACCTCAAAATCATATTCCCACTTGCCAACATACTACATAATGAGACGAGAAAAGAGAAACAGCTGCTGGGTTGAAATAGCAACTCAACTTCCGTGGTGCTTTAAAAAAAAAAAAAAAAAAAACAACAACAACAGCACACAGCACCATCTTGTGGCAGAAAACAGTCATTCTAGTTTTCCCACGACCAAAGATCCTCAGTGTCCTATTGCTCATGAAATTACCTTTTGACAGGTAAAGGTACAAACGTTAAATTGAGGAACAGGGGAAAAGAATGGCCACTTGCTTTAGAACCCTTATTTTGAATTATTTGGATCCTAAAAGGGCCACAGATCCTACCTCAGCATCGTACTCAAACATCTGATTGCCCTTCATGTGGTGACACTTGAGCATGACAACAGGCCCGTTGAGGCGGGAGACATCCAGGCAGAGGTCATCTGTTCTGATTTCTTTATCCGCAGTGTACGAGAACACCTACAGGAAGAGGTTTTATTTAGCTCTTGAAAAATATCAGTAACATCAACATCACAAAAAATAAAACAACAGTATTGTAAGGGGTTTTAGGGATAGATGACTAAACTGTAAATATTTTTTAAACCTTAATTTATTTTTTATTTTTTATTTTTTGTTTTTATTTACACTCCAGAGCTTTTTAAAAATTTATTGTGTACTTTATTGGGCATTTCCAGGATGTTCTACAGATATTTTTTATACAAGACTGGACAGATATTCTGTCTTGTGTGCTGCAGAAAAAAAAACTATAATGAGATTCGAGTATAAAGAATATTGATTGGACCAAAGTGAATTCTGGGTTAGAAATCTTTGAGTCTAATCAACACTGGGCTTCAGAAATGAGAGAGAGAAAGCATTGTATTGAAAATCTGCACATTGACTTAGAAGTTGGAGATTAACACACTCCTTGCTTCCAACCTGAAGTCAAGTTTTTGGGCAAGATAATGTACTGCTAGAGGCTGCACTTTAAAATTAAGTACACCCCATGATTTAGTAGCTTGGAGAACCATCTTTAGCAGTAATAATTTGAAATGATGAGCAATAATTTGAAATCATCATTCTCTCGAATCACTGTGGAGAAATTGAAGTTTGTTTCTGCGCAGCTCTCTTAAGCTCCTGCCATAACATTTCAGTCAAGTTGAGGTCTGATTTGACTGGACCATTGCAACACCGTGATCATTTTATTTTTCAGTCCTTCGGCTTTAACATGCTAATTAAAGCCTGGATGGTCTGAGATCTAGTTCTTGGGATAGTGCTTTAAATATCTTTAAGTATTACATGCCCTGACCTTGGAGTAAATTTGTTGGCATGTCTACTCCTGGGAACATTGTGTTAACACCTAAATGCTCCAGATCAGCAAATTATAGAGGTGCTCACACCTGCTAATGATCAATTAATCAAGTATGTTTAGTTAGCAACACCTGGCTGCTACCCAAGTAGAACGCTTAAGGCTGTGCTTAGTTTCATTCAGATTTAAAGTTACATTTGCAAATTCTATTATAATATAGACAATAGTATTTCTTTTCACAATTAAGCATAATACTCTCAATACAGTATTTCCTGTTATCTCCTCACCTGGTTTCCACCCATGCCATGGCAGTTGAAAAAGCCAACCTTCTCGTTCTCCTTTCTCCCCATGTTGTCCATACACTGGTTGGTTTCAACATTTCTGATCTATAGACAGGAAGTTCAGATTTACAAATAAGAAGTACAAGTTTATTAACTTTGTAACACTAAAGTCTTAAAGGGTTACATCATAGCATTTTATTTATGTTTCTTTTGACAACAGCTAGGCTACAGGAACAGGAAAAAACATACATTACCAGAATAATGACGTCCCATTTAATACATCAATAAAAAAAAATTCCTTTTCTAAGTCCTTGTTTTTTGTCCTCCCTTATTGTTTGAATTCTTCATCCAAGGATCTCTTGTGCAAATTGATTATCAATCACTACATCTTAAATATTGTCTTCCAAAGAAATTAATCTGTTAATATATAATTAGCAACAGCATTTTAGTTCACTCAGTTGTACTGAGTATCTTTAGGGTTTGATTAGTTTTTTAATTAACCTTTTAAACCCAAATATTTGATCCATGAGTTTTGGAAACATACATCAGTGTTTTGTTTTTAATTCTTTGTCAGAAGGTTTAATAATCACTCGATTTCCAAAATCTTTAATTTTCTGGCAATTATTTCATGGTTCAGGCTTTAAAGGGTTAAAAAATTAACCTATTTCTTGGCATTTGATAAAATAATCATATAAGCAAATAACAGAGAATAATGTTAGTTGCCACCCCAGGTTTGCAAATATTGCAGCATCACTAATGCTGAAACCACTTTAAATGCAAGTCACAGATTTAATGATGCTTTCTTTTTGGAAACTGGAAAAAGTTTGTCACCATCTTCCATAAATCCTATAGCTAAAATCATGTATATACCATGTCACTGAGTTAATTTAGTCCAACCTCTGCTCATTATATCCACTTTTAAAGATGAAACTGAGCTAAGTTGACTGCACACTTCTCAATAAGCAATTATCACAGCTCCTACTGACTTCCAGTCAACTCAGCTATCTAATGAACTCCTACATTCACAGAGCTGAAGCGGAGCTGACTATGTATGTTGCCTAAGCCATTACCATGCCTATCATGCAGGAACGGAATGGCATTCATAATAATTAAGTGATATAAAACCTAATGGCTCCGGCTGTTAAGGAAAGGCTGACTGTGTGTTATGGGGGATGAGAATCAGCCAGAAGTAGTCTGGTTTAGAGGAAAATGGAAAAAAAAAAAAAAAAAAAAAAGGTGCTGCAGTGGCTAAAGGGAGATAGAGAAAACCAGTTTTTACTGCAGTATAGGAGAGCAGTGCAAAGGAGAGAGAAAAGTCCCCTCATCCTCAGCTGTATGAGTGTTAGAGGATTACAACCTCATTTCACACTCAGTTCTTAGACTGACATTACTTTTACATGACCTCCATCTATGTCCAGATAGCACGGCCCATGTTAGCACTGAGTTGACCCCCGCTTCAATGCTTCCCGCACAAAGCTATGTTCATCAAGAAGCTGATTGTGGTCACTTTAAAAAAGCAGAAGGGAAATAACTAAAAAAAATCTCTCGTAAAATAAGCTGTGTCAAAACTGTAAATGAGTAGTTATCAAACCATACTACATGCTTACAATTTCTACATATTAACAACCCTATGAAAAATCTGATTTCTAAGGTAGGTACTCGGAAACAGTCTTTTTTTGTTCTTTAAAGAGCAGAATACAAAACTATCTAGAATGCATACACGAGCTTTATCTCACTGCCTCAACATGTGGGGGGGATCAATACCGACTCCTTGAACAGCCAAACGTCTGTTTATTATGCACGTTCAATACAAACTTGGTTGTTTGTTTTTCAGCTTTTTTTAAGCCTTTCCTAGATCCTGATATTTTCAGGCTATATCTCACAGAGATATTGTCTTTCTGAAAGAAAATGAAAAAAACGAGGCCAGGCGCTAAAAGGATATATCTGACTGAACGCAGAAGGAGCCGGTGTATGCGATACATTATAGAAGATTAGAGTATAAGAGAGCTCATACTTCACCAAGAGAGTAGTATCTTCTTGGGATCTGGGAGTCTGGGTAGATGTTCTCTAGATACCAGGAAAACGGTTTGCACTTTAAGGCCTCACGGAGGGTTTTGCGAGAGGAGACGTCTCCGTACTCCACCCGCATCACGCCTGCAAATGAAATGTCAAGACAGGAAATGCAGCCATATGTATCAGTGAACATCATCCGTCACATTAAGAGACACATTTTCTGCTCTGAAAAATAGGATGGTTGTGTCTGTGCACCACCGAGACCCGACACCAGAGGGAACCTTTATGAAGGGAAACAAAGCGCTTTACCTGAAAATATCCCAATCATAATGTTAGCCTGCAATCCCATTTACAAACAGTGTAATGTGGAAGATGCATCTCCTTCAATAGCGCACAAGTGCAAAAGCTGTGCAATAACTGTGGGCCATGATGTAAGTCACTTTAGCCAAATGTGAACTGCCTGATGTATCAGCCTTGATGAAACTAAAGACTAAGAAAGGATTAGACAGCGACTGGGCACAGACACTTACAAACACATTAGACAGATGGTTTCTTCCTAAAGTGCCGCTTGAGGACTCGTAGCTTGAATGCAGATAGACTCAAGGTGGTAATTTAATATGAAAGAGCATGATTGCAATGAGGGAAAATAGAGGACAGCTTTCAAAAACCAGTCAACATGTAAGACGTACAGCACTGTATGTATGTATCTATCTATCTATCTATCTATCTATCTATCACACATAACTAAGATATTGCAAACAGCTTACCAATACCATCTCAGGCTTTAATGTGGGAAACAGAAATATCAAGTTGGCAGATAAAAACAGTGAGCTGAAGGCTACTTTTCTCTCCCTTTCTTTTTTCTATCTGCGGGGGCTAAGCATCACATATTATAGCTCATGATGAATAGCCTCTTAGATCCAGTGCAGAGGAAGGACAAGGAAAGGGGTACACTTTTAATAGGATCACCAGATGCCACTCCCAAATTCAGCCTGAGCAACCTACTGTGCTCTTCGCCACCAATAAGGGAGGTCTGGCAGCAGCACAACCCAGATCATTCTCCCTAATGTCCTGGAGGAACAGACAGTCATCGCGGGGCCACAATATACAGAGAATCATCCATCACAGCCCTGGCTCTGTCTGCACACATGCCCGTGGAGAATCCTGCCTGACTGAGAGGAAGAGAAGGTCACAATTTGTGCCGTAAGATCGAAAGATTGGGGATGATCCCTTATAGGTTGGCTGGCATCTAAAACAGTTAACCCGAGATTTCTGGGATACCGCTTCCTGCAAAAGGGTAATCACATTACTAAGTCGACAGATGGAGGGGTACTCATCTCTCAATCTGCACAGTCGTATTGTTCTAGTTTGTCCATATGTGTTTGAGCTCTGTTTGAAAGATGGCCGTTCGTGACTAATTTCTGAACCCAAGTTCAAGAGAGCACTAAAAAAAAAATGTATCTGAGAGAAGGAATTAATTAATCCCACTTTGAAGATGGCAAAGCTGCATTAAATTCAAATATAAAAGTAAAAGAAAATGTACATTTGCATAAGAATAAAAAAAAAACCTTGCAAGAGAATGAAAGACTAAAATGGAAGTGACATGTCTTTCCTTTTACACCAATTTGCTAAATTAACCACACAGGGGTCCAGCAATGAGGTTTGTTCACGTCTTCCTTTGACCAGCAGTGCACACTGAAACCTTTTTTATAACATGTAAAATCAGCAGAGCTGATTTAAACTCTTGGTTTTCAGTTTTCTGCATCATTTTAGTGGCTGAGAGTAGTAGTGACATGGTGGCGGTTTCATTGCTCTGTACCTGGTGATATGATATAAAAGAAGTCTTTGAAATCATCCATCCAGACTTCGGCCAGGCGCCTGTTGTTCTTGTTGATGACTTGGCCCGTTCCTCCAGGGAAACTGTATGGGGTGGCCTTCCGGAAAACATGGCCCACATGTGAACATGTTACAATTTCCAAGGAGCCACCGCATTGCCAAATCTGCAAGCGTAGAGACAAGGCAGATTTATGTAGTATGTGACAGGAAAGCAGACAAATAGGCTGGATAAAAACTGATGAAACAGTCAGTGAATGCTTGTTCCCTTTGTTCTACCCCCTTGATGCTTAGGTGACCTACATAAATGATAACGTTTGTTACCAGTAAAAAGATTTGCTCTTAAATTTTAACAGCGTACCATCGTACCACACACACACTTACTGTAGATCTGTTTGTGACTAGATGCTGCAGCTCACAGGCATGCCTTATAACAGCACTTCATGTTTTCTGATTACTAACGACAAGCTGTGACAGGAAGACAAAAACACCTTCTATAAACTGCCCTTGTCATAGTTTCTGGTACAGTAAGTGTCCCCAGAACTAAATTTTCAATGATAGCAAATTCAGAGAGACTCATGAGGTGAAGTACGAACCACACTATCACTAACTGGTAATAATAACATATACTTTTTACAATAAACTGTACAAACATAAAGCAAAGAGACTAAATATTTTCCCTTATGTTTGTGTAAGCTCAAAGCTAAGTACACACCAACATGTAATATGAGCACACACATCTAAGGCTTTCATGTGATGTCAGTTCCACATCTGCAAGGTTTCATGAGTACATCCTGTACAGTTGTGACATTACAACAATGACAAAAATCTGTCCACAGATGTCTGCCAAAGTGCTCAAACCCATCAATGCACAATAGTACATTTGCCAGGATGATGCACAAAGAGAGACTCTCACAAAAAAATCAGCAGCAGCAACCACATGGTTGCAGCAGGAAACAAAAAATGTTTGCAACAGTGTATTTTTTATTTTTTTTATATTTAGAAAGATCATCCAATTTTATAATATCTATAAATATCTATAAAAAGGGAACATCAAAAGGCAGAAACATGTGCTGGTACACAGAGAAACCACTCACTCTAAAAGACATTTCCAGGTTTTCTCCTCCCCAGATATCCATCCCTGGATCGTAACTCCCAATTTCTTCAAAATACGTCTTGTCTATAGAGAATAATCCTCCTGCCATGGTGGGAGTCCTGCAAAAAACATAAATTAAGGCAACAACACAAAACCTTTTTGTAATATTTCATTTCCTCATACTGAATTCGTTAGCATCTTTTTGTAACTAAGAGGAACATTGAGGATATAATAACAGGCCAATTTGTTTGACAATTTGAAACAAAGCCTTAGAGGGGCAATTACTTTTATCTTTTAATTCATTCTATACTCAAGTCAGTCCTAAATAAAGGATATTGTTTGCTGCTTGGAGTGATTTGCATACAGATGAGTTTTGTGAAGCCAAAAAAGGCAGCTCTAAGCAGTTTCTATTTTCCTGTTTCAAAATACATGGATGCTTATACTACAAAGAGAAACATCACAACTCTGTGGATGCCATTTAGGCAGAAGCTGGCATCAGTGGGACACAGAGGGAAAGATGATCTATTTCTAGCTCTAGATAAAAATGGAGCTTTTTATAAAATAATATTTTGTAGAGAAATTTAACTTTCAGCATTTCCTCTGTAGCCTGCTGTACAGAAAAAAAGCTGCATTTAATTAAGCTTACAAAATATTTCCAACTTTTTCAGCGTTTAATCTGATCTCGCCTCTCTTATTTCAAGACGATATGCAAGTGCAAAGCCACACACAGATGTACCTGACAGGGAGTGTTCTATCCCCTTTGCGTCGATCCATCTCCCGCTGGGGAACAGGATACCATCGAAAATTCAGCTTCCAGTTGAATCCACCGTAAGTCATATCAGAGCCTGCCATGTATTCAAATGTCTCGTCGCTGATGACATCTATGATAGGGCACACCACTGCAGTCCTGAAACACACAAAGTGCCATAATGTTCACATGTATGATGAAACAGGCTTGACTGAAATGAAGCATGTGGTTCATTATCATATTCAACGTGCCTCAACATCCCACCATCATAAAATCGACCGCATACTGTGAAGAAATCAGGTTCTGGGTTGTAACTGCAAATTCTATGCACACCATGCCAGCAACTAGCTATTACTCACATTATTAAATGTTCTGAAGAAAATGATCATTAATCGTAAAGCGCTGCAATCAGCTGAACATTCACGTTTTGATTAATCAATTAACTGGTTAGTCTTTAAAAAGTTACAAGAAAATATGAAAATTAAATCATCAAATGTGTTGTTCTCCTTTTGTCCACTCAGCTGCTGTAATATAAACAACATTTCTGTAAAAACAGAGATGAATCCCTGTTTCAACTTGTGAAATACGAAGTCAAAACAGAAGTCATTTAAACCCCAAACACAAAATAAAGACAATATATTGAATATTAGGTGGAATATATAATAGCTTAATATGTTGAATTTATATCTAACAACATTTTTAAGGTGGAGCTGGGGGAATGAGGATTGTGTAACAGTTTGAAGGGCAGAATGACATTGTGTTTTAAAGGACAGGGATCTGAGAGGCTGATTGGCTTTGGAGAAGGAGTCAAGAAGATTACGGGATCAGAGGGGATGACGACAAAATTAAGAATGAGTGGAATTTAAAATAGTGGGAAAGCGGAAGTGACCAAAGAAAAGATCAACAGTGACAACAAAAACACCTAGAAAAGCAGGCACATGGAATAACACAATAATTTCATTTCTGAAATTATGCAAGCAATATTCAGGGGAGATCTCGGTACACAAGGGACACGGAGAAAACCAATATTGAAGCTTGAATATTTTGAATTTGCCCTCAGGCAACACTGCAGTAGAAAAAAAACAAAACAAAAAAAAAAAACAACAGCTACAATTCTGTAATGGAAATCACTTCACGGGCTCTGAAAATCATTGCAACTGAACGCAATTTTATCGCAGCTAAAAATTTACCATGCAAAGAAAAACGGAGCCCGAGCTCATTTAAGATGGATTGAGAGGAAGTAGGCAAACTGTCAGGTGGTGTGATGGAAATCACAGATCCTACATCCTATGGGATAAAGAGGAAAAGGACCACCCAACTTATTACCAGCGCAGTTGAAAGGCTAAAATCTTATGGGATATATTTTTAAAAAGATATATTCTATGTTTTATATGCTGCCATCCAGACAATGTCTATGTTTATTTGATCGAGACAATTTTCTTGCATGCATTACAACAGCACAGTAAGACTGTAGCTACCCCACAATAAGAGGTTTTATTTAAACATTTTACATATTATACATTGAACAAAATCGAACACAGGACCACCGAAATTCTTGGGCAGCTGACAAACAACGATAAACATTCTCAGTTCTGTGTGTTGGAAGACAATGTAAATACAGTTTCTTGGAATCCCTGCGTTGTTTTTATTGAAGGGCGGTGCAGATGTGTAGGAAGTATGGTTGCACAGGTATTATTTTGTAAGATAAATGCATGTACTTCCTCTCAGGATAGTCACAGACAAAATTATTTCTTTATCAAAAAGAGCAGGTCTGGAAATTTAATCTTTGAACATACAGTGTAATTTCTGCACCATCTCAACAGTCTGCACTCAGACTTAAAGACATCAATACATGTGCAGCAGCATTCAGTAAAAGTGTAATGGCTCCATAATACAATATTCGGAGTCATATGATACCAATTTCCTCCTGAGGGTAAATTAATGTGTCTGACCTCAGATAAGGTAAGAATCACAAGAGGATCATCATCATTCATTACTGTCACACAGAAACAGTGGATGGCATAAATGTGTCTACAGAGCATGGGCAAATGCCTTATGTAGTATCTTAATATTTTGATAAACAGCATAAATTAAATGAATTCTTCATCACTTTAAATCAAAGCTATTTGTTTAATGGTTTTACAGATGCAGCAAACTCAAACCTTTGCCCACTTAATACAGATACTGCGTAAGTCATATAGTGTTGACATGATGACGGTGTTAATTGTCATGGTCCCAGGATTCTTATTTGTTGGTGGTTTTGTTTATTATTACAGTTTCTTTTTTGATGCTGTGATTATTTTGCTTTAATGACTTTCTTGTATAACTTTACTGAAATTTCCCAGTATTTGCCTTAGTGTAAAGCTGCTGTGTGTAGGTGTGTGTCTAATCTCTGCATTTATTAGCCATTTCCCTTTTTTTCCCTGTAATGATTCGTCTCCGGTGTTTTGGATTTAGTCTTACTTCCCCACCTGACTCGCTGTCTTTGATTATCTTCACCTGTGTCTCGTTACAGGGCTGTGTCCGCTTTCCCTTAATTATAAATACTGTCATATAAGTGTTGTTGTCTTCCCCTCTGTCCCTGTCTGTGATCATCACCCGGGTGGTTTTGTCTTCATGCTCTTGCGGCTTAGGTTTTGTTTCTCTTCGTGTTTTGCTCTGTGGACGTCTGCCATCAGCCTAATTAAACGGCTTACCTTTTGTTAAACCCTGCTGCCTCCTGTGTCTGTTTTTTGGGTTCTCAACCTTACACTCTACACAGTTTGCATAACCTGCAGATTGACAGAAGCTATCTTTTCCTCTGAGGTTGCAGCATAATTATTATCTCATATCAGCAGTGCCAGGCAGCGTATTAATAACTGAAAGTTTGCTTTCCCATCAGTATTCAGATAGTTTTGGCTCAAGTACCCAGTGATGCAACCAAGGCGAAATATGATAACAACTGCAGTAATAAAGCGTTTTTAGGGCTCAATAGTAACACTAAACTGTCAAAACAATAGGAGGTTTTGCAGTAGTGTGGTGCACTGCTGCAAAAACGTCAAACATATGTGTGATTTCCTATCAGTGCCTTCAAAAAAACAGCATTAAATTCAAAATACTTAGTGATGTCAATTTTAGCTCCTACCTGTCCTCTTTGATGCGAGCCAGCAGGGGCTCTAGCCAGCCAACAGTACACTCGCAGTGAGCATCAAGAAAGGTGATGACCTGACCGGTGGTGGCGGCTGCCCCCCTCAACCTGGCTCTGATTAGACCTGAACGCTGCTCCATCCTCAGGATCCTC
This sequence comes from Rhamphochromis longiceps, assembly GCF_057381845.1. Taxonomy (NCBI): domain Eukaryota; kingdom Metazoa; phylum Chordata; class Actinopteri; order Cichliformes; family Cichlidae; genus Rhamphochromis; species Rhamphochromis longiceps. The sequence continues at coordinate 25,269,555 of NC_140572.1, forward strand.
ACCGGCACCTCCAGAGTACGCACATAGTTCTCCAGTTTCTTCTTTAGGAAATCTGAAAGAAATTATGCAAAAGAAAATTCATAACAAGTTAAATATGGACAATATGATGATGAGATTTCAATCAGGTCATCAAATTATCAATTCGAGCTAGTCAGCTTATGTCCAGCTGAGATCTTATGGATTCCAAAATAAAATAATAACATTTGAAAACAAGGTTTTTAGCTACTACCTATTGGGATTATATGTCATATTTATGGGTTACAGAACTGCAAATTAAAAAATAAGGTAAAGATAGTAAGACCATAATTACTTGAGCGCATAAATATTGTTTCTTGACTCATCAGAGGTGGATGTGCCACCTAAAATAATAGCATAACCAATAAAGGAAGAAATTCTTTACTTACATGTCTTTCAATATTTCACGATTCCTTAAACTGTGATATGGCTGAATCAAAACCTGGAAACCCGACCGTTATTTCTATAATGCTCAAAAATGTACTTATCAATGTGTTTTTACTTGAGTCTTCAACATCACACTCCTCATTTGTTTTTTCCAGGGTTTAGTGAGGAGTTCTCAGAGTAAAAAACCCCAAAATTATGTAAATTTGAACCACAAACGTTCCATTTGGCTTTTTTATTAATCTAAAAGATCTTAAATGGTTATTTGAAGATTACAAGAACAAATGGGACTCACAGCCTTACATCGAAGGTTAATTGGTGTATTTATTCATCAGGTTCTAAAAATAAATACTAACACCATAAAGTCCTTATGTTGTAATTTAAAAAAAAAAAAAGCTAGATTAGCTTTAATTTATCTTGCTACACAGCCAGAAACGTGGATCCCTTTTATCATAATCATCCTACAGTACTCCATCACATACATCCTGTATACTTTGTTAACGTACACAGATTACAAACCTCGCTCGCTGGCATCATCAACTAGGATAATTTCCACCAGCAAGTGTTTAGGAGAGCGGTTGATGACGCTGTGAACAGTTCGCAGCAGCGTGCTCCATGCCTCGTTGTGAAACACGATGACAATGCTGGTGTTGGGCAGGTCATCTGAGTACACTTTGGTCTTACAGCTGACAGAGTAACACAGGGGGGGAGAAGGCAAATCAGTGACATAAGACTTTACAGAGGAAAGTTCCCTTAGATATGCAGAGTCAACAAACTAGGTGAAAAGTCAGAGCTTTAATAAACCCTATTAATTTAAATCCATATCTGCTGACAGTTAATTTAAAGAGTGTTTTTGTCCTTTGTTGATAAAATAACATTAAATTTTTATTTTTTTATAGTTCAAATATTTCACAAATATTTTAACTATACTGGATGTTTTTCATACTGATAATTATTAATATGTAATCACCATTTTACAATATATTAATCTTAGACTGTTTAGATTTTTACACTGACAATTGTTGGAGATTGCAGATTATTGTGTAACAATATGTATTACTGTATAACAAATTTTAAAAATATTATTTCATTTTTTGAAAGAAAAACAATTATACTTTTAGTCTCAAATAATTTAGTCCTGTAAAATTACAAGCTGTGACAATTAAAGTTTCTAAAAGGTTAATATATGGTAAAACTGTAATGTTACGATAGCTGATGATCTGATTATCATTTGTTATAATCTTTGATATTCTGTTTATTAAAAGGATTCATACTTTGAAAATGTATCCCAAAACTAAAATGGTCATTTACAATGACAAACATAATTTCTCAATATGTTTGAACCACTGCACAGAGCATCTAATCTGTTGCTGTACTACTACTGAGTTAGTTTCAAAATGCAGCCCATTATTTTGTATCAGAGAACATAAAGTTCCCAAGTGTTATCCAGTTTCGCCATCAGTGCAAAAACACTGTCACAATAGGTTTACTGAAAGATATTGAGAAAGAAAGTAGAAAAAGTTAAACCAGTGTTGACAGCTATGTCAGCATGTCCTTGGATTAATGTGACGTCTGTCAAAGCCAAAGGGTGTAAATGTGGGACGGTGCTGTAGTCAGTGCTGTTGAATAAAGAATTAGCTACATTACAGAAGAGGATGTGGACAGTGAAGGCAGCATGTATGGCTAGAGGAGGTGGTGATGTGGGGGAGGGGGGGGGGGGTTACCGGAGCAGGCAGCATTGCTAGTTCTGTCCTGTCTATTCAATGTGACAGCACTGACTGACATAACTAGGCCAGGAGGCTGCCTTGAAGACATAATGCTGGTGAAATTTTGCACAGCTCAGCTGTGCGCTGTAATAAAGATGCTGTATTATTTATATGGACCCATATTGGGCAGAAATACAGAGTTCACATCATCTGAATGTTCAACTTTTTCTCTCTAATATAGATCTTCTTTTGCACTGTATAAATTTTTATGTATTGTATTTTATACAGTTTTTCCACATCCCAGACAATCTGGAGTGGTCTTCTTCTTGAAACAGGCAAAAACAGGAGCTAAAACAAAAAGAATGTAGGAGTTTAGAAAGATAATTTTGTGGCTTATTTCTCATTTGACAGGTAGAGACTCTGATAACCACTTAATGAAAAGTGCCGTGAAGAACTCAACTGGAATAGTTAAACATGAATCACTTGGATATTGTCTCCGCACTAGGCAAACGTCTGTGCATATCAGCAGCCTTAAATGAATGTGCCCATGTTTCATACAAGATGCATTTTGAATTTTCATTAGGTGTTCAAGAGGCTCTTGAATGACAGTAAACAAACTCTACTCCCATTCAAATGTCAAGCCTAATGCAAAACGCGAGGGACCTAATAGATCCTGCATGGAAATGATAGTCATTATTAAAGATATCTTTCACAGTGGGTACAGTTGTTATTACTAATAACATGTAATGGACCCAACTGTTTAAATTCTATTTAAATTATCATAAAACTTTTCTTACATTTCCTTAGTTTCTGCAGTCCTTATGAGACTAGATAAGCATCTTTCAATCAATTTGATAGCATAATTTCTTGATTTCACTTTCAGATATCATTAAGCTCTCTCTGCAGTCTCCTTCGCACTCAAATAGTCTCCGTACAGCTTCGTTCAGCTCTTGCTCAAAACTGTAAGTGCGTCACATACTTGGCTCTGGTTTTTGTGTAGCGGCTTATCACTATAAAAATTCCTCCAAGAATAAAATGCCAGATATGGTGTCGACCATGGAAGTCACCTCTGTATTCTTACCAGGCTGTTTGCTTTGAGTAGAGTGAGTCAGTCTTGTTCTATTATTCTCTGTTGCTTTCTCAGTAACTCTGAGTTAATTATATGTTAGTAAAAATCTGACAAAAAAAACCAAAAACAAAACAAGCCTCTTAGCAATGACGGTAAAAACATTATGTGCCATGAAATGTGATGGATATCAAAGATCTGCTGTTAGTGAGGACACACGAGCCTACGCACCCATCCAGCCTCACATCTGGCAGACTCCTGTTGAGTGCAATCATATCACTGGCCATCAGATTGAACTGGTTAATCTTAAAGAGCTCCTTCATTTTCTCCTGGTCATCCTTAGGGATGTTTACCGCTTTGCCCATCTCACCTGGACCCTCGTGGCTCCGTGATATCACTGCTGTAACGTAACAAGGACACCACAGAAAAATATTTGATAAGAAAACATATTTTTTCTCACCAATGAGGCAAAAAATTAACATCAAACTGCATCATAAAACAAATCCTACTGCATAAAAAATGGACCTTGTGGAACAAGGAGAGTGCAGAAAAGCGTGCGTGTTCTATTTCTGTCCACTTTGTAAATTTTCTAAACTCATATAGCACCCAGAGCATGAAAACCTAATTTTCCAGATCAATGTGCATGTGCGTTTGATAACAGAAATAAATGTACTGGCAGCTGGTGTTCACATATGAACAGTACATCATGTTCACATTTATTACATTATTATAATACTGTATATACAAAAAAAAAGTGAAAGCCTCTAAAAGCCTGTGCTATTAAAAGCAAGGAAAAATGTGTTTCTTCAAACATCAGTGCATGCTCAGCAGAGAAAAACCTTTAACACAGCGACAGTGCATCCACTCCGCTTAAGCCCTCTCCTGGTGGTTCTGGCTTAGGCTGACAGGGTATTAAGCACTGTACACTTTGCCAGCTATATTTAATTTAAAAATTTAATCTATTAGGAGGTTTTGAATTCAGAGATTTAGGCCGATGTATTAATAGGTGAAAAAAAAGCAGCATGACAGCAAAACAATTGCTACAGTTTTTGCTATGAAAGGCCTGGAAAATATCAGAATTGCTACTGGTGCTGCACAGCGCAAGCTTCTTTCACCGAAGGTAAGTAACCACCCATTGATTTATGGCTCTGCTCTCTCTCACTCTCTTTCTCTCTAATAATCTCTTAGAACAGAGGCTGTGATTTCCATGAAAGGGGGACACATAGTTCACATTAGCTGCATGGCCTCCTGCTAAGAGGATTTCCTAAGACCCCTTTGTGGAGACGGACTGGGATCGGTCGGATTGTAACCTAAACTGATCCTGGGTTTTCTTTATAATGCTGCTGACACTCTTCATTTGGACACCAGCTGACATCTGATGGACACAGCTCTCGAGCTGCATGACTGAGCATCAAAACATTCTCAGCCTGCTCCAGCCATACTCCAATCCATCATTCTTTGTGTGTGGATAAACGTCCTGCTGAAAGAGAGAGAGCACCAAGCAAACCATCAATAGTAGTTTGGGTTTCTAAAGAAATTGTAGTGAAATTGCCAGCTGCAAAGCTGAGACTGTGCAATATTGCTTGATAGATGGATGGCGGCCAAGCAGCAGTGCAATGACTAAAAGCTGGAAGCTGTACAGTACAGGTTTGTGTTATCTGAAAGCTAATTTGTACTGCCTAATTTATAGCGGCTGACAAAGTATTAGATATGCTAATGTGAAAATAGGGTTAAAAGGGCAAATGAAAGGCAGCGAAAGGTGCTAAAATGAGAGTTAAATGTGTAATTATGTGTAAATTCTCAAGATCCAACTTAAACTATACAGGTAAGAGTTGTCATGTTTTGATTGTTAGCTACGAACCATGTGCACTAAACACATCCATGCATCTTTGTTGTGAGCTTTGTGTTGGCATTGTGATTTTTTTTCCAAAGCCTTCAATGGTCATAAAGCTTGTCCTAGTGGAAAATGCAAGCTGGAAGGGACATCTTTTAATAGTCTTCCCCTACTCTGTAGGCACCAATTAGCTTCACTTCACATCATCGGTCACTTTCTTAAAGGAGCCCATAACATTTGAAGGGCCTGATAATTTATCAGTCTCTGAATTATCATAAACTGACACTCCCTAATGACACTTCTTGACCTGGTTTCCAAGTCCTTATCAGTTGATTAGGGCCCAACTTCCTAATGACGTTCTGAGCCCGAGTCAGTGTACGCATGGATAAGTGTTGAAACAGTCTGAACCCAGGATTTTAACAAAAGAGAGAACCTAGAGGCCTAAAGAAACACTTCAACAGACCAGTGCAATTAGCAATCTAATTAAATTGCTTGGTTTTCTAGAATATTTCCAACCTTCTGTAATGCTGTGGTAGCTAAATCAGAAAGAAAGGTTCTGGAAGAGAGAAAGATGTAAAAGTGGAATATCAGAACAGTAGCCAACATGCTATTTAGGCAATGCCAGGTAAGAGAAGAAGCCACAGCTGAGACCAACACACACGTGAGCGTGCAGATTTTGTGCAGTCATCATCACATGGCTCCTAAGGTTCCCCTGTTGTTTTCATTCTCGTTTACGTAGAAAAAGATCTGTGTAGTGTTACACAGTTGGAGTCTCCTCCTTAGGCTCAATCCATTCTTTTTCATCCAGACATTACCTCCTCTTCTTCCCTCTCCTGCTCTGCTCTGCTTCCTGCCTGGCACAGCTGCCATTTCATTAAAGATCAGAGAAGCTCCTCTTGAACACATAACCACAGAAGACCATGAACACACATCACACAGAGTACTTCTACACGTCTCTGATATGTACTTTAACTGTAACTCTCTCTGGTGGTACATGACAGGTAAGGGGCTTTGTTCATAGAAAGATTCCAGCCAATTAGAATTAATGTACCATCTGTGAAATGTAAGTACACAGAACTGGCTTAATTATTCTTGGCATAGATGTAACAAAGATTACAGGAAGATTTTGGTCTATATTGATATGACAACATCACACAGTTGTTGCACATCCAAGAAGAGAATTTTCAGTTCCACCACATCCCAACGTTGCTCTATAGTATTGAGATCTGGTGACAATGAAGACCATTCACAGCTTGAGATGATCCGAGCTTTGTAACAAGGTGCATTGTCCTGCTGGAAAATGCCATCTGAAGATGAGCACATAAAGGAATAGATATGATCAGCAACAATGCAGAATGGAGATCAATCAAGTGAGACCATGCGAATTATAGGAAAACAGGCAACTGAGGCTGACTTGACAAGAGTGGCACCCGGTGTGGTCTTCTGCTTCATGGTTTGACATGTAATAACGCACCCTGATTCTACCAGCCTAAACCAGTGTGGCCATTTTCCTCTGACCTCTCACATCAACAAGGTATTTTCACAAAGACAACTGCAGCTCATTGGAGATTTTCTCTTTTTTGGACCATTTTCTGTAAAGCCAAGTTTATGAAATCTCCCCATCTGCCACCAACAACACCACCAAATTCAAAGTCACTTAGTTCACCTTTTTGCTCCCATTCTGATGATCCACTTCAGTGGGTCATCTTGACCATGTCTAAATGCACTGAGTTGCTACCACTTGATTGGTGTCATTGATTACACATTTTGTTTATCAAGCTGTTGCACTGGTGTACCAAAGCAGCCATACTCCTGATAACCTAAAACTGCCTTGTAGATATTTTTTAGAAAGAAGAAATTTGTTATGGAGACATATACAAAACTTATTTTTATATTAAACTGCAAGAGATATGAATTTTCTGTCTGAAGTTAAGCATTTTTAAATCATATTCTATAGGGAATACTTAATCGGCCTCGAGCAGTCATTCGTGGAACCCCAAGGGCTTCATTATTCAGCCTCAGAGCTTGTTTTGTCTACTTAACATACTAACACGTGCTTTATTGTGTTTTCAGCAGGTTTGCAGTACTGACAAAGCAAATTTTTCATGCAAGACTTGTTTTCACTAATGTGAATCCAAGCAAAGAACTATTTTAAACCCAAAATATAGCAGTGAATTTGTGCTAGACTAAAAATTATATTTTCATTTGACAGCTGAAAAAACAAAATAAAACAGGGGTACACTAAACAAGATAAAACTTGAAACACCTGCAGAGACATTGCAAAATCCAGTGTTTGACAGCAATCCTAAGATATAGTTCATATACACAGAAAATCCTGCGATCTTAAATGCAAAATAACATCCAATGTAACTGCTGACTTTTGTATGGTAATGAGACAGTAACTTGGAGCTCAGCATCATTCTAACCTTAAAAGCAGATTACTAAGCTTCTTAGAAACCTGCTTACTTGAGGACATGTGAGGAAATTAACTCTCCAAGAGGAAGTGTGTTAAAGTGATTTGAGCAGCACACCTTTATACAGAAAAGCACAGTTTTACAACAACAACAAAAAACTCAATTTCATCAGTTTTGTTTCATAGTCCATTGAGCAAAAAAGACACTACATCAGAAATGTCTAATTCCTATAAATGTATTAATGTTTTTGTAGTTATAAAACCAGAATTCCTACCTTTTCTTACATTACCATCAACTATTAACTGTTTCATATGTTTTATGTGTTTTTCTGCTCTTTCAGGCAAAGCTTTCCCCTCAGTGAACACTGTTTTAATAGGATTTGTCACAGATGATGAATATTTTACACTCAAGTGAAATTTTAGAAGGTATTATTGTCTCCAGCTTACATTCTCATGCATGTTTGATACAAAATAACAGGGAAATTCTGCAACATCAACTTACCTCGAAGAGCAGGGAGCAGCGAGCGGTCCTTCCTATCATCACATTTGTTACACTCGCTGAAGTACAACAGCAAGAACACATCCACCAGCACCCACACTAAAGAGGTGGTCAACACCACCTTGCAGTAGACAAACCGTCGCATCACCTCTCTAGGATGACAGCCAGGCAAGTTGATAGCGAGCACTTAGGAGCACTCAGGCTGCCAGTGAAACATCTGAAGTCCAATGACAGGGTGAAGTAACAGGGACGAAACCAAGCAGGTTTGACCGCGGGGCATCATCCTTCAGGAGATGGGAGAAGAAAAAAAAAAAAAAAAGAGGACAGAATACTAAATTTAATGTGAAATGACATCATAATAGTTTAAGTATTCCTGCTATGAATCCAACTGATATCAATCCTTACAATAAAATGACATAAAATGCAAAGGAGGAACTACATTAAAGTAGATCAATATTAACCTCTTTTAACCTTTCTCAGGCTTCACTTTATCAGTTCCATTGCTCTGTTAGCATCCTCTGTCAGAGGTTTCCAGTAGCTACTTAAAAGACCTGCAAAAACATTAGTATGAGTATGACCTGCTAAACTTAAGTAAAATTTCTATGATCTTTCTAAGATATTGATTGATCAGCTATAGTCTAGTAATGACACTGCTTCTTCACTGTTTTAGGAGGAGGACCATTATGAAGCTCATCACTTTAGCCCATTCATTTTCCCACTTTCTACAAGCTAGTGACCCACTTTTTCATGTCCTTCTGATCTCAGCGCTCTTCTATCATTCTGCCTTTCAGAGTCTCATTCGTGCGACCTGCCTCCTCCCTGCCTCCACCTAACTAAAATATCTTCATTTAACTTTTCATTACTTCTTCTCCACCGTCACCAGCATCTGGGTTCCAGGGGATCCTGTCCCAGCATTGTTGGGACTCCACTCTGCTATATGGAGTCACTGTAAAAGTACACTGCTCTTTCAGTTCAATGGTTTTCATGTCAGGACATAATAAACATATGGTGAGATCTGCCAAAACCAGCTGTTAGTTTCTGTGGAGCAGTAAGGATGCACTTGCATGTGACACAGTGCAACAGCTGAGAGGACCACCAGGCTACACCCCATGAAAAATGATCTTGCTTGACAGTAGCCTGTTTTGTATTCAACTGTATATCACACTTAATTTTTCATTTTTTCTAAGCATGACCTCCCTGTACTGATTTTTGCAAATCATATTTTCTTCCGATGAAGTATAACTGACAGCATATACAGACAAAAATATACTCTTCTTCAATGCAACAAATTCCTTTGTTGGATTATTTTTTCTTGTTCAGCTACATGAGTGTGACTTCAGTGTCTGATCAGGTTTTTTGATAGGAACATTTTCGTAGTGGTCCCCTACGCTTTGTTTTGGTGAACTTTGGGTCTTCGCTTACAGTGAAGAGCTTTCATGCTAACAGCATGTAAGTGTGTGGCTGTGAGTGAACACTCCACGTTTTTTATCACTATTTTTTCCACTGTCCACATGTTATGCAGGAAACCCATGAGCTACATCTCAGACTCAGTTAAATGTTTAAGTTTAAGACAATATGTTTAGAAAAAGACTGAACAAGAATGAATGGCTTTTTCTCTCAAAAAAAACAAAAACATGTCAGCACAGCCTAGCTTTGCAAAATCTGGAACAATTTCCTTTGGACAGATGAGACCAAAGTGGAGATGGTTGCACATAACCACGTTTGGTGAAAACTAAACAGAGCAAATCAGCACAAACATGTCATGCCAGCTGTCAAGTACGGTGATAAATTGGTGATGATTTGGGTTTGTTTTGCAGTCAGAGGATCTGGGCACTTTGCAGTCATCGAGTCAACCACAAACTCCTCTGTATGCCAAAATATTCTAGAGTCAAATGTGAGGCCATCTGTCCGACAGCTAAAGCTCAGCCAAAATTTGGTCATGCAACGGGAAAATCATCACAAGCACAGCAGCAAATCTACAGAATGACTGAAAAAGAAAACAGGCTGTACCTTAAGAAAACTGTGCATGAACAAATATCTGCAAAACTAAATGAATTGAAGCAACATTGGAAAAAACAGTGGGACAGAAATCCTCCACAGTGATGTGAGAAAGTGAACAAATAATACAGTTATTGTTGCTAAAAGTTGTTCTATAAGCCACTAAATCATGTGGGTATGTAGCTTTTCACACACCGATCTGCACTTCAGTTCATTTTCTGTTAAATAAATAATAACACAGCGTACTGCAATTTGTCATGTTTTATAGGTCATCTGATGTCGTATTTACTTAACTTTATGACCTGGTAACATTTACATGCTATGTAAAACCATAGAGTGTAAAACCTTAGGGCATACTTTCCTTTTATCATGACTCTAGGTTCAGCTGAGTCTAATTCACTTTAAATTATATAGCGCCAAATCACAACAACAGTTGCCGAAAGAAGCTTAATATTGTCAGGGAAAAGACCCTATAATAATAGAGAGAAAACAGAAAACCCAACAATCAGACAGCGCCCTGTGAGCAAGCACTTTTGCGACAGTGGGAAGGAAAAACTCCCTTTTAACAGGAAGAAACCTCTGGCAGAACCAGACAACCAGACAGGGGCGACCTGTTGGGGGTGAGGAGAGGAAGACAGGGCAAAGACATATGGTGGAAGAGAGCCTAGATTAATAATAACTAATGATTAAATGCAGAAACGTGTATAAACACATAGAGAGTAAAAAAGGTGAGTAAAATAATAGCCAAATAGCTTATTACTCAAACTCTGTGCTTCTATAAATCACGGTCAATTCTCAAGCAATCTTTGCTTCTCTACAGGTGTTTAACTTTACTGCAAACATTTTCTAATTATAACTAATAATGATGAGCAACATATGAGACAAATAGCACTACACATAGTATATTTTCTTCATACACGGTTCTCATTTTCTATTTCCATTCTTTATTGCTTTTACAAGAATAATAAATAAATAAAAATTAAAAACTGAGGAATGAAGGTCAAATCCAGTCTCCCACATTGGACTGACCACAGTCCCTTCGCATTCTTCCATTTGAGAGGATGAGTGAATGCTCATTTCCCTTGTACAGTCTTCACCCACTTCATCAGTAGTGCTGCTAAGACCATCTGGGATGCTTAAATACCAGAGGCAATTTGCAGAGGTTAAATATCTCATTGGCATGGAAAGTGCGCCTCACAATATTTCTGATGAAAGACAACATAATTTTCTGTCTAAAAGGATACTTGACTGAAATTATAGGTTTTTGTTAACTGAAAGACTTACGAAAGTACAATCTGGATGATATTACAGTCATGAATAACGCTTACATTCAAATACACAAACCAAGCACAGAAATGGTCAGGAGTTTTTTGAACATCTGTAACAAAATACACCACAGTGCTTTTACATTACTCTGGGTAGTAAAACAGATCAAAAAGATTGGATGGTCTACAGATTGTTTCCAGCCTAGGATGATGTGGTACATCCCATGTATTAAAGCCACACGAGCCTCTTGATATTCTCAAAATGTAAAATACATTAAACATAGTTTCCATAAATAACTATGCATTTAATTGCCAATGCATTTAGATATAACTTACCTGAGTAGTTACTTTCATAACTAGCTGAAAAACGCCTGCAGAGGAGTAAGGACAGATTTCCTTATCTTTCGCATGCAGCATGGTAAAGACTTTGCACTACACACACACACACACACACACACACACACACACACACACGCATCTCTCAGTCCAACTCTGTGCCCCCTGTCTAAATGTCCATCACAGAGGCTGACACGCTTACCTTAGGCTAACTCTTATCTCATTCAAAAACAAGGCAGCCTCTACCCAGCTGCATCAAGACTGAAATCACAGTGCAGTGGATGATTTCAGTCACTCAGACAGAAACTGCACACTACTCAATAAAGTAGATGGATGCAGTCTACACTTAATGATTGTAATGAACAAAACTGTGACATTAAAAGCGAAACACAAGTCTGCATCTAGCATATCACCTCCACTCACACTGTAGACAGATCAATGATGATTCTGCCTTTATGATGTCTGTTTGCATCTCTAACCATCTGCTTTGCTGCATGTGTGTTACAAACATATTTGGGTGACTATGACTGCACCAGCCACACCACCAAGAGTTTGCTGGTCTGAAGAAGTCTGACTCAATTAGTCCCACCATCTGGAGAGATGAATATTTCCTGTCTGCTGTGCACAGCTCTAAAAATACATGTCTACATTCTCGACTTGAAGCAATTTTTTTTTTCTTTCAATCTTTTCAATAGGAGTGTAAACCACTGGCCATTATTAACTGCTTCTCAAGTGACACTTAATTGTGTTGTTAGCAACACTCTTTGTTGTGAAATGTCTGGTGCAGTGCTACAAGTTAAATTATGTATTCCTCGCCCATTCAACAGGAGTGCTTCTACTGTATGCAAATGAAAGGCTGTATACTTAAGCTGCCAAACTGCGTTTCACAGTAATATAATTTGACACGGCTCACATCAGCATCTGACAATGGAGCTGTGACAGTAACAGGAGACTAAAAATTTAATAAATTAAAAAAACATAACATTTTTGCATGAATCTTTTTCTCCTCCACATTTACAGTACAAACCCTGCTGACCATCAAAGCACCCACTGAGGTTTGGGTGCTTTCTTAGGAGTAAGAGAGACCAGGCCAGCTAATAATTGACTTTGATATTTTCCCATCACGCACCTGCATCTAAAAGGTCACAAGCATCATGTAAAGCTGCAGTACTTTCTTAAGTGTTAAATGAAAACTGTATTTGTTATGTATGGTAAAAGAAAAAAAAACTGGCATACAAACAATTAATAATTGGGTTAAACATATTGGTACAAACTGGAAGTCACACTGGCAGTGGCACTGAAAAATAACAATACATACACTGATCTTAGATTGCCCACTATGCATATGCAAGAGATTGTGGCAGCAGAAAATCATAGGCTTACTGGAAGAAAAGACTCCATCTATATAGCTCACTGTGGTGGTCTTAAAAGTGTTGATTACCCTCAATCTGTCAATCTTTCATTCATGTTCAGGTACATTAGGCCTTGGCTTCAAAGACTGGTTTATTAATTGTTAGATGTCACATGAACAAGACGACAAATACTGTAAGAGCAGCCAACCAAAACCACTCATTTTATGGTAATATAGATTAAATCTAAACTATAACCAAGCTCTCGACCACATTAAGATCACGGTTTAATGGTGTGATGTGTAACCATAGGAGCCAAATTTTAGTCTTGCTATGCAAGGTGTGCACGCAACAGAAAACGGGGACACTCTTTGCTTACCTAAATTATGGATGGAGTGAACCATTGACCTGTTCCTGACTCGCTCCCGGGCAACGTGTTGAACGTGGACGACATACCCAAATCTAATGCTAATTACTGGTTTAAAAAAACGGGGCCAAATTTACCGCGCGAGCGCATAACATCTCGTAAAAAGACACCTAAGTTGCAGTCCATCTCAGCGCAGAGTAGTCCAAAATCCAGTCCGTCCAGTAAACCTTCTCATGGTACCTGTGTGGACTCCTTAATGTGATAAGTCTCCGGCTGAGCCGCACTAAACCGGTGGATATGAAGAGTCTCCATTATTTTTCCCCTTTTGCGTTTAAATGGATATGCGGTCACTGCAACAGACGCCTCTCTCCGCGCACCTGTTTTCCGAGTGAATATTGTAACGCTAAGAGGACAGGCTGAGATAATAGTCAGCACAATCTAACCTCAGCTCAGACCGACCTGCATATATACCGAGTCTCCTCTCTGATTGGCTCACAGCGACGTCGCTCACGAAATCCCTTTGAAGTAGGGCTTCACGGGCTTCTGGTAAATGTAGGCGCGTGCATGCCACCAAATATAGTGTTTGTTTTTTTAAATCATATATTAACATACATTTATCGAAATACGCTTAATTTGATTTTAGATACTTGAATTTTTATTTTGTTTTAAATTCGTTTTCACGGAATCTTCTCAGACATATATTAGGAGGTCAACTTGATGACAGTTATTTCCCATACTTTTCATTTAGCATAGGTTACCTGCAGCAAGAAATACAGCTATAAAAGCAATCAAAAGAAACGCCCAAATACCTATGCTCTTTGTGAAATGATCTTTTATTGACATTCTCGGTTTTAACCTTGTCCTAATATTCTGAACTAAGCCTGATTCCTCGTGTGGTTTTGTAGTTTCGCCTTTATAAAGCTTATAAGCAACTGTTAGAGCGTTTTCCTGTTTATGTTTCCAGTAGGGACAAGGAGAAAGCTGGTTAAAATGCACTCTAAGGCAGATTACACCCGGTCAGGGTCTAAAGGTCAATTCACTGAAAATTTCCAAACGACACAGACACTTGTGTACATCACAGCTATTTTGAAGCAGACTTTTGGTGGATCGTGTTGAACAATGCTGCCATCTACTGTTATTGATAAGAAACTCGGTTTTGCCCCTGGGCAATTAGCCAGATAAAATCTAACCGAAGCATTTAATAAACATTCAGGGAATCATAATAACTCTGATGTACTGTCAACAATGTGCAGCCACAGACTCCAAACTCTCCTTTATTGCTATTTCATTTACCTCAGCGACAATAAAGAAGCTGCAATAAATACTGCAATCTGTTTTCTGTGAAATAAATCTGACTTCCGTTCATATCTGCAGTGTATGCAGATGAACACTGGCTTCAGATCAGACCCAAATTATCCACTAGATGTCACTACACGCCCTCCTTGAGTTAGAAAGTAATAAAAAAAAATTGAAAATAATACTTCTATTATCATTATTATTAGTAGTAGTAGTTTTAAGACTTTGAGTAACTAGATGGCTTTGGGGAGTATGTTTTTCTACGACAGCTGATGTATAGTATAAAGTTTTTTTCAAGTTTTAGAGTGAGCTCTACTGGCTGGGTAATTGTGAGGGAAATGTAAAGTAAAACTCAGTGGAAATAACCTGAGTTTTGAACTCAAAACTTTATTTCAAAAAAATTCAGAAAGGATTCCTTTTATTGTTTATGACAGGCCAAAGCTGTGAGGTGTGAGGCATAAACCTCCTAAAGGCAAGATAGGAAAACACTGTGCTATAAGCAGGCCTTTTGCATGTGGCAGTGGAAAAAACACTGATTCATATTATTAAATTTGCCTCCAAGCCATTTCAGGGTCCTCATATTGTGCATGTTGGTTCACTGTCATGAACAAAGCCATTGTTACAAACATCTGTAACACTTGTGTTCTTATTATTATCACGGGGAGCTTAAATCAGCCAGCTAAGCATCCAGTCTGGGCGGCTTTAGATCATGTGTAGGAGGGAATATATTTTGGACTTTTAACTTATATTCATAGGTTTCAGCTTTTCCGGGTAATCTGATAATCATCGTTGCCATTCATAAAAAGGAATTAAGTAACAGATCAACAATAACAATTAAAACTACAGAAATTTCTCTCTCTCTTTCGTTTTTTGTTTGCTTTTCAATTCACAGACAAATTCATCAGGACTTTTTCTGTAATTTTACGCATGTATTAACTACATCTTACTACATTTACTACATCATTTACTTCATGTAGAAAAACTGAGACGTGCAGTTTCAGCTGCAACACGCATTTGTAAAGCTTATGAAGCTCACTTTGCATTCGTATATTGAACAGTTCTGGTCTTCAGTATGGCTGCAGGAACACGATGCAAGCTGCTCTGGCCTCTCTCTGACACGGGGTCAGCAAAGACCTGTCAAGGTTTTGAATGAACCACCAACTCAGTAAACCATGCATGTATACACACACCAACACACAGATGGCCGCAAACACCCAAACATACGTAACAGACAGTACGTAATGTCCTACATACATGCACATTAGTAGCACGCATGCGGTCCGGTCGTATGGTGGCGCTCTTGCTGTGCCTTCCTGCCACTGGAAAACAGCGACAGTCTGGCTATTTAACGGCGGGGCTGGTGGCTTCATTCCGCTCTGAAACTGGCAGCACACCACATGAAATCCCCAGTAATGCGATGCCAAAGCAGCTTGTTAAACTCAAGAAGAGCGCTGTCTGATCTGAGGGAACTTGTTCAACTCGCCGCCTCCTCATCTTCACTTTTCACTTGATGACAATTTCTGCCGGATCGTGCCCAGCGCGTCTTTCTCTCTCCGCCTTCCGCATCTGTCGCACTGAAAGTTTGGTTTTGCGAAAGTAGACATGAATAACACCGGCTTCAACCAAACAGAGAGCGGCCTATTCAACAAGACAGAGGAGGTTTTTTGCTGCAACTTTTCATCCGTGGTGACTGATAATGGCTTTGTGGCAGCCGCTCCGGATGAGAGGAGCCTCTTCATCATGAGGGTGGTCCAGATAGCTGTCATGTGCGTTTTATCCCTCACGGTGGTGTTTGGCATATTTTTCTTAGGCTGCAACCTCCTCATAAAGTCAGAGGGGATGATTAACTTTTTGGTAACGGACAGAAGACCGTCAAAAGAAGCGGAAGCAGTTATTGTTGGAGCCTACTGACTGATAAAGACATATACAGTGATCACACTCTGATCAGATGGCCACAGATCGGAGACAGTGTGATGATCAGCCGCCAAAACCGGGCCCCGTTTTCATAATGGTACTTAGAAAAAGAAACAAGAACTCAGAGGAGCGGTCACCTTGCAAGAGGTAACTGAACTCTGCTGGTGGCTGATACTCACGGGGTGGGTCTACCTTATTTCTGCTGGCCTTTAAAGCCAAGAAAGACTCATTCATCTTCTAGAGGTATAGTGCGTTTTAAGCCTATTGTTGTATTAAGTACTGTAGGCTATTTAATCACGCACTGTTGTCATTTCAGTATAGTTTCCCTGTTTGTAAAGCAGCATCCTTTGTCAAAATAGTGGCAAAGTCTTTGTATTTGCTGCTTAGAAATACCTCCTTGCATCGAAAATGCAAGGGCAAAATACATGAATGTTGTATGCCTCTGCATGCAACATGCAGCTCTCTATTTTCTGGTGACAGTTGTTTGCGTGTCTTTGTCGGCAGCGGTGAAAGTCCGTAATGCTGTGTATCATGTTCATTTGAATAAATTCATTCTGTAATTAAAGTTTTCTTCTTAAGATCTGCTTTTCTGTCATATCCTCCACCACGCCCTCTGCCAAAGTAACTGAGATCTCAGAAGCTAAAATTACAGCAGGAGAAAGAGCTCTTTGATTCATACTGTGATAATGACATGATGTTAAAATACAACAGAGGGTACTGATCCCGATGAATATATATTTTTAAGCTTTATCTATATCTATGAAGAGTTGTACAGTTACAGGGAACAAAGAAATAGCTGCTTTTCCCTCTTTTGATTTTTTAAATTAGATTTAGATTTAACATCTAAATATGAATTATTTTACCCAAAAGGATGCCTTAAAAATGCTCTAGAGTCCAAGAAAAAAAAAAGCCTTCCCGCCTTCCCAAGAGAGCCCTGTCTGGGTCAGATTTTGATCCATGCAGCTTTTTACATCCTTCCTCCTTCTGCCAAAACATCTGTTATGCTCATCCCCTGCTTCACCTGGATTCTACCTCCCCTGGAGCCTTAAAAATGACTTGCTTTCTCAGTTCAGAGAGGATGAAGCTATCGGACAATACGCTGCTGTCTGATTGCCCACCTGTGCTCCGCTCGCAGTTAAATAGAATCAACTTAATTTAAAATGCCCTTCACCCCAGTTACTCCATCTGTTTTACCCTTTCTGATCTATGCATCTTGTCTGACACGGCCTTACTCGTCTGATGAATGTTTGTCAAGGTGGAAACTGTCTCAGGCCACATTTGCTGTCCTCATGCTGGATCTGAAGAATTCAAGCAAGCACTTATTTTACTAATCGTGCTGAGGAAAAATAAATGAGTAAGCAGTAATTAGATTTTATACTCTTATAGGTGGAAGACCTACACATGGGTTACATGAAATTAAAACAACTGCTATCAAATATGGCACAATCCAGTAGAGTGGCAATAAATGCTGCATTTGTGAAGCTTATGATGTTGACTTTACTGCGGCTATATTTTATAGTCTTCAACAGTGGGGGGCAAATATTGCCTAGATTCTTTAGAAGAGAGGAGTTTAATGAAAAACCACCAAAAACAACAGCTTGAGAAATTGCAACAACTGAATCAACACCTCTCGGAGTCAGCCTCCACAGAAACCCAGAGCTGGAAATCTTAAATATACAGCTGAGCTGGGTTTATAGGGTTCATATTCTGTTCTTGTCTTGCCTTCTTCAAATTTCTAATAAGAAATAACTGCAAAAGCACACAATCCTGGGAGGTTATTCATAGCAAGTTAATAGGCTTCTTTACATGTAAAATTCACACCCCATAAATTTACCTCTGAATAATTAAGCCACATTTAGTTTTTCAAGCTGAGCAATAGATTTTTTCACATTTTCACCTCAGGTATGACTCTCTGTAGTTAGAGCAACACATTAACAAAGCAAATGATGCAAAGAGAAACATGTCTTTCTCTGTTAATAACAGCATGAAGTGTTATTAATATAAGTAAACATAAAACATAAACACAAAATTTTTTTTGGCCTAACTGAATATGGGATACAATAACAGTAAAAATGCAGCAGGTATAATTGTATTTGTATATATGACTCCAAGCGTTTCTCTTTTCTGTGATTGCTTCTGTTAGGTAGTGCTGAGAATAGCTCTCAAATATTAAATATCCAGCAGAGAACAATCTTCTGTCTGCAGCTGAGCTGTAGTTAGTTTATCCCGCAGTGCTTCATACACATTTATATAGGCTGAAATCTGGCTCATTTTAGAGATCCTGAAAGAAGCAGATCTAAAGTTGGAAATTCAAGTTTAAATACTATAATTTTTCTTCTTATTTAGGATTTTACTTTGGATTTACCACTAGAGGCCATCTCAAAGAATACACACACCTGTCACACACCAATGCTGAGGGAGATTTAGGAGATTCTAACAGCAAACAGTCATCTATACCGCCGGCCTTCCTGCTCTCAGCAATCTGATAGTTCCCCGCATAGCTTATGTTAAAGTCCTCTCGATATATTTAGGCACACATTAAGAGTTTTACTCGGTGTAAAACAAAAGCACCAAGCTAGGGCTTCATAACATGGTTCAGTTTATAACTTGATGTTACCTGGTTTTGTGTTAATCATCATTTATTCACAAAGTGTTTGGGATTAAAAACAAAACAAACAAACATGTTCTTATTTTGTTAATACACTTGCAGTCTGGTTAGAGTAACTTATATCACAACCGCAGCACAGGTAAAAACAGCATTAACTCACTTTATCCCATGTGGACTGTATGCCAGCTTTGTTCAACTGTGACTGCATCTGCAGGGTGTTGATTGTGGGCTAAAAGAGGCTTCGGGTCCTGACTCGCTCTCATATGATTGGCTGGTAAGCAGAGATTCAGTCGATGAACTGGATAGTGACTAAAAGCTCCAAATAGCAGCAAGGCACCACAGCCACCTCCTCGGTTTACTCCTATTCTCCCACAGCTTTATTCCCATTCAGTTTATTTTATAGCCGTGATGTGGGAGAAATAAATCTGTTAATGTCGTCTTATGTTTATCTCATTGAATTGTGGTTTGATGAAGTTTTTCTCTGCTGTGTCTTTAAACAGTGAGATGTTTCTTCTCAAAACTACTCAGGCTCAATGTAATTCTTTATTACTTTCCCATTTTTAAAGAGTTGGTACACTGAAATAAGAGTGAAAATTAAAATGTGAAACACATTTTAAAAAGAGGAAAAAAACATAAGCAAATTTAGCCAATTCTCTATTGCTGAATGTGATTAATTTAATTGTATTTAAAACAAAATAGTGTTTGTGCCCATTTCAAAAGAGTTAGGACAGGGGCTTGTTTATATCTACAATTCACTTCTTCTTTGAAAAACCTTGCATAAGCATCACAGGCAAGAGATTTAACTCGTACTATATTTTTATTACAGATACATGCTGCTGCAGCATGTGCAGAATCTGGTTTGACATTGTCGTTCAGAAATAAGCAAGCCTCATCTGGGTACCATATGACACTCCTAAATCTGTATATAATGCAGTTTACACCCAGAATATGATATTATTTTAATGCAGTGTTATCCAAGGGCCTTAAGATTACAACCCTTCTGTATTGGTTTTCACCCATATCACTTGTATGTGGACAGATTTTTAAAGATTTTACATACCACAGCTGAAATCTACTGAAATCTAGACATTTAGACATTTTATTTTATCTTTTATTTTTCTAAAATCTCAAAGCATTTACCGACACCAACTTTCACAGAGACCTGAACCCCCCTTTATCTGTACTTCTGAAAAACACAGGATTTATGGGATTTTCTTTTTATATCCCGTCATTTTCCTAATTAGCGTCATTAATTGTGAGACGTTCTACCAGGTGTTTCTTTTGCAGTATTTTCATACCTCTACTCCAGTTTTTTTACAATGTTTGTCTTGCACCCAATTCCAACTGAAAAACATTTTTCATTTTATCTTTGTTGTGCTATTAAATCAATGTAGGGATTTGCCAGTCATTTGGATAGTTTTTTTTTTTTTAGCATTTACCACAGCCTTCTTGCTTCTTTGGAAACATGGCTGGAAAAAAGCTGAATGCAGACTATAAAATGCAGATATTTTCATCAACAGTAAAATGTATTCGGTCTGAACCAGCTGGTGCAGATGTCATGAGATGCCAAAATCTAACAAAAGCAATAATTGTGGAAGACAAGTTGTGATAAATCCACGAGGACTAGTTCTGAAGACTGATTGCATTACTTCACATCTCGAACAGCAGTTACAGGATGAGTCATGGCTCTGTTGTACTGTTGATTGTTTCACACTGAAGCATCACTGGGATTTAACATCTGAGGAATCCTGCCACTAACACTTTAGTGTAATCCAACGTGTGTGTGCATACATTACTGAAAGAGTAGGAGCAAAAGTCTGTTCACTTTTAGATTACTCTCAAGCTGAACAACTCGTTCACTTTTTGTTTCTTGAAGTGCAGCTGGTAATGAGTAATGCAAAATCCCAACTTGGCTGAACATCACAGCTCCATGAAGCATCATTTTCAGTTTACGGAGTGACTTTAACTGCTTAATGCTGTTGTGTTCATTCATGTCAGGTTCCCGTTTTTTGTGAAAAACCTCTGATTAAGTTACCGTTCAAGCAATTTTACCACTCAATGTAAGGTTTATGGCACAGCTGCCTGAAATTAACACCATTGTTAATTATTGAAATAATTTTTTATGTTTCTGTGTGCCAAATTACAGCTATTTGCTTGCACTCCTGAACAGGAAGAAGTGGAGGAAATTTGATTAATTTCATAGAAATCCAGTGTGCCTGCTCAAATGTTGGTATAAAAACATGAATTCAGTTAGGTTTTTGTTTTTTGACTAATATATAACAATATGATTTATAGTTATAAACAAGTTTTTGACAGATTTCTAAAACATTTGTTGCAGAAATTTAACAAATGACGGGTTGTTAAGAACGCTAACTTGGACAAAACAATAACTGACTGACAAGACTGACAAGATTACTATCTCATAATATAAATGCTAGAATCTATTTATTAATCAACCAACAGGAATACCACATGAGAGGTACCCTGACACTCATGTTGGTGTGAAAAAACAAAGCAAGTCCAAACCCAAAAGCTCATACACTGCATGTGCTAAACAAGAAAGAAAATCTCATTTAGTTTGGCCAGCAGACGCCTTGTTCGTAGAATGTGTCTTCCAGCTGTTATCATGGCTGCATCAAGGAGGAGATAATACAGGGATAGAGAAACTGCATCCATGCATGCTAGCCTACAATTTAATAAGTATTATCATCTCTCAGTCTACTTACATAAAACTTGATGTTGTGTATGCAGGTTTGTTATCCATGCTGGACAGCGTGGCCTGCAATAAACTTATAAGACTTCTGAAATCTGACAGTCAGTTGGTGCCTTAAAAAGTAGGTTAATATGAGTTTAAGGACAGAGTTGGGATAAAGGTGTGTGTGTGCATGTGTGTTAGTGTGTATTGAAGAAGTAATCGGGTATTTCTATTTTCTAAATAGACACTTGTTAAGTTTTGTAACAGGATCTTACACCGGTTGTGATGCTATCGTGTTGGGAAAATCCACAGTGATAATAAAAAGAACCTGTCAACGTACTCAAAACCTCTTTTGTGACAACGGCCATAATAAAACATCAATAAGTGAAAGACATAAGATACATTATCATGTAAATAAATCTTTAAACGTTTGATAAACTTACAAATACAGTCAAAATTTAAAAACAATGTGGGAAGAAATGTGAAGTGTCCCTTTGTAAAATAAAATGTCCCCTTACTCAAAATTTATGGATGCTCTCAGTGCTCTCTGCCAGCTCATATTTGACCTGTAACGCAACAAATGGGCCTTTTTTTGAAGATCTTTACTAAAATGGTGAAAGTGAAAACACATTTTTGTTGTTACATCACTGTTAAAAAACCTGCTTCTGAAGATTGACATGAACCCTTGTTTCAAAAAAAAAAAAAAAGCAGAGTGCTTTTCACATATCTAAACTTGAAAACAAGTCAAATGTGACCCAAACACAATATAAGCGTTCCTCCCTTGTAGTTTTAGGCTGATCGACCACCTTAATCTTGATTATCCTCACTCCATGAGGCAACATCTTGCATGGACCTACAGGCTGAAGGCGATTGATGGTCATTTTATATTTCTTCCTTTTCCGGATAATCGCACTAACAGTTGTCACCTTCACACCAAGCTTCTCACTGATGGTTTTGCAGCCCATTCCAGCTTTGTGCAGGTCTGCACTCTTGTCCCTGATGTCTTTTGACAGCTCTTTGGTCTTGCCGGTGGTTGTGGAGAGTTTGGAGTGGAAGAAACTGATTATGTGGACGGGTGTGTTTTATATACATAGCATTTTTTATTTATTTATTGTGATTGATTGATTGTAATCACAAAAAAATCAGCACACAGCTGATATGTAGGACTCTGGATGAGTTGTAGGGGATCAAATTTCACTCAGTAAAATACAAATCAGTTCATAGCTTTTATTTAATGTGATGTTTTTTTCTGAAATTTTTGCTTAATATTCTGTCTCTCACCATTAAAATGAAACTGCCATAAAAACTAGAGACTTTTCATTACCTTGTAAGTCAGTAAACATACAAATTCAGGAGGGGATCAAATAATTATACCCCCCACTCGGAAGACAGACAAAAATGCACCTGCCAAAGTACGCACAGCCACCTTTGTCATAGATGCGGCTGTGGTAGGTGTACCCAACACAGCGCAGTCACAAATAGACTCACAAGGTAAAAGCAATACCAGCTTTGCTATGGCAGCTTGTAATTAGAGGATACATCAGATTTTGCTAAACCAAACAATTTTCACGCTAAAGACAAGATTCATGACAGACAACAGCAGGAACTCATCATTCACTGCAGTCATGCAAGCACAGTGCAGCACAATATGTAATGAGTCTTTGTTGTTTTAAAATAATAGTGGTGTCGATGTGTTATTGAACCTGCAATCCATTACAGCTGTTGCGTGAGTGCGTTTCAGACTTTACTGACCTTCTAACCATGCCACTCTCTGCCAGCTACAATCAGAACAGTGTTGTCACCGAAAGGGAATTATTACTTGACTTTCGGGGGGAAGTTTCTCTATACACCACTACCACCAGGTAATAACCTTTTCAAGAGACCACTCTGACAGAGTATCAAGGGAGGGAGTTGTTTTTTTTTTTTGCTTTTTTCTTAAATTGCACTTTCAAACTGATTTTTGATGAATGAGAAGACTTTGCTATCTTTCATTCCTGATATACAAACTGTTTTAGTGTAGTAATATTTCTGGGTAATGATTTGAATCTGTAATCTGTTCATGTGGATGTAGTGTTTTCAACAGCGAGAAGTAATACTGTAACGTGACAAAATGTGGAAAAAGTGAAATGTTGTGATTATTTTCCACACATCGACAGTCAAGAAGTCGAGCTCACTAACTCAAATCACCAGAATAAGCTACAGCTCCTGTCAATCAAAGCAGCCACACCCCTAACTTATTGTCTTATAGATAAGACACACACGAGGGATATCAGTGGCTGCAAAAAGACCCTCAGTTCTGTATGAATCCATAAGAAAAACAGTCCACAGCCCTGACCTGAATGAGTAAATGACTTTAGATTATGGTTTCAAAACATCAAGATGGTGATTTCAAAAACACTCATTGTAAAGCTCACAAATCAGTAGATGATCTCACAGTAGGATCCATCTATTATATACCTTTAACACAATGGACTGAGCAGGAGAGAAACTACAGTTTTTGCCATTTCTGCAATGTCTTCATTTTTACAACTGCTTGATTCTCCAAGAAAACCCATGAATTTGAAAACATTTGGTAATCTATGAGGAGCTGGACAAGTTTTAGTCTGTATTTCTACTCTACCTGAAGCATTCATCCAAACTACTTCAAGCTTGGCTCTGCATTATCAGCAATAGGCCTAAACCCACCAAGTGTAAAGCAGACTGGATGAATGGTACACAACAAAAGCTAAGACCAGCCCCACACAGACAGATTATTTTATTTATTAATGAGATGGTTTCAACAGAACAACAAAAGACCTTCTGCGCTCTTCCTGCTTTTACAGTTTGCTGCATCACATTTTCCCTGACCTGTCACCATGACCAAAGTGTATTTTTAATCAAGCGGTCTTTATTTTGAGACAATTGTGTGTGAAGCTGTTTGTGCACTTTCAGTGGCCAGGAAAACAGCTGAAGACCTCAGTTTGACATCTGGCTCACACTGGCATCACACACCCGTCTGTGGGCTTTCATCATCACCACCACCACCTGCTCTCGTGAGACCTGAATGACATAGAGGAGTACTCATTCGAGTGCTTTACCGTTTGAAAGGATAGAGAGAAACAGTGATGGTGCAGTACAATAAAAACAAGCAATTATAAGGTCACACAACCTCTAATTAATAGAGTTAATAACTATTCTGTTTTCAAAAGTACAAAGTCTTCTGCAGCGTTTATGTGAAGAGCTAATCTTTTGGCTGAGCAAAGATACACTGATGAGAAGTGTACTCTTCATTCCTGACCGTAGAAATGAGCCGTGACAGTTTTGGCCTCCCTGCCAAGCACCACTGTCCTATCTGCCTATGCAGTGCACTCCCATGCCCCAGCTGTCAGCTGCACTCAGTCACTGTACCATTAATGAACTACACAACAGATGCTGACCGAAGTGCTGCACAATGAATAAAATCATCAAAACACAATGTAAATGATTTAAGGGCAATAAAATGAATAAAAATAATAATTCAATATTTTAAAAAAACATGTAAAAATCTAAAATGATCACAGTAAAAACAACAATTAAAATAATAAACGTAAACAAGAAAGCACTAGGGGAAATGCAGCATGTTCAAAAGTAGTACGAAGCCCAAAAAGCTATTGAAAGGAAATATGTCTTAAGATGGGATTTGAAGAATTTTAGCGAGGTAGATGGCCTAATCTGAGGAGGGAGACTATTCCAGAGTGTTGGTACTGTGACTGAATACACAGTCACCTTTACAAGCCAACTGGGAATTCATAATAATAATAATAATAATAATAATAATAATAATAATAATAATAATAATAATAATAATAATAATAATAATATATTTTATTTATACCACCTTTAAAGAGCCTTAAGGTCACCTTACATTAGTGCAGCAAAATAAAAACCTATACAATAAACAGAATCACAATTATAAACCTAATGAAGGTAACAATAGACTAAGACCAAGAGATACTGGATGATGATCCACAACTCTAAGTGAGCAATATGGGGCATAGGAATGTAAAAAGAAATCCACTAGATAATCTGGGGCAAGCCCTTTTAAGCACTTGTATATCACTTTTATATGAGCAAATATATTTTAAAATGGATCGAATATATTATTACAGGACAGATCTGAAAACAGAATGACTACATTTGTAACCTATTCTATGCATCCAGTATGAACAATAGGTCAAATGTGACTTGCCAGCTGGGCAAAGTGTCCTTTCTTTCCGATCTGATGCCATACCTTGGGAATTCATGCCTAATGGTGCACCTTCTGATTCTGTCACAGCATATGAAAGCCTGAATGCTGCATGATAAAACCTCTACAGGGTCATGACTTATTGAGCTACCTCAAATTGCTTCTCACGGTGTTGCAAGCTCTTCCTCCCCCAGGCCTGGCTCCATTATCGCCTGACTCTGTCTGCAGGTTACGGTCACATCCCTGACTTCCTCTATTTAAGTTATACTGCAGCTTAACTCCACAGTGCATGCGATTGATTTGAATTTAGAAAACTTTTAAATTATCACAGGAAAAATAATAATGCCACATGGCTCAGTTTGTGTTAAAGGTGAACACATGAAAGTATACTACAGTAAGCCTTATGAAAGACAATAATTACTCCCATGTATGACTTTTCTATTAAAAGCATCATATTTTATAAGAAAAAGACAGACTCTTTAAAGGGGAGACTTGGTGAGTAAAGATAAGAAGTTGCGTTGACAGAACAGATCTATCATATAGCCGAGGAGACGTGGCGATAGAGAGAGCGAGCAAGAAGAAAAAGTAAAGATAAGAAAAAGATGGAAGTTGAAGCAAATGAGTCAGAAAAGCAGATAACTCGAAGTGCTCTTTCTGTGCAAATGATTTTCATCTGAGTGCAGAAGAAGAGTGCCAATCACTCAGTGTCAAAATTATCCAGCGCACAAGTAACGTGTGTGACATTCAGAAATGTCACTACTGTAACATATAACAGTGCTTCTCCCACATACAGTAAGTGCATGAGCAACAGCCGCTGGGAAGCTGTTGTTGTTGTGTTGCCAAAATAGAAGTAAATAATCTGGCAAATTGATTTTGACTACAGCCGTCCTGATAACATCTTCCTTTCAGGTCTCTTTTCTTCAGCTTGAGCTGCAGTCGCCGCGGTGTTATCTCCACCATGTGGCGTGCGTCTTTATGTGTGTGACACCTTTCTCTCCTCTGCTCATACACTATAAGGGTCTGCATCGCAGGTGCAGCTGCGACCACAAAGTGTTGCAGCAGCGCGTGTGCGAAATGACTTCTCGGCCTAGCGGAGCCGCACCTTACCGCACAACAGCTGTCACAAAAGATCAGCGCCCAGCCTGCCACACTCCAGGAGCTGCTTTCTGAAAGACCTCTGCTGTTCTGTTGTCCGAGCTGCTTATTCTTACCAATGAAAGGTCAGCTCCATCATATGACAAATAAGCGCCCACCTGTTTGACTGTGTCGGTTTGCATCAGCTCAGGTGTACGGTGCCACAAAGAAGTGTTTGTGGGCTATTAACGGTATAACTTCCAGGTAAAATTAATAAAGAAATGAAGTTTTTCTTCAAAATTATCAAAACATACTTTGAAGTGTTTAAGAAGCTCTTGCTGGATATTAAATATAATGTGCAATAAACGTCTTATCTAAAGCACCAGTCATCCAATCAGCCACCTCAGATGCTCAGATATTATTAGCCTATAAATGACTATGGTGAGTGACGTCGCTGCATTTTAATTGCCATAGAACCACCAATTTAAAAGACAAAGTCTGACTATAATATTGTGAATTAGCTACACATAAAAGGTTTGATCCCAGAGCTTTGCACCTGGCTAGTGTTAGAGACGCTTTGATCTATTTCTCTGCTTGTTTTCCGCTTTTTTGTAACCATTAAACAGCTCTCTGGTTCCTTTGAGGGGAAATTGATTAGCGATTAAAAAAAGAAAAAAACAGGAAAGAGGAGGAGAGGCGTCTTTGTGTCTGAACAGACTCCCGGGTCTGTGGGTGGTTTTTACAGTGCAGAGTCACTGTTTGGAGAGGACAGCAAGAAGATGTCCGCAATATAACATCTATCTGAAGCTGCTAAAGCAATCGTTTTATGCATATGGAGGTAGTGAAACACTTCACTGTATTTCACATGTACTCTTACTTCCTCTGTGTTAGAAAATTGAATAAAAAGAAACTGATGATGTGATCTTGGCTCATGCAGTAGACAGACTGTGACGCTGGCTGCAGATTCTGAAAGTACTCAGACCCCTGCGCATTTTGCACTAGATTTAATTCCAGATGGATGAAGCTTCCTTTTCAGTAGAAGGCTTTACACATTTGATTTTAACAGCAGTGTAGGTGATTTTTGCTTTAAGGATCCTGTCCAGCACCTTGAGATTGGGTGGTGTCAGTTGTTACATAAAATCTAAAGGTCTGTGCACAGTCAGGGTTCAGTTTGCTAATATTTCCACACATTACCTATTATGTGGAGGTTTGAAGGAACACTTATAGAACAAAGCAGACAGAAACAGAAAAGAAGCTGTAAGAACTTGAATGAACTATTCAATAAAGTGCATTCCTTAAATCTGTATGAATTATCTGATCTCTGCATTGCACTACAAACAAATGTTTAAAGCTCACATTAAAGTCCATTCAAACTGTATTCAAAGATTGTTTGAAAGTATGCAAAGTAGGGCTGGGCCATATCATACCGTTCACGGTATGACCGGTATAATGTTGGGCAACGATATGAAAAATGAAATATCGCGATAGAATATGGGTAAAACACGCATGCCTTTTTTCATACACACCGTGGAAAAAGCATGGCGGTGACGCAGAATGAGAAGGGCGAAAGCAGATCGTTGAATGAAACGGATGAACCAGAATTGGTTTGTAAAAATGCTGCAACTTCAGGGGTGTGGAACTGGTTTAGCTTTCGTCCATCAGATACACAACAAAGCACTATTTTTGGTAGAGCATGCTAGCAGGCCGTCGTTATTACCGTGTTTCTTGGAAAATACGGCACACTTAAAATCAATCCTTTGATTTTTCTGAAAATCAACAGAAAAATAATACCATGTGCCTTATGTATGAATTCTGGTTGTGTTTACTGACCTCGAAACGATTTTATGTGGTACACGGAGCTGGAAAATCTGTCAAATGTTTCAGTACGACTTTGCTAAGCTACGAAGCCGCACCGCTTGATGGATTGTCGGAGCATTACGGCTATCGTAGGCAGGAGCCTCGAGGAGTGATACATACTGTGCTTCAACATAATATTACTGTATTGTGTGTGTATAACCTCTTTTGTGGATATCATACATGGTTATGCTCAGTGTTGGTCAAGTTACTTGAAAAAAGTAATCAGTAACTAATTACTGATTACTTCCCCCAAAAAGTAATCCCATTACTTTACTGATTACTTATTTTCAAAAGTAATTAATTACTTAGTTACTTAGTTACTTTTTAAAAAACACGATTTACAACCTGAAGAGGTGATAAAGCGATAGATCTTTCAGCCCAATTCTACTTTTTCTGCATAATCCATCATACAAAATGTAATCAAATGGAAAAGTCTCTTTTTTTAACTTGTTTTATCAGTTTTAGTCTTTTAACTTTATGCATCAAGCAAAAATTTAACTATAAGCAACATTCTCTGACTTGAATAAATTAGTTTAACATTTAAACCTATTTTCTACACATTCCAGCACATAAAATAAAATATTTTTGGTGTTTACACTCAGTCTTTCAAATAGATGCAAGTAAAACACAGCAGAAAATAAATAAAGTCAAAGACTCAGCGGTCCTGTTGCTCTATTTTCACCTGTAAAGCAGGACTGCGGTAGGCGGAGGTTTACCCTGGTGCAGGTGTGCCGCGGTCAATGGAAGAATCCGCAAGTTTCTCTGTGAATTTCCCATTACGTCGTAGCGCACTCGGTGCTTGCTTGGAAGTTTAGGGGTTTTTTTCGCTGTAAAAAGAAGTTTTCTTCCCACGCATGATGGACGCTAATGTTTTTGTCACTTTTTATGGAATCAAACTCAAAGTAAGGTCAGTACTTCCACGCTTTAAACGCTGCACGCTCATACTCTCTCTGCACTCGATATATGATCCATTGTTGATCTGCACACAGCTGTTGTCACTAACGGCGCACTCGCTTATGTCACTGTCGTGAGACATTCTCGCAAAAAATCACGGTTTTAGTAACGCAGTGTTCCTACGGGAAAGTAACGATAATCTAATTACCGTTTTTGCAATAGTAATCCCTCACTTTACTCGTTACTTGAAAAAGTAATCAGATTACAGTAACGCGTTACCCATCTCTGGTTATGCTGAGGATATGTCGGCCAATTTCCACTGGAAATGCCTTTTGGTTAAACTGTCAGAAAGGAATTTGCATTTGCACTGTTACATTTTTATATAACTTTAATGCACATAAAAAACAGCTGCTTGTTTAAGTTAAAATACATTAATGTTGTTGTTGGGGTTTTTTTGCACTAATAAAGTTGTGGAGTTGTGAAGTATTTTGTCCAGTGTCAATTATATCGTCAGTTATATCGTTATCGCAAATTTTTAAATGTATATCGTGATAAATATTTTTGGTTATATCGCCCTGCTCTAATGCAAAGTATGAACTTGGAGGAAAAGATGTGTTTAAAAAAGCATGAATCTAGACAATTATTTAAATTATTTTCTTTGGTCTTAGAAATGCGTTGCCATTTGGAATATGCTGTACGCAAAAAAGGTTGTTGTAATGTAGAGTAAGTTTTTACACTTCCACTTTTACATTAGTTTATTTTCACTGAAGTTATGCAGGAAACAGTTGGTTTAATAAATATGGTTAATTTGTCTTAATACATTATGACACTACATTACACTTTTCTTCAGTTATCCGTCTGCTGCTCCAATCCTTCCTGGTTTAAATAAAAGAGGAGGCTCCTGGTTTTTTTCTTCTTCTGCTACTGCTCCTTCTTCTTCTTGTGCAGAAGGTCCCAGCATTAACAACCTCTTGCAACAAAATACCCAAAATTAAGTCTATCTTTATTTCTCTATTTCACCTTGAGAACTTCTAAAGCTCTTCTATATATTCATTACCAGTGTTGGGACTAACGAGTTATTAAGTAACGCGTTACAGTAACTACGTTATTATTGTGGTAACGAGCATAGTAACTAGTTATTATGCCAAAACCGGGAACGCGTTACTCGTTACTGGGATTTAGATAGGCTCGTTATTCGTTACTTCGTGTGGTGGCTATCGCAGAGCTTCTACAGATTCAATAAAATTAGCAAGTGGTGGAAGCCAGCAGGTGGATGAAGGAAATGGGAGGCAAGAGGAGAGATCCGAAGCGGCCGCTGGTCCGAGAGTGTCAGCTGAACTGAACTTCAGGTAAGAAGTTATGACCTGCAGTCTCTCTGGGTCAGATATGAACCAAGTTTAGGTGGAGTTTATTTTCGTTATTCTGACTTTTTCGTACTGCATGCTAGCTAGCATGACGGAGTTTCTATACAGCTGGGTGGTGCTATGTTACTGATGTTGAACTTTATTTTGTTCATAAGGTTAATTATTAGAGTTGCCAACCGTCACGTAAAAAACAGAATCGTCTCATATTCAGAGAAAATATTACGCATTTCGTATTTAGGTGAAAAGAAACACAGTTTGTCCCGGACTTCAGCTACAATGAAAAATACACAAAGCTGGAGTTACTGTGTGTTTGCTGCACAGCTGCCTCTTCTTCTCTCCTGTTTCTGCTTCAATCATGAAACTGATCAATGATCAGCTGATCGGCTTTTCTCTCTTGTTTATTTATCGCCCACTTTGCGCCAGGAAGAGGAAACCAGCGGATGTCGCGCTAAACAACAGCAGCACGTTTAAGCTTGATCAGCTGTTGTTAGAATTTATTTAATATTAATTTCTAGTATCAGCTGATGTTTGCTGGAGCCACAGCTGTAAAGCTGCTGGTCATGATATCGGTTTGGTTATGTGGTGAGAGGGAAACATGAAGATGAAACCAGGAGATGTCCTTACTGAATCATCAGAGCTGTGATGGAGAAACAGGTTTACCTTTTAGGTGACATGAATGAGTTGAAGGGAAGTTATGGACTGTTTCTGAGAGACAAATAACACCAGGATCCTTTTCTAAGTAGCTGACAGCTGATAACTGTGCAGGGGCGGGTCTAGCAAAGTGTTGCCAGGGGTCCATGTAGGGCATTAAAAGGGAAAGGGGGGCACAAGGAAATACTTTCTTATTCTCATTTAAAATGTCTCACTTTTAAAAAAATAATTATCTGAGTCTTGCAACAAACAATTGATAGATTGATACATATATACCATCAGAACAGTGAACATCACAGTCACAACAGTGTTTATTTTCATTCAAAGACTTTATGATTTTTCCTATAATGGTGGGCCGGTCTCTAGTCAAAATGCCCGGGACGATTTTTTTGTCCCAGTCCAGCTCTGTATGCAGCTCATCTGCAGTCTGGTGTTACCTACATCTTCCTATTCAGAAGGCAGAATTTCTGAGTTCTGAGTACAATCGAAAGCACCACGACTGCAGTTTTTGTGTTGGATGTAAAAAGCGAGGATAGAATGGCTAGGATAGAATCAGGCGTGGGATTTCTCTCGTGGAAATGTGCACATTATTTTTTCCTTTCTATTGGTAGGTGGCACAGTGCACTTGTGGCAAGTAAGCAAGCTAGAAGACTGGCACTCTTGCTGGGTATCCAGTTACGGAAGCAACACATTAACAAGAGAATTCTGAGTTAAACCAAAGTTACTTTCCCTAGTAACTAGTTACTCTGAAAGTAATGAGTAACTTGAAGTAACCGAGTTACTTTTGATAGAAGTAACTAGTAATGTAACTAAGTTACTAATTTAAAGTAACTTACCCAACACTGTTCATTACACTTCAGTAACACTGCTACACTTTTCCTTTTCTTATCATTTTTCAGTGTCCTGTATAATGCTTTTCTAATAGCTGCATGGTTGAATTGAACCCTGTATGACCCAATCAAAACCTAGAGAATATGACTTGCCCCACTTTTTCTTATATATTACATAAGTGTCTTCACTTTGACCTGTTGTCTCACCTGTGCTGCAGCTTCTTTTTCATCGTCAGTGCTGTCAATGCTTTTTGCTTCCATTTTACTAAGTGCCATCTCCACCGTTCCCTGTTTAAGTGCCTGTTTGGCCCCAGTACCTGCCATTTCATTTCCTCTTATACCAACGTGTGCAGGTACCCAAATTAACTTAATTACCTTCCTCTTCTTTACCAGGTGAGAACACTGCAGGAGTGCTTCATGCAGTAAATCTGACCCGCTACTTGAACTAAAGTTATGTAAGCTAGTCATGTCAACATCTGGAGGAATTTAAGTACAATAGTTACACAGATAATATATAGATTGAGCTGTCTCCCATTTGGACAGGTCAGTGTGTTCAGATATTATTTTTTAAGCATTATTTCTTAGTGGAATTCACTTTAGGTGACTCATTTATTTCTTAAAATAGTTTTTTCATGATAATGTATTTATTTATATTATTTTGCCTTTTTTAAGTGTATAATAAAAACCTTATTTTGAAAATTATACCTGTCCCTGTACATCCTCAGTTGCTTATTCCCTGCCATGTAGAATTGTATCTTTCATCTTTAATTTTAGTTTAATTATTATGATCAAGTATTGATACTTTTGGCTTGTCTGGATGTACTCACACAACTCATCTCTTTTCTGAATTGTCAGCCGAGCACCGTCTTCAGTTGTCTTTACAGACGTTCTTTGAGATTGAGGGCTGGGCTCGTATCAAGCTCAGAGCACGAGAAACAGTCAAAAAAATTGTTTTCGTGAACTGAACTCAGGACGAAGTAATAACAATGAATGTTTAGAGACAAACACTACTTGTCATCAGACTGTTCGGCTCACGTGGCATAGCAACATTCATTGGATTGATAAGTATGAGCAAGAGGAACATGTGTGTTGTGTTGAACAAAAAGTTTTCTTCTAAAATTATTTCCACAAAGTGTCAGTGAGACAATATTAGTATATTTTATCTATTTTCAAGAGCTTTGTTTTCTGTGTCTAAAGTTAAATCAAAGACAGATGTGTCAAGTGTTTTTAAGAGGCTCTGCTTTGGGGCGAGAACAAAAAGAAAACTTGTGTGTACTAAATGGCTGTAAAAGGGAGGGGCTGTGCTGGGGACATATTCATAAAGTGTGAAAAGAGGGATCATTAGAGTGCTATCAGCCTCCTACTCTCCTGCTGCTGTCGCCTGATGCAAAGGGGTCATGGCTGCCATTAATCTGTGCCCTGCAGTAATGTCAGAAACTGCAGCTGGTGTCCCTAAGCCAAACTCCGACCCCCTCTGCTCCACTATTTGCAAAGGTGATCACATCCCTTGAAAATGCCTCACTTTTACCTGTGAATGCAAATTGTTCTGGTACCTTTTGCAGAGAATATGTCCTGTCTTTGCTCTTTTTAATGTTTTTGTTAGCTTGTGGACACGTTAGGCTCTAATTCGGCATGAAATTCTAATTTATGGGCATTTTATTGCATAATGATTGCATTATTTAGCATATAAATTCAATATAAAATAAATTTGCAGGAACATAATAATTAAAGCTAAAATTCAGAATGAATGCTGCTTTCTGGATTGCAATTTCAGTTCAGATATTCTGCCGAACAAAGCCACATCCCCTGCTGCTGCCACGCCTCCTGTTCATTCGTTCTCATTTACAAGACTGAATTAAAATCAATGTGTATGAATCCATGGGACTTTCCACTGCAGACAACGACAGCCATCCTGTGACAGTTTCACCAATATCCCAGTCTTCCTCTTACACTGCCAAAGACATATATGGATTACCTCAGTACGCTCACCGGGTTAGACCAGCTCAACACAAAATCCCCAAGCTGACAGCCAGTAAAGGTTGAGCAGGTCCTTGCTGAAGCTGCCCAAGGGCAGAGAGGAAAGTAGTGCTCTACTGCCCCCAGCTTTTATCACGCAACGCACATCAAAGCACCTCAAAACAGGCAGCCTGTGAGGGGGGACCTCTTTGTCATATGTCAGACACGGGCATTACTTTGTCTGGTTGTTTGAAAGATTATCGGAAAGGTAAATTACTTTTCAAAGGTTTGCTCTAAAAATATCTCAGTCCGGGTGGTGCCTTGTCATGTTAGGTTATTTTTACATAGCAGATGTGATACTGGCACAAAATGGATGGAAAAGCCTGGGGATGATCTGATAATATCACTAGCTCCTTTAATCTTTTTCTAACCTGATAAGATACCAGCACAAAACAGGGGCTGTGGAAAGCTAGAAGAAATGCACTGTTCTTCTTAGACTTGACACTGCATTTGTGTTTTTATGATTAATACCCTCTGACAAAGATGAAAGTGACAGCTGTCGTTCTCAGAGCCCTAAAGCATTCACTATATAAGGGTTAGTGAACTCTAAGAGCTTTCAATACCAGCAGCACACAGACACCTGAGAGTGCATGAGAAGCTGTCTCCATTACACAGACTATTTCAGCTGGTCAGCTGCTGATGGATGAAAGCCCTGAAAACTACAGGTGACATTTGGAAAGCTGTTCATTTCATGATGAAAAAGTAATAACAGAACATGGTCAGCTGCCAGATTTCTCAGGTAGACAGTGCTGAAATGGAGCTTCTTTTGTTTTTAGGCAACACTATGAAAACTTTGTCAGATATAAAATATCTCTCTTTCCGTGGATGTTTATCTGTGCATTTATCCATCCTGTTTTAATGGTCTTCAGTCCTCTTCTCTCTACTCCCCCCCATCTCTGCTGTGTCACTCTTTCTGAAGTCCTCAGTGGGACCCTGTTTGCTTTCAGCTTGCATTTTGGTGACACTAGTGTCAAAACACATCAGCTGTTTCAGCATAGGTTTCAGTGCCACCAGGCTCCACAGCTCTGGCTCTGTAAATGCAAATCTCTCACAGGGGCTACAGACACCCACATCTCTCCCTGAAACCACAACATTAAACCTGCTCCTTCATCCTGCAAAATAAATGCATTGTTTTTCCAATCAGAGCCTGCCAGACTGCGCTGAGCTGAAAGGAACATAAATTGAACTCTAATAATACCTATAAATGGGAGAATGTTTTTTGCTGAAGAATGATAGGGCTGTAGACAGCAATGTGCACATTCACAAGATCCAAGGTGTCAAAATAGGGTACATACGTATAAGACTGAAAGTGTTACACGAAACATGTACTGGGATTAACTCTGCCATTAAGAAGCGGCACATTTTTCTAGGCAACTGAGAAATTGTGACACTTATCATTGTTGGCTTTCGAAAAAAAACAATCTTAGCTGCAAGGTTTCTGTCTTGTTGAATTCTCCCAATTCTTTGAATCTTTGGGCTGAAGGAGGGACAATACTCGGTGTATCAATGCTCAATCAACAATCATTTATTTCCATACAATTCAACAGTCAGAGCATTACAACGTCCGGACGGGAGAGATGCTACCAGAGGGTCAGGCACATGTCTCAAAATGGTGACGGGTTGCTCAGCTTTTTATAGTCTCTAGTGGCCCCCAGCTAGTCGTAAAAGCCAAAACATCACATTTTTTCTCTGTTACAGCGCCTAAGTTATGACCTCGGCAGTTGTTTCTCTGCTTTCTGTAAGGTGGGGGTGTGGAATGTGGTCTATCTCCCCTGTCTTTAGACACAGAGTCTCCTGCTTACAACCTTCTCTTCATGATTCAACAATTAAGCATGTCAAGAAAACAGTGTAACACATTCCCAGCAGATCAAGGATACAGAGTGATGCACATTTATCTAATGAACTAATATGTGAATATGTTCTGTTAACTCAAAAGTATAATGAGAACTAAACTACATACAGCTCACACACTCTATATTAAAGGGTATAATGTGATCTACAGCAGTATTCTAATTCAACTACTTTGATTACATATATAAGGTAACATATAATAACAGAATAATCTAATAGTCTCTAATCAATCATTCTCATTGTGGGTGAACTGAAATACTTACTTCTGGCGTCTGGTCAAGAATGAGACAAGCACACACTGCGAATGACTGGCTTGGTATTGGCTAGCCTCATAATCCCCACTTGATTTTGTAGCATCCAATTTCAGAGGCTCTTCTGGAAATACGCCACTGTGGGCAATGCTCTGATGGAGATCTCTAAGAAGAGAGGGGGGACAACTGTGGTATTAAAAAATCAAGAGGCTGCATCTAGAAACTGCCAGTTGTTGGTCTGCAAAAACATAGCTTGTATTATGGCCACAGTGCATTGGGGTACACACTAAAGCTAGCTGTTTGCATACTAATAAAGCAAAACCTTGAATTTACCCTCATTTGTACAAATAAATCTACGTTTGCACAAATCATTATTTTTGTAGTAATAACATTTTTTACATTTATGACTGATTGAATAAATGTGGATGTCAGGAATACAAAACGCTTCACTCTACCAGCAGACTCTGGACCACACCTCAAACACATGAAGGCTTAAGGCAGACCCGACACCATATTCGCACTTTTCAGCACACTTTATTACGGTTGTCGTTCTCTTACACTCAGCTGCAGCTTTTCAGCTGTCAGCCACACACACTACCACCAACAACAACGTCAGGACCCAGTTCATTCTTCCTAAGCAGGTGACGCATAATTGCTGATGCAGCTCCAGTGTGTCAGCGGTGCCACAGACCACGCCCCACCACAGCATGCTTTGAAAATTCAAATTATTTTTTTGTAAAATAATTCGAAATCATTTTGGGAGGGATGCATGTCAGCTAAAACTACAACAAACCCAAAGGCAGACTCTTTACAAATAAAATTTAAAATGTCTTTATTCTCATGGCGTGGTCACATTTATCCTAAAAAGCTCCAACGTGTTTCAGATTACAACCCTTAAGCGATGAGTTGATTACATGAAAACGCCAGTTGTGAATTTCCACAGTTCCAGGGTGTGAGTGTTATATTCAACCAGTGATGCTCCACTAATAAGAGAAATAAGGTGTTGACACAAAGCCCACAAAACGTAACAACTTTAAATCAAAATTATCCATCAACCACAGATAACATGAAAAAACTGTAAGATCCATGTCATTATTTAAACTGGGATATTTAGAGGTTTTTCATTAAAAATATAAAAAGCTTGCCTTTGGTTACAACTCCTTTGTCTGTCACCTCTTCATAAAGGGCTATGACTAAAACTTTTTTTTAAGTCCTTGTAATATGTTAATATAAATATATGCCATTAAAAAGTGTACAATTGTTTTTGCATTTTCAGTACATTAAACCAAAATTCTACGTAAAATATCAGTCATTCTAAAAGCTGGTCACAAGACCATGGTCAGAAACCTCTTTTCCTATGTCTGTGCACAACGCTGAACAGATCCAATTTCTACAGCGATGCCACAGATATGTAGCTGTGAGCTGTAAGGCTGTGTCTTCTGGAAAGATGCGGTGGGTGACATGGTGCATCGATTTGACAACTGTCATGTTGCGTTAGCCTTTGAATGCAGGCACTGATTACTGGCAGGTTGAACAGGTTTGACAGAAGGCAACTGACACTTTGAGATTCAGTTTTGAGCAGCCAGGACACTGGAATGTAATCTGAGAGCTGGCTGTTAAACATGTGACTGTTGCCTGTGTGATTCTTAAACCATGTTTATGTCCCTCCACAGCATCACGTGCAGAACAGGGTGAGGATCGGTGGACTTCTTTCCTTTCAAGCCCTTCATAACTGAATTAATGTTGCCAGCTCTTGACCTTTACTTCCATGTTTAGGTCTAGAGATAATAGGCATCACATCCTTCAAAGATTCCTGTTATGGAAATGAGCGTGTGAGTGGGCCAGCAGAATTAATAAGTGACTCTAATAAGGGGCAGCTGCCACTCAAACAATAACAACACAATCTTCAGTAAATTTCACTCACTAGATTATTTCATGTTGAATTGAACTGCATTGTACACAACTGCCTTTTAGCTAATGTTAGGATTTATTTTTAAATGGGCGAATGTGAATTTTAGAGTATGTTTCATTGTTTCTTATGATACTCGGACTCAAGATGAAATAAAATAAAAAGAAGAAGAATATTAAAGAAGTAGGATAGCATGATCAAACACCAATACCACAGCAGTACAGTACATTAACCTTTCATGAGGCTGTTAAAATTACTAATCAATCAAAAAAGAAGAAAATAATCACATGTAGGAAGTCAGTGAACCAGTTAATTTTACGCATCACACAACTGTTGCTCGTGTTGATTGATTTCTACAGTTTATCCCTACTTATTTCCATACTTAGTGAAGGTATCTACTGCTTTGTGTGTGCACAGAGGTGGTTGACATGTGTTAGTTGGGTCTGTCTTGGTGTAACACTGAAGATTTATTTATTCTTTCTGAATCCTTCCAACATTGTCTAAAAATAATAAAATGCAACATTTAAAAACAGGCAGATCTTTTTAGGTTCTGTAGTTTTAGGGAAAAGATGCGTTAACTCGATTCGTTATTATTTGTTACTTTTGTAGTAGTGATGTCAAATCAAGGCAGATAGCATACACAATATCGGCAAACATTTTCACCCACCCAACCAAATCACTGAAGCCAGGTGTTCCAATGACTTCCACAGCCACGGGTGCATAAAGTCAAGCACCTATGCATGCAGAGTGCTTCTACGAACATTTGTGAAAGAATGGATCCCTCTCAGGAGCTCAGCAAATTTCAGTGAGGAACCAGGATAGCTGAAATTTCCTTGCTAAATATTCCACAGTCAACTGAAAGTGGTATTATAACAAACTGAAAGCAATGAAGAATGCTAGCAACTCGGCCACGAAGTAAAGCAATGCTGCCACTGGACACTATATAGAGTGTAGATTGGTTTATACACTCATCTGCCATTTAATTGGGTACATTTTTTGTCGATATTGACATGACAGCATCACAGATGCTGCAGGTTTCTCAGCTGCACATCCTTGATGTAAATCATCCTCTCCATCACATCCCAAATATGTAAATAATCCACCGAGTTGCTACCACGTGATCGGCTGGTTGGTTATTTAAATTAATTAGCAGTTGTTAGCAGAACAAGTATATCTAAAAAAAGTGGCCATGAGTGTACATACATCATGATGCTGAACAGGCTGAAAACCTTTCTCAGGTTTCAAGACTATTTTAACTTCTGTTCAACGTATACGTCAGCCATTTGTAAGCGATGCAATGACTTCAATCCAAGCAACTGAACACTGGGGAAAATGGTGTATCAGCAGGCATTTTATTGTTGTTCTTAATTGGCTGCTTGTGCAGTTCTAGAAATTAATCTGCATAAGTGTTTCTCCTGGCACTCTCATTTAATCTACTACATTCACTTCAAGAATCACTTAAATGTGTTATAAATCTCATGGCCTTATTTTCAATCTGTGATCACAAACAACTTCAGAGTGAGTCGAGGGCTTTTATCTGCGCTCAGTGATTGGAGAAGTGCAATTACGGCAACATCTAGGCATCTGTTATCTAAACAATTAAACATTTTCGTGTTGATAAGTATCACAACTTTGCAACAGAGTACAGACGATTGAGAGCACTGTTTAATAATGGTAATGCTCTCAATTTACATTTGAATGTGATAATCATAGATTCGGTCCAAAAACTGATCCGAATGGGCTGAAAGGTTTATCAATATTAATGAAACTGGAGCTGTATTTAAACAGATGAAACACCAGACGTTTTTTCCTTAAATACCACTTAACCAATTGAAGGGAAAGTGATACGGCTCAATGCAAGACAGTGAAAAACAACTAAGAAGTGGTCTTTTAATTAAATGCCTGTCTCAAGTCTGACAGGACAGACCTGTGGTATCACAGCCTCTAAGAAACGGCACAAAAGGATTGCTCCATGTGTGAAGTCAACAGGACTGCAGCAGCCTAAACGAGAGCCAGTGGAGAGATGGCTTCAGCCCAACTGTTTCCTGGAGATAAGGGGGAACAGAGCACTTGGGATGGAGCAAATTAAATAAGTCAGGCAAACAGGGAATGACAGTTTAACATGATATCTAATTAACAATCGGGGATTGCCAGATGCTGACACGTTCAAAAGTGTCCAATTTGGCTGAAATGCGGCACTGAGGAATTGCGAATTTCCCCACATCGTTAGCAGGTTTGATTTATCACAGAAGAAGAAAGAATTTTTTTCCCTTAGAGAATGAAAGAAGTTTCAGCAAATATAAATGACAGCAGATCCCAACTCTAAGATTTAACAGGAACATGAGTCAAGGCTATAAATAAATTTTACCCTAATGGAACAACAACTGAACCCTTGGTACACGTAATTATACATCTATTACTTTTCATCTGTTTAAGTTGAAAGAATCTTTTAGATACTATTCAAATTTTGCCATGTGTTTCCACCCTAATTCACATCAGTGATCACAATCAACCTGAGAGAGAGAGTTGAGAGCTTTTATCCATACTCTGTGATTGGAGGAGTGCCATTATAGCGTCATTTAAGCATCTCTTATCCAACAAATTAGATGTTTTCATGTTGATAAATAACAACATTTTATAATGGACTAAAAAAGATAGGAGACAGCAGTTAACAGCCTTGCAGTAACATGTACATCATCTAATGTTTAAGCATATTTAGTATACCTTTTTTAGCTACAAATTCAAATGTTGTTTTAAATATCTTACTTCCAGTCTCCTCTAATATCATAATATGGAAATGTATGATTGCCCCCATTATTTTTTTATTTATTGCTCACAAAATAATAATAATGTTAAACCATGTTTTGAGAATTTGCCTTGTAGGTTGGAATAATCATGAAAACAAACCTCTGAGGAGAGCGTACCACAGAGAACTGCAGTTTCTCACATTGCAGATTAAGGCAACGCTTAAATGAAATATCAAATATGTCACTCAGCTAAAGGGATTTTTAAATTGAGTCACCACACGAGCGTCAGACATGCGGTCATTTTACCTGGGCTCACAGTTTCCATCAGGTTTTTAGTATTTGGTTGATGTGCAGCAAAGCCTGCACATATACATTGCACATACGGAGCAGGTGCATTCAGCACGCTCAATATCATAATGCTGTGCCAGTCACAACATATGAGATAGCAGTGTCTGACTCTGTGAGGGTATCATGGGTCCCTGGGAAACTCAGAGATTGAATTTTTAATATAGGGCAGAAAACAGAACCCAAAAGGGAGGGTTGAAAACTGCAGATAAACAACATTTAAAAACTGCAGTCATACATATAAGTGGCATTGCACGTTGCATTAATATTACCATTGTTGACTATCAGTGTTAATGATCAACTCAGTCGCCTATTTGTCAGCATAGCTTCTTGGGGAGTACTAACAAATTACAGTGGTGTGAAAGAGAAAGTTTTCACAGGACTGGATACAGTGCACTGCTTGATTCAGTAGTCTATAGAACTACCTTCAGTAATAATCATTTCTCATTCTCTCATGCAATTGTTGAGGAATTTTGGCCCTCTCTTCTATACAACATTGCTTCAGCTCATTGAGTTTGGTGGCTATTTGTTTATATATAGCTCTCTTAAAGTTCTGCCACAGTTTTTCAGCCAGGTTGGGGTCTGAATTTTTTCTGACCCATTGCAACATTGCACCTCGATTCTTCTTTTTCAGTCTGTTCTGTTTTGTGTTGTGCTTTGAATTATTGTCCTGACCAAATTTGGGCAAAGCTTTTGCAGAGCACATTTATCTCTAGAATACTTTTGTACACAGAGAAGTTCAGGGTTGACTCAATGACTCCAAGGTTCCCAGGTCCTGTGTCTGCAAAACAAGCTCAAATCAACCACTCCACCTATGCATTGGCTGTTTATTTGAGATGTTTGTGCTATTATGCTGTGTGTAATATTGCCAAACATGCTACACTTTTGGCCACTTTAGTCCCGTCTGACCAAATGACAAGGTTCTAGAAGTCTTGAGGTTTGCAAACCTAACCTTTGCAAATCTAAGCAAAGCCATGTTCTCTCTAGAGAGAAAATACTTTCTCATGGCTTTGATCAGTGGTTGTTGATCAATGGTCATGAGAATCTGCATATTAATGATCAAGGAACAGACCACCCAGCCCATGCTAGTTTCAGTCATTATGCAAATGTACTGTTTATAAGATTGGGGAAACCTGCAGTCAGCTGAGACTGAAGAAGTCACTTGGATGAGTGACAAAACGTTTCTCCCACTGAATACGCTACGTCCAGATGAACAGAATCAACTTTTGGGGATTTACTTACCTGGATGATTGAGCATGCATCAAGATGTCCTAATGGCTACCCGTTAAACAAGCCATACATTCCAACTGAGGCCTGGAGCTCTTGCTTTTCTTCTTTTTTTCTTTCTTTTTGCAATTTCTGTGTGTGAATTTGCTAGAACATCCATTGCTGGGAAGAGCGTGCCATTTTGTTAACATGCACCTCAAATTGTCAAAACCTCTGCTTTTATAGAGGTGCTCACACTTGCTAATGACCAATTAATCAAATGCTTTTGATTAACAGCATCTGGCTGCTAATTTTTCACAGGACTGGGTTTTTTTTTTTACATGGCTGTATGCTCAGAATCTCATGTCAGCATGCTATTTCCTGATTAAATACAAAATACATTTAAGGCTGGCTGAAATATCACCAGTTTCTCAGAAT
The DNA here is from genome assembly GCF_057381845.1 of Rhamphochromis longiceps. Lineage (NCBI taxonomy): Eukaryota > Metazoa > Chordata > Actinopteri > Cichliformes > Cichlidae > Rhamphochromis > Rhamphochromis longiceps. Next base: position 25,312,937 of record NC_140572.1, read on the forward strand.
CACTGACATTCTATTTTTAGATAGCTATATATAAGAAAGTGTGAAATGTAAGGTGAGATGATTTGGTCACACATTCTACTCCTGAGGTCAGCAATAAGATTTTATGCCTAAAATGATTTTTCTGATATGATAAAGTCTTGGCGAGTTGAATTTTCTGCTTCTTCTCACACATTTTGCTGTAATAACTCACACATGCTCTAAGTGCAATATTTTTTATATTAAAAATCTCTCTACATATATCAGTTTAAGTTTAATGCACAAATGTATATTTAAAAACTAGATTAACATCTGACAACAAAACTTCAAAACAAAATGTTCTGCTCTCTTGTGGCCCCAGTGGTCAGTCTTGCGTGTCTAATTGGTATTGCCAGATGTTTAGAAGCATTCCAGTGTGTTACAGAATTAGTGCTGTTGCATAACAGATGTCAAATGTTTCCTCTGAATGAGCATTTTAGGGAGGTATTTATCTCAAGTTTGTCAAGTGCTCTGGGATTTAACAAGGTGTGGTGAACCTGCCATGACGGACCCATTTTACAGTAGACTACTCACAGCAGCCCCCTTTGGGATCTGTGTGTCTTTACACACCTGATGTTAGTTACCCACCTGATCTCAGCACTTCTTTTTAAAGCAGCCATGCTTAGTTTCACAAACAGATGTCACGTCAGCCCTATAGATGGGAATCTTTTACTTCTGATTGTATAATTCAGAAAGTTTAGTGAGCATCATTATCTCCATGGAGATACCCTTCCTGTCTGATTGACAGGAAGGGTATTAATAACACACAAATGAGTACTGTAATAGCTAATTGACCGCTCATTCGTGTCCTGAACACAATGTTCCATGAAGAGTGGAGGGACTATACTAGCAATTACATTGAGCAGTGTAAGTCAATGTGCTTATCGATTCTGTGTATTTTCCCCTTCCTTTGGAAAAGAAAGACCTGTGCTGTTCCTTTGAGATAGGACGGCTTTAAATGGGCTTTGGTGTTGAAAGAAGCTTAAAATTTGAAGTAATCTTGTGAGAGCAGTATGGAGACTTTGGTAAAAGCCATATCTGATCCAGAGATTACACTGTAACCCATTCCCTCTTCATAGAGATAAGCTGAAGATCCTGTGGCAAATATATTCATCTTGGGTTTGAGGATAAGTCTTATGTATGTGACAGTGTATGTGATGCTGCACTCCATGGAGATCTCATGTGTTAATTAAAGCTGTGGAGTTTACAGATGTGTAATGTGTGGCTGCATAAGGCATAAATTTAAGTAATATGCGTCATAAAAAATGGGAGGGTTGAAATGATTTAAACTGCTGCACAGACAGAATAAGAATGAGCTTATGAGCTTTATTCATCATCATCTTCTCATTTATATGTCAAACAAGCAATTACAGTGGACACATCTCTATGCACTGTTAATTTCTACCATGTCTGTGATGCCATTTTCTTAAGCAAAAAATTTATTTTTCATTAAATATTAATTTGTGATTAGATTTCACAGTGAGTTGAATTACAAACAAAAGTTGATGAACACACTTTAATTCAATTTTACTATAAAGAACTTTTTTCCTTTCTTCAACTTAACTCATAGCTTCATCAGAACGAGTGTTCATAGAAAATAATCTCAGGAAAGAAGCCGTCACAAAACAGACAACAGCAAACTACTGTATGTGCACACGTAGATTTACTGGTTTCATATAAGACAAGCGATTTTCCAGCAGCCCTTCATTCCTGATGAACCCCCCACCACCTCCAATGATGAGAACACATCTCAGTAGCAAAATATTCTGCATGAAATTTGAAATATGGGACATTTCAAAGGCTTCTATTACACATAAATCCCCTGGCATCCTCTTTACGCCTCCAACGCTCCCCCCACCCCCCATTTTTTCCAGCAATTTCCCCTCATTATAGGCCACAGACACGGAGGCGAGTGAGTGCCACTGGCAACAGCTGGACATCAGTGCTCAAATGAAAACAACTCACCACCTTTATTCCTTCCTCAGATGAATCAAATGAGAATCTATATTTTATCCTCCCTGTCTTAATGGAAACAGGCAGAAAATACTGGATATAAGGATTGACTGAAGACAAAGTGAATGACATCTTCAGTATCTAAAGCTGAAATTCAAATAATTTAATGTAAAAGTTTCATTGAGAATGCATATACATATATACATATATATACACATACATATATATATATATATATATATATATATATATATATATATATATATATCAGAATCAGAATACTTTATTGATCCCTGGGGGGATCATATATATATATATATCATATATATATGATCCCTGGGGGGATCATATATATATATATCATATATATATATATATACATACATATATATATATATATATATATATATATATATATATATATATATACATATACATACATATATATATATATATATATATATATATATATATATATACATATACATATACATACATATATATATATATATATATATATATATATACATATATATATATATATATATATATATATATATATATATATATATATATATATATATATATATATATATATATATATATATATATATATATATATAGGCTAGGCGAGTGGCTCCAGCAGATCCCGGGAACAACATCGGAGATCTCTGTCCAGAAGAGCGCAGTCCTGGGAACAGCTAAGATACTGCGCAGGACCCTCAAGCTCCCAGGCCTCTGGTAGAGGACCCGAGCTTGAGGGATAAACCGCCCGCAGGGGCGTGCTGGGTGTTTTTTTTTTTTTTTTTTATATACATATATATACATACATATATACATATATATATATACATATATACATATATACATGTATATACACATATATATATATATATATACATATATATATTAGGGGTGCAACGATACACAAAATTCACGGTTCGGTTTGGTTCGATACTTTGGTGTCACGGTTCGATATTTTTTCGATACAAAAAAAATGTTCATGCCTTTTTAATTTGTCATTTATTAAAATTATAAATATATATTTTAACTCAAAAGTACAGTTTTTAAATTTAACCCTAACCCTTGTGCGCGTTTTTTATTTTGACAGCGAATGCGCACCTGCGGACCACTTATGTGCAGCCCTGGTTATTTAGCTCGTCATATTGCAGCCACAGAAATTCTTTTGTCCATGAAACCATAAAGCTGCACTTTCTTTTTGCCTTATAGTCTGATTTGTCATAACTTCTCCGTTTTGTGGTAAGCTTTTCTTTGGCTGTCACTTCTTCACCCTGACCTGTCTTATTTGGCTCAGCAGAACTAAAATATATATCTGTCTGTGAAGGTTCTCAGTCATCCAGGTCATCGTAGTCAAATATAAATCCTGCTGCTTTTACACACGCACTCACATAAGCTCAGCGATTCTCTGCGCAATCAACCTCTCACATGTTTAAGCTGCGGGAGATTTCACTTGTCATGTTTGCATAGTAAGCTAACGATTAATAAGACGATGTCAGAGGAATTGGTGCACAAATTATCATCACTCACAGATCAGTGCTGTCGCTCTCTATACACAGTTCGCACGATTGCAAAGTGAAAGCAAAAAAACAAGCGCAAATTCAAACGCGATTTCAATATGTCACATATTGACAGTGGCTCACCGATGCCAATGACATAATTACCCAGCTACATTTCTGAAAGAATGCAAAAGCATTGACATATATTTTTCCTTCCTACAATAGCCCGACGGGCAGGGAAGAGATAGATTTTGGTAGCCCGACTGAAAAAATCGCTAGCCCCAGGACGTCAGGCTAGCGATATTGCAAGCCCTGTATCTGATTGAGGAATCACTCATCTTTGGAAAAGAGAGTTTATTACAGAGAAATGGCTCTTTCCAAAATAAAAGCTATACTATCCGCTTCTTCTGGGCTATATTCTCAGCAGCATAAGGAGAATCATGTGCTAACAGCTGTCTAAATGACTCGGCTAAAGTTAGTAGCATGCTTGTTGTTTTTGTCTTTGCACTAGGATGATGTTGGCGTAAATGTGCAGTCATATTCGTTGTGTTCCCACTAGTGCTTTCAGGTTGATCTCGTTGAAATGACCTTAACGCCACAACACGGCAAATCTCCGTTAACGAGCTACTGCCGATCGCCCCGTGCATGGGGCTAGACGGCCAACACGTTAACGAGCTAACTGCGCTAACACACTAGTTCCCACCAATGTAATTGAGCATTGCATGGCACATCCAACATACTGTTTTACTTTAGTCCATGACTCGCTTACCTTCAGGGTCATACGTCACATGAAAACCAAAATAATTCCAAACGCCAGAACTGAATGAGGGTGGGGGAGGTGCCCTGCGCTCTTCCTTCTGACTATGCTGTCTGTGTTGAGCGCTCAGTGGATCTGCGCTCGACAGTGCAGCCTAGGCGGAGTAGTCGAACGCAGATTCACTGAGCGCTCAACACAGACAGCATCGTCAGAAGGAAAGTTGATAAAATAAATTACAAATGCGTCAAAGCCACTGTCAATATACATATGCGTACCGAACCGAAAGCACTGTATCGAACGGTTCAATATCGATACGAATATCGTTGCACCCCTAATATATATATATATATATATATATATATATAGAGAGAGAGAGAGAGAGAGAGAGAAAGAGAGAGAGAGAGAGAGAGAGATAGATAGATAGATAGATAGATAGATAGATAGATAGATAGATAGATAGATAGATAGATAGATAGATAGATAGATAGATAGATAGATAGATAGATAGATAGAGCAACAAAGCCATTTCTGAGCCTTTGAGACTCCAGTATACCACAGTGAGATCCATTATCCACAGATGGAGAAAACTGATGATATCCATGGGAGAGTTCCAATGTGAAAACTACTATGGACCAAAAAGAACACAATGGCTCATCTCACATTTGCCCCCCAAAAAACAACTTCTTGATAATCTCCTCTAAGTTTTTTGGGAAAAAGCAAGAAAAAAGCTGATGATCTAGTGTAAAACTAACACAGCATTTCATTAAGAAAAACATCATACTAACAGTCAAACATGCACACAAATATGCAAATATAGACAGACAGATTGGCCTGCTGGAAGTAGCCATCAGAAGATCAGCTCAGGAGTAATATTCAGCTGAAAATGAGATCCATTAGAGTAGGCAATTTTTTTTTCTTTTGTCAAATTTTGATGCCTTCCTGAAATCTCAAAGCAATTTATGAACTCTCCCAATTCTCACAGAGAACTGCTGCTAGCTGAATACTTTTTTGGGACCATTCTTTTGAAACCCTGGAGATGGTCACCACGAATTGCTTTAGCAGCCCCCCAAAATATCTACACACCAAACTAACATTAGGTCTTCTGGTAGTAACTTAATACCTAAAGTATTCCCAATACTTAAAGTTAATTGATATGTATTAATTACTTAATTACATGGAAATTGCAATTCAAGTCCAGAAAGTCTGACCATCTAGATACCATTCTGATGTAGTTTTAGCAAGACTTAACTTCATTCATATTTTTTGTGATATCTATATCAGTGTTAGTAAACATATTAAATCACCCATGCAGGGGCTTGCAGATGAGACAGTGTGAACGTGTTGTATGCACACGTTTGCTTTCAAACTAAATTAGAGTCTCTGAATTCATCTGGTATACCAAAACATTCAGTGGAAACTTACAAGTGCTGAACATCTCTTACTTATCAGACAAGAAATAGTCATATTTCAGCAACTCAGAAAGTCAACCTTTTCAAGTTGTCTCTTTACTCTATAGACTAATCTTTCAGAGATTTTCTAAGTGAAGTCTAAAAGGTGTACAAATAACACCAAGTACAGTGTCTGACATTTCCCGTGACATTCAATGAGATGCCTGCTTACTTTACTCCGCTTTGCCCTGGTGCCGTGGTCATAGGTTTTCTGTCATTTCTGTCTGAGAAAGCAACGAACGCATGTGTGTGGGTGGCATTGCAAAGGGAAAGAAACAGACCATTTGACCAAAATGACTGATATCTGTGAAATCAGCAACTCTTTCAGAAGCAGAGACTGTGACTAGCTGGTGCTCGGCAATCAACAGATTTGTGTTGTGTGAGATAATTGCACCCCAGCCAAGAATCTTGCCAAAAATAGTTTTTCAACTCCTGCAATAAATTTTCTCTGCAGAACACAGGGTGAGAAAAATTACATCCCTAATTTGCGATCTCTTGAATTCCTAGAAGCAGTACAATGTAAAGTCAAGTAGAAACCAGGCAGCATATAGCAAGGACGCCATATGTCATGTTTGACTTTTTTTTTTAAGAGCAGGGCTGAGAGGTCATGATTTCATTGATTATGTGGCTCAATAATCACCCACAGGTTAAAAAGGCTTTTAGAAAGAAAAAAAATATTTTCTCAAGAAACATAAAAAGCACAAGAGCTTTGGTTAAGCAGCGTGCCTTTGCTTGTCAAAGAAATAACTGGAGGCAATGTGAACATAAAAAAAATCTTAACTAAAAAGAGCTAAAAAATAAATCATGAAAAAAATCCATTAATATGCGTCTACAACCCAAAATTGTTTTTTCTTTGTAAAATCTGTGCAGCTGAGAGAAGAAAAAACTAATCTTAACAAAGCTTCTTCTGCTCCTTTATTTTATGAGAGGAAATGGAAAAGCAAGCTGGAATTGTAATACTGTGTTTTGTAGATAGTTAATGTGACTGTGGTTGACAGGAAGCCAATTGTCAGATGAGAGAAGAGTGCCTGTAAGGCAGGTCAGCAGCAGGCTGGGCTCAAAGCTCACTGGGTAAAATGGCCAGAAGCAAACATTGACCACATCAAATATTGTGAATCAATCACAGACAAACAGACACACACACACAAACACAAGAATGAGGTTCTGGCAAACAGTGAAACTATGGAACACCAATGCGCATAAATATACAGCGTATAGGACTGAAGAGTGAAAACTAGTTTGGAAACATCATAGCATTCTCAAGGATTTTAAATATAATATGTCTTTATTCATAAAAAATAAATCAGTTTGTCAAAGCAGCTATGTACAAGCGATGCTGACGCATGGCTGTTTTTTGTTTGTTTGATGCACTGTGGTTGACTGACTCCCATCATTAGACTGAAGCCTGATCTATCTCTGCCCCTCACTGTCACTTCCTTTTTTTGTTTTTTAGCTTGTTAAGATAATCGATAGGGAATTCTCCTGCGCTTGTCAGGAAATGCATCAGAGTTTATTGCAGTCTGCCTCAAGTGAGGGCTCATCTGTTTTCCAACTCTTTGTTGCATGCTTCACACCTCGGTGGCACTCTAAATCCCAGGGACAACTCCGGTAAACAACTTCACTGACAAGCATAAAGATAAACCGGACATCGCGTATACCTGTATAATCGATTTTTCATTTTGAAAAGATCTGAACACACACGCACGGATCTGATTGTTCAAAATCTTTAATATAGAGTCCAGGCGATCTGCAGAGCAAGAACAGCAATAAATGAAAACATGTTCATTAGGCCATCAAACTAATTTTCTGTTTGAATAAACACCTTAATGGGTGAGCTACTCCTTAACCTTGTTTTGTGTGGAAAATATATGACTGGAATGCAGAAGCAAGAAGGAAAGGAGAAAAAGTGAGTGCTGCAGCCATGTGAAAGGCACTTAAAGCTAAACTGTGTAGACTGACTGCTTTATAATTTCCGCTGTCATGGGGAGTCTTTGCAGCACCACAGAGGTCTAAGAGCTGTGTCACAGAAGCCAATAATTGGAAAATCACAGCCGGTCCTTCAAATGATCCCCAATACACTGAGGTAATTTTGCTGTGTCTGAACACCAGCTACCTCGGCTTCTGAAATAGGTACCTGTTATAACAGCAAAAAAAAAAAAAAAAAAAATAACAGCAAAAATAAAAAAGGGAATCACTCTCTGTTACGGTGTAAAGAGCAACCTGATCGGTATTTATTCACGAACACTAAAACAGTTAAAAATAAGGATTTAACAGTTCGTAAATTAGTGCCATAATGACAATTACCTCTTACCAGGTGTTCCTAATTATTTAAGGCAACAAATGAAAAATAAACTAATTGATTAGTAATATGCATTAAGCTGCTTATCTGATTTGATAAGCTGTTGAATACTATCGATCATGGATGGGCCTCCCCGGAGCCTCGACCTCAACATAATTGAAGCAATCATCCTGACAGATAACAGAACAAAAGGCAGCCAGCATTCAAAGAAGAACTTTGAATGTCCCTCAAGAAGCCTGGATAACTGTTCATGAAGACTACCTTCCTGAAGAAATTACAAGATAGCTTGCCTAAGAGATTTCAGGCTCTGTTGAGGAATAAAGATGGTCAAACAAAATATTGATTTTCAAGCTTGTTAGAATGATTCAGTCTCTGTTTTTGGCTTATATTTTTATTTCCATGTACGTTTACGCAGATTTTAATAAATTCTTGCGCCTATTGCCCATTCTACCTAGCAAAATATGAAGAAATGAGGATTGGATCAAGACTGTTGCACAGTACCATATATCGTATTAATGAGACAAGTCTATGTGGCTTTCTCTATATTTGCATATATTGTATGGCATAAATTAAATTTCATAATAGAAAATAGAATTTGTTTATTTATTTATTCATTCATTCATTCATGCAGCTTTTTACTTTAAGCTATTTAACATCAAGAAACATATAATTTTATGTTTAAGTTTGACTATAGCGTATTGACTTAAAGTGGACTTTTTTTCCATCGCTGTTTCTTCCTTGGTTAACACGCCAGTTTCTTTTGGAGGAAACGGTGGTGTTGCGCATTGGTGCGCATTTCCAACGCAGAATGACGCTACAGAATTGTTACCTTTGACCTCTGAGCGCTAGGCGGAAGCTCAACCAATCGTTTTGCTTGTTGTTGAGAAGTGCTCAAATTTCTCGGAGGTTGTTCTCTTCAACATGGTGAGTGCAGGCGTTCAAAAAATAGTTTATAGCGGTAACGAAAAAGACGAAAACTGTTAAGACTATGTGTATGAATTTTTAAGGCCTTGTTAGCAGCCATCTTCTTCTCTAAACTATACCGTTACAATGCCGTGTATCAAAGACCACGGGTTAGCATTTCTTGTTAGCAGTGGGCTAATAAAGCGGTATGTGCCTACCTTCGTGTTATAAGCGGTTTCCTTTAGCTGAAGCTTTTTTGGGTATAGCACGCCCTTTGATTTGTTAATGTGTAAAATCAGCAAAACGTGTTACGGTATTCGTGAAGTAAAATTACGGTGGTGAAAGTGTATTTGGTTAGTTGAATAATTAAGCAGTTGAACTCTTGCGTTAGCCTTTTACGATTCATTTCCAGAGATTAGACGGAGCCTGCAGTCATTCATCACAAACAGCAGCAGTTATCTCAGGTTCTTACGATTGTTACCAGTCCACATAATTTACATTAGCACAGCCAACGTTACTGATCAGATTAAGTCAGGAGTTAAGTGAACTTTATCGGTTAAAAGTAGTAATTTCGTAGTAGTAAAATAGAATATCCCACTCATGCACCCAAATGAGTGGACTTAAATAGACCATATTTGACATATGATCACCGAAAACAATCATTACTATGCTATTTCATGATAATATATTGTCTGGTTAAACTACAAGGCTTTCTTTAGGGTTCGTTATTCAGATACAAAAAATGTTAAAGCTTCACGCATGAATTTGTTGTTACCCAGGCTATGGGTACATGTGTTTGCCTGTGCCATATGTAATGTTGGTGTCCGCATTAGAGGACCCTTATTCATTCTGAATAAACCGGAAGTCTTTGAAATATTCTTTATGTAAAAAGAAAAAGGAAGCACTTGTTTAAAAGGTGTAGATTAAGGTAGGCACCGTTTCATCCTCAGTTAATGATGCAGATATTACTTTTTAAATTAATACGTTTTTTTAAATAAACCAAATGCTTGATAATTTGTCGCAAAACGAGAATTGTGTAGTTTTTCTAGTCTTTTGTCTTTAGACATTATAAGCTTTATATATGTCAAATTAAAACTGATTTCATATAATGTTTTGATTACTGACACCCCAATTAGTACTACCTCATTTAAACTTTCAAACCAAATATTCACACACTCGTTGTGGTTTCATGTAACTGCACTAATTGAAATGGGCAATGTAGCTATTACTTTACTTTTTATGTGCATTTTTTATTTGGGAGCAGCCAAATTTATTTAGAGTGCTTTATTAGCTGTAAACTACTTAATTTCACAATTCCTTAAACACATATCTGGAGAAATGGTAGTTTTCCTGATTGAAGCACACTGCTAACTGCACAACTGGCTGTTGGGAGTTCACTAACTCTGTGTGGTGTTTCTTACTCCTCACAGTCTTCGTCGGAAGCTAATAATGGGCCGAGCCAAGCACCACCTTATCCAGGTGTACCGCCCGCGGCGATACCTCCCCCATTTGTAAGTCATCAAAATGCAGTTTTGTTTACAGATCCAAAAGAACATAATTTGAATTACTTTGATTTCTGCATTGATTACTTATAAATTTGCTGGGGGTTAAAGTTAGAATTATAGGCAGTTATATGAATAAATTTCTTAGGCAAGAATACCAGTAAACTCTTGCTTCCTATAGCAGCAGCAACATCTTACAAAAACTGTTTCCAGTAGCTGTTTAAGTAATGATACAAACTCCCTTTTTTTCTCTTCTTTTGTTTTAAGGAAAAAAAGAAAGGACCTTTCCAGACATTGATTTTATCTTTGCACACATTTCTGCAGGTTTTCAATATTGCATATTGGGCTGATTGGGCTCGTGTCTAGGTACATTTAGAAACTGAGGGGATTTTTTCATGCTCAAACATTTTTTCTGTGCAGGAGAAACCCTGACAGTCTTACTTGTATTTATGTATTTATAGGTGACCCAATCTCAAGAAAACTGTACAAACGTCCTCTCTCACACAGTAATTATTAACATCTGTATATTTAAAACAATAACTTTACTATAAATCACAATTCTTTTGATTTTCATATTAATCATCCTCCTGCAAACCTGATCATATATTCTTCACTTGCGTTTGTTTCGCGTGTCAACTTCCACATCTGTAGATTTGATTTAGTTTTTTGCTCTTTCCAGTTTAGTGCATGTGTAGTGCTTCTCCTAAGGTCCTGTGAAAGTTAGTGTGACTGAAGCACAGTTCCTCTGCCATGTTCATCACACACTGTGGCAGCCAGTGTTCACACACTCCCTATTTTATCTCCTCAGCTAGAACACCTAACTTAAATTAGCCTTTGAAGGAGCAGAGAGTTGCACTTGCTTTCTTTCATTTCCCCCTTTTAGGTCTTACTCATTATGTGTAATTAACTGTGATTCAGTATAATGTTAGATTGCATATTATATGGAACACTGCAGAGATCCAGGTAATTTCAGAGGGTTAAGAAAGTATTTCTTCTAACTACGATATAATGTTTTTGTCTTCCTTCTTCTATGAAGATGGGACCACCTGGAATACCACCTCATTTCCCTCCCATTGGAATGCCCCCTATGGGACAGCGACCTCCCAGCATGACACCAATGCCTCCTGGTATAATTCCCCCGGGTATAATGCCACCAATGGGGGCACCGCCAATGGGACAGGTGAGCTTTGTAGTAACCTCATAGATTTGTTTGTATTGGGGTTTTTTTTCCCTCTTTTTGTCCTCTGTGCCTTATAAAGTCTAGGGACTAGGCAGCCTATTTATTTCTCCCTCCACTTTAATAATTTAGGGAGAAGCATAACCTTAAATGAGACACATCTCAAAATGTTTTAAAGTGAAAGAATTAACATTTTTTTCTAGTTATTTGCTTGAATTGTTCTGATCATTGTTGCATGTATCAAGTGGTTATACTTTCATGTTAGCCACATCCATCAACATTTACAGACCAGGTATATTTTCTTATCTTGTAGCGCTCCAAATGCTTGATAGGGGCGCTAATTAACTGAAGAAAAAAATGTTGTTCGTCGTAGGGCTGGGCCATATCATACCGTTTACGGTAATACCAGTATAATGTTGGGCAACGATAGAAAAATGAAATATCGCGATAGAATATGGGTAAAACGCGCATGCGCAGTGCCTTTGTTTTCATATGCACACGGCAGAAAAAGCATGGCGGCGAAAGCAGATCGTTAAATGAAACGGATGAACCAGAACTGGTTTGTAAAAATGCTGCAACTTCAGGGGTGTGGAACTGGTTTAGCTTTCGTCCGTCAAAAACACAACAAAGCACTATTTTTGGTAGCGCAAGCTAGCGGGCCGTCGTTATTACCGTGTTTTTTGGAAAATACGGCACATTTAAAATCAATCCTTTGATTTTTCTGAAAATCGACAGTGCCCCTTATAATCCAGTGTGCCTTATGTATGAATTCTGGTTGTGTTTACTGACCTCGAAACGATTGTATGTGGTACACGGCGCTCGAAAATCTGTCAAATGTTTTAGTACGACTTTGCTAAGCTACAAACCCGCACCGCTTGATGGATTGTCGGAGCATTACGACTACCATAGTCAGGAGCCTCGCGGAGTGATACGTACTGTGCTTCAACATAATATTACCGTATTGTGTGTGTAATACCTCTTTTTAAGTTTTGTGGATATTATACATGGTTATGCTGAGGATATGTCGGCCAATTTCCACTGGAAATGCCTTTTGGTTAAACTGTCAGAAAGGAATTTGCATTTGCACTGTTAAATTTTTATATAACTTTAATGCACATAAAACAGCTGCTTGTTTAAGTGAAAATACATTGATGTTGTTGTTTTGGGGTTTTTTTGCACTAATAAAGTTGTGGAGTTGTAAAGTATTTTGTCTGGTGTCAATTATATCGTCAGTTATATCGTTATCGCAAATTTTCAAATGTTTATCGTGATAAATATTTTTGGACATATCGCCCTGCTCTAGTTCGTCAGTTTAAATCTCTTTCATTAGCTGACAGTTAATGAATAAATAGGCATGATGTAGCTGTAGTCTTTTTTTCTTTTTTTTTATCTAGTGATTAAAAAAAAGTGGATCATGCATGTAATCCTGTCATGCATAAATAGGCGTGATCATGGGGAGGAGTGTTTGATCAGAGTGCCAGAAACGCAAGTCTGAAGAGGTGGTGAAACACTGTAGTTTGGTATATTGCTGCTTCACAGGTGTCAGGCTGTGGCATCACACTTTCAGTAAGCGCAGCATAATCAGTCAAGCAGCCTTCTACACACCAGCAACCTGTTTCACACTGTGTCTAAATACCTCTGCCTGGATTAGGTAGCATGGAAATACCAGATGAATATTTCATGGTGCCTCTTTTATTAGATGCCAGGCATGATGCCACCTATGATGCCAGGAATGATGATGCCCCCTCGCATACCAGCTGCGGCTGTACAGCCAACGGGACCGGTAACTCTTTTCACTATGTTTCTTGAGTGCTCTGCTTCACACTTCTTAAAATACACTGCAGTCTGTGAAATGCCTAATGAAACATTTGCACAGCCATGGAACATGGCTATAAATTTATAACCTTCCATAAAAAATATATTTTCATGTTGAAACAAAACAGCTAAAAAACCTAATTAAACACTAGCTAATGAAAATTTTACACTTGCATGCAATGTGTCTATTATTGTCCAGATGGGTTTAGTGATCATAAGACACATGTAACCAAACACTAGCTATACATCTTGAGGTTGTGGAGTAATGTACTGATTAGTAAAGCTGTGTCTCTTACTGTTTTGTTGTTAATAATGAATCTGTAGATGTGCACTTTAAGACTGGGGAAAAAAAATAATCCACCAATAACATTGTTATTTTTTTCCTGTCGACAGCCTGGTGTTGACTCCACAGGTAGGATTTTTTACTTAATGCAGTAAAATTAATGTTTAGGCGTATTTAGAAGTTTAAAGTCTGACTACTTTTTGTCTTGTTTATTTTCACAGCTGCTGCTCCTGGAACATCTGTAAGTATAACTTTTTTTTGATATGTAGTAATTGGAAGTCTACGAGCTTTGACAATTTTGAGCTACCATCATTAGCTCCAGTATTTTTCCTGCTGTCTCACAACCTTTATTTCCGTTCCCCCTGCAGAGTACCACAAATGGATCCCCGCAGGAAGAACAGCCAAAGAAGGTTTGTGCACATGAAACATTGAAAGACTAGACACAATTAACAAGGAACTATAAAATCATTCAAAATGCAACCAAAATAATTATCTGATTTATCTGTCGTGTTTGTTTGCTTCAGAAATCCGTGTGGACTGAACATAAATCACTAGATGGAAAGACCTATTATTATAACACAGAGACTAAGCAATCCACATGGGAGAAACCGGATGAACTCAAATCTCCTGCAGAGGTACAGAGCTTTTAATTTGAACTATTTATATTACTTGCATATTCACACACATTTAATTCATTTGGCACTTAGCAATTGCAGTGCTCACGTATTAAAATTACAGTAATGGTAAATGTACCAGATTAAGCTAAATTGGATTTTGCCCCACTCATTTTGGGGGAATTATTTAAATCCTTTGTGTGCATATATTAAACAATTTTATTTTTAAAATATGTGCGTCATCTATACTTAAAAAAACTGATTTGTTATTGGACTATGGATATTGACTCACACTAATTACCGGTAAGGCCTTGCTGTTCATTTAAACTATTAAAAAAACCTTTCCCATCATTCTTTGAATTCTTTAGCAAATGCTGTCAAAATGCCCCTGGAAGGAGTACAAGTCAGACACAGGGAAGCCTTATTATTACAACTCTCAGACAAAGGAGTCAAGATGGACAAAACCCAAAGAGCTGGAGGACCTGGAAGGTAAAGCGCGGTATCTGATTATATCAAAGCTGTTGTATGAAAGGCAGGGATTTTTATATTGAAAAATGTTGCCTTCTACAGAAAAGCCTTTAATGGCACAATGACTGGAAGAATGCTGACTTTGTCAACAGATCACTCCATACATTAGGGGATGTGGTGTGATTGATGTGCAAACAAAGGACTTACAAAACACAGGACACTTGTTGGCTCCTTTAGTACATTTATCTTTGAAAAGGTCTCTTGATCTGCTGCATGATTAAAAATGAAAGCAAGCGCCTTAACTGTTATCTCTTTTGTCAATTCCAGCTATGATCAAAGCAGAGGAGAATGGGTAAGAGTTTGCTGTTACTCTGGATGTCTTCATTTTGTATTGAGGTTAACAAATACAGCAGTCATCAACAATTATTAATCTCGTATGGCTTTATTGTCATGATCTTACATTAGGACTGCAGAGGCAGCGGCTCCTGGAACCACTGCAGCTCCTGCTGTGCAAGCAGATAATGTAGCTCCTGCAGCGACTGTAGTGGAGGCGGAAACTGCGGTAGTAGTCTCAGAGGAACAACCATCCCAGGCAGCAGTGACTCAAACACCTGAGGTGAAGACGGCTGATGCACCTGTGGCTTCCTCTGAGACTTCAGCAGCTACCGAGGCTGTAGCCAGGTAAACAATTATAAATCTAGGGTTTAACTGAGCAAGCGCAATGACATGTCTGCCTGTGTGGCTATCTCCAAGCATACCTGCTGTTGTGGTTGAAGTGGATTATGAATCAGAAGGTGTAGTGATTAATAAATGGACTCAAAGCCAGCCACATTGCTGCTCTCATCGATCTGGAACAGCTGTGCTGGTCAGAGTGATGCATGACAACAATAGCTCGGCAAATGAAAAGAGGCCTCTCCAGGAAATGACATTATTGTGAGAATGGTTCAGAGCAGTGGAGAGAGACCACATAGCTCCACAAATCTGCAGCAAGATGCAGATGGTGGATTTTTTTTTTTAAATTTAACTTTTACAGTATTGATGTAAATAAATAATAAAAATTGATTAATTCTCACACTGATATAACCACAGCAGTCTGAGCTATTCTAGTTGTATTATTATTAAACAGTCATATCATAAGATATGACTCAACGGCTGTATCATAATCCATTTCAGAAAATAAATAATGAATGGGCTTTGGCTTAAGAAGAAGTTGGAAAGTAGGCTGTAATGCACAATGATCTGCTGATTTAGCCAGAGATTTTCCTCAGTTTTGTACCATCTTCCTCTCAATTAGTTAAACACAGTAGATACTATGTTTATGACAGTGTATTCCACCATAGTACTCATAAAATCCTAGGGTTCTGATTGATTGTTGTACACCCTGCTGCCTTTTGGTGGCTACAGGGAGTAAGGAATTGAAGGAAAAGGTCTTCATACAGTTTTATGCAGATGTTAACATGAAATACTCAAAGTATCAGTTACAGTGTTTTACATTTTAAACTTGTTGTAATTGAATGGAAGCCTCTGAAGTAATTCATTTTGAAAGTTAGTTTAAGAATTGTTTAAAAATTTTGCTGTTTTTGTTTTCATAAAATCACTATAGTGGTGCTAGAAACCCATGTGATTGTGAGAAGTTAATATAATGCAAGCTTGTAACACATCTGCCATCAAAATACCAACAGCTTAGATTGCGCTTCCTCATTTAATTGAACATGATGGTCAAAGCAAATTTTTAAATGGACCTGTTATGCTTTTCCTCATTTCCTGTCACGTATTGTTAAACCGGTGCTCTTATTAAATGTGGGTAAAGTTTCAAACAATGAGGTCAGCAGTGTTGGGAAGGTTACTTTTAATTGGTAAATGGCCTGTATTTGTATAGCGCCTTATTAGTCCCTAAGGACCCCAAAGCGCTTTACACATCCAGTCATCCACCCATTCACACACACACTCAGATTGGTGATGGCAAGCTACATTGTAGCCACAGCCACCCTGGGGTGCACTTTTAAAATATATTCCACTACAGATTACAGAATACATGCCACAAAATGTATTCTGTAACGTATTCCGTTACGTTACTCAATGAGAGTAATGTATTTTGAATACTTAGGATTACTTAATATGTTATCAAGCTTTTTACAACTACATGACTGTACTATTGCTGTGTGATTTATTACTATTACTGTTACGCCACCAATACCAACACGGTTTTTAAATATTAATATAAAATGAGTAACAGTAGTGTGGACATTAGGTAAGGCTGCACTTTTTGCAGCGATCTTGTGGAAAACTATTCCGTGCATATAAAAAAGGTCCGCTGCTCCAAACTGTAGTAAAGGGACCTCTGGCTAATACGTCGGGTTCCATGTCGGGCTTGTAACCAAAAACTAGCTTTAAAGGGTATCCCCATTATGGTCATCTCAGGCCACCACAGCTCTGTTGGGTTAGCGTTCACAGAGCACTTTCTACTTATAATATTGGTGTAACAAAGCCGTTTTTTAATGCATCTTTGATTGCAGAGAACTACAAAAGTGCTCAGTGTCAATAATTTTCTTTGCTCTTAGTGTCGAGGTTGTAAAAGAAGAAAGGCCAGAACTTCAGAAGAAAACGTACAAATGGAATACAAAAGAAGAAGCCAAGCAGGCCTTCAAAGAGCTGCTGAAGGAGAAGGTGAGTCAGGCTGTTAACAAGCTGTAGGAGAGAAGGCACGCCTTTACTGCAGGGGAGTAATTCTTGTTTTCAGATTCTGACTCTAAAATGTTCTCTATGTTTCAGTGTATAAATTAATTATGTGAGATGTTAGGCAGTCAACAAGTGTGCAGCAAAATTTGATTCATGATGTTGCACGAATTTGGTTCTTTAATCAAGCAGAGTGTGTTTTAAATCAGAAAGCAAATATCTGATAATTTGCTACATTTTTGTGCCCAAAAAGTCATCCTACAGCTTTTCAACTGTCTCCATTGAGGGTTGTTTTTTTAATGTGTGTGTTTAAGTATCCATTGACTGTTGCTCTGTTGTTGGCACTGGAATCCAAATCTTGATTTGTTTTTAAGACTACTTTTGCCACCTCAGTGTTCTCTAGTGCCTGATGTGTTCATCATCACATCATTTGCATTCAGACCTGGATCTAATCCCTGTCCCTGCTCTTGAGCCCCTGGGAGGCCTATTAAACCTCACCTCCTGTTGCTGTGGATGTGTTGTGTGTTCGGCTTGCACGGCGGCCTAGCACCACCCACCTTGAATGTTGCTATATTTAGGAGCTTTTTAATTTTGTGCACAAAGCTCTCCTCTGAGATTGCTTGCCATTTCCTGCAAGATCTTAATGGCTGTGTCTTTATGATTAGCTTTATTGGATCAAAGGCACGAGGACTGGCTGGGATTAAGACAGCGAGAGAAAGTGGCATGCCTGAGTGAGTTAGAATAACTGTGACAACTGACAAGACCGAGGCACATAGT
Organism: Rhamphochromis longiceps; assembly: GCF_057381845.1. Taxonomy (NCBI): domain Eukaryota; kingdom Metazoa; phylum Chordata; class Actinopteri; order Cichliformes; family Cichlidae; genus Rhamphochromis; species Rhamphochromis longiceps. Next base: position 25,331,141 of record NC_140572.1, read on the forward strand.
GGAATCAGTCATAATGGATGAAGTAGTCACTCCTTGGGAGAGGCAAGTGGCAGAAAGGGCACTTACAAAGGTCCTTGGTGGCACTTCTTGATTTATTGCCACTCCACACCTTTTAACCCACCATCTATTAGTAATTAAGAAAATGTGTTCTGTTCTAGACCAAAGCAGCAAAAAGCTCCATTTTCGTATCCAGGTTGATGTACTTTTTTCTAACAGGACAACAAGGCAATCCATATGAATATTTTTGAAATATTTCTTGTGTGCAGATTTTATTTGAAACCACCATGAATATTTCTTATGCTTTGTATTTCAGGGTGTATCCTCCAACTCCTCTTGGGAACAGGCCATGAAATTGATTATCAATGATCCTCGCTACAGGTACAATGCTTTCCAGAGATCTGTTTATCCTTCATACAATAGTAAGTTTAAACTGTCACCATCTCTGACTTACAATTTGTTACTTTTCTTGTCAACAAAGTGCACTTCCGAAGCTGAGCGAAAAGAAGCAGGCGTTCAATGCATACAAAGTCCAGACAGAGAAGGAAGAAAAGGAGGAGGCCAGAATTAAATACAAAGAGTCAAAAGAGACTTTTCAGAGATTCTTGGAGAACCATGAAAAGATGACATCTACCACTAGATACAAGTAAGTGTTACTGTGATATGGCAATAAAGTATTTTGTTTTTTTCCCCCCTGCATTGATTTGCAGTTCTCTGAACTGTCAATATGATTATGCAGACTGGTTGAGTGAGAGGACATCTGTGGCGCTTGCACACCATCGTGCAGTTACAGCACTGTTGACTTCCACTTAAGCTGCTTTGACCTGTTAGTGCTAGTCACGTTGATATTGCTGAATTTGTTTACACAATAACAAATTGTTACAAGGTCAAAGTTTCGCATGTGTAATGAGTTCATTAGAAAGTTAATGATTGATGAATCTATTCAAAGTCAAGGTGCATGTGACATAAAGGTTATATCTAATTCAAAATCTCTTAGCTTTTTTTGTTGTTGATTTTGTTTGCTAATGTCTACAACAGCTTTCCAACAAACACACTTATTGGAAACTTACTCGATCTCAGTGAACAACACATAAACACTTAAAATATCATATAACTTCTTAATAAATTCTTGGAACGTCTTTTTCATCGGCACTCTTTAGTTTTTGGATGAAAGTCGTGATGATGGGCAGAGGAAAAGGGGTAATCAACTGGTGACCTTGACAACAAGCCAGCTTCAGTGTTCTGCTGGCACTGGGTTTGTAGTCTGGGGTGGCACACAACAGGCAGTTGGATGGTGAGAGCAAGGCTTTCTGATGCTGTGTGGGTGTATGTCCTTGCATTTAATACCTTGTTTTAGCCTGTAACACCGAGTGACTCTTCTGAGCAACAGGGTTTCAACAGACGTCAAATATATTGAATATTTTCAGCACACATCTTAAAAGACATAACTTTTCTGTGTTGTGCCTGGGATGGCTCGCAAAAAACCATAACTGGTGCCTTAAAGCTAAATTTGGCAAGTGAAATGGTGCCCTCACGTGGCTTTGTGGGAAAAATATTCTAAAGTGTCTGTGTGTGTCTGTGTGCGTACTCTTGCAATCCAGGAAAGCAGAACAGATGTTTGGTGAGCTTGAAGTGTGGAGCTGCGTGCCAGAGAGAGACAGGCTAGAGATCTATGAAGACGTGTTGTTCTACCTTGCTAAAAAAGAGAAGGTAAGGGCTCCAAAGTGCATTAGGAATCTTTGATTTTATTTTTAGTTAGCATGTTTGGCATAATTATTGTGTATAAGTCCTCTTTCAGTGTCCTATTTAGGAGTAGGAGCTTTATGGTCTAGTGCAATTACCATCTGGTTGTATTCTCTACTTTAGGAGCAAGCCAAGCAGCTGAGAAAAAGGAACTGGGAAGCTTTGAAGAACATTTTGGACAACATGGCAAACGTCACATACCGCACCACCTGGTCTGAGGCCCAGCAGTATCTGCTAGATAACCCTACCTTTGCAGAGGATGAGGAGCTGCAAAGTATGAGATAATACAATGGTTTTAGTAGAATTAGAAGAAAAACATTTCTTATCAGGTCATTGTGCTTCTGCATGAATGTGTGTTTGTATATGTTCAGCCTACTGATAGTGCCGTTATCTGCTTACAGATATGGACAAAGAAGATGCCCTTATATGTTTTGAGGAACATATTCGGGCTCTGGAGAAGGAGGAGGAGGAAGAGAAGCAAAAGACACTTCTCAGGGAAAGAAGACGGCAGCGCAAGAATAGAGAGGCCTTCCAGGTGAGAAGCAAAAACAAAGAATTGATGTCTCAAAAAGAAACAAAAAAAATGCGCTGCATGTAATTTTTCACATTTAATCTGGTTAATAACAGTTTTAATATAAGCCAAAAGAAGAGGCCACATGTACTTTCCCGATCCTCATCTCTTCTTGTTGTTTTCTCAGAAATTTCTGGATGAGCTTCATGATCACGGCCAACTTCACTCTATGTCTGCTTGGATGGAGATGTACCCGACACTGAGCTCAGACATCCGCTTTGCCAACATGCTGGGCCAGCCGGGTAGGACAGCGGGCCACACGCACACATGTCTGCATGAGCTGAATGTGACAGTCGGACTTGAATCATAGCATAAACACTGAAATAAAACATTCACAACTGACAACATAAACGATTTATGAATCACAGTTTAGCTTTTTGAGGTTATATTTTCTTTTAATTTCCTTATTATTTCCATATTTTTTTCCTTTTTAATTTTCATACTTATTCCGATAATACACTAGTCTCTAAATCTTTAATTATTTGGCTTCACTGTTTTGCACCCTTGTTGTGGTCCATTGATGCTGTTGAACCTTGTTTATTTGCTGCAAGGATCAATATTTACACATTTTTAAATTTAATGTTGTTTGTTGCGCAGGTTCCACTCCCCTGGACCTCTTCAAATTTTATGTGGAAGACTTGAAAGCACGCTATCATGATGAAAAGAGAATAATCAAAGATATTCTTAAGGTATTACTCTAACCTCATAAAATGTTATTTATATTTGGTATTTTTAAGGAACAGTTCGCACTCGTGCACCTCCCTTGCGTTGATCCAATTATACATCTAATAATTATCTGATGTGTTCTTTCCCAGGACAAAGGATTCCTGGTTGAAGTCAACACCAGCTTTGATGACTTTGGATCAGTCATCAGCTCGGATAAGAGAGCTACCACGCTGGATGCAGGAAATATAAAGCTAGCCTTCAACAGTGTAAGACTCCAGCTCTGCATCATATGCTTTGAGTTGGCACCTGTTCGTAAACATTAATGGACACAAATATTGATATTAAAGTAGGGTGAACTGTTAAGTAGCTGACCCTACAGCAGCTGGGTTTAATCTATTAAATCAGCATAATAAATGTAAAACAGGTCACAGTTTAAATAACCAGCACCTCTCCTTCGCTTAGAGAGCTTTACGTTTTATCCTGTTGTTAGGTGTTAAAATACGTTCATCATATCCATTTGAATTAATAATTATTTTAAAACTCATGTTAGATCTTTCCACACAGTTAAAAGTGATCTCATCAGTTCTGTATCCACATGTAATCCACCTATCCCCGTCACAAGATGTGTCAATGCTGAGCCTACTTGTTTCTACGGCCCCCAAATAAACAAAAAAATGTTATTACAGATTATAAAATTATGGAAAAAGGAGAATAATACACCTTTCAGGATAAACAGGCCCAAATCAATGAAATTTTAATGAGTATACATAAGCACAGGCCTTGACCTGCTTGTTTGAGGATGTATGCAGGTTTGAATTGGCTGTAAGTGTGGATATGGTGACCTTTCCTGGGTGTACCCCACCTTTTGCTCTGTGCCCTGTCCCATCTGAAAGACTTCACTTGGGATGAAAGATGTCTGCGTTGAACCATGGCTGTTTGTTGTATTTCATTATAAGATTAACTCACTTAGAAACCCTTTTTCCTAATTAGTTGCTTGAGAAAGCTGAAGCCAGAGAGAGGGAGCGAGAGAAGGAGGAGGCCAGGAAGATGAAAAGGAAAGAAGCTGCTTTCAAGAACATGCTGAAGCAGGCCACACCGCCACTGGAGCCAGAGACTACGTGGGAGGGAGTATGTACTTTCAATGCGGATCAAATTCGTGTGTTTTCGCAACACAGTTTATTTTCTGTTTTTATCCTCATCCCTTTTTTCCAGTCTTGATTGTGTTTAATGTTTCCTGATAACTGACATTTTACCATTTCAGGTCAGAGAGAGGTTCCTAAAAGAGCCTGCCTTTGAAGACGTGACTCTGGAGTCGGAGAGGAAAAGAATATTCAAAGATTTCATGCATGTCTTGGAGGTGAGTCATGACGCTAGCAGGGGCATGAAGTTTTTAAACTTGACGACGACTATAATGATGTTTAACCTGGTATTTACTTTTTATTTAATTTAACAGCATGAGTGCCAGCATCACCACTCGAGGACCAAGAAACACTCAAAGAAGTCCAAAAAGCACCACAGGAAGCGCTCCCGCTCTCGATCAGTTAGTACCACCACAAGAAAATGAACATTTTATACACTTAAATCACAGATCAAATGTTTAAAAAAACATGTTTTTTAAAAAAAATACTTTTCTGCCCACTGTTTTAGTCAAATACAGGGTTTAACTGAATGCACATCATTCCATTCTGTATTTTATGTAAAGATTTACTGGAAAATGATGTAGCAAAGCACACTTTACAAAAAGCATTGCTCATATCATGCACTGCTAATCTGTAATGTTTTAATAGGGCTCCGAGTCTGAGGATGAGGAATACCACAAGAAGAAAAAGAGGTCACAGTCCAAATCCCCCTCAGAACGTTCATCTAGTGGAGAATCTGGTGAGTGTTTTTACAGCTCCGATCAGTTGATTTGTGTATCTAGGAAGGGAAAAAGTGCCACAATGTGTGTTCATTGACATGTTCTACCTGAAAACAGAGAGAAGCTATAAAAAATCCAAGAAGCACAAGAAGAAGGGCAAGAAGAGACGCCACAAGTCTGTAAGTGTGCAGGAAGAAACAAATGTGTGCGCTTGATGTCTTAAATACAAATGTACTGGCAACACTGGTGTGTGCACTAACTGTAATTATGACAAACAGGCGTCTCCAGATTCTGACAACGAGAAGAAAGGAAGAGACCGTGATGGGAAGCGAGAAAAGGAGGTAGAGAAGGAGAAAGAGAACGACAAGTCTCGGGGGAAATCTCGCTCAGAGTCCAAACAGAAATCTCCCAAAAGGAAAGCAGCCAAAGAGGAGGTGAATGTTACTATTATTATTATTATTATTATTATTATTATTATTATTATAAAAAATTGCCCCTATATTGTGAGATTAGCTGGGGGGCTCAGGTCAAAGTCAGTGTTTTAAAGAAGTCTCGAGCGTATATGTTAGCTTACAGTTTCTAGCATGAGATAAAGGTCTTGCGGTTAACTAGTTATTTAAAAAGATCAAATTTTCACTATGACTGAATCTTTGTATTTTTTTAATGGTGCGTTTAAGGGTGGCTGGGACACGTCGGGCAGTGAGCTGAGTGAAGGAGAGCTGGAGAAAAGGAGAAGAAACTTGCTGGAACAGCTGGACGCACCTTGATAATAATTCATGCTGCTCTCTCCTCTCCAAACATGCATTCCCCTTCAAGCTCATCTGACCGTGCTGGTCATACGCCCATAATGGACTGATTTGTGGTATTTATGGGAATGCCATATACTGAGCTTTTACATAGACTTTGACTAATTTCATATCAGGAAACTGATCAGCTGTTAAATACTGAGTTGTTTTTTTGTTAGCTTACCTTTCTTCAGTTGGCTGTAGTTATACATGTTTTCCATTGACAATTTTTTTTATATTCACTTAAAAGCATATCTTTATGACACACTGCAAATGTGTAGAAATACAAGAAACTTGTCCACATGTCCAGGAATACTGGGGGTTACGTCTGATTTGAAGTAATTTAACTGCAGCTGGTTTGAATGAATGAAAGGTTTTAATTGGAGGATTTGCTGAAATCGATACTTTAGTTAAATGTAATAAAACAGTTTCACTGGAAGTTGTCTGCAGGTGTTGCTTTGACTTACTTAGACGATAAATTGTTGCCAAACCTTCCAAGATTATAGGATTGTTGCCATGCTGTTGCAGATTTACAAATAGCCAACAAAGAAGACTAAATGGGTGATGCCATTGTTGGTTTATTAGGAACACCTATGCTGTCTAATGTTGTCTCAGTCTTTGCATTAACCTTTTGATAATTTTCAGGGATATAGTTTGCATTGCATTGCAGTTGATTTGTAGTATTTTTTAATTCTGGGAAACAAGTGGTCCAATATTGATATTCGGCAAACATTAAGTGGGTGAATATTAACTCCTTGTGTTGCGGAAACACAAAATTACATCTATTGCTAGTTATTGGTAACACTTTACTAACACAAATGCAGCCATAACCACTTAATGTATCTTTCTGCTTATTTTAAGGGACAGAGTTTGCATTGTGGTTCAGTTATGGTGTACTTTACTACTGGTTAATATTCAGTCACTGTCCTAAATATGAATAAGTCAGACAAACACTGTGTATGGACTGTAACTACTTACAGTTTAAACACATAATATAAGGTTGAATTGACATTGCTTAAATAGAACAAATGGAGAAACACTGGTTAGCTTTTTAATGTGAGGTTCTGCTCTTGGCAAAAAAACAAAAGCTACATGAATGCATCTGCACTCACGAACTTATATTTTCATCGTTTTGACAAGAATCAGACAACAAACCACAGAGAGTAAAGAACTTTATATTTAATGTAAATAGTTTATTTGAACATATTGAAAATCTCATCACCTAATTTAAAAATTGTTACTTTGTTATAAGCACAAACTGCCTAAAATACATTTCTGGTGAACGTCCAAGAGAAAAGCATGCTGGTAATATCCAGTTCGAGAAGTTACGCTGCCACAGACAGTGAAGTGCAAAGAAAAGGAGCCGATGGCGTCACATGCTTCAGTGGAGACAATGAACAGAACTACTTTTGATTGTTAGTGTAGCCATTAAGTTGGCGTGTATAAACATCTGCACATCAGAACCTTTTCCAGACTTTCTTTGTTTTTATGCACCTCTGACACCCTAACAGGTAAAGTGCGTGACCCCACTGCCGTCTGCATAACAGTAAAAGATGATCAAACACACTACTGTAGATTTCTGGCTGAATTTGGCTTAATTAAATATACAAAAATGGGGGGAAAAACTAAGTTAAAATAACATTCAAGCTGTATAGCACAAGGCAGGGAAAACTTCTGTTTAAACAATATGTACAATATTAACCATCTGGTGATGTGAATTAGGTAAAAAAAAACAAAAAAAACAGTTTGTAGCAAAATATCTGTACATTTAGGAAACTTTTTATGTTGTATACTTTTGTTTTGCCCCGTTTTAAAACACACATTAGATGACGACATAAGCTTAAATGAATCTTTTAAGTGGTTAAATACTATACATTAAAATTACAGTAAAGCGAGTAGACTCGGTGACCTGGAATGTTGTTAACCTGTAAAACGCTCGCAGAAGCACGACGTTTAGTTATGTCCAGTTCTGACAATAAGATCATCCAGTAAAGTTTCGCATCTTGCGTGCAGTTTCTACCCCCAACAGAAAAGGTATTCGGTTTTCTTGCTCTGCATAATTCCTTCCACAAAACCAGCTGTGCAGCTACAGATATGCACAACTTGAAAATAAGTTGTTTTTTAATGGATTAGAAGCTACAAATTCAGCCCTTACTGATCACTCGTAATAAGACATGACAGAAGAATCAGTATGGAGATACCTGCTATAAACAGAATTCACATTAAACTGGTCTTTATTTACCTTTATAGTTGCTTTAGTACAAATATAGAGTTCATACCACATTAACAGCCCTTTAATAATTTGAGAAACCCTCATGAGATGTAAAAATTTTTTTAAAAAGTGCAGGTTGAGCATGTTCATGTTGTTAGAGGAGCGGACTAAAGGGCCGTAACAATAATAATTGTAACAGCTAAAAAGAGAACCCGTCCTGTACATTCAACATCTTTCCCCACGTAACGCCATTTCACGTGGCTCTTAAGGCCACCGCATGTCCAGTTTTACACATCTGAAAAATTAAAGCCAGGTCACGTTGTATTGCTCAGAGTGGGATTATTAAGAACAGTCATTAGGCAAACACGGCAACGTGACGTGAAACCACAAAAAAACAACAACAATAAAATTCAGGCACTTGGCTCGTCAAAGGTTTTTAAATCAACCTTTCAGACACTTTAAATTCAGTCCCATACGTGTCCCAGTCCTTCATAGTGAAATGCGCTAATACTATAGCACAGATGTGGAATATTGAGTATTCTTATGTAATATATATACATAATCATCTCACATGTTGCTACAAACACCTGACTTTCACGCGTCATCCTTCACTCTGCTTCGATCTTTTTGTCACTCCTTACTCTTTCTCTCTCTCTCTCTCTACCCCCCCAATACCTTTCTCCCTTCCCCCCATCCCCAGCCCTAGCACATGCACTATTCCCTCGTCACATGACTACGTCGCCATTGTTGACCGGCCGCAGGTTCTGATCATCAAAGCGTCTCCTGACACTCCTCCGTACGGCGTCCGCTCTCCTGTAAGGCTGATTCCTCAAATCTGAGATAGAAAAGAAGGGTCGGGGATGGACATGGATAAAAAGATGGTGTCAGGCGTCTTCATCGGGGTGTTTTGATGAGCTCACATGTTCACAGTGCTGGCAGCCTGTCTTTCAAAGCAGTGTGATGTCTACACAAACAACAGCCAAACAACCTGTCTTTGGTTTTTAAACATGAGACAGTCCACAGAATTCTTTTTAAAAACCTCTGCCAGAAATCTAGGAAATCTCTCATGCATATTGTGAATGCATGAAAATGTATCTTTTCTCTACAATAAAGCCAAAGCGACAAGTGAGGAGAGTAAGGTTATGTGCTAATCACTACACACAGAAACTTCCTGCTACAAAGGAGCATTAATGAGTACATCGATGAACAGAAGTAGGTCAATGATGAGTGGACTTGAAATGAAAGAAGTATGACAGAAACTGAGGTAATAAAGAGATGCTTGCCAGGTTTGGGGCACATCCACTACAGGGGTGCTACTGGAGGAGTTCCTTACCCTCGAGTAGACATTGGGAAATTTAGTAATATTATTCTTCTTTAGGGCTAGATGAAGAGAAGACAAAATGAAGGTTAAAAATGGAGAAGGAGGCTGACCGGTGCACGTCAGCCAAACAATTCACACTGGCTTTACTAAAAGAGTGCTGCAAGAGCCAAGCGGTGTGGCAGTAGGCTGGATGTAGAAAAGCTAGAGCTGGGTAAGGACACGAGAGAGGACAGAGCTAGAGGTTGTTAACTGTTTCAACTGGCAGAGGAGGGAGGAGGGAGTGGAGAGAAGGATAAAAGCTTTTTCTTTCTCCTTGTTACTAGACCCAGACTGCTTTGCAAAGTGGCTACCAGCAAGATGGAAGAGAGCCCATTTCTACCTTTCTGTGCAGCACAACTGTAAACTGAAACAAACACAATTCATCACCACCAAAAAAACAAAACACTGAAGCATGCATGCAGCCAGGGAAAAACACTGACAACCAGTGATTCAAACACCTCAAAACCTTCAGTGAAGCAACCTGGTTGCATGTTAGTAGCACACACAAACTCCTGAAATGCACCAGATGATCTATATGCACACACCATGCAGAATAGCAACGAGCCTGACAGACCACACCGAGTCACCGAGAAGTGACCCAGAGTGGCAAAGCGAGCGTGGCACATGGACTAACTGGGAGAGCAGGGGGTGCAGTAGGAGCAAGCAGCAGGGATGAAGCAATCAGCATACACACAACTATGAACATGTGATAATGACATGTGATAGTGAACAAACATGAATTTTGAATGAAAACACTCTTTGAAAACACACACAAAAAAAAGCAAGGTATAATGCCACAGACACTTCTACATCATACCTGCTGTGAAGATGATGACCTTAGCTTGTATATTGCAAGATGTAGTGCGACATGTTAATGTCATAGTGACCCAATTAGAGGCTAAGAAGAGAAAAACTTTTTAAGTATGTTCATAGCTCAGTAATTGTTTTTGAGTCTTGGCCACTAGATGGCAGCAGCCAGCTTAACGGCATTTCTTTACTTCTCAGCACTCTTAAAGTCCAGATTGGAAACTGCTCTCTCTGTGACATTATGGTTTGCTGTATTTGATAAAACAATGATGATCAATGTGGGTGTCACACTCCATGCATTTGTGGAAAGAAAACTGTTACCCCAGCACCTTATGATGGTCAGTGAGGGAGAAAATGTGAACACACGTGGGGTGAGGGAGAATTGTTTTGAAAAAGACAAAAAAAAAAAACAAGAAACACAACACCCGCACTCGGGCGTGTCTCCAGGGCTTGTCACAGTGCACATGCACAGGTCCGAGGTGTGAGAGGTGAGCGTAACTGTTAAAGGAGAATCGTGGGGGGGGGGGAAAAGGCATGCAGAGGAGGAAGGAGAGAAGGACACCAAGAAGAGAACTGTTTGTTTCCAGCAACCTTTGAGAAGATAGAGAGTTCTACAAGCTTAGTAATGGTACTCCTCATTGAGAGCGGACTCGCAGAAGAACCGAGAGCCACGCTTGGCTGTGCGGGCGGTAAAGGGCACGGTCTTCAGCACTGCATTGGAAACGACAGGGACAACAGCCAAGACAAAACAAGACAAATACAATGTAAGAAAAGCAGACTCCTACAGGGGTTTAGCACTGGTTAGCACTAAGCAAAATACCCAACAACACCATCTCGATGCAAAGGCGAAGTCTTTTTTTAAAGAAGGTCACAGCGAATTCTACGGCCGAATTCTCCCAAAAACAGATGATATCAAGGTTATACTGTTAAGGAGACATCAGTAACATTTTACTGTTATAGCTCTTTGATAATGAGCCAACTGTCACCACTTTATCTTTAAAGCCTGGGTTGTTACTGTTACAATCCATTAGATGTTTTGTATTTTTATAAAAGTAGCCTGTGTTCTGTAGAAACTATCTAACATTTCTCTCTAAAATGTAATTAAATATAAAAGATAAAACTAAATACTTAAAGTTCATCTTTTATTGCTGCTTCTCAGAACTTCTGTTTGCCAGGGGCAGCCAATCAGTAGAGAGATGGCTTAAAGGGAGGTTGGTGTTAAACTGAACTGAAGAGATTCAATGAGGCCTAGTTTAAGCTATACAAAGACTATAATAAAAGCTAGAGTGCCTAAAAAATACACTGAAGCTTACTTAGGTACTGAACTGAGTTAATACACTCAGTTGCTCGAGTTTACTCAAGTTTTATCTCCCCTCAGTAAACAAAGGGTGAATTTCATCCCTAAGTTTTTATTGCTGGAGATAATCATATCCGGGATTGCCTATGTACAGATGGTGTTACAAAGCAAAGACAAAGCAGATAAGCCACGATGAGACACATTTGAGTTGAACAGATTGCCGTCAGTGCATGTTTGGACTAGTCAGGTATTACCTTTGGTTCTCAAGAACCTGACAGTTGAAACTTAAAAGAGCCAAAGTCATTGTGTTAGTTTTGAATCCTTCTGTTAATGACTGCTTTTATAGCAGAAAAGGACCTTCATGCAGGGCACCAAGTGTGTGTGTGTGTGTCTGTGTGAGTGTGGATGTGTGTAAATATGAGTTTAGCCACAGACTGTAGCCACGTGATCCGGGGGACGTTACCCGTAATGATGTCCTCGATCGCTCCGTCTTTGCCTTCGTAGACGTGGCGACTGTCTTTCACCTGTTTCCTTCTGAGCTCCTGGATCAACTCTTGCTGCTGCCTCTTGCTCTTATGGGATGGAGACTGAGGAAGACACAGGCACATAAAAGTGTTACGGCCAGTAAGTAAAATATCTTCGACAAAGGATTCTCCCACTTGTAATTTGTTTCAGCTCAAAAAATGCCTCGGTTCATTCAGGCGTGTGTGTGAGTTAATTGAACCGTTCAAGTCGTATAATCGCCGATTCTGAGTTGATGCGATGTGACTCAGCAGGGCATAAGACTGCAGAACTAGATACAAGCGCGCCCAGCAGGCAGTCGGCACTCAACTAATCCTGTGATCAAGAGTCTGGAGGAAATTAGGATGAAGCGGAAGGGGAGGAAGTGGAGCTGTCTTACCTTCTGGTCATTGTTATCCTCTGTAGACTCCTGTCCTAGAAAGTAGGGGGTTGGGGATAAGTAGAAAAGGGTAGTTGGAGAGCTGGGAAAGGAGGGTGGGAGGTGGGGTGCTTACCTTCTGGTCTTCCTCCATCATGGCTTCTTGCTCCATAAGTTTTTCCAGCATAATCTGCTCCTGTCTTTTCCTTTGCTCATTGTCCTCCTCCGCTTGCTGAGAAGATTTCACATTCATGTTCAAATTCAATTCAATTAAATGAAGTGAAGACTACTATTTATCATGTGTGTTTTGTCTGTTTCTGTCCAATGTGCGAGACTAATATCCAACTCACCCTGTAGGCCTTAACAAATCGCACAAACACAGGGAAGAAGACTGATGGCGGTGTGGTTTTGGCATTCTCGCCGAAGAATTTCACCACCTCATCAAAAGCATCCTTAAAAAAAAGCAAAAACAAGAGCAAAAGGCACAGATATCTGTCAAATGAAGTAACACAGACTCATTGCCTGCACTGTATGTGGACCAATCACGTTTGCATACAAATACATGCCCCAGTGTCTGACAGCGAGCCACGAATCACCCTTTTACCTGTGCGATCTTGGCATCATCCTGCAGCTTCTTTAGCTTGCTCTCATTGTGTGCAATGAACTCTTTGAGCATGGTGTTGTGGCCATGCATGCTGTATTCTCTTTTGGTCAGCTCCATGCCTCTCTGCAGCTCCTTAACATCCAGCAGGACGTTCTCCAGCGACACTGTGAACACAGAGAAGTTTAGCTTACATGACACAAACCTGTACATGTAAAGTGTGTAGCATCTTCTAGATCTAAATCACATTGTTCTCCTGTGGGCTGTAGTGCAGTTTGAGCATCTAGATTGTTGTGGCATGAGTTGTCTAGCTTTCTACATTTCTGCCATTTTCTTTCTATTCCCTTACTCTCACAGTCAGATACATGCATGGAGTAGATTAACTTCTTCTTCCAACTGCTCCCTTTAGCGGTCGCCACAGTGGATCATCTGACTCCATCTCACCCTAATCCTCCCATCCTCCACTGTCACACTAACCCTCTGCATGTCCCTCCTTCACTACATCTATGAATCTGCTCTGCGTTCCCTCCTGCCTGGTAGCTCCATATTCAACATGGTTTGTACTTTATATCCAGTCTCCCTCCTCTACACATGTCCAAACCATCTCAGCCCTGTCCCGTACTCATTTTTAATCTCATCCATCCTGGTGGTCGCTCCCACTGAAAATCTTAACATCTTGCGCTCTGCTTTTGTCAGTGCCACCATCTCCAAACCGTACATCACAGCGGGTCTCACTACCATCTTGTAAACCGCTCCTTTTACTCATCCTGCCATCCTTCTGACACTCGTTTCCACCTGCTCCACCCTGCCTGCACCCTTCTTCACCTCTCGTGTGCACTGTCTGTTACTTTACATGGTGGACCCCAGATATTTAAACTCATGTACCTTCACTACCTTTACTCCTGTTACACTTGTCTCTATTCTAAATTGTCCATATGTGTGAATCACCCTATCATAGACAGCTGACCTATGCATGGTGCCTTTCACCCTAAAACAGACTACAACTCACATCTGCACAGGTTGGCAGCTCACACTGCAATAATCTAGATTCTAGATGGATAAATTGCACCGCCGGCTAGAGAAAGAAATACACAATTAAATTCTGGAGTTTATTCCAAGAGAAACATGATAAGATTCTGTCTGTTTCTCACTGACAGACGCAGTCAGATTATGCGCTGTTCACTTCCGCCCAACTTAACTTCACTGTACGACTCACCTGCTGCAGCTTTCTCCACATAGTGCATCTCATTGTAGAAAAGGGAAACTTGTGTGTATTTCTCTCTAACCACATTGGCTATGTAGTGTAATAATGTTTGTTTCCGGTCTGTAGACTTGGTATCAAGTAGCTGCAAAGAAAGAAAACACAGACATGTTGAAACATTTTCTAAAAGTCTTTAAAGTTTTGCTAAAAGGTAACAAAATGCAACTTACCAAGTCTAAACTCTGCAGCTTGAATCCATACACCGCTCCTCTTTTGCTGCTGTTCATGTAGTTTCCAAGAGCTAAGATAATCTGCAGGACAGGAGCAAACAAGAATGAAAAAGGAAACCACGCATGCATTTGACACGATGCGTCATAAGGGACGCAAATGGTTCCGTTACCTCTAAAATCTTCTTCAGTTTCTGTGATGACTTGATGGACACAGATGCTGCAATGACTGCATGCAGTTGCTGTGGGTGAGAATGAGACATCAAATCCAGCACAGCGCTGTTGCTTTCTAAGGTTGCAGCATAAAAACATTAAGAATGACAACGTAGCGTCGTTATTCACCGGTGTAAGCATCTGCACGCTTTCGGCGAAGTTGCCGATGAAGGCCATGATGGTCATCTTCTGCATGAGCCTCTCGATCTTACTGAACTGCATCATGAAGCGGTCCTCATCCGTCAAGCTTTCGAGAGGCTTGCGCTCCTTCTCGAACTGTCGCAGGACTTTAATCTCGTTCTCCGTGGGCTGGAAGCGCATTAGACACTCCACGAAGTCCACCGGCAGAGTCCGTAAATCAAACCTGGACGATGAGGAGACACAAGGACACGTGTTATGAACCATTAGTCTATTTTATAAGAAAAACAGGCATACAGCTATGTGAGTTTAGAAAAACAGACTGCATGCAGGAACACCAGTTGAAGGCTTACAGTTGAATGGCTTTGCAGATCTCCTCGGGTGTCTTGCCCACTTTCCTCAGCGTGATGGCCAGGTTCTTTGCCCTGTTGGAGTCCAGCAAAGTCACCTTGTTGGGTCCCTTCTGGATGACCTTCTGCTTGCTTGCAGTGAGGTCGATGGGCGGGCCCTGGGCTTTCGTCTTAAACATCTCCTCGAACTCATCAACATTCAGGTCCTAAAAAGCAACAGCAGTCAATTCGTGATTCATTTTCCTGGGATATAGGCAGGAAACGGATGCGTAACCTCTGAATCAGCGGAGAACTTTACCTCCAGTATCCTCTCATCATCAATCTCATTGAAAACAGTCCCGTTGATCTGGTTTGGTTTCAGGGCCACCCAGTTGAAGACGGGCATACGGAACTTGGTCTTTATGGGTTTCTTGATCTTAACAGCTTAAACAGAATACAGACAAGTTAGCACAGGGTGTCTATCTACAATCAACAGTTCACATAAGCATGCAGGTGAAAGGGTAGACAAGTACCTGGGACTGGTAACACACATGGATATGACTCTCTGGGTAGCTAGATGCCATATCTGTCTAATCTCTAAAAACAAAGTCCCACTTTGTGTTATTTACATGAACTAAATGCTTTCTGTAAGCCCTTCAAAATAAAACAGAAACTACGCTGCCTTGTATATATTTTTTCCCCAAATAGAGCAAAGCTTCTTAGCCTTTGGCTGGACAGTAAAGGCCAAAGGGGATCGGTGTACCTGTTAAGTAAACGGTGTATGCGGTAAGCCTGATGACAAACTATTTATTGGACAGATTATAGCTATTTGTAGCCACCACTGCTGCTTCATTGAAGCTGAACATTGACATGGTGCCCTGATTCCCCACACAGACAAGGTGTCAGCAGGGACAAATAAGATAAGGCCGTCATGGGAAAGGTAAACAGCATTCCAGTATGCACGGCGCCTATCGCTTTAATCATCTGCATGCCACAGCAGGTCACTGTGCCTCAGCATGCACTCAACTCTTTCTGATGTTGCCAGATTTCATTCAAATAAACACTTAAACAAACACTGGAGTAATACTGCAGAAATGTGGAGATTGCAGTGTTTTTCAAGGGAAAACTAGTTGGGGATGTGTTGCTTTATATAGCATGTTGGCAAGCGCACGTTAATGAAAATGGTGAAAGAAGACAGAAAGTGTTTGAGAAACGTGAAAATACAGCATGAATACAGCAAAGAGGTTTGTGTTTTTAACTGGGCAAGTGAAATGTGGGACACTAGAGGGAGGGGTGGGGACAAAACAGCAAACACGACAAGCATAACCTACAGAAGAGTTTGATGGGTCCCTCTGGTCGGCAAAAAAAGGAAACAATTATAAGACAAATAAAAAGGAGGGTTAGTGAGAATTAATGCACATCTCAAATCACACAGTACAGTATAGAATCTGCTCTCCGAGGGGGAAATATTTACCCCCATCTACATACAGTAAGAGCTGATTAGTGACAGAACTTAGTCATCAAGTCACACAAGGGTCACTTATCAATACTAATCCACTGAGCAGAGCAATCCTAGTAAAATAAGTCTGAACGTGTATTGTGGTGTTCTACTCAACACAGATGGGAAACAAAATATATAATAAATATGTTCCTGTCTTTCTATTTATCTGATTGCTGTTTTTTAATATTCTGTTTGAGCCCACCAACTAAAATGAGGCCAATCAGTGGCTACTGTCTAACTCAGTACATCACAAACTGGCAGCAGCTCTACAGTAAAAAGCCTCCCAGCAGTATCTCTGGAGTTAGATGGTCCTTTCAGCTGCTTGTTTATCTCCCAAGAGGTCACCACAGCAGACGATTTGGCGTGTTTAGTCTTACGCCAGATGCCCTTCCTGACATAACTCTTGACCACAATGTAAGAGTGACACTGCTGAAAGTAATACTTATTAAGAAAAGGAGTTTTACAGGAGAATCGGTACAAAACCCCCCACATTTTTATGCAAAGGAGACACATCGGTAACAGGATTGTTAAGATCATACGGAGCTGAAGAATTCAGCCAGTCCTAGGAAACACTTGTAAGTGACTGGTAATAAAAAAATGTTTTAAAAAAACTGGCACAAAGTAAGAGGCAAAAGTTCCTTTAGGGCTAAAATACATCTTTAAGCAACCAAAGTTTTCCCACTTGCTAAATTGTTCAAACTTGCTGTGGTTTTTCTTTGTATTTAAAGTAATCGCCATATGACTCCATATGCAGTGATTTCTGTGCACTTTATGAATCGCAGGGGGAGGTTTTGATTAAAAAGTAGCTCAGAGCAGCTCATTAAACAAAAAAGAAAAAATGAACCAGCTGATTTTTGGGGGGACAGTGAGCTAAATCTAAAGCTCAAAACTTTAATGTCACAACCTGAGTCAAGCCTGACACCAGAGTTTGACGAAACCTTGGTTTTATTTTTAAAAAATTCTTAATAATCTCAGCTAAAAGATTAACTACTTATCTCCCAGAAAGCACGAAGGCAAGAAGTGGTGTCGCCTCAAAAGCCAACCTCAGGCTCGCCTTTACCCAAACTCCCTCACCCATTAATTAGCAATTAAGCCGCAGTGACACCCTGAGACTCCTGCGCGGCCACTGCAAGGCGAGTAGAGGTTGCAGAGGATTGCAAACCGTGAACTATGAATTGAAGCTAGCTTGTTTGAGTCTGTATGAAAGTGAACACTGAACACAAGGTCTTTACTGTGAAGCAGCAGCAACATGTATCAGATAGCCTCAAGGTAAACTAGAAGCAGCTGAGTACATTAGCCGCTGTTATGTAATATTCCAGAAGTTTGTGTGTACAGCAGCAAACCTGTACTAAAGCAAATCAAAAGCAGTGCTAAAGCAGAGCCACATAAACATCACCTCTTGTATTATCCTATATGAACAAATTGTGCATAATCCCTATTCTACACATTTTCACAATGCATTAAAGAACATTGACTCAGTTGATTTGATGACCTTACCTGCTAACCCAGAGTTCATGATAACGGTGGGAGTCCCACAGCCGGGCAGTGGGGGGGCCACTGGAGGAGGCGGAGGAGGGAGAGGGGCTGACGTCTCTGTAGGCATTCCTGGGGGTGGCGGGGGAGGCGGAGGGGGTGGTGGTGGAGGCGGGGGAGCTGCTGCTGGAATTGTTGACGTTGGTCCGTTTGACACTGGGAGAGGGGTAAGAAAAACAGTTCAGGCTGACCCGCTGTTATCGGCTTAATATTCTGAGCTAATATTAAACTTACGTGTGCCGTTCATCGGAAGCGGCGGGGGCGGAGGAGGCGGTGGAGGTGGAACAGGTGTGCCCGCCGTAAGTGCAACATGGTTTGGACTGACGGCTACACCGTTTCCGCCGAACACGGCGCCCGGCGAGCTCTCCGTAGCGGAGGGCGGCGACGTTAGGATTGAGATGTCTCCGTCTCCTTTCTTGTGGATCTTGATGGTGCCCTGCTTCTCCAGCTCGTGGATCTTCTTCTCGAGTTTACTTTGTCGCTGGATGGCCTCGTCCTTCTCCTTCAGCATCTGTCGCAGCGAGTGCACCTGCGAGCTGGCATCTTTATAGACTTCCTGTGTGGTACAGGGAAACAGAAAAAAGGAACTTATGAGAAGAACAGAAAAATACGTGTGGCGATATTTTACATTTTCTCTACCGTTAGCTTAACTAGCTATCACCAAGTTGAAGAACTGATGTCAAGGTAGAGAAAGCGGCTCTGACCCTGATGGATTCCAGCTCCTTGTTCCTTTGCATCAGCTGCTTCTCCAGCTCTACAATTTTGGCCATGGCCTCATTCTCCATGTCCTGCAGCTTCTCTGTCATCTATGGGAACAGTATCAGGAAGAAAAGATTGCAGAGTGATGTGAACTAACTGAAGAGACACCATTCGAATCAACATGTTAGCACAGAAATATACTGAGGCACTACGAGGGTTTCATATTTTCATGTATCTGGATTAAAAATGATCTGTCAGGGCCTAAAAGTTCTGCATTTTTCAAAAACAAAACAAAACTTTGCACCATATCAAGTTGCTATTCCATCAACTTCCTATTGTTAATATTCAGACTGCTGCAAGAGAAATAAGATCAAAACGGCAACTTCGCCTCAAGTCAAAGAGTACAACCAACACTAGAGGGTTCTCACATGTGATATGTTCTCCTCCAGCTCCTCCACCCGCTCCAGGGCAGCATTTTTGGTCTCCGCATCCTCCAGCAGCGCTCCCACATCAAACACATTATCCAAGTAAGCCTGGATCTGGACCTGCAGCTTATCACTCTCTGTGTGCTTTAGTTTCTGCAGAGCAGATACAACAAGTTAGGGAAGAGGAGCTGTAGTTTGATTTCAGCTCACAGCATTGGGATAACATCGATCTTTCTGCAGAAAGTCAGGAGACAAAGAACTACAAAGCTGACCACTGTTTCTGAAGTAATGGAAAAGCCATTATTGACAGTGGTTGCTGTCTCAGGGGCACTGTAATGACAGCCTATCCTCTGGACTGTGAGTGTTCAGAAGAATGTCTGTCTAGCCATTTTCCTGCAGCACTATGTCTCAACTCACATCTAAGTAGTCGTCCAAACACAGCTTGGTGAAGTCGTACTGTAGATGAACCCTGAAGTTCATGTCCTCCACTGAGTGCACGACGATGTTGATGAACTGCATGCACGCCACCTGGGGAATGGCAGGTAGGAAAGGTTAGCGAGAGAGAGAGTTCACTGCATATGCATTTTCTATATTACACTGTTTATAGGACTGTAAAACACCTTTATAGATCAGTGTGCAACAAGTTTGTGTTTTTATACACCAGTTTGCTACTTCCACGATTTGGTTTTTATGCTCATATATAATATATGTTGCCTTTTATTATGTCTCGGGTATATAAATCCTTATTATTTTGCTTGCTTAGCTGGCAGGGTAGCTTATCTGGCAGATTAAAAGGATCTGAAAAAACAAATGAACAAAAGCTGCCAGTTCAACACTACTATGGGAGCTTGCATAAACAGATCAAGGGGGATCTACTCACAGTTTCTAATGCACACACGCGCGCTTCCCAACGCTAAAATGGGCTTCATGAACATCCTACAACAAGCTCAGCTGCCCCAGTGTGAGAAAGCAGCTTTTGGCAAAGTCTGTTCACTTCAGAGCTGCTGTCAGGTGACGACTGCCTATCGGGAGGACTGCAAGGGAAACTTGTTCAAAGTGAAGCACTATTCAAGCACAGCCTCTGTTGGTTTTCACTCAGATTAATTAGAATGGATTCACAGAGGTGTGACGTATAAAATCAAGCATAAGGTGGCATGTCCATTGATGTTCTTAAGTCTTTTCTGTCAGATTAATTAACACTGCTGAGCCTTGAAAAAAACAGAAGGTCTTTGCTTAGGGATCCTCAGGTTTGATCCACTGCAACACACATCTGTAGCTTATGCAGTGACCTTGCACAGAAACTGATAGTACTGCATATCACAAAACTGGAGGAACAGTTTGTTAATTTTTTACACTGAACTCCTGCTCTACCTCCTGGTAGAGGCAGGGCAGGTCATCTACCATTCGAAAGGTTGGTCGTTTAATTTCTGGCTGCCCCAGTCTGCATGTCAAAGTAATCTTGAGGAAGATACCAGACACTGAGCTGCTCTCGATGTGTTCTCTGAGTGCGAATGTGTGTGTGAATGCTAAAAAGAAAAGAATCGGACGTAGAAAACAGTTGTATAAAGAGCTCATTTAGGTACAAGTATGTTTACCATTTAAGTTCGATTGGGGTTTAGACAGGTATATGAGGACCTGTTTCTAACCTCTTCTGCCCACACATTACAGTTCACATCATTTTCTCTGAACTTTTGACACTGAAAAATCATTCGGCTTCACAGAAAGGGTTTTCGGGGATTGCAGCACAATTAACAGTCATCACAACTGTGCGTAGGCTGACCATGAAGTCAATGTTGTTGTCCTCATTCTTGAAGTACTCCATTAGCTTCTCGAATCGCTGCTCCTCCGTACACACCTGCAAAGAAAACCACACATTAATTTACTTCATTTGTTTTAGACCAGCTGGAGAAACAAAGCCAGGGATTTAGCCAGGAATTGCACCTCATAGACTTATTAATCATGTGTCAATATGTGGTAAAAACTACTGATGTAAGCTGCAAAATACTTTACAGCTTCCTATGATCTCAGAGAGAGCTGTTTTCAAAGCGATAATTAATAAGATACGTTTTTATGAAGTGCTGCAGGATCATTCTTTTATTTTATTTCAGCTACAGTTTGCACCGTGCACCTGTTTTCAATGTTACTCGCAGTATGTTAAAGCGTGTTTAGAGTGGAATTTGGGAGATAAAAAAGAGGGAGTAGAGAGATGCTGTGCAGTTCAGGGAGTTCATGTGGATGTCAATGAGGCAGACAGAGGATGATAAAGAATTTAGAAGGAAGGGAAGAAGGAAAAAAAGAGGGATGCAATGCTGTGAGCTTTAGCCTGCAGCCCCCATCATTCAGCAACATATCTAAGTTACTCAGAAAAATAGATCTCGCATTATGGTCGACAGTGTCACTTTTCATCTAAAAGGAAAAAAAAGAAAAGAACAACTAAACCCTGCCTCCACCAGAATAGAAAAACATGCTGCTGTGCTTCCTGCACTCACATTATCCAAATGCTTTCTCAAACTTCGTCTCATTAGACGGGCAACATTCACTCTATGCCTTAATCTCCCATTAATGCCAGTGCCGCTGAGAGCAACGCTCAATATTTCATTCCGGGAGTGTAAATATTACATTAACTGCAGTCAGCCCATGTTTGCGGGCCGTATGCTACAAAATGGGGCCGCTGTTAGCGCTCTCTCCATCACAAACCTCCCACTTCTTTCTCCAGAAGCCAGAATGCCTCATCCAGACAGGCAGAGGTCAGGCAGGGCTATCTGTTACAACTAACTCACTGCTTTTCTGAGCTTTGAAGCTACTGCCAAATCCAGTTAACACGCATATAACTGTTATCACTTGCGGCTGTGTGTGTCGTCCTATGCGACGCAGCTAAACTGGTGTCTGTAATCTGTTGACTAACAGAATTAATTCCTAGACGCTATCCCTTTGAAGCAACGAGGAATACGCCGGCCTCACAACTGCCAGACGAGCATTCCTCCAGGGCTGAGTCACTGTTTGAAGCAAAATGTAATGACATATTCGTCTCCTCCGAACCATCTTTGCAGCTCGTACCTCCTTAAAGTTGTCGAACGCAGAGAGAATAATTTCGTGGCCTCCTCTCACGAGGCAAACC
This sequence comes from Rhamphochromis longiceps, assembly GCF_057381845.1. Lineage (NCBI taxonomy): Eukaryota > Metazoa > Chordata > Actinopteri > Cichliformes > Cichlidae > Rhamphochromis > Rhamphochromis longiceps. The sequence continues at coordinate 25,353,302 of NC_140572.1, forward strand.
GCCGCCAGGAGCTCCAAGACCAGAGCTTTGGTTCTGAAAAACAGGGAGAAAATGATGTCAGGAATAATTAATGAATGAACAGAAAAGCAGGAGATAATCGCAGAGGAAACAAAGCGGAAAACTGTGTAATTTAGGATCATCTCGCTACTGAAACGTCTGCATAGGACAGATCATAAACAGCAACCACTGTCACAGCGAAACAAATTTTCATTGTGTATTCATTGGTTTAACCTCTTGAGAGTCAAAAGCCCAGAGTTAAAGGGGGGTTAAAGGCCAGGTATAAAAAATGAATACTTCTTGGCCTGATTCATGTGAGTTTATTAAAGTGCATAGACACTGAAAGTGCCGGCTCATCCCGTCTCCAGTTCATTCACGCGGGATTTCTATGTCTGGATGAGATGAAATGTGACAGGTGATGCGAAGTGGTTCCACATCCACTTTTGAGAAAATCCTTAAACCCTGGGGCATGAAGTGAAAACACGACCACACACACACACACAGAGTGCTCCTCGTAGCCGTCTCAGTGAGCAGCTGCCAGTGTGGTGGACTGTGCCAGCGGTGCCTTGACCCGTCTGTCAAGATGAATGTGCCCCTGAGCAACAAGGGCTCCCACTCTCAGACTGTGCAGGTGCACAAAATCTAGCGTTTGTGCTTTTATGGATGTGGGTCCAAGTTGGTAAAACATAAAACCCATCTTATTGAATCTTTTATCCAGCAGCTCTTTTTTTATTTGAAAAAAGAAACTTGAGATTTTGTTCTTTATTTACCTACCTTTTCATTTTTGGTTCCTTTTTTGTTTTTGTTTTTCAACCTTTGGTCGAACTTACCTCGGGTTTTTGTTGTTGAGGCTTAGTGCAATTTCATTCACAGCATGAGGGTGTGACATGACCATGTTGAAGCCATACTGGAAGATGAAAGACAGAGACAAAGCAGTTCATTAACAGAGAAGATGAGACACAGAATAAGCAAGATGGGACTTGTAATAATAAAAACAACTTAGAAAACTGAATTTAGCTTAACAAAATGTGGCTCAGCTCAGAGAGACGTGCAGTCTGTGTGGACTGGATGGTCCCTGTAGAGGCCTTGGGGGCTGACCTGGTAGTTCATGATAGCACGCAGGCACATGATGCAGACGTGGACATCATCTTTTTTGCAGACCAGTCTGGAGTTTTTCAGCGTTCTCCGGCTGGGCAATGTGTTGAAACTAATAAATAAAGATCAGAAGTCAGTATTAAAGGGAATAAAACTACAGAATAAAATGTTAAGCCTATGTGACTGAACAAAAGAGTTCACAAGAACTGAATAAACAAGATAACAGATGCCATTTGTAAACAAGCCCTCATTGCACACCATCTTCTGCACATAATGAGGCTGTTAAACTGCCAGGGCACCTTATATTAACACACACAAAGGCCATAAAATCTACAACCGAGCACAGAGCCACCGGATGCCTTCTTTCAATTGTTTCAACAGACCTTCATGGAGATATCACTTACAGCTAACACCACAGCAGCCAGTCATTTGCATGCAGCACAGTGATTGTGCAGCTTTATCTGGACAAAAACAAGGCCTCTGCTCCTGGTGCAGCTCCCACACTAAAACAGAAATGCTGGAGCAGCAGTCTAACTGAATAATATGCAAAAAGAGTCGGAGAAAAGGAGTTCATTTTCAGACTTTTATCACGAGGTACAATTACCAAACCCAAGTTCTGGGGAAAAATGTGTCTTCGGGCTACTGACAGACATGCCAATTCGTGTCATCACCCATGCCTGTAGGCGTGACTTCTCTGTGTGTCAAAACACAGTGTGTGAGTGTGCATGTGTGTTTGTCTGAAAAGGAACGGAGCTTTCAAGGGAGAGGCAGCGGTTTGAGGATGAAGACGGCTCTAAATTAGCAGTAAAATGAGCTAGATTTTTTTCCTGCTTACACAAGTATCCACATTTGCTATGTGAGCATTACTGCATATTGCATTAAGTAAAGTGCAGCATTAAAATAAATAAATAAACAAATGAAGTAGATAAACAAGCCTTTTCCTGACAGAACAGGAGCACCTGCTTCAAACTGCAGAAATAACCTTCCATCCAGGAGTTTTTCCACTCCTGATTAGGCAACATCCAGGAAATGACTAATCAGCGCTTTCTAATCTCAAACCAGTGAATAGATACATTATTATGTAACACCAACAACATGAAGGAGAAGTTTGAGAGAAAAAGCACAAAGAAGAAGGGAGACAAGGAAAGAAAAATAGAAAAATAGGAAGGTAGGACGATAATGAAAAGAAGGTAGAAGAGATACAGAAGAAACAGAAGAAGACGGAGGAGGAGAAGAACAAGGAGGAAGAAGAAGAACACGAGTATGGCGATCAAGGAGGAGAACGTGAAGGAACAAGAAAGAAGATGAAGAAGGAGGGGAAAGGGAGAAGAAAGACGAGACAAAGAATGAGAAGAAGCAAAAAATAGAGGAGAAGAAGAACAAAGAAGTAAATGAAGCAGAGGTAGAAGAACAAGAAAAAGCAGAAGAATGGGAAGAAGGAAAAGGAGACACAGAGTGAAGCAAATGTAACACCAAAAAATCCTAAATGTAATTTAAATAACAGAACATCAATCACTACAACTCTATTTACAAGCTATCAATAACAGCTCTAACACGGCTACATGTGACTAGCTAACGCTTCACACATACCGTCTTAATTGAGAACACTTTGGACAGCTCAGTGCACTCGGTGTCCTTCAAGTTGGCAGTTTCAAGAAGACATATGGATAAGACTTAATGTGGGATCTAACAGTTTCTCGGTATTTATCATTCTACTTCAAAGCCAGTCTAAAAAGCATAAGGGAAAATAATCTGTATAATGGACAAAATCGATATTATTAGGAATTATAAAACCACTTAGGCCAAAGCAAAAGATTCATAATTCATTTGCCATTTAAAAAAATATAGAAAACAGAAAAAAGCAACCAAAATACAGAAGCTTGTTAGAAGCTACTTATTCTACTCATACTGGTTGTAGCCTAGTGCTGAGCTTTTAATGGTTGTTGTAGAAACTAGGCTAACGTCTGCACAGAATGGCATTTAGGGAGCCACACAAGCAGCACACAGACACACAGGCAGGAACAATGAGTGCAGTAAAATCCATTTGCTCCAAGGAAAGGAGAATTCAGTCACAAGTGCAGGGGGGGTGGGCAAGCAGTACAAATAATTCACATCCCCAACACAGACAGCGGGACAAATAAACTGGGCAGCTCTACCAGGGAGGTATAAAGTACAATGAGGCCGGGGATCGTGCGTGGACATCCATGTGTGTCTCTGCTCGTAGCATTATAAGTGTGTTTGTTTCTCTAGAAGGGACGGGGATGCTGGGGTTACAGCCGAAGAAAGCTCACTCTGAGCCAGCAGAGCGAAACTGAGACCTGCCTGCTGTCGAAGACTGGCAGACAAAAGAGCAGATGACTATAGGAGGGTGGGGGGGCATTAGGACAAAACAGAAAAGACAGTCAGCCAACAGTGATGTCACATCTGGGGCCAGCAGATGTGTAGGTGAGGTGACATGGCATGGGAGGGTGAAGTTATTTATGGGACAATATTGATATTTGACAGTCATTTAAATATCAGTAAAGCATGGATGAAATATGTGCAAGTAACAATAAAATGAGACCTCATCATGTGGTCTGTCTACAACTTCCACATTTAGCAAATTAGCATCTAAATTCCTGGTGAAAAATGTCCAAAAGCCAAAACACCAAGTCAGTTTGTCTGGTCTGCATTTCTTCCATTGCATCTATTTACATATTTATCAAGAAAACACCGCTACTTTGTGACACCACACAACAGGAAAAACAACAAAAAGTGGCTGACTTGATTATCATTTAAGGATCTCATATTAAAAAGACATGTGCTTCCATGAATCAATAGTGCTCTTTGTGTGCAGTGTGTTCAAGTTAACCTCTTCAAACTAAAGGATTAGAGGCCACAGAAGTCAGCAGGAGTGCTGTACCAAAACATTAATGGAATGATGGGAAAGATTAGAGAAATAATGCACAAATGAACAGGATTTATGCACCTATGCTGGCATGGGTTTATAAATAAACTGCTCTGAAATCCTCTACACACTGGATTTTGAGTGAAAAGGTCTGTTTGGTGTTTATAAAAACCTAAACAATAAAACCTGACGAAAACCTAGTTCCATAAGAAGATCTGTCACAGAAATTACTGTTACTCATGTAATCACAGATTATCACAGTCAAAAAATCCAGGCAAATGGTACTTCCCCCCTGCACATATCTTAAGCCATTTAAAGACTTAGACCTCATGACTACACAAAGGACGTGGCTGAGGCATCATATGAAATGTGTGAGTTCTCAAAATAATCACGATTCCCTTGGCTAGTCATTTCGTCAGCCAGAGAGGGCAGTTCGTGTGTGTGCTGTACCGTAACGTGGAATGTCGCCCGACTCGGGTGATACCGTTCCCAGTGATGGGAGATGGTAGGGTGCTTCCTCCATGGAGGTCTTCTATAGAGCGGCTCCAGGGCTTAGACTTATCCATCGCAGCCTCTGGGTTGTTCTCCAGGCACTCGCCATCGAAACTGTTGTAACAAGGAACATCTGCATTTACTCGGATTGCTTTACATCTGATGCTGTTTACAGGCTGTGAACAACAGGTCGTCTAATTTATAAGACTGCAATGCCAATGCAATGCAATCAATCTGAATCAGTCTGTGCCGATAAGTGCAAGTTCTCTGCAAAGCATCTGTTAGCAATAATGACTCAACTTAACTGGCTGCCAACTAGTTGTATTCTGGTTGTTCCTGTGTCATTTTGTAGTTAAACACCATCCTGTAGCAGCTAAGTCATTTGGGGAGGAATTTTTGCTTCGAAATTACAAGGTTATGGCTGGACTCTGAATGTAAATTTTAATGTGAATTTTTCTGCATGTAGACAGCAACTGATTTGTGAGTTTCAGTGTTGCCAACTCCCCAGTAAGGAAAATCGCTATTGGTTGTCCTAAAAGTCGCTATAAGTCGCTGAATGATGTCATCGCCTAATTTGCATAATTGGTCATGCTAATGTAATTGTAACCTACGCTGTTGGAGAGAGAAATAACATCGTGGAAGAGACATAAAGTCAGTAAAAAAAAAAACCGTCTTAAATGCATTTAGAATTTATTTAGAACTACAAATTAAATTTATTTTAGCAATTATTGTTTTTTTAATGTCACAATTCCAACCCTGCTCCTTCATCCGGGCTTGGACCGTCAAAAGTGACCCGAAACAGGCACTCTGGTGGAGTTACTTTGTGTGTGTTCATAAGTAGTTTTAAACGTTGTGGTCCACAAAACAACATAACGGTAAAAGAAGAACTGACTGCGTTACAGTCAGTGCGGGAGCCCTGCCCTGATAGCAGCTGGGGGAGGACTATCCTCTGCCTGTGAGCGCTTTGGCACGGGCGAGGTGCCCACCGCAGCACCCGCTGCTTATTGAGAGGAGCAATATGCGCTTTCACGTCAAAAAGTCCGTTTTAGGAAAAAAAAAATTTCCTTGGTGTGACTGTAGCATGAAGTAGTTATTTCCTACTACTACAACCAAATCAATACATCGTGTCTGATACACACTTTTTTTTTTTTAAATTTGTTTAACCATGCTTACATGGTTAAACAAAAGTGCCACAGAAGGCACTTTTGTTTAACCATGTAAGTGCCACAGAAGTGGCACATTGGAACTATGCTCTGCAAAGTGTATGAATTAGCATATTGCTATCATGTTATGAGCAATGTACATGTAGTCATAAGCATTCCTAAAACAAAAATATATTTTTTTCTAGATGTGGGTGTAAATTCACTGAGGACTACAGCAAGGAAAACATGCAGTAAATTTTGAAGCAGTGGCATTAATAGGAAGTGAAAAATGCTGATAATTAGCCAGACTCTTGCTAAGCTAATCGAATGATGCTAGGCTAGCCAGCAGATTTTTAAAAAAGCCACACTGACCAACCGATAACAGATGAGGAATCCATTAGTAAACCACAAACCCTGCTTCTGCCTATAACATATCCAAACATAACATATGCAATCTTATTATCTTATATATTAGGGCTAATTATAATTATATATGAGGCTAATTCTTTTAAAAGTAAAAAAGTGTTCAACTCCATGTTTAAAAAAAGGTAACAAATGTTTTAAAGGGTTTTCGTGTTAGACATGATCCTGTATATTAGAAAAAAGCTCATGTTTTGTTGTAGTTGGCACAAACTATGGAAAGCTGCTTGTTAAATCATACCTTTTATGATCTATTTCAGTTTTTAGACTGGTCCTTTGACTTTAATTTGCTGCTGCAGTGGTACTGTGTAAACACAATTTTACGGCTAACCATTCATAATTTCGACAGACTATAATAACATATGGTGAAGTGGAGTGGTGAATTAAAAATTTAACTGTGTGGCACTCTGGGCCTGAACAGCGACTCTGTGAGTGACTAATAACCACACTGTCAATCCATGAATAGAAGCATATGGTTAGCATAACACACAGTGCCTATGTGTCAGCACTGGGCGTCGAGTGACTCAGTGTTTCTGACAACCGGGCAGCAGCGACGGTGGTGCTGGCCCTGTGTGGAGATGCATCAGCGGTTGTGCAGAATAGCATCGTTGTGTTGATTATGAGTTCTGCATATAGACCATTGTGGTGCAAGGAGAAAGAGCTGCTGGAGACTTACGTGACAGCATACTGTGCGAAAGAAAGATAGTCCACCAGCACATCCAGGCCTTTGTTCTCTTCATTTAGGAATTCTCGTACCCACCTGACGAGAAGTGTAAACTATTAAACCAAAAACACTTCAAATGTGTTAAATTAATTGACAATTACAAATTAGGCAAGTTAAAGCAGGACAGTTGTGAGCCTAAACTGTAAAATAGAAAGATGGAAAGGGAGAGTAATACATTGCTTTTAAGAGTACACGGTATTTTAAAAATGTTTATTATCCAGTGCTCTCCATAATGTTTAGCACAAAAACACATTTTTTGTAGTTTTGCCTCTGCACACAGTGGGTTGTAAATCAAAGAATCAGTACGTGATTGAAGTGCAGACTTTGGGCTTTAATTCAAGGGGTCTTACAAATATTACACCCATTTTCATTCACCCAATTTTCAAAGGTTTAAAATTAATGGGAAAGACTAACATAAATGTGAAGACTCTTTTTAACCATTTAAAGCCTGAACCATTAAATAATTGCCAGAAAATTCAAATATTTTATTGAACCTTATGACAATATTAATTTGCATATATGAGTTTTATTTGTATAATTTTACTACATCTGGCATTTTTTTTCCATTTATTGCTTCAAAAATACAATTTTTGTGCAATTCTTTCAGGTTTCAGTATGAGAAAAAAAATATCACACTGATTATGTAATCGTTTAAAAAATGCAAAAAAAAAAAACCCAACCCGGGTACCAAATAAATACTTCAGACAGACACCCAGTGTCTGTCTGAAGTCTAGAATTCACCACCAAATTCTGCATTTCCTCCCTTGAGATCCTTAATTGAAGCCACCTTCAGTTGATGCTTGTCTGTGGGTCTCTCTGCATTCAGTACTTAGTAATGGAAAAGCATGCTCTGTTCGGTTGAGATCAGCCAACTGACCATTGAAAAATAATCTGTCTGGTACAAAAAAGTCTGAGCTGTTTTGCAGCATTTGGCTGAATCTGAGCAGAGTTTAGTTCTGTGCACTTCAGAGTTCATCCTGCTTCTTCTATCAGCAGTCATATCATCACGAAGCACTAGTGGCCTGGTTCCACTGGCAGCCATACACGCCCATAATTGCATAACACTGCCTCCACCATATTAGATGTGATATCTGTTCTCTCTTCCTCCACACTTTTCTCTTGCTGTCATTCTGATACAAACTTGTTGGTTAACCTTGTTTTATCTGTCCGAATAATTATTTTTCTGAACTCTGAAGGCTCTTTTAGATGTTTCCTTGCAAAGTCTAATCTGACCTTCCTCCTCTGGAGTATAATCAGTGGTTTACAACACAAACTATATACTATATTTCCATTCATGAATGCGTCTCTTGATTGCAGGCCTTGACAATGATACGCCTACGTCCTCGAGAGTGTCCTTGACTTGGTTAGATGTTGTAAAGGTTCTTTTTTTAACCATGGAAATAATTCTGTCATCATGCATTTTAGCTGTGGTCTTTCAGGTGTTTTGGTGTTGCTCCCTGATAGATTTATTTGGGTTTTTCTGCCTAATTTTGGCTTTACTCATTTGCAACAACATCTCTTTGTGCCTCATATTAGAAATCAAATCTTTGTCCCGAACATTACGTATAACACATTATGTGCAATTAGTTTTTTCTAAACATTCTTCCCGGGCTGTAACCTGGCCTCGGTAGATGTTTTCAGATTATTCACCCTGTCTCTCCTCCTTTGCAGAGAAGAATTGCATTGACCATTTCAAAGCTTCCTGGCTCAGAGAAACAAACGTGTTCACAAACACGCAAATAGAAACTCATTATTAATCTTTTATGTATTTATTTCTCTATCGCTCACACACACTGATAAAGACAAAGCTGAAGAATGATCAAAAGCCCTTTATCGCTTTCCTTACAGCCACTACAGTGGGCCACCCATCCAGCGCTTTGCCTGCTTTCTAGTTTTCATTCTGCACAGAAAAGCTGAGCTTTTCACAGGAAAGCTCCCACCACCTTTGGTATGTGCTGCTCTCCTTTCGTATTTATAAGCACTGTTAGCTGAATCACAGAGGATCTTTATTTAATCGCGTCTTGTGGAGGTGCCGTTTCGTTTTATTGGTCCCACAACTGCTTCGATGGGGCTGATTGCTCAGCGATTAAGTAAATTTGTAGGGCATACACATAATGACACAGGCAGGCTTCAGAGTGGTAGTGCGCTGATGAAAGCTAAACTGCTTTAAAAATCCACTAGCTGCTTCTTTATTAGCTCCCCTGTGGTGTAACTACATGGGACTGAAAAAGACTAACAAGATTGTCCAGTGAACTAGTGCCTAGTGGGGTCGGTGGTGGTTTAAGTAGGCTCGGGGGTGTGGTCTCATAGTAATTATTACCAAAGGACCCTAACTAACAATCCTCCATTCACTGCATGTTGGTGACCAAGTCAGAAGCAGGCTCACATCAGCAGTGCTTATAAAGGGACAATCTGTCTATTATACACAGCCTGCATAATTAATATCTGTTAACCTCTGACACTGTGTTCCAACATCATCAGTCGCTTCTACCCTCCCAATCTCCCTTTCCCTGTCCTTTTGCTATTATGGTACCGCCTCATTGTTTAATCTAGATTAGTGAGACTATTTGTGTAATCTAGTTACCAACAATAAGGTTTCTAAAATAACTTTATCCTTGTAAACATAGCTTCAGCTCTGAAGGCGGACATCGTCTCTGGCTGTGGTTGGAACGTATTTTTGGTTTGAAGAGCAGAATTTGACTATTGTGTAAACAGCGTGTAGGAGTGTGAGAGACAGCGTTGTCAGACACATGAGATAACTTACGTGAGTGTCGCTGACATGGACACACTGAACTAAAACAATATGTGTGTGGGAGGCAGGAAAAGAGAAAACCAGAGAGACTGAGAGATGTAGTTTAGGATATAGAGTATTGTTGCTGTTACAACAGCCTGTGGGCAGCGGATGTTCTCAGGGTTGCTTCATCCAATCCTCGACAGGGTGTCCATGTCTTCTGTGACCATCCAACCCACCATTCTGCTTTGAGTTGCTAACTTTCATTACTCGTACAGTAAATCCAGGTGCCTCATTCACAAGCAGCACAGGTTTTCCACAAGGTTATACTAAAAATATTCACATCTCTTAAGCACAGCCGTGAATCATTCTCCATTGAAGCCCACAATACTAGTTTTGGTCTCTATCGCATATTTTACTATGTAATAACATGTAAATGGTGGTGTATTTATAGTGTAACCCATTTAAATTTTATTAAGGCTTAAAGTAGTGCATTATTAGAGACTTAGATACCACTTTTGGGTGACGCGCAGGTGCTGCAAGCTGACTGCAAGGCCTCACCTCAACAAACTGGAGTCAAGGAAATGTACTCTTTTTTTTCTTTATTATCTTAAAGATTTGTTGTCATTTTTGACTATTGCAGAAATGCAGAAGACAGTAAAGTTCGGAGAAGGGAGGGGACATATAGCAAATGACCGAGGCGCATATTCAAACCGCGGGTCGCTGCACTGCAGCCACGCGGCACGTGGTCGCCTACTCTTTTAAAATGGACCTTTCAAACATGTTTGTTGTGCTGATGCTTTTTACTATGTAATTATCTGACAGATAGCATGGCTTGCTGTGCAGGTAATGGTACTAACAAACCATCCAAAAAGTCTGCTCTCCTGTGTTTGTGAGTGAAATTCTTGTATTTTCTCTGCAGTCTAATTCAATCAGACACAAAAAACAATCCACAGGTGAACGTTTTTAATAGGAAAGCAAAGCGACTGGGAATCTGTGTCTTTAAAAGAAAAACTTTGAGCTCCATTCAAATTCAGGTCTGTGTGTTCTATTGTGCAGAAGAGTGGGTCCGCTCTAGCTCTGCATATTTTTTACACATTTTGTCCTCTTCCAAACTTTAAGCCATCAGCAATAACCAACTATCATTTACACTCGCTTTATGCTAATATTTTCAAAGAGGAAGCAGTGCTCTTGAACCGCTCCCTTTAAAGTATGAACATTTCAAAGGATAGCTGCTTTCGGCTGCTTCCTTGCCACAAGGGGTCGCCACACCAGGTAGCGCTGCATGTTTGAGTTGACAGATTTACACCAGATGCCTTTCCTGGTGCAACCCCAAAGGGGATTTGTATGATTATACCTAATTACAAGAGTCTCTAACCCTTGCTTTGGTTGCTATTTGTTTCTCTAGTACTGCAGTAATAACCTCTTAATTCTTTTAACCAAGCAAAGAATATTTTCTGCTTAGCTGACAAGCAAAAGAAAATTAAACTGTAATTTTTTTTATGTCTCTCTCTAAATGTTTGTACCATCTTCATTTATTTAAGTAGTAATAGAAGTCTCCTGAATCCAACATGTCCCAGAATCCAGTGGGACTCATTAATGTCGAGCAGGCCATCGTTATCCTCATACAGGGTCTCTAGTTAGTGACTCGAGCCCTGTGATCTTCAGCAAGACAAAACACTGAGACCTTGTATGACTCTCACCGAGATATTGATCTTTCCTCAAGGCTAAACATACAGCACTGAATCAATAACAGCTGCAGCCAGTCGAGGCTTGTTACCCTGGAATACCAGAAAATGCAGATGAATGCATCATTGTTTTATCTGTTACAACATCAGTATCTCTTTAGCAACCGTATCAATACGTCTCCAGAATCGCAGACTAGCGAGCAACTATTGCAAGAGAAATGTGTTTCCCCTCCAGACGCCGTTCATGTGTCAGCTGCCCGAAACAATCAACTGATTCATCTTTTCTTCGTCGCCACATGGCTTTCGATGTAATATTAGGTCAGAGCACAGATAGGAATGGGGGATGGTGGTGGTTAGTGTCAGTGTCTGCGTCTCCGGGTGTCTGGAATGCCAGACTTTTCCCCTTAAATCTAATATAGGCAGGTCGCGGACATGCAACGCTACACAAGCCTCGCGCACTTTCTGCAGTGACTCACCCTATATGATTGGTCCGTAACGAAATTTCCAGTTCTCTCAGGACCTGGGTGGACTCCTGTACTCGTCGTCTGAATTTCTGAAGGAGGAAAGAAAGTGGGGGAGGTAAAGTTTCATCATACTCCTGTAAATCAACATGTGGTAGCACAGAGATATTTTGGCTGGAGAAAGCTTTGTTTCTGACAGAAAGGTCAGACAAACAGACAGAAGGAACCACATTGGCATTTAGATATAAAAGCAGGCAGCCTGCACACTGATTACAAAATAAAAGAATGAAAGAGGAGATGGAGCTGTTCCCATAGGTTTCTAAATGATGCTTTTATTTGCCAGTAACCAATAAAGAGGCTAAACAAGAAGGCCAGCTGAGTCATTGGAAACTGTGAAAGTGCATGAGTTGGATTTTTTTTTTTTTTTTTTTTATCCACTTATGTTGTTTCTGTTTGCTCATGTTGGTTCTGTAAATAGCAATAATCCCTCCTGGAAGTAGCATGATAAAATCAAGTCACCTAATTGGCTACCTCTCAAGCCTGGCCAGGAGCAGTAGCAGCTACATAAACACACACACACACACACATTCTCAACCCTGTTACTGTGGCTACAGACAGAAGACAGCACGCAGGAAGCTGTGAACTAACTAGTGAGGGAAAGAGAAACGAGAGAACAGAGAAGATGAGCGGGTTCCTCTTTTCTTTCATCCTCTAACGGGAGGTGTTCTGCAAAACCAAAAACAAAAAGGCCCTTCAGGCTGTTATACAATCACAGGAACAAAACAAGAGAAGTGAGTGACCAGTGATGATCAAACAGCCTCACAGTGCAACAGGAGGGCGGGGAGGATCCCTGATCAGAGAGCGGGACAGAGAGGGGGAGAGTAAAAGTGTTACATCAGAGGAGTGAGGAGGAGAGGAGGGGAGAAAATTGATTGTATAATAGAGCACTGGCACTGGAGTTTGAAACACAGTGTGTCAAAAGGTGAAAACACCATCTCATATCCCGTTGCCGTCTTGTTAATAAAAACTTCAGAAGAGTGTAATCGGAGCGGTGCTTGAACTCAGGCAATTTCCAGTGTTGGAAAGAGCTCGTGAAATATCACCAAACACAAACGTGTGACTGCAAGTTAAAGTTTTAGAGGGAGGAGAAAATGTTAGCATTTGCTCTAAGAGATGGAGAAAGATATTAAAAAAATAAAGGACAGGAGAGGAAGATAAGAAAATAAGGACTGCTCAGCAAGGAAAATTTGATATACTGGAAATTCAAGTTTGGGTAGATTATAAATGTTGCTTTAAATATCTTTTTTTAATCAGTTATTGGATCGAACTTACTTAAGTTGAATGACTTAAAAAAACAATTTAAAGTATATAACTTTTGTATTATTTAAACATTGCATGAGCATGATCTGCAGTTTAGTGCATGTTAAACTAGTTCGTTTCCAGTATTGTGATGAATTTTGCACTAATGCAGCGTATTGGACTGTTATAGGGCAAAATGGGGTGTTTATGGCCGATGTTTGGTTACATCGAGGGTCGTTGAATTCAGTCAAATCCACAAAGAGCACACAGCAGCTGCGCAGGTCAGCTGATCACATCCTGTATGCAGAAAAAACAAACCCAGTGCAGCTCACAAGCCAGTTTTTTATATGTCTTATTTCTAAGTGATCGTATTTTACTCTGCATTGCTACACTGGATATTACGGTACCCACACCAGCCAAATCCCACTTTAACCCCCGGTCTTATAACACTCAGGTATATTCATGCTAATAGTTAGCCGTGTAATCGTTTAGGTATTTTTTCCTGACAAAACAGGATACTGTAAATTCTACTGTAGACTTTTCATGCTGTTTTATATTCAAGTTAAATAGAAGATAGTTCTGCATTAGTGTTGTCCTGTTTTTCCTGCTGTATATATACAATATACTAAACATTGCCATTGTTTCAAATAACGAGGTCAGCGGAAGTGCAGGCAATCCTCATGAGACTAAAGCAAATACAGTTTTTTCTGCTGTTCTCCATATGATGTCACTGAGAGTGGATATCCCTAATATGGTCATCTTGGGCCGATAGCTGTGGTTGAAAAGAGAAGAGAAGAGAAGAGAAGAGAAGAGAAGAGAAGTCCATCGAGGGTTGGAGGGCCTAGTCACTTTCCATGATGCGTTTGTATCAGGGGGGGAAACGAAGCTCAGTCCCACGTTAACCTATTATTAACATTCACAAGAGCTGTTCCCATAGCTATGACCTGTGTCTTTGGGCTTAGGCGGCGTGTGTCTGGAACATGAGGAGATGAGAAACAGAGTGTTTTTATTAGGGAGGAGTCGTTTGTGCGCTTGTGTGGAAAGCCGAGCAAATTTTGGGAGAACTGCGCAGGCTCTCGGAGCCCCCACCAAACACCCCGCACTCCACACTTTAAGTGCTACCAGCTGCAACACGGAGAAAGCAGGAAGAGAGAGGAGCAGACAGTGGGGAGGGAGGGCGAAGACGACACGAGGGGAAATGAGAAAAAGGAGGAGACGCGGAGGGAGAAGTGAAAGGGGAAAGCAAGCGCATGGAAAGCACTGAAACCGTAGAGAAGGGAGGGTAAAAAAGGGAGTTTTTAGGGAAGTGTGAGCTCAGGAGGGCTCATCCTGGAAACAAATCAATAGCTGATACATTCTTGGGGACTAGTTGGACTGCAGCTCTTCCTCCTTGGCTGCCTATTGGTTGAGAGCTGCCTCGAGGAATGCACCGGAGCCTGCCTATGGAAAAGCAGAGGCAATGACCTCCAGCTCTCTCACAGTGGCACAAAGTGGCAATTGTTTGAGCTTGAAGAAAAGGGGGATGGTGCAGGAATGTAGAAAGAAGCCCATAACTCTTTCTTTTCCTCCACACTCTCTCATGCTTTTTTTGTCTCTCACTCTCTCATTCACTGTCCATCTCTTTCAAATCCCCCCCACCTACCCCTTTAACCCGCTCTATTATTCACTATTTCTTGTTCCCTCCCTCGCCATTACCCGACTCACTTTCTGTTTTCATTTGATTCCCCTGTGCCTGACCACTTGAGGTTTCCGATCAGGGCAAAGAACAGGCAAAGACTTTCCAAAATCCCACATGGCCCACTCAGCCTATGAGACTAATCGGTAAAAATATGATGGTAAATAAATAAAGAGAGCTTTGTTTTATTTAAAGGGGTTTAATATAGATCAGTTAGTCATGTAGACACAGATGACTTTAAGATAAAGAGAAAAGAAGGAGGATGCGACTTGAACCAACAACGAGTGTGCTGAGTGTTTAGACACCAACTCCTTCAAGTATGGCAAAAAAAAAAAAAAAAAAAAAAAAGTATGGCACTGTGGAAAATTTGCTTAGTCAAATTTTACGGGAGATTTGGAGGAGAAAGTTGAGACACCAAATTTAAAGCTGCAACCAGGAGGTGGACAGCTCAGCCTTGCTTACAATTACACCTACTAGCACCACTAAAGCTCAATCAACAACATTGTTTTTGACACCTCAGCTTTAGGCGGATAAAAAAAAAAGTTAATTTGAGAGCTTAAAAAGTGCTTGTAGGTGGATTTTGTTACCTTCAGCCAGAACCAGGCTTATGCATTTCCTAGCAACTACAGCTAAACAGATTTATTACACACCTGAAAATATTCTTCCGGTTCTCTTATGAGATAAGAAATGTGAAAATTAAACACAGTGATAGCCAGTAACTACCTCATACTAGGCATTCATGTGTGAAAACTTCAGCAGCATGTGTGAAGGAAGGGAAGAGGAGTACTTCTCCATCTATAGTTTCACAGTCGGTGTCAGTTACCGAGGCAGATTTATACTAGCTGTCAACAAACCTGCACCTCTACCACTGACACAGCCTTTCAGTGTTTTGTCTATCATGTCTCCTTTGACATGCGTCACTTTCTTTGTGCTTTCTGCCTTTATCAGATCTTTAAGTGCAATCTCTCAGGCATTACATTATCCAGATAGGTGAAGCAGTCTCTGTGACGGTCGATACTCCAGATCAGCCTAGTTAGCTCTTTATCGTCACCATCTAACATGCTGCAAATGCAGTTCTTTGTGCCAAAAAGCAAACAAAGTCCCAGCCTGGCAAGGCCGAGAACTAGGAGTCAAACTGCTGAACTTATCATTGAAAAGCATATATTTTGCAGCCTAAGCCACCATCACCAGTCAGTCTTAACCTGAGTGGTTGTAAATTAAACTAGCATTCAAAATGCTCTTAAAATTCTGTGAGAGCCTCGTATTATTGAACTGTCAGCATTTCAACAATTTAGGTGTACTAGGAGACGCAGTATGTGCAGAGAAAACTTTTATCGCATTAATTTTATGTTCTTTCTCTTTAAAGATTATTGAAGCTACTCTTTCATTCCTGACTAAGCTGCATAATTTACCATTAGGAGTCACTCCTCACTGTACCCATTAATAACGCTGATTTTGGCTACACACAGAGAATGTGCTGTCTGGGGTATTTTCTTGCACCAATAAAACATTTCTGCTCCTCTTTTAACCTTAGTCATCACAGCTTTTGTTTGTGCTGCTCTAGCTAACCAGTTGTGCTTTAACATCTTAACTCCAGTCAATCCAAATTGAATTATTCAGCGATTTGTTGTTATTCTGGCAGAGTCTTCTGGTTAATTTGTTTATCACAGACGCTGGTCTCCCAACCTTCCCCCCACAGCTCGCTCAGCAAGGCCAAAAAGACTTCATTTTGGCAAACCCCTAAGAGCTGGCTGATACTTGTCTTCACGAAGCTCCTCCTTTTACTCCCTTCTCCCTTCCAAGCTGCCAGGAAAACAGCCAGAACTGGCTGCTCAGATGACATAAGACCATCTTTATCATGTTGCTGGGACGCTCCTGATCTCTTCAGTTAGTCCCTGCTATGCTACAAGGTGATGTGAGTGCAGCGCTTCATGTGACTGCGTCGCTCTGCATTCAAGTAGCTTGTTTCAAACTTTTATTTCTCCATTGCTCTTTCTGGCAGTGCATGGTGAGTGCAGAGCATGCCCTCAGCCACAGAACAGCAGTGGCCAGTGGTTTTCTCAAACCCGGGCGGTTCCAGATAAACAACTGTCTCCTTTCTATCTAAGTCACTCTGATGCCCGTTTTGCAACTAGTTCCCAGGTTGTCTCCTCCAGAACTCATGTGCACAATTTTTCCTCAGTTGTAGAGATATCCTGGACAAGAGATAGAGGGGTCAGAGGGGAAGGAAAAGCCACAGCGCTGAAACGGCCAGTGGAACAGGGAAGCATGTTTTAGCAAGGCCACTCACCTTTCTTGTGACCGCTGGATCTAGATAACTCCTCAGCTTTTGGAGGTACGTGTGAGGCGGGTTTTTCACTTGGAATCGCTCCTGTAAAAAGGAACAAAAATACTGAAATGAGCAGGGGTGGGAGGAAACAAGACGAGAGGAAGAGGAGAACAAGAGCACAGGGCAGAAGCTAAACATCTGGACAGTTCTCGTGTAACAATAGTGGAAGTTATATTCACAGTTTCACAGTTTTGTTTGACAGAGCCACTTTGTTCATTCAGATGACTGCACACACACAGACACACACACCACAGCCTCACAAGTCTGAACTCATGGCTAGTAAACAGCAACCAGCCTTTATATGCAAAACAAATTTCACTGATGATCTTTTCATTAATTTCAGCGTGCTGTAAAGAGCTGCCTGCCTGAGAACTGTGGCCACACCTGGCTACATGAATGTTTAAGTCTCCCAAGTTCAACCAGCAAGACTTTTGACGCCAGACCATTATATACGATGCTCTAAATATATACGATACAGCAGATTAGTGCTGGATTTGGATCACTGTGTTGAGCAGGAAAGAGCGTTTGGATCAGGCTGAGTGCCGCATCGTAGCCCACACTGCATCAGTTTGAGACTGCAGGCCATATCACAGAAAGGAAAATGTGTTCTTCATGCAGTGCGGTCACATTTCTCCAGTGTTCTTCCTAATTTTGAATGCTCTGATCTTGTATAGATTTATAGATCGGGAGGTGATATAGATCGGCGGCTCGTTTCACTTACTAGCAAGAATATTTAAAAAGAAAAAAGAAAGAAAGTTACTGTCCAGCGTCAGATTCCCCAAAAAGAGGAGCGAGAATTTAGCAGGCAGTGACAAGAACTTGATCTCCCAGTGGCTTTCCTCTAACGGACAGCCATATCTCTTCAAACAAATGTAACAGGATACAGTGATTCTGATCTCGTTAAAGGTCAGCGACAGTTACAGGTTGGCCGTACATGTGTGCGAATTACTGGAACACATACACTTGCAAACCTCCCTCACTGGTAACCAAAAGCCATCCATATCACATGCTTTTATGCAAACAACTTCAAACTGTCAGCTTCATCAGCACAGTATTTGCTGTGCCGCTTTTGTCATGAATCACATCCTGGAAAGGTGTCCACCCTCCGCACACAGATACAGAGAACGGATCGACAACATCACATTTGTCACTGCCACAGGGTCTGTCGCATAAAAACAGGAAAGACGAGAGAGCTGTCAGGAAAAAGAGCCGGCTCTCAGCAGACAGCAACACGCAGGCGGACAGCTCTAAAGCTTGGAAGCTCGAGCTGGAGAGTCTGCAAAATAACGAGCGAACGGTACGGTGCAAATCATGACGAGCGCAAAGACCTGTGAGGTGTGTAAATACCTCACAAATATAAAAGTGTGAATTTATAAAGACCGGTGAAATCACAGTGAGCAAATATGTTTGGTATGTAGAGGAATATAAGCGGGTTTCAACATGCTACGTGGCAATGAAGAGTCCAGAATAGCAGGTTTAAGTTAAGTTTGAGCAGTGATCTTTACTTCCTGCTCTACATCTGAGAAACCTTTTAAAATTAGAGTTGCCAACCAGTTGTTGTACTCTCACAGCGACTCATCTATATGAACTACGCCTCTGTACAACGCTCCGATGGCTAGAAATAGATCACAACCACAGCATTCGACTGGGAAGAGTTGATCGTGCCGATCTCCCTCTTTGTACTCGGGATGTTTTAACCTTGCGTTCACCTCAAGAACAACCTCAACAATTTATCAATATTTCATAAATCCTCATAATTGCTGGAAAGAAAACATTTAATATTTCATCCGCAAGGGCTGTTTTCCAGAGGGGGTGTGTACCTGTCGTCTCTGCTTCTCTCTGTTGCCATGGTTACATTAAGGGCTTCACTGTAGCTATGACACAGAAAGTAACTTAGTCCCACAGCTGCCTGCAGTGTCATGGGTATAGGTTTATTTTGAAAACAAAAAATGAATAAAGAACTGGAAGAACTGGGTTAGCAATATTCTTTGATGTCAACAGTAAAACTGAGGAAAATGCATTATTTCATTCTATAACTTCAACCTAATACCAAACAAAGTGTAGGAAAGAGATGGAGCATACTTTCAAATGACTGATGTCCACCTTTATTGTCTGAGCAGGTTAAGCTTCTAAATTTGGTTTTCCAAATGTAACCTTTCTCATAAGAGAGAATTATATAACTAGATGTTATATCTGACAGGATTAAAAGCATTACCATAGTAAATCTATATTTAGATGAATTTACTGTGGTTTTTTCCTTGCTAATTTCAGTACCACACAAATTCATTGCTGTAACTTTCCTGCGCTGAAAATTAGTTTCCTTTCAGAACCGATTTTCTGGCTGGAAAAATTTCCACCATAGTTTTCCAGCTCAAAGCGGTCTGTCTCAAGGTTCCCATCCTCACAGAAAGGATAAGAAACTTTAAATTCACAATATAAAACGTTTATTATGAACATGAACTGTGGCGAGCATGTTCCCTTCTTCTGTGCGTGACCATCGAGAAGCCAAGACTGTCAGCAAAAATCACCGGGCAACGTTTAGCTTCAATGAAAGCGACTATTTTTACTTCAACTGTGACAGTTTGCAGTCAGCCCCATGAAGATCTCTGACTGCTGGTCAGCAGTCTGGTGGTTTCTCTCTGTTACAGTTCCTCTCAGGGTCAGTAACTATCAATACAGTTTTTGGTGGGTGGTGGTCTTGATCTTGTCTCTGTTTTTCTCCTCTGTTCAAGGAGGCAGAAAAACTTTCTGGCACAGAGGTTGCGGACTGAGTAGAGCGCTCAGACCACAGCTCATTGCACAACGTGCACCCTCTGTTATTTCCTACACGCAGCACTGACGCCAATAAGAGGCTGAGTTTTTTCAACTAGCTAAGTGATGTGCGCTCCCTGCTGTGCCACTTAACCCACTTGACCAAGGAAGCCAGGGTGGCGTGTAAAGATGGCAAAAGGCTTACTGGATAAAGGCAAGGCAATGGAGCATGAGTGTTGCGGTCACGACACACAGTGGGGTGGGACCTTCTCCTAGATTACACGCTCAGCTGACAGTCCAGACAGCACATATAACATCATTCTGTGTGAACCTTACCCAGATGTTTTCAGCATTTAAAATGATTTAGTAATTAAGCAGCTACAATCAATTAAATGTGACTTATGCAGCAGCTACATCGGATCACATCATTTAGATGAGTGGCTGATGCTCACCTGATCACAGATCAGTTCCCACTTCTTCTCATTGTCATACTGTCGCAAGAGCCGCGCTTTGTCTGGAGGAAGATTCATTGAGTTCTGAAAGAGAGAGAAAGGTCCCAGTTAATCAAAACGATGATCAATGTAATGAATAAATACCATCATTAATCCCAAACATAAAATCAAACTAAGAAACCTGTCATCATTGGTAAGATGCAAGCATCTATACACTATACTCTGCACCAACAACATCAGGGTGTCCGTGGCTCCCAAAGAGAGTAATTAAGAGATTGCAAGCTTAATGGACCTCTGACCTAACAGCTGGTTACGGGCTCTCTCGTTGCTAAACATAGCAATGAGCAGGCAACAGAAGAGTTACATTAGCCAAAGTGTGAGTGAGGATCATTAGGGAAAGGTCGCCAAAAATGTTTACATGTGCTCTTCCCTCCTGTTCATTTGGGATAATCCAGCTGTAAATGAAACTGACCCCTCCCTAAGGCGTCTTAGAGGTTTTACAAAAATGGGCCACAATATATAAACAGAAAACAAAAGGAAAGTTTAGAAGGAAACACAAAAAGTTCCACTCTGTTAAGAAGAAAATATTCTGTTCTGTAAACAAGATTGGACAAACAGCGCACAGAAAAAGATTTTCTATGATTAAGGAAATCTGACCATGAATTTGTTTTCCAACTAATATGTGTGTGTGTGTGTGTGTGTGTGTGTGTGTGTGTGTGTGTGTGTGTGTGTGTGTGTTAGTTTGAGCCTGTTGCTAAGTAGAATTTTTTTTACATTCCTTACAAGATTTTTGCCATCAGTCTACAAATAAAATATCAAGTCTTCCACTAACCAAACAGCTGATGGTTTATCTGTCTTGCCAGATACAGAAATCTGCTGAGGCAGGACAGGTAAACATCTAACCCTGCTTTCTAAGTTACTGCTATGACTCTTCAGCCAGTTATCCCAGGACAAGAAACGAAGGCGTAAGTACAGAAGTGAGTCTGAAGTAAAGGTGGATGCTCTGAACATCTTTCAGTATTTTGCTTTGAAACTTTTTTTTAAAGCTGTTCCTCTTTGATGAGGTTAAGCAAGTGATTTCCTGTGAAGAGCCTGTTGTTCAGTCACACCTAATGTGACCCATGTGTTGGCGAACACATTAAGACTGAAAATAAGCTTAGATCGTGCAAAAAAACACAACTCTTGCACAACTCTTTCTCTTTATCCGGTTTTACTTTATCGACATCTGCTTCATGTACGAACACCTCTGCAGCTGTCCAAAATGTTGCACTTTCCAGCATTATTCACCACACCCTCGTGTGGATTTAGAAAGGCTACAAACAATTATCTAGCGCTCCCAGTATGCTGCGCAAAGAACATGGAAACACAAGTGCGACCCAGCTGGATACTGGTTAACCAGCTATTCTTATAGAAATAAAACAGAAACACATTAAGAGCACAAAAATAGCATAGAGGTGTATAGCTAAACTGAGTGTTTCTGCAGCTTTCGGTCATAGAGAATACACAATAATACAGATGCACAATACAGATGTGTGAGAGAGAGCCATTCAGCAAAGAGCAGGGGAAAAAATTAGAAAACATAACCATTAGAGTTGAGGTTGTTTTTCCCATCCACACTGGTTGGGCTGCATCATCTATCAGAGCGGGTACCGCACTCAGCTTCTACTTTTCCTTGTTCTAACGTTTGAGTCTAAGGTTTATTTATTAGCACCCGGCGGCTCTTTTTTACTTCTCATCCGTAAATAATCTGCTCTTTCACGTGATTCGGTTTATTTTGAAAAGTCTCAACAGGATCTTGAGCTTTATTGTGAAAGGTTTATGTGGAACACGCGATGGTGTTACCGTCGTTGTTGCTAACCACAACGCTTAAAAACAGGGGCTTGTCCGTCTGTAGTGTGGTTATATAAAATATAAGAGAAAGAGAGAACTTTAAGAAATGAATATAGCCACTACAGTGACCATCAAAACGATGAAAAAACATTGCCGTAAAGAGTTTATTTTGCGACACCACGAAACAAACAATAGCGTAAAATGAAACAACAGCCCTACTTGCACCACCTATTATTTTTTTTGTTTTGCCTCCTAGAAGACAGACTTCAGCCAGCAGTGTTGGGGATCTTCTGAAAACTGATGGAAATATGAACATAGAAAAGTATCCTCAGAGTCTGATCCACCAAGTATCATCATCTGGAAAGCTTTTGATTTTTCAGCCTAACATTGATCCCAAACAGTGTCAGTGCAGTGAAACCCCGCATGGATAGAACAAACACGGAGTCAAACACTATCAGCCGTGGATTGGCCTCCCCAAACCATGGACCTCAACATTACTGAAACAACCTGTAATCATCTTGGTGACAAATGGAACGAAAGGCAGCCAACATCCAAAGCTCTGAATGTCTTTTAAGAAGCCTGGAGAACTATTCCTGAAGATGACTTAAATAAATTACAAGAAAGCTTGTGTAAGATAGTTCAGGCAGTGTTGAAGAATAAATGTGGTCATACTAGATATTGACTTTCAAACTTGCTAGAATTGCACAAACTATTTTCTCTTATATACTGTTATACACTCTTATATAAATTGTTCACCCCTTTCTCATTTTCCTGGCAAAATAGTAAAAAAAAAATAGGGGTGGCTAATGGATATGGTAAAAACTCAGGTTGTAGCCTGTAGATATTTAACTAAAGGAAATTGAATTAGTATTCTGCCGAAGCTTTGAGTCGAATGATCGCTGCTGTGCTGACTGCAGGGAATTGGGAGTCATAAGGGTTCTATTGACTCATTCTGGCTGCTGACCAGATGACTAGGCTTTGTATCCATTCGTCTTCCCTAAACACATTAAAATACAATCTGACGCCTGAGCGGACGGTCACATTAAGTGACAGAAAACCACCAGCGGGTTTACTATGTTACACACAGAAGTGCTTTTACATTTTGGAGAGAGAAACCTGAAGGAGGGTAGACTTTTACTTCTAAACGTCTACCTTGTTTTGTTTGGAATTAAGAGTACCTTTGGCCTGGGTGCTTGGGTGGTTTGGGTGGTTTGCTGAGTCGCTGTGGGTGCACTGAACTGCTTGGTGAGGCTCCAACTAAAGCAAAAGACCACTTCTACCAGCCTTCATTTCATCCCACTGCTAATGAGCTGTGACAAGCACTCAGCTCACTGGGTTACCCCATGTCTACAACCACACTGGTATCTGTGCAACTGTGTTATTAATGGGGTGCAGCTGAGGAGGGCTGGGCAGCTTTTAACCAACACCTGATGGCAGACCACCCTGACGAATACGCACCTAAATTTAACTGGTTAGTAAAACAGTAAAGCATAACAGAAATTTGAGACACAGGCAAACACGCTAAAAGGATGCACTCATTCATGCTGAAAATTAATAATAATCTGATATAAAATGGTGGCAAAGCCATTTTAAGTATTGGTAAAGCAGATGCGTGCAACCAGTGCAGCTGCAAGGAAGTTTAAATCCTAAAAAAGCACAATGAAAGGGACTTAGTCAACAAGACAATCCTGTTGGGAGACCCTGACAAAGCATCGGAGACTCCCTCCAGACGGCAACAAAACGCAAACGACAAGAGGGAGAAAAAAAAAAATAGTGGAATTCACTGTGCTAGATGACCATCCCCTCTCAGTGAAATGTGGGGTTTCAATGCTCTCCAGCCTCCCTTCATGCTGCCAAAGTCACATTTCATCTCCAAAGCAGCTGTCCCACATCTGTACAGTTACTGAGTGAGTTCCTTTAGAAACAAAGCTGTAGCCTGAACATGAATCCAGGTCATTAATAACTGTCAGTACTGTGGAGACAACGAGCCAGTATGTCGTGCTAAACTATGCCATATTTACTCAGATACAGGGGGCCAATTTTAGTGTAGCTCAACTTTAACAGTTGCTACTAATAACTTTATGCCAATGTTTAACTCACATTAGAACTTATTAGAGCCCACGTATCCTATCATTATCCAGCTTAAGTCATAAAAGAAGTAAAAATAGACTGCTGGCTCAAAGCCCACCAACCACCACTACCTACCAGGAGGTCTGCTCAGGCACAGCCTTCACAGCACAGCTGGCTAGAAAAGCAAACACACAGCCCACATGAAGGACCTGCTTCAGTCAGTAATGCTGCTACAAGATCTAAACTATATTGACACAACTGGCTAACTAACTACTTGCTTTGGAACGTGTCTAAAATGTAGTGTTTTGCACCTTTAGGTGTGCAAACATACACACACACAAACAAAACACACATTTTTATTTCCATTTTCTTAAAACACCCTGCAGGTCTTCAAATGTGTCACAGAACAAACTAGGAGTAAAACATATACTGTGAAGTATACATAAAAGTAGTTATAAACTTCATAACGTCTTTGATGGTAACTGCAGTTGAAACATAGATCTGGGATTAAGGAGAAGCACTTGAATTTTCTGTGACAGCCAACAAAAAAAATGATAAAGCACCAATTTTACATCAGATAGAATCCACAACCACATGTTCACATCATCACTCCACATGCTGCCTGCTGTGATCTCACATACCAAGCAATTTTGGCTTGAGCGAATGCAAACAAAAGAGCTCGATCCAACTAGGAAAATCAAGAAACCCTGGTAGACCACCTATTAAAGAAAACATCCACTTTCAGAACATGCTCCACTGCGTTTACTTGTGTTTACTACACAGTAACATGAGACAGAACCTGACAAAAGTGTGCCGTACATCACCTCACTGTCACCAGCTCTCCTCTCAGATATCTTTCAGCGCAGTGATTGGTTTCTCCTTGAGGATTTGGGTTGCCATGAGTTGGTAGCAAACCCACGCTCCCCTCTTTCTTCCTCTGCGTCTACCTTCTCCCTGCTAACGCACCACAATCCAGAAGAACTTAATCTCTGTGTTCAAACCAACAGATGCGGCATAACTGTTTTGTCAGCATTAATGAAACTAATGACCTTAATAGAAGACCCGTCTTTCTGCTGTAAACAACCAATTTGCATCATTCAAAGCCACGTTCCGACCTCTAATCAATTGCTTTTCGCTAAAACGTCTCACTTGTCTTTTTAAATGAGCAGACTGATGCCACGCTGCGTGCCACAACAAGAAAACCTCACATTGCATCAGTTATTAAAAACTAGTCAGAGCAATAATCCTCAAATTGCTCAACGCTACGGAAATGACTGGATGCTGTACTGGTCTCTCCCAATGCTTGCTTCATCAAATGCTGGGGTGTTTTGTTTCTGAGGCATTTACAAATTTATATTGAGGTTAATGCTGCGCTTCAGGCTAGTGTGAGTTGTAAAACACCATCCCTATGAGTATTAATATGTGACGGCAAAACTGCATAATAAATGATTCACTTCACTTCTTGCTTTTCACGTTAACCTTCAGGGGAGCGGAGGAGCCCCGCAGCTCAGGCAGAATCGAAATCTGTCATATTCATAATGGAGTGTCAGCGTGGATCTGTAATCCCTGGCGTTCTTTGGGGGCACAGGTGTCCCCTGTCTGTCCTCAGATTAGCTTTGTAATCCCCAGGACCCCCCTGACCTGACAGTAGCGTTTGTGTTTGTGAAGCTGTTCACTAGAATGCCTCTTGACCACTCGGTGAGTCAAATGTTTTTGCCTCTCGTTTTACACATTCCAACGACATTTCATCCATTTACCTCACTGCGCTCACCGATAACATGACATACTGGACTTAGCAGACCATCTGTCAGCTTCACACTCTCTAACAAGAGTGGGTACTCGCTATTCTCATTTTATCCACGCTGCTCACAATGCCATCAAAGTGCCTTCAGCAAGCCTCGCCACAAATGCAGCGAAACGCAGAAGAAGTCAAATGATCGATGTTGAAATCGGAGCCCAACAGCTTTGTTCAATTTTAAAGCATGACACAGAAAAAAAAATCTATAACACTTTGTGGGTAAAATACACAAAATATTGCAAAAATATGTTTAAGTTGTGGATTAAAAAGAAAGGAAAAAAACTGTGGCTTGAGTGCTGGATGCTATCCAAATTCCGGAAACATCATGGAGGTGGTGTGGAACAGCAGGAAGCTATCCAAATAAAACAAGTGATACATGAACACAGAGGCGCTCTGGCCAGACCAGATGTTGTGAGGTTGCAAAAGTGACTGGACTGAGGTGGAGTCCACGTTCCAGAGCGAATATGAACCCGAAATGTTGTTTGTTCAAAACAGTTAATAAAAAATGGCTCGGCTGAGTTAAAAATGATGAGAAAAATTAGTTTACATGGATTATAATATTTAAAAGAACCTTTTAAATCTTCCTCCTGTGGCAGGAAATCTTCAATGAAATGAAAAAGAAGCCGGATGATTTAATACTACTGCTCAATAATAGCATTTAATTTGTCCTTTATTAACACAAGCCTGACAAATACAACCAGCTTAGTGCCTAACTGTAAGCTGTGACAATGATGGCCACATTTGTGTCACTGTGTCGCATTTAGATCTGTAATAAAGTAAAAGTATTCAGCATCCTGTTTTATGTGTGCATTTGGGTGGGTGGGGGTTGTTTTTTATCCTGTTATACACACTTATTCATTAGTCACAAGAGTGGAATTCAAAGGTTAAATGCAATAACGAAACTGATTACATACAAACTTCACAAGAAAAAGTGATAAAATAAAAAGCCTTTGAAATGGCTTCCATGATGTCACCCGCACGCACTGATGGCAGGCATGACGTAACCTGAGAGCTGAGTGCTTTCGCTTTATTTTCACTGGAAAACCAGGAAGCTTTACCGTTGCTTCGAAAGAATTACTGTCCCCTAGTTTGCAGTTTCAACGCCTTTATGTGGCACTGCAGCTAAAACATTACTTTCCTGCTCTGTGACACTTCTGGAAGGCGTGCAAACATTTCTGACAGAATCATGATTACCTCCCCCACAAAAAAACCCCCAAACACACCTGTAAATTTTGACCCTCCAATCCCACCCTGTCTAAACCGGCATCCCTCAAACGCCAAAGAGCCGTACACTCACTTTTTCTAACGAGACGATAGAGGCACTCTGAACAGCAGGTGCCCGCCACAAAAGTACACTTTTGCATGGGAGCTTGAAACCACATGATTACTGAGCACAGAGCTGCTTTTATGGTATAAAAAAAGGGCTGCAAGTGGCATCCCTGTCGAGCACACGGACACGGTGCCTGCAGACTTAACAGTGTGGATCAAACTGTTCAAAGCTGAAACATCTGAACACCAGCGTCAGTGATCACAGGTATTATTCAAACCTGTTCAACTGTCCCATGGTGAGCATCTTAATACAAGATTTTCATAGGAGAGGAAAATTGCCTGCTCACCTGAATTTGAAGGATTCAATCTATTATTATATATTATAGATTTATTTTATAGGTGCATAAAATTATTTACCATTTGTTGGTAACGTGTTTTTTTTTAACGAAAAAGCAATCTGAAGCTTCTACTGTAGGAAAGAAACAAAACTGATGTCTTGCCAATTTCCTATCTCTGTTTTTGAGATTTACTGGAAGCGCTTGAGTTGGTACTGAATCCAAATCATAACCCCGGATAGGCTGGTGCTTCTCTGTAGCTACTTGTAAAGAGTCTAGAGTAAAAGGCAAATCTTCTGTCCAATAAAACCTGAAACAGCAGACTGCCACATTGTCTTCAGGTCTAATGGAGTCCATTCAAATTCAACAGCACCTCCCATTCTGCTCCGCAGATGTTAATTCTGGCAAGTTGCTACCCGACAGAACCTGCCTTTTTTACTGTGGCCATTTCAAAAGCAGCTTATGTCTCACAAAGAATAAAATAATAAAAACGTACTAAAATAAAAGCCTGAAAAAGAATGTTAAAGCTAACTTTTGAGACAAAGTGTTACATCACATCACAACTGAGGACAAAAATTAAGCTCAAGGCCCAGGATTGACAAGTGTCAATCCCAGAGGATAAAGTGTATCCTTGTCATAATGACACTAATAACTGATGAATTTGCTGGAAGTTTTAGATAAAACTCAACATCATTAACATTAACTAATTCTTAAGAGGTCACAACAAAACACCCACTCTTATGCAGAACTTTGACAGACCAAGCAGAATGTCTTTCTAGTGCAGCTGCCACCTTGGAGCCTGGACAGATCCTGACCATAATGCACTTCTCAAAAGAGCTGCAACTCTGTTGCTCTTTTGTGTGAATTTTGGACTGGTCCTGGCAATGGACTGTTACCCACATGAAAGGATCAGACTGGTCTTTTTAAGACTCCATCATCATACACCTGCAGGAAGAATTACACCAAATATAACTATGGATGGCCAAGTCTAAACAATGACTCCAGGCTGATGTCAAAACTCCCAGGGACATTTTCTTTTCCTCTTAACACAGTTGCTAGCTGGCATTCAACATTTCATTGATGCCAAACAAAGTGTTCGGCTGCTTTATTAGTCCACAACCACGCAACTGAAACTTGATTCAGCAGGTAAACAAAAGCAAAGTAAAATCAAAACAAAGTCCAGCTGACAGGTTTAAAGATTATTCTAGAGTCAATGATTTCCTTTGGGTTTATGTGCCACCCACATAGTGGAGTAGAAAACCGAACCCCCGAATGTGCACATGTCAAAACTGAAGTTAGACCAACGATACTGATTGGACCCTCAGTAGTTTCAACTGGGTGGTGACTGCACACAGCTGAGAGACTTTTTCTCACATAATCAGCTGAGCCTCTGCCAGCCAGGCAAGATGCCTCCAGGCTATGCTTTGGGATCTTGAGCAGCACATTATCGCTTCACACCGCAGTACCTCACATCCCCTCTGAGATTTCACAGGCCAGAGCGTTGGTTGCAGGATTTCATTGCTCCCTGAGCATAACATCCTCAGTGCTGTTCTGGCTAATTGGTGGGTGAGTATCCTGGGGATCCAGCACAGCAGAAACCGATACAAACACACACACGCTTAGAAACGGGTATGTGTGGAGGCCTCTCGTGGCCTGCCGGCTCTGGGTCCAGTGCCAGGCTCCGTCTTGGGCTTCACACAGAATAAAGAGCAGCTCTGTCTGGTGGTCCTGACGCACGGGATTCAGCCACTGCTCATCCTCTGCACCACAGACAAAACCCACTGTTCTATTTTATTAATGAAGAAGAGTCAACGTGGAAAAACCTAAGAGGTTTAGCTTAGTCACTTCCTGGGTTTCATGTAGCACTGTGTGAGATGCAGGGCTCAGTGTCTTCGCACATTTGAATGACATTCTAACAAAAAGCCAATTTGCATATTACCACCAATGCACTTTGGATACACCTTACCCTGGGAAGTACCAGAAAGCGTTTTCCAGGTAAAAACCCACTCTGGACCTGCCGATGTGACAGATTAGACTTCATTTAAACATGAGGGCTACTCTTGTGATTAATCTGCTGGAGTGGATTTCAGATGCGGTACCTCACAGCAGAAATAACAGCAGATTGTGGTGCGTCGCAGCCTTTAAACAAAGCAGCTTAGACGTAATCTGGGCAGACTACTGAGAAGAGCAACAACAGCATCCAAGCTACAGTCCCCCCCCATATGGCATTTAAACAAGTAATGACTCTGAACTTCTCTGTCTCCATGACAGCAGGCACGATACTCAGAGATTCAACTCGACGGTCTCCTGGATGTGGGTGCAATCTAATTTGATTGTCAACTCTGTGGTTAGCTGAGGCAGAAGAGCAGACATGAGGCCTTGGCTGCATTCCTGTTACAGAGTCATTTTCCTTTGGTTCAGTGTGAAGCATATAGACTGACTAATACTGTACATGTGACTCCCAAAGACCGACTGTAATCATTTCACGTGCTTTCAGCTATTGTGCACTTATAAGCCAAGAAACATGTTAAAAATGCCGTTCAGAAATTTTGTCTGGATCTGGCAAGTGCATGGTTAACTGAACAGCAGCACACTGACATGACAGAACTGTGCCGTGCAGATTAGACATCAAGAGGGCTCACTCATGATCATGTGGAACTCATCTGTGGTTGACTTATGTTACCAATACTACGACAACAAGCGAGCAAAGATGCTTTAAAAGAACCAGCAACAATGAGGAGTCATAGAAAGCAGAGAGCCTTGGCATACAAACAAATTCCTATTTATGTCTCTATGACAATCTGCGCCGTCTAAACAAAGATTATTTGGGTTTAATCTCCTTCTGACTGAAGGCCAAGGCTGC
Organism: Rhamphochromis longiceps; assembly: GCF_057381845.1. Lineage (NCBI taxonomy): Eukaryota > Metazoa > Chordata > Actinopteri > Cichliformes > Cichlidae > Rhamphochromis > Rhamphochromis longiceps. Next base: position 25,383,610 of record NC_140572.1, read on the forward strand.
ATGTGAATCAGGCAGTCCGATCACAGCAGAGGCCTCAGATTACTATTAGCTCAAGTCTGTTTCAGAGATCAGTTCTTGGCCTAATGAGCCACTTCACTGGGAGCTTTTCATTTGGTAGAAACTGCAGACTCCACCAGAGGCAAGCCACTTGTATGACAATCACACACAGTGAGAGCAAACAACCATATCTAAGGAAGGTGGGTTGAAATTTAACTTACTACAGCTTTGAAGGAGCTGAAGGCAGTTAAAACTACATCAGTATAAGTTAGGGTTAGCTCACTGAGCACAGGCAAAGGTTATAGTTTCTATTATTTCTTTGGGTCTTAAATACAAACTTTCAACTATTTTAATGAGATAAATGCGATAAGTACAAAAAAACAACAACAAGATATTACAACGGCCAAGAAGTGGGGACTTCTAAGTATAATTTAGATTGGCACATGTACACAAATCATTAACTACAGACATAATATGGTGATAAACTTTAACAACACTGAATTTTGCATTGATCTTAACAGTTTATTCTTGACCTTGGAAACATTTTTGCTAAAACAATCTCCAGTGAAGGACCATTTAATGGCATTGACACATTAACTCATCTTGTGGACTGTGCCAAGATCCTGGACTTCCTGGATCTTCTAGCATTCAGTGGGTAGTTTAACAGAACACCGTGACACCAGTTCCTGTACAACACAAGTCAACATTACTTGTGCAGCTACACAAAATCTTTACTGTAGAAACTAGGTTAATTTTACATGTGTGGTTACACACAGATGCAGTCTGCTCAGATGATTTGAGTCACGAGTTCATATTTGAAAAGCTTTTCACATCACACACCGTGCAAATTTTAATAGAGTGTAGTTCTGTGCAAAACTCTTGTCACCCTTCATTTCTCTTTATATTTTGCTTCCAAGGCTCTAGACTTTCATGTAATTTTTAAGTGCTCTTGAGCAACAGTTCTCCACGCTTGCTGAAAGTTTTTCTCTGGACATTAACTGCTATTTTACTCGGTCTGTTGCAAAAGCATATGTCCTCATTTCTTTAATTGAATTCATGAAAAATGCCAACGATAACACATGAAAGGGTGGTTTTAACGCAGATACTCATAAGGAAGAAAAAACAGAGTAAAGGCTGAGTTATGAAAAATTACACTAGAACTGGACTAAGAATCGGTGGCAACAGGTCTTATTTAGTGATGAATCAAAATTTGTAATCTTTGGATCAAAGTGTCATCATGTGTACGGAGGAGCTCAGAACAATGGATAGAAAAAAAATAAATGATGGAGCAGTATCAGTCGTGGATTGACCTCCTCAGAGCCAACACCTCAGCATTATTGAAGCAGTGACAGAGACAATGAGGAAAGGCAACCAGCATCCAAAGAAGAGCTTTGAATGTCCTTCAAGAAGCCTGGAGAACTAATCCTGAAGACTAATACATAAAGAAATTACAACAAGTGATGGTCAACCTCATTAGAATAGTACAAACTCTGTTTTTGCCTTATATGTTTTGTTTTTAATCTTTCATGTTTGCACACTTTAATAAATCACTGTCTATTTCCCATTTTCCTGACAAAATATCATGAAATGAGAGGCAACTCAAGACTATTGCAAAGAACTATATGTCCTCGATTAAAAAGAAAAAAACAAATACAAAGCTGTGGACAACTTGAATTAGAGCTGGGCGATATATCGAGTTTTTAAAACATATCGATATATTTTTATACGAGATATAAGATGTGACAATATCCTTTATATCGATATAGTCTATGTTACGTTATAATTATAGTTGTGGAGCCGCAAGTTTGCCTCTCTTTCGTCCACTTTTGTCTCTACGCAACGTTACTCCGCCTCGCCTTCACTGAAGACAACTCCCCCTCCTACCCCATCGCTTCACGTGCAGGCAGCGACAAGACGGACACGGCAAATCTCCGTTAACGAGTTACTGCGCATCGCCCCATGCGTGGGGCTGGACGGCGTCAACGTGCTAACGAGCTAAACATGCTAACGAGCTAACCGCGCTAACGAGCTAACCGCGCTAACCCTAAAATCCTTTCATTCTCTCAAAAGTTGATAGCGCGCCTTATGTATGAATTCTGGTTGTGCTTGGTGGCCGCGAACCGATTTTATGTGGTACACGGCGTTCAGCAATCTGTCAAAAATGTTTGAGTACGACTTTGGTAAGCTACGGAGCTGCACCGCTTGATAGATTGTCGGCGCATTACGGCTACCGAGGAGCTTCGCGGAGTGATACGTACTGTGCATCAACGTAATATTACCGTATTGTGTGTGTATAAGGACCATAAATGGCACCTGTAAGAGACGTGGTTATGAAGCGGATTTCAAACTCCAGGCTATCAGTCACACAGTAAAACTTGGGAACAGAGCAGCTGTGAAATCTGTCTGTCTTTGTTATTACGCTCAGCGTCTTTTAGTTTACATTTTGACTGCACAATTGTGAGCTCTTTGTTTAGCACAAAAACAACCTTGTTTTCTTTTATTTATGGAGCATTATTATTTAATGAATGCTCATAATTTAATTTTGAGTAATTTTTCATGTACATCTGTGCTGTATGTTAATAAAAGTGCCTGTGTGACATCTGGGACACAGCTTTGACTAAGAACTCTTTTTGTTCTTACTTTATGGCTTAAAAAAAATATCGAGATATATATCTTATATCGCCATCCAGCTAAAAAATATCGAGATATGAATTTTGGGTCATATCGCCCAGCCCTAACTTGAATGTGGTTACATACTGTGCAAGCCTTTAATCCAAATGGTTCCCTGCTGTGATCCAAAGCTTGCCTGTTGATCAAATCTATTAAAAGTGGCAAGTAAACAGTCCTGCAGCTATTATTTGACCAATCTGGTGTCAATATGCAACAAGAAGACTAATATCATCATGTCCAAAAGCAGTCATTTAGTTATAGTTTACATAACTGATAAGGGGAAACCAGCCAATCAGATCGATAAAACTTTATGGGTGACTAACAAGGGGCTAAATGGCCCACTTAAATCTTGATCAGCTCTGAAGGCCTCTGTTATGTCAGGACACAAAGCAGAGCGAGGGGAATCATCCTAATCGTTTGCCACTCAAACTGAAGTGAGGTGATCAGAGTCACGTAGTGCCACTTGATAGTGCCAACTGCCATGAGCCACAGCTGAGACACATTAGGGTTTAAACGGCAGTAACTAACACTAAATGCTGTGATTATAGCACTAAGTTCTTTTAATGCTGGAGGGCTTCCATCCCACCAAGAGATGAGGCATCATGCTGGCAGCAAGGAAGAGGAGGGGAGTCAGCGGGGGAGTTCCTGACATGGTATGAGGACGGGCGTTTCAGATAGCCATCCTAAGAAATTTTAGACTTAAATAGTTTGATTAGGGCGGGGGTTTGTATCCTGGGAAGCGTAATAATGATGAGTTTTATAATCAACAAACTAAATTTTCTAGATCCCAACTGTTTTGCTATTTCTCATTTGAGAGGGGAATTCCTAATGCTTGTAAAATGTAGGAAGTAGGTGGTTCTAGTAGCAGATGTGATTAAGAAAAGGGCCTAAATCCCTCGGCAGTGTGACGTCAAACCTCTCTCTCCGTGCTGCCTCCAGGACAGAAAGGGATTCACCAGTGTCTGACAAGCAGCAATCACACCCCAACACAGCACAGTGAATTGACTTCCACCTAAACTGCTTTTTTGTGATGTGCTTACAGGCTAAACGATCTGCCCCGCCACCACTAACATAACAAAAATGCTCTGTAGCGAGTTGGAAAAAAAAAAAGACAAGCTCGAAATGAAAAACCTTCTCCTCGTCTCCGTGACGAGTGCACGACGATGCAGTGATAAGAACCGGCTTGCTCAAGTCAAATTCCTTCTCCTAAAGCAGTTAATGTGTATGAGGGCGCGAGGCCAGGCGACAATCACGTTTGACCCACATTTTGCCGGCTCTCAAATTTCACCTCACTGTTCCTCTGTGCAGGTTTTGATTCACTGACTGGGGCACAAAGCTGGAGAGCAGAAAGTCATGTGTTACTCTGTGATGGCTTAAATAAATAAAATTGTCCAAGAAGATGGTAAATAACACTTTAGTACACCAGTACACCAAGAAATGAGCAACACATCTGGCCAATCAAAACCTATTATATACAAACCTTTTGTGAATCCCTGCAACACAGTCAGTATCTTGATCAACTGTTTAGAACTTTTTGCATGGAGGACTCTTTATGTTGGTGCCCAGGTAAGGTAACTGTTGACAGATCCACTGCCTGCCTATGATGTGACAGATGTTTCAAAGGACCTGACATGCCAGGCACTTAAAGCTTCAATGGGGAGCTTGTGTCTGGACTCATAAAGTTACCAGTGTAGGTGTCTCATGCATATACTTGTGGAAGTGCTACAATATTAACATTTTATCTTTTTTTTTTAAATTTATTTATTTATAGGGCCAAAACGTAGTGTCTGATCTATTTCAGGACTATGTGGTAAAAAGTGTAAAAGCTGACTCAGATACTTGTTGAATCAAAAAGAAAGAAGGTATCAATAAATTCCCAGTCCTGCTACAACTTCATCGCTACTTTGATTACGGTTTAAAAAACACACACAACAAAGTTTAGAAGTTTTGTCAAGGTCAAAAAACGTCATATCAGAGGAACAGATGCAGATCTTGTGCAAATAAACAAACACTTTTCTGTTTGGAATGACTTTTTTTTTTTTTACTGAGCAACAAAGAGAGGATCGGGGCGTGCAGGACGAGAAACAGAGGGTCCAACCTACACACACAGCTGTCCCGTCCCGGGGCACCGGAGCATGGAGGGAACAAAGAGAAGACAGATGCAAACGACTTTTTTCTTACCAAAACGATTGCAAATCTCTCCTCCAGTTCACCTGCGTCTGGCATGGGGAGTTTCAGGGGCATGTTGTGTCCCCTGAGATCAGTGTGGTGGTCCATGCTCCCTGCGTTCCCCATGATTCCTCTTTTGACCAGAAACCCCAACTTTTTCCCCTCTTAGTCCACTTGAGAAAAAAACAAAACAAAAAAAAACTCTGCACGGCGATAAAAAGGGGAAATATCCGCACGCTCTTCGCTTTGCTCAGTCGCCCTGGCAGGATCCTCGCAGGTTTATCCAGATCACTTCTTCTTCTTCTTCAACATAAAGCACATGTGAGGGAAGTAACATAATGCGACGGGTCCGAGCGCAAGCGGCGGCGGCGGCAGAGGAGTCCCTGATGAAACATTTTCACGGCAAAGGGAAGAAACCTGGAAACGTGACTCCTCTTACTCACTCGGACCTTTTCTATGCAGTTATCCGTATCTTGCACAATTTCGGCTCCACTCCCAGCCGGTAGTAATGACGACGAGCATGATTCACGATTACTGCAACCCTATCTGTTACTTAGTAGTGACTGAGTGAGTGAGCGGGTCCGGCTTTCCTAATCCCTCCACTGCTGACCAGCTAGTTAAGGAGGAGGGGGTGTCCACACGCTCACACACACTTGGACACACTCGCAGCCTGCGCGCACACTCTCATCCCTCTTTTACAATGAGTCCTTTCAGGGGGGCGAGCCTCCCACTTCTTCTTGGGGCGTAGCTCCCAAAGCCGTAGCTAAGGAGATGCTCGGTGTTGCATTGTGGTACTTTGAGTCCAGAGTCAGGGGCCAGTAATCAAGGGACGCCCTCGTGCAAAAGAAGAGCGAGTGCAGGGACTCTGTGAAGTGAATCCATCCTTCTTACGGTGTGTTTTTCACTTTTTGTGTAGATAAACTTAATTTGTTATATAATATCCTGCCAAACTCTGTCACAATGACTTCATTAGTCAAGCGTTTTCTACACATGTATGATTATCAGTTTTGAGCTTAACCAGTTATCATATTGAACAATGTTTTCCAAAAACAGCACATGAGTGTAATAAATCAGTAACTCCAGGCATCATAAGTAGTCACAATGAGATAAGGCTATTTTAATTTACACCTATTTCTAAATTTTGACCATGACTATTTGAGGGAAAAGATTTGCACACAATGACCTTTTCCCTCAGAACAGTCATTTATTAGACAATATTTATTGGCTGAAAATGTGCAAACCAATCACTGCGGTCAAAGCAACAAACACAGACAGGTGTTTTTAATTGTGTGTACTTTTCTATAGCAACAGCAAACTTATAACTTATAACTTTTAACAGGAAGCGATCTCCAGCAGAATCAGGCTCCGGGTGGGACAGCTATGTGGTGGAAAAGAGAGACCTCTAAAAAACGGGACAAATGACAGCTAAACAAAGATGCGAGGAAAGTTAATAATGGATGGATGGAGAAGTGCCCAGTGCATCAGGCAAAGTCCCTCAATGTGACTAAGGGGTGGTTCAGGATCATAACATCCGACCCAAACTATAAGCTTGATCAAAATGGTTTATCAGCTATTTCAAACATTTCCCCCCCAATGAACTTACATTTTAAAAAACTAACTCTTGAACCTCTTGAACATTGGATTCAGTGTAAAATGTGATGATCAACATTCAGTGACAGTAGTAGCAGTCTGCTCAGTTGTGACACCTTAACATTTGTGTAATAAACATATATACATATATTTCTGTATTATACTAAGTACATATTCAGTGGTGAAGGGCAGTCAACATCCACTGTAGAGTTCCTATCAGATCCAGTCTGTTTTTGTTTTTAAACATATTAGGATCTTCAACATGGCTTAAAATGAAATCTGATGCGGTCAGGGTGGAGACCACATTACGCACAACTGGGTGACATCAGCATGCAACCTTTTGGAGAAAATCCAGAGGTTCTCCAGATGCACAGTGCTTTCATTCAGCCTGCTTGACTGACCGAGTAGGGGAGGGTGTCATATATGAGGTTACTTGGCTGCAAACACCAAGGATGCAAAGCACAGCTGACTGACCTCATTCGCTCATTACGTGTTTAAAGTTGAGTATTGTTATTTTGCTCTGTAAGAACCCCTCCCCCCTGCACTGGCTTATTCAAAAGCCATTTATGCTCATTTTGATGTCTGAAGATACTAATTTACCAACAAATTTATTTCATACACCAATTCAACTGCTCAATAACACAAATAGCTTGTCATATGGCAGCTCAGTGCATTTAGACATGTTGACACGGTCAAGGTGATCTGCTGAAGTTTAAACTGAGCATCAGAATTAGTGCCAGGCGGCCTAGTGAGCGGCAGTTCTCTGGGTGAAAATGCCTTGTTGATGTTGAGGTCAGAGGAGAACGATTAGACTGCTTTGAGCTAATATTACAACCAAGGTACACAGAAGAGCATCTCCGTACACACAATACGTAGAACCAGTAGCAGAAGACCACACCGGGTGCTACTCTTGTAAGCTAAGAGGAAAATGATGCTGTATTTTGCATAGACTTACCAAAACTGGACAACAGAAGATTGGAAAAACATTGCCTGGTCTGAAAAGTCTTGATTTCTGCTGCAACTTTTAATGGTTGGATGGTAGAACCAGAATCTGGTGTAAACCTGTGAAAACATGGAGCCATCCTGCCTTGTATCAACGGTTCAAACTGGTGGTGTAATTTTGTTTGAGATATTTTCTTTGTATGCTTTTACAGACTTTTGGGGCTCCATGTTTTTTTTATGGCAATATAAATAACAACGATAATAATGTCAACATAATTTAACTTTGAATCTTGCATTTGTTCTCTGAAAATTGTTTCTTTTTCTCTACATAAATCTAAATGTGCAGCTCACTCTATAATCCACCTATTATCTCAGACAATAAACAGCCTTTACTTTACAATGATCAGCACATGACACGAGCTCAACAATGACTTAACATTAAAACAATGACAACAACACTGTGTGTCGATTAAGTGCAGTGTCAAACAAATGAGGTTGTGTGCTGAAATAACAAGCGTTCCTGACACAGCGGACGGTGACACAGCAGCAATAAAAACAAACAGTGAGGAAGACTGTTTCATTCTTACCCCTCAAAGTAAATAATGGTTTCATTTTTAGTAGATATAGAATGTGCAGAAAGGTGATTAACATAAGCTTAATTAAAATAAACAACAGATAATTTTTCTTTTACTCATTTAATCAACAGCACCTCAGTTTTCTACCTAACACAAATTGCTGAATATTCTTCCAAAGATTGTACATTAGATGCCAGCAGGATGTTGCATGTATGGGTGGAGGCGGCATCTTGCAGCTGCATTTCTGAAAAATCCTGGGGGGGGTGGTATGATGGCCTCAGATATGTCCATGAGGAAATATAAAATGCAAAAGAGGTGCCAAAAATAAAAGCAGCACAATCACGCCAGTGTGTGAGGAATCTCACAGGGAGTTCACTTGGCTGCTCAGTTTAGTAACATCTGTGAAATCAAGCTCTCTTAAAAGGAGACTCATGAAGTTATAGCCTTCATAAGGCTCGAGTAGATTAACAAATGTGTCTTTGTATTTTAACTTATGGCGCTGGAGGGTGCAGTGATTGAATCAAGTACCAACAGATCGTAAGGATAATGGTGCCATCTAGTGTATATTGCTTCCTACTCTGGAGCAGATTAAGACAAAGCTAAATGTCCACAACCCTTTAAAGGAAGACTAAATAACCTGATCATTATGGTTAATGGTCAGGGGTACCAAACATATGGGCCAGGGGCCAGAAGTAGCCTGCCAAGGACTCAAATCTGGGCCACAGGACACCTTTCAAAAATAAAGAAAAAAAAGAAAAAGTGGCCACTTGAGGGCAGTTTTGGGACTTGACTATATTTAAGTTTAACAGCTTTTCCTACTGACATGCAGACAACACCAAAGTAAATAATTTCTATTCACCCCCCCCCCCCCCCCAAATCTACAATAGAAAATTCTATTGTTATGGTGGGTCCGCATGAGAAAAACAAAACAAAACATTAAATGTAATGAGTTTTTTTAAAAGTAGTATTTTTTTTATTTTTATTTTTTTAAATAGTAAAAGCTTATTACAGTAGAGTGGGTAATGAGCTACCAGAGGTTTCTGTAAATTTTCATATTTATTTCTTAGAATTTAAGCCCAAAGAATCATGCTGGCAGATTTCTTTGACCTGGCCTTGTGAAGTCTTTCCAAGCTCCTTAGACTACGATGACCTAACATATTTACTTCCCATCATAACCAGTGTCCAGGATACTTATTTTCACATGTAGTTTGACGAGGAAGAACCACAGATATATAAAAAAAATAAAATACCCAACACATCATTGTATTTAGAAAATCAGGCACGTTTCTTTGCCCGCTATTTTAAATGAGTTCCTGTTTATGCCAAAGATGTAAATATTTTACACCCGCTCTGCACTGGCAACTAAAGACTTTACAGTACTCTGACACAAATGAAAGCCAACAGGGTTCAGGCAGCTGAGTATCAAACTATATTTATTGTATACAGTATAAGGACAAAAAAAAAATTAAAGAAAAAGAACATTTGCCAACATCACCATGCAAATCTAAAATGTTTAAATTTGAAACGCAGGTGAAAATGAACAAGAACAAAAAAGGTTCCATCAACACACAAGCATAAAACAACGTTAATGTTTGGATAGACTTTTTACAAACGTATTCAAATTGGCAACATGTCATGTATGTATGTATGTATGTATACAATGAGTGAAATACTTATTCTTGGATGAGATAAAATGTCTCTGATAAAAGGTGAGGAGTTTTTCCCCTTTTAAAGTCCTGGACAGGCATAAAATCAACTTTACACATGAAAACAACCGTTTTTCTGCTGTGCAATACCACCAACCACTGAGTTACAATAACTTTTACATCTACATTTTTATATTAGTCAAACCCTTTTATAAAAAGAAACCTTTTCATTTAGCATTTTTGGTCCAAGAACCTTACTGTACTACCAGTCAGATAAATCCACTTTGAAGGTAACAGTATTGAGGTAAACCATCCATAATGACGCTTTCCAAGCACAAGTATTTCTCCTGTTGAAGATAAACTGTGCATGGACAGATTATTTCTAAATGTTCTTTTAAAAACGCGACTAAAATCTACATGAGAATAATGTCACAAAATCTCCCATCTATGAACAGATCACTACTGACTATCCCAGCAGCATTCCTCATAAGTACATGAATATTTAAATAGTCAAGTCCATCCTGAATATGAATTCTTACCATTATCTGGAAAAAAATTAAACAAATATCAAGAAACAGAAAAGAAAGCATGTCATTTAGCTTACTCAGACAGCTGAACATCACAAAAACCCCACAATGGTCCCGTCATTACAAACCATAATATGAGATGTACTCTGTCCATATGAATTTCAAATCGGTTTTGGTGAATAAAACATTAAGTTACCTAATCTCAAAGTCTGTATTTGGCCCCAAATGATCATTATTATCCTTTTTATTTTTTGTTGTGTGAAGTCTTTCATTTAGGGAAGCACAGTCGATAAACCTAATAGAAAAATAAAACTGAATTGAAAAGGAGAAACAAAACAAAACAAAAAATTGTTGACTCTTTCCACTTAACAGACTCCTCCCGTCTGTTGCTGAAATACATCAATAGTGTCTTCATCCTCCATCTCCAGCTGCAACAAAGACACGTGCACATTAGTCTCTCAGACCATGTCTTGACAGGAAGTTTTCAGTAATGCTAATAATATCATGTAGGCAGGTTTCCCTGCCTAAATTACCACTTTTAAATTACCATGTTAGGACTGTTTTGTTTGTCTGTCTTATCCCTGAGGTGTAATATATATTATTAGAGTTAAAATGAACACTGACAATTTGGTGCACAAAAAGAGCTTTCTGAAATAAACAAAATTTACACGTATTTTGTACCCTGTATGTGTAAAGCACAACTAATATTGGACAATGTTTCCCCGAAAGGTCACTGCAGACACTGGACTTTTACCATAATTCCACTTTTTTTTTTTGATAGGTTTGAGGTCGTTGCACTTTGAAATGATTTCTACTGAACAATCCTGAGGTAGATACAACATCCAGTCTGTTCAATGTACCAGCTCCACTGGTAGCTAAACAGTTCCAGATCAACATGCTACAACCTGCATGTGGAACAGCTAGTAACAGTTCCTTTGTTTATGTCTGAAGGATGTCTCCTCCAGACATACTTCAGGTAATTCTGCTCAGAAACAGTTTTGTCTAATCTGATTAACATTCTCCTGGAGAACATTTGTGCATGTGGTCAGCAGAAAGCTTTTGTTTAGCTTTGCATGTCCTTTTTGGATGGCAGCCTCAGTCTACAGCAATACAAACTCATGAGTGTCTCCAATGGTCCAGCAGCTTCAAGTTCATGATGGGTCTATGCCTTGATGGGTTCACACCATCCAAACCAGCTTCCATTCAGCCAACCTCTTTGGTCTTTTCAGACTTTGGCTAACTTGTTGACCATTTGAACCGATGGTCTTGTAATGTGCAGCTGTTCAGGAATTTGTCACATACACAAATATAGGATTCCCTTTCTCAAATCTGCACTGAGCGTTTTGGACTTTCATTCTGCTTTTTGTCAGTCCAGTGGCAAAAAGCAAATGGTTTGTGAGAAAGTATGAGCTTTACTCAACCACAATTATTAACAGAAGGCTGGAAGTCTTTCAGGAAAGAAAATTTAGAACTGACAGCATCGCCAATTTAAAAAAAAATTTAAAAATGTGTTGAACGCTCGCTCTAGGTTAGGGAAGACAAGCTGCCTCAAGCAGAGTTAAAGTATCTTGGGATCTTATTCACAAGTGATGGGAAGGTGAAGCGTGAGTTGGACTGCTCGACTGGTGTGACGTCAGGAGTAATATGCGCTTGTGCTGGCTCATTAATAAAGAAATGGGCTAAGCTGAAAGGAGCTTTCAATTTACTAGTCCATCTACATGCCATCCCTAACCTGTGGTTATGAAATACGGGGTAGTGACTGAAAGAACAAGGTCACAAATACAAGTGGCAGAAATGAGTTTTCTCTGTAGGGTGGCTGGGCTCAGCTTTAGGCCTGATTTATGGCGTTTTCATGTTCACCACACACCCTCCGTCATGGGTGGTGTGTGCACAGTTTGACGTCACATTGCCTGATGCACACCCACAGTATTTGTAGCGCCTTGACTGGTCGTCCGCCTCTCGACTTTTGCAAACTGGCACGTTGTGCCGCAGCTAAGCTAAAGACATGTGTGTACAGTCATTTAGGATTTTACAGTCATTTTGATGATATTCCAGTACAGAAGCTCAGATATATCATTCAGGAGAATACTGCACCGGGTTCCTGCACTTAACGGCAGGAAAACTGACTGTGTGATGATGATCTAGACTTCTGGGGGAAATCTACGTCGTAACCGGAACCTTTAGATCCTACCAGTAACTTCCCAAGTAGCTTGATGTGAACCTCCTGACAAATGTAACTACATGTATGGTTGATGCACCACGAAGTAACTGAATGGCTTGGAAGTAGGGATGGGTACCGGTGTCATCATTCTGACAAACGGTAGTAACCAGACCGAAAAGCAGCGCACATTTCGGTGCTTTTTTTCCTGAGCTGTGATACACTTCTAGCCAATCATTTTACGTTTCCGAGGATAGTAGGCGGGCCCAGGTACGTACGTTCTTTTAGAGCAGAGCTACAGATTAAAGATGTCCAAGGCGAAGCGGTCAAAAGTCTGGTTGTACTTCACAGCAAAATATGCAAACTCAGCAGCCTGCAACAAGTGCTTTAAGCTGATACTGTGATACTGTCAAAGGAGGTAACACCTCAAATCCGATGAAACACCTGGCGACGCATAGCGTTTTTTTTAAAGCCCAGAAATGCACCGTATTTGATAGCTTGCTGCGAGACCTCACACCGAGCACATCTACTGCGGGTGGGTTGCCTGTTATGCAACATCCCCCAAAAACACGAAGAGTAGAGTCCTGGCCCCTAGCCCTGCCAGTGTAGCAGAAATGATGACGGATGATGATGCAGCAGCAGCCGTTCTTCTCTGCGCGAGTAGCTTAATGTTGTTCGTGTGTAATTTACGTTGAGTAGGCTAACCATGTTATTAAATTAATGCATGTAAGGTGAACTAGCAAACATCATAGCTACATGCGGCTGTCCTCTTGTTTGATGGCAGATACTCCCTTCACCCTGGCCAAAAAGGCTAAAATGACCAAAGAAAAAAAGTGGAAAACAGTTAAACATGAGAGGTTTTGGACAAAGTTTGTGTTTTTTCCATTGTTTAAGCACTGCTTCCACTGCTTCCTTGCTTCCAGCCAAGAGTGATACCATATATGCCCCATAGCTGCAGAAAAGGCTAACATTGTTATCTTTTTACAAAAACCAGCTGAACATGAGAGGTTTTTGGACCAATTTTGTGTTCTCCATTCTTTAAGCACCGGTTTGAGCACCGGCACCGTTTCAAAAGTACCGATTTGGCACCGGTATCGGATAAAACCTAAACGATACCCATCCCTACTTGAAAGGTTACAGCATAGGGTTAATAGGGATTTTCAGTTACGTCATAAGTAACGATGTAGATTTCCCACAGAAGTCTAAATCATGCTTTAAAGATAAGGCAAGGAACACCGAAATCTGAAAGGATCTCTGGAGTAGAACCACTCCTCCTACAAAAGGAGCCAGTCGAGGTGGTTAAGTCCTCTCTTTGCAAGGCATGCCCAACTGGGAAGAGAACCCAGAGTAGCGCCAGAAACATCTTCCTTTTCTTTCTTTTAAATGTCAAAAAAGTTGCTTAAAACTAAAAATTATATTTTTATTTATCAGGCAAATAAACTAAATCCACATTTTAGTGGATTTATTATTTTTTCCTAATTTTTTAGCATTCTAAATATTACTGATTAAAAAGGTTTTACATCTTTATCTTTACTTATTTGGCCAAGTTTGAGCAACAAACAAAGAATTTGACTTTGGTTTACTTTACATTCAAAATATTTGTTAAGCCCTGTACTATTTCAGTGTTGCAACTATAAAGTAGCTAAACACAGAGCAGAAAAAAAAAAGTGGTCTTATGCTTCACACTATATAAACATATAAAACTGATATCCAACGCTGAATATCTTTTCATTACGCATAAAAATACAAGAGGACAAGTAGATCTTATCCTCCGATTTGGCTGTTACATGCCATTTTGCATCACTTTAATGACGACATTACAAATATCCAACCAAATGCATTAACTTTATGATTTATAGCTGTAAGTCTTCACTTTGAGGTTGTGATTGGGCATTTTCTGGAGAAGCTGAGATGTACAACTTGGCCTGAAGGCTGTACTTGTTGTGCTGGCATAAAAGACTTTCTAGTTAAAGAAAACAAGGGCAATGCTATTTTGCATCTTCAAACCTCCATAATGAACTGGGCCTTTAGTATTTTACCAACCTGTGCAGGTGTGTCCGTTTCATTAATTGGTTGTCCATCAAACCTAAACCTTATCTGCCGAATCGACAATCCCTGGAAAAGACAGAAAGGAATTTTCTCTTAGATTCTGCATCTAGTTAATCATTTACAAGGTAATACGCAATAATATGAGCAAAAAAGCTCAAAGGGCCCCATACCTGTCTTTCGCAGTATGCCTTCATTAGCTTGCTTAATGGAGTGTGCCTTTTAATTTTGAACTGTACAACCGAGCCATCCTGACCAGCTACCTTGAGGTTAATGTGGTCGTTCTCCGTCTTCACTCCTTCCTGCAACAAAAGCAAAAAGGTCACCAACAGAAGCGTCCGGGAGTAAGCCCCGATTAGTTCAAAGTAGCAGCCAACCTAAGTTAGCCAACTACGTTTACAAGAAAGCGTGATAACGGAGGGAGGTAGGTTTCAAACCCAAAACCCGCACGCATACACACTTCCTTTCGCCTTCTCCCAGCGTTAGCATAGCAGGCTAGTCCGTGTTCAAACTGGCGCAGAAAGCCACAATGGCGCAAACAGTAAAGGGGAAAAAAACAAGCCATTCATTTCGCTAGCACTCTCTGTTACCGACATTAGCAAACATAGTTTAACTGAAAGGTATGCCGATAGGCAGGAGGCTGGATATGGAAGATACAGAACAGGATAGGCACAAACTGAGCTTAAAGCCAAAATATCCGCAAATTGAGCAACCTTTGTTTCCCCCGTCTACCCGCTCAAACTAGGAAACTGCAGCCTTTAAGCAGCACTAGCTTAGCAGAACATGCTAACGGCTGCTTGCAGCGGGCATAATGAGCACCTAAAGATGAACATGACCCAGATGTGTCTCTGTAGGAGCGCGGCACCGACCTTTGGCTTTTCTTCAGACATTCTGCTATTTCCTCCGGTATTTAAGAGTAACGTGGACTCCGGCCGATAATGGTGAAGCGGTTTATCAGCTCCTCCGGCTCTTTCGTTTGGCGAGGGAGCGCGCAGTGATATTTAAAATGTAATTCGACCAAAAACGTCACGTGATCCATTTTTCGTCGGGGCCGCGGATGCGTGAGCGTCCGCTAATTTGCGCACTCCCGTGACATAGGGGAAACAAAAGGGCCCTGATCAAAGAAAACGCGGGAGCTCAGGACAGAAGCTTTCAAATGGCAGCTAATTTACCATGGAAGCTGGCCACACTCATCTCATTACCATAGTAATTACATAGACTCGTTATTATTTATCCCTTGAATCCAAAAGTTGTATTTTTAATTTTATTAATCTTTAGAGATCTGCCATATACACTTAGGTCTTTAAGTTTTTGGATAGTCACACCTTTTCTTGTTATTATATCATGGATGAGCAGTGATTTTGCAAAGTGTTGCATAAACTGTTTTGTCAGCTTTGAGATTCAAGATTACAAATAAACATATCAGAGAGTTATCAAAAACTCTGAAAAGGACTAAAGTGCATGATTACAGAATTCTTTCCATGGATAAGAAAACCACCTCCACAACATCCAGCTAAGTCAAGAATGCTCCTGAGGAGGGACGTGTATTATTGTCAATCAAGACACGCCTTCATGAACGTAAAGAAAGAGGATTTAGTTTAAGGTGCAAGCCACTGGTTACAGTCAAGAACAAGAAATCCAGAGTAGACTTTGCCAGAAAGATTCTAAAACAGCCTACACAGTTCTGGAAAAAAATTATTTGGGCAGATGAAACCAAGATTAATTTGTACAGAAATTTGGGACTGTATAGAAAAATGTCTGTAATCAAAATCCACAGAGGTGGTGTATAAGAGCCAAAATTACAAAAATGAGTGATGAATCACCCCAAAACGTATTATCCGTTTTGTTATTGTCATGGTGGGGCTGGACCAGAAGACCAAACAAGTGAGCAGAATATTATTCTCAGGAACTGAAACATTCTTAGATTGCTTAATTTCCACTGTCAGTTGAGATATTTTGGAAAATTAACTTATTAAAAATATTTAGAAATTTGATTTGTTCATAGGCCAAAACATAAAAGAGCATGTGTGAGAGAGACAGAGGGAAAAAAATAAAACAACTAAAAAAAATGTATGATTTTTATTTATTTATTTATTTTTTATTGGCAGATGATTCAGATGCAGTTCAAAAACATGCATTTTCTTTTGTTCAATAAAAAACGAAAATAATTCTGGAATGCAATAAAAATGGAGAAAAGGACAAATATGTTACATGAACTATTTAAAGAAAAAGAAGTGTTGAGCTGCAGACATGGATGAGTCAAATCGAGAATATTGTAACTGTAGTATGAAAGTGAAACTGCTTGTTACAGAAGAAGCACCACAGCACTCGTCAGCTTTGGACTTTTACAAACTAAACTGGGGATGCTTGCTTTTTCAAATTAAATTGAAATTAATGCATAAGAAATATTAATCAAGCAAAACAGTGCAGCATCGGGCTAAGAGTATTCTGAAAACACTGTCGCGCTGAAATCAATCAGACAGTCACAGTTTATCATGAGCTCCTTGTAGGTTGTATCTTCGTGTTACTGGCTTCAATAGGATCAACTTAACGAACGGCTGCTTCTCAATGATCATCCATACGGGCGTATGGGTTATCCTTCGACATACCTGAGAAGAATAATTGAAAAGAAGGATGTGTAATCAATAAAACTGAGTCCAAAATATAAATTATTCAGGGAAGTTTGGTTTACATTTCATTAATGTGATTTAAAATCTAAGTCTTTTGACACTGAATTGTAGTTTATCAAATATGTGCAGTACAGTATTTCTCCAGTAGATGGCACTCAATGATAGCTTTTTTCCGCCCTCTTTGTGTAAATGGGTTTTTTAATTTTCACATTTTGTTTTCTTCTGCTCAGATTCCATTATCTTTATCTGTTCCTTAATCTATCTCATCATAGTGTTGTGGTTTATTTTTTTTTCTATTTTGCTGCTGTTTGATCACTGCGCATACAAACTGAGCACTTTCAAAACAAACCTCTCTGATAATCAAAATTTACATTTCATAACCCGTTTAAGTCAAAGGAGCTTGCAAAGAAAAGCGTCTGGACTTCTTTAAGTTGCTTGAAGACGTTTCACCTCTCATCCGAGAAGCTTCTTCAGTTCTAAGGTCAAATGGTGGAGAGTCCCAGATATAAACCTAGTGGGAGTATCCCCCCACAGAGGGACAAAAGGACCCCCTGATGATCCTCTAATCGCCTGAGCCAAGGTGGGAAACTGGGCGTGGGTCCCAATCAGCCAGAGTTTCGGGTGTGTTCATTGTGAAACCTGGCCCCACCTTATCATGCGAATTCCTGAGGTCAGATGGCCCAGGATGTGAGTGGGCGTTAAGGCATCTGGGAAGGGATCTCAGGATCTCATCTTCTTATCCTCCCTCGCTGGTGTCTGGTCACCAGCGAGGGAGGATAAGAAGGACAGACGCAACAACATTGTCATCCCCTATGTAGCCGGTGTATCAGAGAAACTCAGGAGAGTTTTCTCCAAGCATGACATCCCAGTGTATTTCAGACCCAGCAACACGCTCAGACAGAAACTGGTTCACCCGAAAGACAAAACGCCAAAACACAAACTTAACAATGTGGTGTATGCTGTACAGTGCAGCGAGGAATGCTCAGACCTCTACATTGGAGAGACCAAACAGCCACTTCACAAGCGCATGGCACAACACAGAAGAGCCACCTCCACAGGACAAGACTCAGCAGTCCATCTGCATCTTAAGGATAAAGGACACTCTTTCGAGGATGCCAATGTTCACATTTTGGACAGAGAGGACAGATGGTTTGAAAGAGGAGTGAAAGAAGCCATCTATGTCCACTGTGAGCGACCATCTTTGAACAGAGGCGGGGGTTTATGACACCAACTCTCTGCCATCTATAATCCAGTTTTGAGTTCCCTTCCCAGACGCCTTAACGCCCACTCACATCCTGGGCCATCTGACCTCAGGAATTCGCATGATAAGGTGGGGCCAGGTTTCACAATGAACACACCCGAAACTCTGGCTGATTGGGACCCACGCCCAGTTTCCCACCTTGGCTCAGGCGATTAGAGGATCATCAGGGGGTCCTTTTGTCCCTCTGTGGGGGGATACTCCCACTAGGTTTATATCTGGGACTCTCCACCATTTGACCTTAGAACTGAAGAAGCTTCTCGGATGAGAGGTGAAACGTCTTCAAGCAACTTAAAGAAGTCCAGACGCTTTTCTTTGCAAGCTCCTTTGACTACGATGACCTGGATGACTGAGAACCTTCACAGACATAACCCGTTTAAGCCACACAGAAAAAGGAATTAGTCTCACCGTATTTGTGCCTGATTTCATCGTGCCTCATCTGCATTTCTGACCTCCTGAGAGGGAAACAAAGACAAATTGTTAGGCAACAGAGGACGCTGACACTGTCACATGACACTTATTTACTTATTTTAGTTTATGAAGTAGAAAGCAAAATTTTCACAGAAAAAAAACCTTTCCTGCCTGTCAATCTTTTTTGCTCTTTTTTGGCACCGTCCAATTAGTCTAATTCAATTATAACAGTTGTGATGAAACACAAAGCCAAACAGTAGTGCTGGATTCCCAGAATATTTACTTTTCCAGCATGGTGTCCAGGAGCAAAATGAACCAGCACCCCGGGAATGAGATCAGCCTGCTGTTTATCTAATGAAGTTAAATTCATTTTCAATCTCAACAATAAACACGTGACATTATGTTTCTTATTTTTTGATGTAACATCAATGATTTTATGCCGCATAATAACGTAACACATTTAGTTCCTTATGGATGAGTTCGATTTTTACACACGATTACCTTAAAAGTTTCACATGCCAGTGTTTAAGTCACTGGTTAGGTTTGTGGTAACATATACTACAGCCTAAAGTAACATTAATTCTATGTTTAATGGCTAAAACTTGATAGTTGAGATTGATTGTACAAATAACCTGTGAATGTTCATGTCCAGCAAAAGGATAAATGTTAAATTCGGTTTAAGACTTAGATGACTAATTAATAATCTGGGAGACTTTGTGAACAATCTTCATGTTTCATAACTGTATAGTTATGAAAAATGTAGAGTCTCTGCTTCTGTGCGAAGCAGACATGGAGAGCTACAAAAGCTTTCGTGGACTAGTGCCTCTAGTGGCCATAAAAAATGAGCAACATCAACCTGCAGCAACAGATAGAGCGATGGACCGTGGAAGAAGAGAGCCTGAGAAGGTAGAGATGTCCTGGGCATGCCCAACATCACAAGACAGTTGCTGGCCTGGAGCCCATGAAGAAAAAGAAACAGGGGAAGGCTGTGAAGCACCTGGCATGGGTTTTTGATGGCGTTTGCTCCAAAAAGAGCAAAGAGCCTAACTAGATTTATTTCATTATCATTATCAGGGTGTGGCGTCAGAGGAGGCTGACCCACACAGCTGATCTCTATTACTTAATCATGCCTCCCCTATATGAGCAGGATGCCAGGAGTTGATGAGAGAGCTGTGTGCTGCACTGGAGTGAGGCAGGTGGAAAGCTGCACAAGCAGGAAAATTCAATAACATTGTAAATAAAACCTTTGCGTGCCTTGGGTCCTTTATACTACAGTATATGGATCAACTTACTCAAGACCTTACACAGAACTTAATATTTTGCCCATCTGAGTCAGGCACAGTAGTAAGGTTTCAGTTAATCAGACACTCTGAAATTGTGTTATATGCGTGAAGATTTAAGTTAAAACACATACTCCACAGACATTCACCTCGCTTTCTGGCGGTCCTTCCTCAGCCGAGTTTGTCGCTCCATCTGCATGTCTTCTCTCTTTCTCCTATTAAAAAGACATTTTTGTTTACATCAATTCACCACCTTTATGTATCTGCACATAGACATTTATATTATATATCAAATATGAGCATTTGCTTTTAGCTTTATACATTTACAGAGCAACAAAATTGAAGGCAGTTATAAAATCAGAAAGACCAAAGTTACTGCAGCCACAAATTCTGGCAGCCTTCTGGAGATAGCCGTATCAGCCTAGCCTCACAGAATAACAACCCATTGTGTTCCCATCCTCCTCGTCCTCCTCCTCCTGCTTCTGCTTACATTTTGATCCAGATTTAACAGTGAGCACTTCATGTGACTTAATGCTTACCCAATTTTTTCACACTTGCAGCAGCAGAAGCAGCAAACAAGAATAGCGATGATGATAATACCAGCCAGCACTGACACGGTGATGATCAATATCTGGAAGTTGACTGTAAATCAAACGTGGACACAAGGACAGCGTAAAAAAAACGCCAGCTTGCATGAGCAAATCTTATCATTAAGTAAACATAGCAATGAACTACTAAGTGGAAAAGATGCTAATGTATTTTACTCAAAGATGATTATGATTTATGAAGAAGACCTGCACCACAAAACAGGGGAAAAACGCACACTTATAAGTTTTTCTTTCTTGGCTGACATGGTACATTACAAATTATTTTTCTTACTGGTTAATCTTGCAGTTTGGGCTTTTTTTCACTTATTTGTTCAAAGTCTAAAATGTCATAAATGTATTTTACAGACAACTTACAGCTGCAGTAAGATCTTCAAACTGAACTCAAAGTCCAAACTCATATATTCATTTTACCGTCCAGCAAGAAAATGAGAAAGTCATCACAACTGAGAAGCTTTCCTGGACAATGTAAAAAAAAAAATTTCCCCCATGCAAACATCACGCATTAAATAATAATAGTAACAAGTGTGTGTGCCAGTCTTACGCCAGCATAGCCCCCAACGTGCATCATTCAGTGGACAAACGCTGTTGGAGGGCAGGATGCTCTTCACCGGGTATTCGATGCATTTTTTGGTTGTTATGCACCACAGGCACTGCAACAAACACAGTCATAAACAGTTACATTTTATCTTATAACTTCCCCTTTTTATGGCAAACATTTACAGGATATGTTTTTGGCTGAACTGCAGGAAACTTACTGTCACATTCTGCAAGCATTCATCACAAGTGGTGTTGGATTTCAAGGCACAGGGAGCTGAAACAGAGAAAAGCTATGACACACACCTACAAGAAGTAAACTAATATAACCCTGAGAGAATTTAACTTTCTGTGACATATTAAGGATCACTGCAACAAAAGAAGTAACGTTAGCCTAACTGAGGCAGGCAAAAGAAACTTTTTCTTTTGTGTTTGTGTGTGTGTGTGAATACTAAAAGAATATGTATAAAGCCACTGAGGATTATCTTTACATTTGCTTCTACGATCACGATAAGTCCACTGTGTAGATGTCATGTGACTGCCTCCTGACCCGTCTCTGGCACTCCAAAACAAAGCGCTGCACTAACACATACAAGAAGAACAAACTTACTGTCCGCTGGAGCAGGAGTCGGTGTTTGCGCTGTAACTGTAATAATACCGCAGGAAATTAGGACAAAAACAAAGGCGGACGGGCTGTACATGGTGACACGAGCGCTGGACTGCATGGAAAAAACAGAAAGGCTCGAGAGGAGTGAAGCTGAACCCCTGGTTTACTAGCGGTGACGTCACGAACTCCTGACGCTGGTGTCATCAAGCAGCTGCAGGGTGACACATCTCATTGAAAAACATGTTTTATTATTGGGAGGGAGAGCGGAGAGTAAGGACGCACTGTGCTCATTAGCTCTCTGAGACTCAGCACATACCAGAAAAAAAAAAAAAAACCCACTTATATTATTTATACTCCGTATCTGACAGACATGGAAAATCTTTACCACCTCGCACCACAATGCTTGCATTCATTCTAGATTCAAGCTTCTTATCGTATAATATTGACGTTTTAGTGAGCTTTATTGGGGTTTTGTTGTGTTTTCTATCTTCTTTAGATTAATTTTGTGCCTTTCCAAGCTATTCTGCTATTGTAACACCGTGATTTCGCTGTCATTGGGATAAATAAAGTATTTCCTGTCTTCCCTTATCTTTTAAAACTTTGCAGATTTGAGTTTATAAAACAAAAATACAAGCAGAAAATAATTTATGGTGTATAATTACGGACTTTAATACGACTTTACTGACCCCAGCACTACCAACCAGCAGCAGTCCCATCTATCTATCAGGTTCTACTAAGGATTAGCTGATCACCAGCAAGTGTGAGCACCTCTATAAAAGCATTACTTTTGGCAGTTTGCTGCTCTCAGGTGTGTATTAACACAGTGGAAGCAGGAAAGAAATCAGTATTGATCTTAGAGTAGCAATCTGGGGAAGGTTATTAGACCATTTCCAAGCAATTTAAAGTTCATCATTCTACAAAATGTTATTCTCAAGTGGAAAATGTTCAAGACAATTGCCAATCTTCCGGTGCCACTAAAGTCACTCCAAGATCAGACTGTGTAATCCTCAAAGAAACTGCAAAAATCCTAAGAGTTACATCTCCGACTTGACAGGCCTCGGTTAGCATGTTAAATTTTAAAGTTCATGGCAATACAATTGGAAAAAGACCGAACAAGTATGGCTTGTCTGGAAGGATGCCAGGAGAAAGTATCCTCTCTTTTAAAATCACATGGCACCACAGCTTAGCTTTGCAAAGTTGCATCTGAACAGACCACAAGACTTCTGGCGCAATGCCTTCAAAACAGACGAGATTAAAGTGGAGATGACTGGTCATAATGCACAGCACCACGTTACTTGAAAACCAAATACAGCATATCAGCACAAACATCTCATACCAGCTGTCAAGCATGATGGTGGAATGGTGATGATTTGGGTGTGTTTTGCAGCCACGGCATCTGGGCACCTTGCAGTCATTTATTCGACCGTGAACTCGTCTGTAAAGTATTCTAGGGTCAAATTTGAGGCCATCTGTGTGCTACAGAGCAGGACAATGTTCCCAAGCACAGTAAAAAATCCACAAGAGAACAGCTGAAAGAGAAAAGGATCAGGGTGTTGCAATGGCCCAGAAAAGTCCTGAGCTCAACCTGATTAAAATGCTGTAGCGGGACCGTAAGTGAGATGTGGTAGCGTTTTGCAATATTTTCATGTCATAAAGTCTCGTCTTTTCTTTGGTTTGTGTTTTGTTTCATTTCCATGTGCTGTTTTATCCCCCCCCCCCCCCCCCCCAACTGGCCATGGCAGTTTGCTGCCCTCCCCAAGCCTGGTTCTGCTGAAGGTTCCCTCCTGTTCATAGGGAGTTTTTCCCTCCCACCATCAGGAAAGAGTTTACTCACAGAGAGTGGGTCTTTACCTTACAGTATAAATGTTGTCATGTCAATATGTTGTCAGGTAGATATGATAAAAGACAAGATTCAAACAGCTTTTGAAATACAATAATTTATTAAAGCATCTTTAAATTCTGATATAAAACATTTTCTGATTCTTCTTCAAAACAATCAGAAATCTCAGAAATACAGTCATCATCGATGGCAAGATCAATCTCTGGTTTGGCCGCCGGCAGCTGACCAGAGCGCCTAAAGTGAGTATGATTGGAGAGCTATGGAAGACAGTGATGTAATGTGAGGTAAATACTAAGTTTAATATGTTGCGATCGCATCATCCTATCATGAACTATACTGTAGGTTGGCATAAGCTTGATTCACTTGTGTTCTTTAACAATGGCATAAGCGCAGCAAACGTCTTCTGGTTAGTGAGACAGAAACTCAGCGAGTTGGGTGCTGAGGGCAACACACACAGCAATTACTTCAGCAGTGGCGGAAGCTGAGAAACATGACACAGAGTGGCTAAAAATCAACAGTAAGTTATGAACAGCTCGTCCGCTTCTGAAACACATCAGTTTTTCTGCATCGCTCCGTCCACAAATAACAGACACAGAAACTTACTACAAAACTGCGTCACTGCATTTCAAGAACACAATTCGCTTCTCCCAAACAATTTTTACACTTCAATAAATAAATAACCCATCCTCACATGGCTGCTGACATCGCTTAAAAACCCACAAACAAACAAACAACAAAAAAAATCAGAGAAGGCGTTTTCATGTATGCTTTGTCAAACACGTCCGCGAACATCAGCTTTGGCTTTTACATACACTCAGCTCAAACATGACATCAGCTCGACTCAGAGTGCCTGTTTGAGGACAGAAGCACAAATATTATGACCGATTTATTCATCATCGCCTTATGAGACAATACAGTGTTTATAGACACTGTGGTGCAGTTGATATTCACATTTAATTTCTCGTTCTTGTCTTACACGAGGCAAACTGCAGTTAGAACTGCAACTCACCATTTTATATTATGATCCTGCAAGGCCACGTCTACTCTTAAAACTATTACAATAGCCACAAGGCAAAGTGAAGAGGCTAAACTTTCTGCTTCCTGGGAGAATGACAGTTATTTTACACAATAACCTGAGGGAAACTCCATTTTAGGGGAACATTCATCACAACGGATTGCAGTATTCAACAGAATAACCGCTTTTAAAGGTGCCAGTTCAGTCAGTGTTTGTTTTCCATTGCAACACATTTACGACCTCTAAATGGGGAAGAAAAGCGCTATAGTGGCAATCAGAGAGTTGAACTGTCGATTTTGCGATGAAATTTGGGAGGAAAGAGCACGCGAGCTCCTGCGAATTAGCCTGTACATTAAAATAAATCCGTGAAAGGACACCTGAATAGCTTTTCAAGTAACGTGAGAAAGGACCAGTGTAAAGAGAAATGCGATCAGCTGACATTTTCGGCGACTGCACGGAGGGCGGCGGCACACCATCGCTTGAATGGTTCCCACATGTGCTTCAAGCAGTAAAGAATCAACATTGTGTCATGGCAGAAAGGAATCTTTCTGAGTGGAGATTGCCCGTGTTGCTACGCTGCTCAAGTCAAAATCTCTGTTGCCTTTCCTTTGCCAGGTGTCGGTGGCTGAGTGCGTGCTGTGGTCCTGCCCAGTGGAATCACCTGATCCAGCTGGTTCCATAACTGGATACAGACTTCACACTGCAGCGCTTCTTCACGATCATGTTTATGTAAGCTTTCATGATCTTGGTGATCTCTCCAACCTGCCAATATACAGATGAAAGTTATTTATTTTTAAAAGCTGCACTAAAAAAGTAATGTTTAAATTAAGGGGAACCGACTCCTCTTTGTCTGGAACTGTGGCCCTTTTGTTCTCGCCACAATGTTTTATCACTCTTGGAAAAGAAGCTCCCGCTAATGAAAACAAAGAGGACAAACATGTGTACCTGCGGGGTTTCAAAGAACATTTCTCTCTCATCCACAGTGATCTTGTAGGTGCAGGGCTGTGGAGCACCAAAGAAGATGATGTGTTCATAAGGAAAGGTCTCCAGAGGCTTTGGCTCCCCTCGTTTGTAGACGGACACATTCTCAGCACTCACACTTAACCACAGATCATGTGGAAATCCTCCTTCTTTGCACTGCCAAGACACGAAAATACAGTATTATCAATTGTCAGTTTAATATTGCAGGCTGATAATGAACTAGGCAGACTGGGTATAGGCCAGATATAATGATAACCCACATATATACAGTTTCTTTGCTATTATCGTTATAAAGTTTTGGCGTTTCAGCTCTGAGTTACATTCAAATCACACCAGCTAACCAAAGGCATCAGTATCATCTTTGGAGCTAAGAAATCCCACTACTATGATGTCATGGCTTTGAAACTTAAGAAAAAAACAGCTAAGCACAGCTCCTCCTGTAATGGAAGACAAATCAAACAGAAAAGTCCACTTCAGATGAGGTTGGGGTTGAATGAAAGGTTCAAATGAAGGAATTTCACCCAGAGGTTGAAGGTTTTGCGTCACATGAGTCCAAATATGTGAAATTTGCATTTCTAAATTTACAGGACTTTCACTTCTATTTCTAAATGTACGTTCAGGTTTTAGTTGCAGATGTTAAGGCTTTTTTTTTACGAGCTGAAACAATGTAACAGGTCAATGTCAGTGTTCCTGCTGGAGAAACATTAATTATGATGATGTAGGAAAAGCAGTAGCAGGGCGATTAATCACACTTCAGTTTTCAACTTCAAAGAAATCATTTCACATAGTGAAGTGAACAAATTTTAGATTTTAAGAGAAAGAAAGCGCTCGATCAATACTTAGCATCTACAGGGTCCCATTGTTAATGTATCGGAAGTAATAATGCAGGGAATAAAAACTCGGACTGGTCCATTACTGACAGCAATGCGGTTTAAGATTTAAGCTTACCTCAACATCAAACAGTGTGGATCCATATCCAGGCCACTCTTTGATGATAGTCATATATTTGAGCATAGCCTGGTGCTGGTCCAAACCGTTGAGGCGGGACCATTTCTCCATGATGCTCGCCCTGGTTGCAGACATCTCCTCCTTTATCCACATCTCCAGCATCTGCTCCTCCTCCATGCGCTGCTTCTTCATGGAGCCCGTCTTCAGCCCGCGACGCAGCGTCCCATCGAGGAAACTGGTCCTCCGACGCTCCAAAGTTTGGCCTGACCCCGAGGCTCCACCCACCTTGGTAAACTGTAAGATGCGATTGCGCAGGCGACCCACGGGGTAGACGTTTTCCAGGTTCCACGTGACTCTTGTTTTGTCTCCATACAGAAACTGTAGGCGGAGAGCGGCAAGGTGCTGCAGGGTCTCTTCACGGGCAGGGAAGTGACCCCTGGTTAAACTCTCGTGGGCCTGAAGGAAGACGAAAAAACACAATGATGCAAACTATGCACTTGATTTTCTCTTAAATAAACTAGAATATGAATGGTTAAGCATACCTGCTCAAACATGAATGCAAACTCTACTCCTTCCTTTGGCATGCTTTCCACATCCAAGAAACAGTAGAGTTTGAAATATAGTTTCCATTGGCCTTCATCCTGGGCTTCCTCACTGCCAGCCAGTCTGAGGAAGAACGCATAAAACTATCACTTTCACATCTGTTTTTATCTATCACTGCAATATCTTCTTTTCTTCTCATCATGTCCTGGACATAAATGTTTATGTACCTCTTAAAGTGTTTGCATGATAAAACATATTATCTGTTAAAAATGTATCCATGTGGTGTAAAACATACCTTTCAAATTTAGCTAAAACATCAGCGACAAGGACCCTGCTTTCCACCGCTTTGTCAACACTGTTGTTGTGCTCAAAGAGGGCAAACATGTTCCTGCTGTCCTCCATTGCCAGACCTCTGATTAGCTTCTCCACCACCTGAACAATAAAAGACAAAATTAAAACCACGCCTTTAGGGCACATTAGTATGGCTCTTTCCCCTGCTGTGCATGCTAAGGTAAAAAAAAAAAAATCCCAGCGCCGGCTTGCAGAGAAACCTTTAAAAATTTCTATGTTGCAACTGCAGATCGCTCACCTCTCCAGCAGTGGTGTGGGAGTTAATAGAAATCTTGCAGGAGCCTCCCCCATGGCAGTAGACTGCGGTGGTCATTTCCTGTCTGTTAAGCAGTGCAATAATTTCCTCTTGGGAAGGAACAAATTCTCTGGTCTTAGTCTTCTTCAGAGACTCACCAATGAAATGGGCAAACATTTCGATTTCTGTGCCTGGGAACAGCTCCTTAATCCTGAGGAAACAGAAAAAGAGAGCGAACAATAAGTTTCAGCCAAAGTACATCTTCCCATTGAGGTTAACTGAGCCACATCCATGATGGAAAATTTTACATGTTTAGAAACCACAAAGAGATACTTAATATAGGGAGTATAAAGTCTGCAGGACAGGCAGTCAGCTCCGAAGGCCCTATAACTTTTACATTTTTTATCTTAAGTCCAACTATGGGCCTAACTGGACCCGCAACATCAAGAACATTGATATGGACATTCTCACTACCAGTTTGGACAATGTTCAGATTCCGGACTTCTATTCTACTCCTGATGATTTGTTGTTATATTATAATAATTGTCTACGCACTGTCCTTGATTCTCTGGCTCCTGTAAAAACCCACTCTGTTTCCTTCACTCGCTCTGCTCCCTGGTTTACCTCTGACCTCCGAGCTCTGAAGGCCAAAGCTCGGCAGCTAGAGCGTAAATATAAGAAATCTGGTTTAACTGTTGATTCAGAAATCTATAAATACCATGTACTTCAGTATAAAGACTCCATTAACAAGGCCAAACAAAGCTTCTACTCTGGTATTATCAGTTCTTATGAGGGTAATGCTAGGACTCTGTTTTCAGTTTTCAACAAACTAATTCAACCCCCCAACGCTTTACCACCGCACTTCTATTCCTCTGAAATATGCAACTCCTTGATGCTGTTCTGGACTACGAAAATCGATAACATCCACCAGCAACTCAGATCGAATGTTGTGTCTACGCCCTCTCCAGAACCTTTTCTCCTTTTTGAGCCGTTTTCCACTTTTCATCTTCCTGATTTATCTGATATTTCCGAGTTAATATGTAAATCAAAGCCTGCCACATGTCATCTTGACCCCATGCCCACGGGACTTGTGAAATCCTGCCTCTCTTCTTTACTCCCACTCATCTGTGCTATCATTCACTCTTCTCTCACCACCGGTATCGTTCCCTCCTTATTGAAGACTGCTCTAGTCACTCCTATACTGAAAAAACCTTCTTTAGATCCTAACAACTTTAACAACCTCCGTCCGATTTCCAATCTACCCTTCATTTCTAAGATACTCGAAAAAGTGGTTGCAGCTCAACTTCATTTACACCTGGTTAATAATAACATCTATGAGAGATTTCAATCTGGTTTTCGCTCATGTCACAGTACCGAAACTGCTCTACTTAAAGTCACTAACGATCTCTTAATCGGAGCTGACTCTGGTCTTCTCACCATTCTCGTCCTTTTAGATCTGAGCTCTGCCTTTGACACCATTTCTCACTCTGTCCTTCTAAGCAGACTTTCCTCTCTCGGCATCTCTGACACACCCCTCGCCTGGTTTCAATCATATCTCCTCGACCGTTCCCAGTTTATTCAACTAAGATCATTCCGCTCTCGCCTATTCCCCGTCACCTCTGGTGTACCCCAAGGCTCAGTTTTAGGCCCTCTTCTCTTTATAATATACATCCTCCCTCTAGGTACCATCTTCCGCAAATTTGATCTTCAGTTTCACTGTTTTGCTGATGACACCCAGTTATATCTCTCTTGCAAACCTGATTCCTCCCTCCCACCTTCTTCCCTTACAGAATGTCTATCCGAGGTAAAATCCTGGTTTACCTCTAATTTTCTAAAGCTCAATGAGGATAAAACTGAGATCCTCCTTATTGGCACCAAATCCAACCTTTTGAAGGCAAACCATTTCTCACTCACCATCGATAACTCCACAGTTTTCCCTTCTCCTCAGGTTAAGAGCCTTGGTGTCATCCTAGACAGCACACTTTCTTATAAATCACACATCAATAACCTCACCCGTTCTGCCTACTTCCATCTACGTAACATTAACAGATTGCTTCCTTCTCTTTCCACCCAGTCTACGTCCATTCTTGTACATAGTCTTGTTACCTCCCGTATTGACTACTGCAATTCTCTTCTGCATGGTCTCCCCCAAAAATCCCTCCATAAGCTTCAACTGGTTCAGAACTCTGCTGCTCGCATTATCACCAGAACCCCCTCCTACCAGCACATCACCCCTGTTCTTCAGGAACTTCACTGGCTCCCTGTGAAATTCCGGATAATTTTCAAACTTCTTCTGCTCACCTTCAAGGCCCTTCATAACCTCGCTCCTTCTTACCTTTCTGACCTGTTAACCACCACTTGTTCTGCCCGTTCACTTCGTTCTTCTTCTTCTGTCCAGCTTACTGTACCTTCCTTCCGCCTCACCACCATGGGAAGCAGAGCTTTCAGCTGCTCTGCTCCCAGGCTGTGGAACTCTCTGCCCCCTGAAATAAGAAATATTGGTTCTCTCCCCCAGTTTAAATCCCAACTCAAAACTCATCTGTTCAAATCTGCATATTCACTGTGAATCCACTGTTTGTTCATTTTATCTTGTGCTTTATTTTATTGTTCTTATTCTGCCATTGTTTTACTAAGTGTTTTATCCTATTGTAAAGTGTCCTTGGGTGACTTGAAAGGCGCTCATAAATAAAATTTATTATTATTATTATTATTATTTTGATCTCAACTCCAGACATATCTCTCCTTACTGTGACACTCATCTCCTTTACAAAATCAGAAGACACATGAACTCAAAACAACCTTCTTGGTGGTTTTTCCCAAGAAAATACGTGTCTCCAGCACCACATTTTAACATGAACACCCACACACATAAGCACTCATAAAATAAAAACAATATCAGTCATGCTGTCACGGCTGGATGGTTTGCAACCAGGTGTTAATTTTTTCTCCCTGGAACATGCCCATACCGTTTCAGGTGAAACTTGAGGTAGCGTAGGATGCCTCGGCTGGGCAAGAAGGTGCAGCTCATACAGGTCAAGAGATGCCAGTGGGCGCGATTGGCAGGACTGTTTGGGTGCGGGACATGATTGGTTTGCTTGATCAGCTGACAGTAAACCTCATCCCTTAATGGCCTCAAGTCTTGACAGGTCTGCAGGATTCCCTGGATGATTGGCACAGGGTCAGACACAGCCTCCATCTCCTGCAGCGAGTTGAAAATCTTCAGGGCCTCATCCTGCAGGCTGGTGTAACCCTTTTCTTTTTGCACTGAGGGAGACAGAAATGGGTAAAGTTAACCTTCAGCCTCGATACTGAACTTGCTCAGTTACCTTAAGTAACCAGTTATTTTACAACTGAGCACGTTTGAATAGTTTTAATGTATTTAAAGTCTAAATTAATGTGCAAGATTTGCAAGAAAAAAAACTGCTTTATATCCTAAAATAGATATTGTGGCAGATTCTGCTACTTACTGAAGAAATATACAACAATTTAAATTTTAAAAATCCATGAATAAAGGTACATTTTTCAACCAAAAACTGCTCAGCACTGAATATTTAAAATTTCCTGATTCTCGACAAGCAAATTCATCGACTGCAATAGTTTGTATGCAGCAGCTACAGGACAGCGCACTTACAGTGGATGCTGACGTCTCCATAAGGCAGAGGTAGAAGAGGGGAGTGCAAAGGATGCTGGGTATATCTCAGGATAGGGTTCCTCCAGTATGTCTGCTCCACTGCCTCCACGTTCAAACTGCTCTCCTGGTAAGACAGAGGAGCAGATTAGTAATCTTACCTTTCAAATCATCGATTTTTCTTACATAAAAGAAAGTTTACGCTTGATAAGAAAATAATAGAGCAGCAATAACGGCGATGATGCAGACTATCACTGCGGTAAATCGAGTACATGGCCAAGTGTATGTATGAAAAAGAGACTCAAACAAGTACTGAAGCAGGAAAAACTTAGGCCAAGAGAAGATCACAGCACACAGATAGTGAGTACAAGTACCTCACTTTATTACAGAGTGTGTCCTTGCCAGAGGTTTGCATGACTGAAAAAAGTTTGATTTACAAAAATGTCAATGAAATGTGATGTAGTCTGTAGTCAAAATGGGGGAAAACAGTAAATACCTTGATGTCTCTGATGAGTTGCTGTGTTGGAGTTTCAATGGGAACTTTGCTGTCTATGGCAGCCTGTATGGCATTCGCCCACCTCATGGCTTCATTCAGCATTTTGGTGTAAAGCCGATAAGAGTGTTTACGCCCATGGACGATTATATTCCAGTAACCTGGGTGAGAAGGAAAGATAATCATGCACAAGACAACAAAGTTTCAGTAAATAAACCATAAAGGCTAAATTGTGCACATTGGGGTTTATATATTTTCTTAAGTGTTAAAGCTTAGGACCCAAGGATAACTTATGTTTCTATAAGCATTAATTTATTAAGATGACACTGAAGTAAGTTTAACTGACCAGTGTCCTTGAAGACTTTCTCATCTGGCTGCACCACGGAGCAGAGGCTGTTGAGGACCAGTGTTCCCAGTTTGGAAGCACTACGCTCCGATGACTTGTAATAGTCCAGAGAGTTAGTGGTGAGAACAAACCAGCGCTTCTTCAGCTTCAGAGAAGTGCTTTTGGCTCCAGACTTCATCTCTTTATGGAGCCAGCCTGTGGGGGTAAAATAAGAAATGACGGCTGAGTTGTAATACCTTCAATATTCTGTTCACCAGACAATCACGTAGCGCACAGCTGTTAAACCAGCACATATAAGAGGGCTGTCAGGACTGATCTTCCATCAGTGAAGCACAACGCATCATCAGAGCCCGCCATTGTCCAGGTCACAACCTCCTCAGACCAAAACAACCAGCATACAGTTTGAGACGCAGCAGAGTGGGCAGTTTGATCATACACACAACACACTTCCATAGTCAAACTGATGGCAAATAACAAAGGAGGACCACCTAAAAAAATGTGATAAAAGTGTAATATATATTACAATAAGATGTGCAGTCTCTCTGTATATTTAAATTTTCATATTTCTACTTTTTTACTGGGGGTCTTGTGACTTTAGCTTTGACTCTAAGCTCTGCACATGTGGATGTGTACAAATGGCAAATAATCTTATCTTATCTTATTTAGATAGATTAAATCCAATATCAAAATCCTCTTACCTCTGACTATAAATTCCTGTCCATCAACCCTAGAGTCTCCCTTAGATTTTTGCAGCAGGCCTATCCAGTGGTGCATCTCCTCGGGCGTGTCTGTGTTGCAGTGGATCACTCTGTTAGCCGTGATGATCACAAACGAGTTTGGTCTGGGAAAGAAAACATAGCAAAATTGGGTTTTTTTGTCCTTGTTTTTGTTACTCATGTATCTGCTGTGGGACCACAGGCCAGGGTTTTAATACATATATGCAATCAGGCAGGTGTTGGGGAAAATTGCTCATTTCTTACCTGTCTGGGTTGTCTGACGCACAAACAGAATCAATCAAGCCAACATCTAATGTGCCCTGGACAGGGAAAAATGGTGTTAATGGCAATAATTGTCAAAAAATGTGTCATTACTACAGGAGTATAATCATCTTTATATAAAAATATATGTTTTTAAATCTAGCAATCTTTTAGGACCAAAGAAATGGATGGTGGTATGTGCACTTTTCTTCTTCAGTTTAGATTACTATATGAGCCAGAACTGGACTGCTATGCGATTCAATTTCATGCTTCTTCACTGTTGCAGAAATACGGAGTTGAGGCTGGGGCCCAGGCAGGAGAGAGGTAAAACAGCACTAACCACTGCATTCTTTGGGTTGGCCTGTTCGTGGTGCATCTCCATGAGCTGCTCCGGACTGGCGCTGTGGACCCGATTCAGCACATTAAACCAACCGCTAAATGGGTCAGAGGGAGTTCGAAAAGCAAAAGTCAGCAAAAGTGTAATTGAAAATGACACCGTGAACTTCCACTGGCAACCACAAGGGGGAACTTTATTTCTACACATCAATTTTAGAGGTGAAAGGAAAACACTATTTACAAAATAGCTGCAGTTTGTTCTGAGAAATCTGTGGATGTGATGTACCTGGCATCTTCAGGAGACTCTGCGTAGATGTGGTACGTCCTCTCCTCAGTTACGATATTCAGTGCATTTTCCTTCTCGTGATTGTCCACTATTTCCCTGCACAAACAAAAAGAATAAACCATTACTGCATGTGGCTATGTTTGTTTCAAGCTGGTAACAATGAGTTCAATCAAATCAAAAAACAGGGAACTGAGTCTTACTTGGCTGCACGGATGTCGATGGTGCCTTTCAGCTTCTCTTCGCTGTCATTCTCGAAATACATGAGCTTCGACTCGCGCAGAACGAACCAGCGCATCTTCCAGTTGCGCCGAGACAAAGTCGACATTCCTCCTCCTTTCTTGTAAAGCCAGCCAGATTTGAGGGAGTCCTGCTTTGCGCGGAACCACATGAAAGTTTCGTCTTTCAGGACGCACCAGCGACGGCGCCACGGGATCATCAAACCACCTGAGAGGTGAGAAAAGGATGATAATTTATTTTGTTTACTGTGAAATCTCTCTACGACAGATGGAGATCGCACAACTTTGTGCACACAGAAAGATGCATCCCAAAAACACAACGCATGAAAAGCTCCCTCAGTGAGTTAAACTTCACAGCCCTCACATAAACCTGAAAACATCAGCGGAAAACAAATGCGTAAAATACAAAAAGAGCCTTCAAGAAAACTCACAAAATGGACATTAAAGCTGCACAAAGACAATGTGCATGCCTGCTGGTCAGTGTCGTGTTTTTATTAGGTCTACTCACTCTTCATGTAGAGGTAGCCATGGAAATATGGAGGCCCGGTGCCGTTCAGCAGATTCACTCTGCCATTACAAACTTCTTCATCTGTGTCAACATATCCATCATTGTCCTCATCGCTGTCAATGAACTGCAAAAAAAAGACATCAGCATTTGAATAGATTAGACAGACTTTTAAACTGAAATCTTAAAGTAATAATTACTTCAAAAAAAATCCACAAAGGCAGAAATTTATAGCAACAATTTAAGTTAATTTCGTTTTTTAATTTTTCTGATGGTGAAGTCGAGCTGTTATTTTGCACTTTAAGGGCCTAAAATCTGTCTGACTTTGTAGCCACGGTGCTGCCAATCTCCTTTAAACTTGGCTCACACACATCCACCCACACAAACACACACGTGCCATTACATGCACCCATCCTTCTTCCCCTTTGACATTTTGCTGATCTCACAGTGTTGGGTCGCTGAGTACAGATTCACATGCTTGTCAGCAGAGCCAAAACAAACATTTTCAGCATTGCTGCTCAGCGATTCTTAAACAAGCCTTTTGATAAGACGCAGCCTTGCAGAAATGCATTTTCTAACCGACTTTAAGACAATCTCTCTTGAGGCAACACGAGGAAGTATAATAAGCGCTGAGGAAATCTAGGTGGGTTTCGGTGTACTGGAGAACAATGGCTTAAGTTAGACCGGATATGGAAACAGAAAATTCAGTGACCCCATGTTTTTGAAAACTCTGTGAGCAAAAATTTAAAAGATTTTAACAAACAATCCAATTTCTCCAGAGGGGATTTCCCGTCTTGGCTAGATTTACTGATTTACTTTCTTCTTCCACTGGACCTCAGAGTTCATGCCAAATGTCTAGCTATTTAAAAGTGAAACTCTGCACATTTTCCAGTTAAAACAACTCCACAGAATTTAACAGCCATGACTTTTTGTTGTTATTTCTCACCGAGTCCGAGCTGCCTCTGAAGGAGTCCAGGCTGTTCTGAGTGCATGAGGATTTTCGCAGCACCTCCTCATCTGTGATATGGCCATCGTTAGTGCTAGCACCTGAACTCCCATGGGCCTCCTCAAACTCTTCCTGGTCATAGTCTGACTCTACGTCTGGCAGGTTCGTGTGAGTTGGCTCTTCATTTACAGGCTCAAAGTCTGAGGCCCTCTGGCGTGGCCGCTTTTCTCCATTAGTAACCAGTGGAGGAGGTGGAGGGATTTGGGAGTCTGTGAGGACAGGGGCATGACTCAGTCCATTGGGGGTATCTTGGCTTAGCTTTCCTGCTGCAGGGGAGGCTGATGAGGAGGAGACCACTAATCCTCCTGCAAAGGCAGGCGGAGGAGGGGGAATACTTTGGAATATTTCCTTATCAAGAGGAACTGCAGCTGGAGGTGGGAAGTCAGGCAAAGCGATGCGCTCATCCTCCGCGTGGAAACCCTCATCCACCTCCTCTTCAGCTAGAGGTGCGGTAGATTCAGCTGGGTCGTGGAGGTTCTCCTCGCTCGAGAGGGATGGCTCCAAACCACCAAAGTCCAGCAGTTCCAAGAATTCAGTAGCCACACGAGAAGCCTCCTTTTCCAGTCTGTAGATCTCGGCATCCCTCATCTGACGCAGCTCCTCACGTGAGACGTCCCCAAGAAGCGACACGCTGTCTTCCTGCTGCTTGTGCAGACGCTCGATCTCCCTCTCGAGCCGCAGGATCTCCTCCATCTGACGGCTCTCCTCCTCAGACGTGTGGCTGCTGGACAGAGTCTGGGACAGCTCCTTCTATCGACCACACAAGTAAAGAAAGTGCAGAATTGTGTTATTTATGTGAATGCATTCATGGGCATTCTTTATTTTTGACATTGGAAGACAAACTGAAATTACCTTTTGACAAGCACCGTTCATGAGTGAGTTCCTAAAAATAAAATATGAATACGTTAGTCATGAAATGAAGAAAGAAAATGACTTGACAGATGACTTGGCTACTCCTGGAAATTCCTGACGAATCACAAAATTTAGCATTTTTCTATTCCAGTAACAGTTAAAGCTGTTATTTCAGGCGCTGTTTTGTGTGTTAATGCATACATAGATCTGCACATCTGTTTCTGAGCCACATTATTCTTGTGAGTCTCATGAGTACTACATCGCTTAACATCAGAATCTCCGCGTAGCTCCTGACTATATGTTGCCTCTCAATTCTCCCTGTTTAGCGTGGTGTAGGCGGCATGAGATGTTGACAGATTAACCTGCACTTCACCCCGCGATGACAGCCTTTCCCTGCTTTTTCACAACCACTGGGAAAAAGCCGGAGCTTAAAAAAGCGTCTGTCCAGAGCCAATCGCAATGGTCGCTCTACGCGTGAACCAACCAAACCCATCTGAATTCTCGACCTTAATTGTGATGGCACACCTGTAAAGTTTCGGCAGAGACATAAATGCCTGCTAAAGGGCTCAAAACTGCCTTTGTGGCCGATTCTCCAAAAGATGGTGTCACCTGCACCAGCTGCCATCACAACATACCCATACACAGACTGCGGTAAACACAGGGCATTGTACCTTGTCTTTTCCCCGTTTTCTGCTAATTTCTGCTTTTCCTCTTTCTCCTTAATCAGTCTTTGCTCCTCCTTCTTCATCAACTCCTCCTCCTCTGCCCTCCTCTTCAGCTCCTCTTCGGCTAGCTTCCGTTTCTCCTCCTCCTCCTCCTTCTTCCTCCTCTCTTCCTCCTCCTCCTCTTCCTCCTGCTTCCTCCTTTCCTCCATCCTCTTCTTCTCCTCCTCTACTCGCCTCCGCTCCTCTTCCTCTTCTCTCCTCCTCCTCTCCTCCTCCTCTCGCTTCTGCTTCTCCTCTTTGAGCTGTCGATACAGGGCTCGGGCGAGCTGGCCTCTGTGATGTTTCTGCAGGACAATGGCAGCCAAGCGCAGGCGCAGAAAGACGCGTCTCCAAAAGTGAGCGCGGTAGTTCTTCTGGATGGTGACGATGCTGGACAGAGCCCTCTTATACTGTTTCCTGAGGACGAAATCAAAAATTGACATTCATAATCGGCATAAAAATCATATTTAATCCAGCTTCACTGAGGAACTTTGTGCCTCGCCTCAAACATATTTGTAAAGCTGGACAGCCCTACATGGCCTCCTCCTAACGCCCGCTGCTATTCTCTGTTCAAACAAACACACTGGTAAAAAAGCTAGTTGTGAACTGTGCAATGTTTAGAGTCTGACGAGCTTGTGCTCTTCCATTGTGGTGGTGTGGGCTGCTCTGTTTAGCCCTCTGACTAAGCCCCATCACCCACACACAATACATGCATTGAAAACACACACATATAAACACGCACAAATACACGTGACTTTCTCAGGACCACACACACTGCTCCGACTCTCTGACCCTTAGTCCGACCTAGCCTCCACGGTAATCACTTCATGGCCTTTATCAGGTCTCAGGATGGACCCTGACTGAAGATAAAGTTACACGTAATAATACAAAGGCTTTACTTGTGTATTAGGGGAACTTTTCAAAGCTCTTCTTTAGTATGAATGTCTCTAAGGGGAAGCAAACCCAGAACCTGAATGCTGTCATCAGTCCCATTATAGTCTCCCAGTGGAGCCTTTCAGAGGACTGTATGTAACGTTATACTGTATATGGCAGCACGCAGGTGGAGTACGGCTAGATGCCCCTGGGTGTCTATGAATGCAGCTTCTTAAACCACCACGGTGATGGATGTTCTGCCAGTCAGGCGGAGTGGACAGGCGAAGAACTTGTTGCTTAGGCTGAAGACAGATTTACATAGATTTGCTTAAGAAGAAGTGCACTTCTGATAGTGTAGGAATAAATGACATCTCTGTTATGCTCAGAAAACTGTCTTTTTCAGAGCAGTCTAATTATCATGAACATCATTAGAGATGTAGTAATTCAGGGATAGCCATTTATAACTTGAAAGATGACGGTTTGGGCCTTTTTTTCCTTGAAAGGGTGTTGAAATCATGCAATTCCTCATCTTTGAAGCTACAGGACAGCGGCACAAGTGGGTTAATACTTCATTAGATTGCAGGGAATCATCGGGATGTTGTGTAATTTCAATGAAAGCCAGCGCACTCTTAACCATGTGTCCTCCCTTTGATAGGAATCTTTTCTTTCATCAGACTTTTAAAATAAATGTTCATCTTAAAGAAATAAACGTAAAAAGATCTAAAGATAGTACTAAAGTGACCAGAAAAATTCACACTGTTTGGGCTATTCTGCAGTCTCAGTTCATCAGTTTATGAGTTTACCTTCCAATCTACAAGGCTTTCTAAGGTAGAAACTTTAAAACAGTGCACGTACACGGTTCTGCATGCCCGAAAACGGCTTCCTATCTACAATTTCAACACTGTGGTAATCGCTGGCCATCGCCAAGTCAGCAAGGTTTAAGCCCACTTAACACACATCCACACACAGGCGCACATACAGAGGTAAACAAATGTGCAAATGATTCCACAAATGCACTTAATCCCCCCCCCCCCGCCCTGCGCTCCTATACACGCAGGTTGTACTACAAAACAAACACTGACAACTGTCTCTGCCACTCAATCATCCATCTTCCCCCCACCTCCACACTCCCACCACTCACCTTGCCACATAGCTCAGGATGTGGGCGCGGATCACCATGCCAGCCCTGCGCCGCACCTCTTCCCTTTCCTTCTCCAGCCTTTGCTCCAGGGCCTCCTTCAAGAACACCTGCGGGAAGAGCAGCGCCACGGCCGACAAGGAGTGACACAGACACAGAGAGACACAGAGAAGGAGGTTGAGGGAGAGAGGGGGAAAAAATGGGATGGGTTAGTTCCTCTTCCTCTTGGTAAGGCTGTAAAAGAGGGCCCACAGAGATGTAAAGGGCCCCTCTTGTCTGCTGGCAGAACCCCGTGCCCACTGCAGAGGAAGCTGTGGTGCAGCTGAGGCTAGCAGGCTAGCTGCCCTCCCTGTCTGCAGAACAGAGCAGAAGGGAAAACTGGCACTGAGACTGCAGTGTTGCTGCTACTGCTACTGCTGCTGCAGCGCCTCATTGTGTTCAAGCGTCCTTCCTGAGCATTTCCCTTCTGCTGTTACCGCTGCGTTGGTAGTTCGACTGACGTGCACAGGCAGAAAGGCACAGAGAGGGAGGGGAGAGGTAGGGAGAGAGGAGTGATGAAAGGATGAGGGGGAGGGATGGTGGCTGGTGTCCAGATAGAAAGTCACACCCCTCTTTGCTCATATGAAGGAAAGAGAAAGAGTTTAGTTAACCCTTCCCTCACTACTGGAGTTTTCTCGCAACCTTGTCTTTGTATGACTTTTGACAGCTCGAAAGTCACACTCGACTTAAATGAACATGCCTGCATGAAACATAATCAGATTTTCACTGTACGAATATGCTGCGAGGCTGGGAACAGCAGCCAGCTTAGACACGGCAGTATCTGTCGCTCAACTGGGTGATCGAGGGAAGACCCCTGCTCGTATGCGTATTTGTGTCCCAGATGTTGCGCTAATCAAAGGATCCCACAGCTGCAGCCCTGCCTGCCTGTCTCGGTAAAGTCTGTGAGAGGAGGAAACTTCCCCTTCATCCACATCCTTCCCTCGTCTGTAAAACAAATGGCTCACAAACACACATACACAATCCATGCAACATCACCAAAGCCCCTAATTCTGGGTACACGCTTCCTCTGCACACAATCAGCACATACATAATTACACGCAGATTGTTTCTCCAAAGGAAATGTATCCCCCTTGTCCGTTTCAGTCTCTTTCCCACAGCCCACACTACATTAACCTAAACCCCAAAATATTGCCCTGCCATGCACAAAATGAAACGTACTCAGCCGCACTATGTCTTTTTGGGTTTTGCTTTGAGAAACTAGCCTTTTTTTTCCCTTCGCCCTCGATGTGTAGATAAGCTTTGCAGAGCAAAGAAGTGAGCAGCGGCAGCCAGAGGTCAAAGGGCTGATCACAGAAGGGAAGCTTTACCCGCATGGTGACTTCGGGGATGTATACTGTGTGCATGTGCAAGAAATTTAATATAGATTGGCATGTGCACATTAGTGGTTATGGACCAATTCAAAAGGAACCAAATGTGGCTCGCATCAATTATTTTCTGTCTTGATGTACAGCATGCCATGTGTGCAGCTGACACTATTCATAGTCTGCCAGCCAAATTGGGTATTACAACAAAAGTGTCCAAAAAGAAACCAACAAATCCGAAATGTCTCAGTGATTTTTACAGCCACGCAGGAACCACAACTTAAAGCAGGAAGTCGAATGTGGATTTAGCCGATTTTGAAAGAGCTCCACAAAAACTGCTTTATTTGTATCCTTTCTTGTCGCAGTACTGACGCGTTCATGCTGAGTATTAACACAGGTTTTACTGTCCAGTTCAAAAAAGTCATTAAAGGTTAATCATTCAGTGATAGCATGGAAAAAAGGGGCAGTCTGTTGGCGGTGGGGGGATTGATGATTGTTGGAAAATGAGAGC
Organism: Rhamphochromis longiceps; assembly: GCF_057381845.1. Taxonomy (NCBI): domain Eukaryota; kingdom Metazoa; phylum Chordata; class Actinopteri; order Cichliformes; family Cichlidae; genus Rhamphochromis; species Rhamphochromis longiceps. The sequence continues at coordinate 25,424,423 of NC_140572.1, forward strand.
AGAAAAGGAAGGACGGCCATCGATATGCTGTGCTGCCAACAATCATATCTGTTATAAGTTTTCTAAGATGAAGCATGATGTGTAACGTTCTACAAAGCTCTGCTTGGCTGCAACATTTCACCAGCGCCGTCCGCCTCGAAATCACACTGCTTGCAGTTTAGTTTATTAAATCAGCAACTCAGTCGGTGTCGAGGCTAACGCTCTGCTAGCTACAATAAGTTCGTCTCAGGATTACTGTAAGCCCCTCGGTTACAGTTACAGTAACAGTGTCAGGGTTTTTAGGAGCGGCCGAGTAACTCTGCGGTTGTCAACAAGAGAGCCGTAGATTGACCACAACCGGTCAGAAAAATCTTTGTGACATGAGTCACAGCAACTGTGGTACACATTAACAGCTCGGGAAAGACAGCAGCTCGACTTCTTGGGAAAGATTCGCTCCCAGATAATTACTGAGTGAAGCCTTTCAGTGCACTGTTTCATCTTAAGGGAACTGAGTGTTTTTTTTTAAGTATCAAATGGCGATTTATTGTTTTTTGAGCATGCTATCAGAGCATGTAGCTGACAGAGGTGTGTACTGGAGAGTCATTCGAAAAAGAAAAACAGAGTGGCAGTTTATATAATCCGTCAGGCTGCCCAGTTGTGTCTGTGTGCATGCATTTGTACTGTATTTAATACACTGTGGGGCCTGAGATAAGGTGTGGGGGTTCACCTCCTATTTTGGTAACAAAAAGCTCATCTTCACAAGGTAAAACGTTAAAATTCTTTCTGCATAATATTAGGTATATCAATTAAAATTTAGATTACTGGTAGGGGCAGGGTTGGCTTAGTGATTCTGGTTACTGAAAGATCTCAGGACATAAGTTAAAGTCAGTGCCACATACTGCTAAGTGACATAAACAAGTCTGGGCATGTGTATAAGTGAGTCCATGTGTGAACGCGTGCTGCACCTTTGTCTTCCCCAGCTGCCACTCTTTCTTGTCTTTGTTGTGAAGTGTGAGAAGCTCTAAGCAACTCTCCTTCTCGTCCTCTGAGCGGATTTTGTTTGTCAGGATCATCTTATACCTGCAGAAAAAAAAAAAGCATACAGCACAAATCTTCTTTCCTGATTTTTTAAAAATAGTTTTCGACTACAATATTTAGCCAATTATCTCAGTTTTATTGTGTGCACATATTTTTCCAACCTGCTATAGAAGTCCTTAAAGGTTCTCCGGACAGGGAATCCAGCCCTGCGAATCTTTACAGTTTCCAGCATCCCGGAGTACCTCAGCTGGTTCAGGACAACGTCAGGATCAAACTGGTTGGCCTTCTGTATTTGGTAAACAACAAAACATGTTTTTCATGTCAAATAATAACAGTAAGACATCAGTGTTTAGAATACTGATGCCATTTTTTTCCTGTTGTGCGTTCTATATATAACCTTCCTTATTGTAGGTAGTGCAAAATGTGTTGCAGCTAAAACCTGCAGGCACGCCTAGTCAAACAGTTTTACTGCTGAGTCGAGTTAAACTTGAACTAAAAAGTAAATTACCATGGCGAGGACTATCATTTTACATTAACAATCAGGTTACTAAAAGGAAAGCGCACACCACCGGCGAGAGAAACCCGAACAGTGTTGAACAAGACATAACCAGACGGAGTTGCCTTTTCTTTGAGGAATAATCAGCCTCATTGTTCACAGTTCTGTGTTACCAGTAATCCTCCGACCTACTTATCAAAAAGGATCTGTGATGTCTGCCGCCCTTCTACACAAGCTGCCTGATCACTGCTCTCCACACGAAGGCCATTTATCACCCAGAGGGCACAGAGTGCTGGATAAGCCCCACACGACCACAGCATTCCTCGATGTGTCAATCTAATTACAGGCTAATGCTACTACGCATGGAAACAGGCATACTTACAAAGGCACAGACACGCTTTGCATGTGCTCGTGCTCATAATCAAACACACACGTGAAAGGGCAGCCCTCCGCGCTCTGAACTCTGCTCTTTAACGGAGGATTTAGGCGGCTTGAAAAAGGTACGAAATGTTGACTTGCTTGAGTGAAAAACAAGCTGACCCTTGCCTCGGTGACATTTATCCTAAGAAAAGCAGGAGCATGGAAATCGCATAAATACATTCTTGGTGTGTGCGTGTCTGGATGCATTTGCATGCATGTAATCATGTCAGAGGATTGTGCATGCCATGCCATCATATTGTAGGATTAGCAGAGGCCCGGCTTGTTCCATCTTGACCAACCAAAGCTAGGTAAAGGAATACAAGACAGCCAATGAGAGCAGGGGACACATGAGACAGAAAGGCAGAAAAAAAAGCAGATGGGTGAGGAAAAACAGACAACAGAGTAGTTTCCATCCAAGCAAGCAAGCAAGAAGCTGTGGAATGACGTATATGGAGTGGGAGGTAAAGAGTAGTGAAGGAAGGACAACCACGGCTCTGTGTACAATAATAACAGTAAGAAGGAGAATGTCCCTGGATTACACCACAGTCATTCACAAGGAAAACAAAGAAGCTGATATAACTGACACTCCAACTATCTAATAAACCATAACACAGATTAAGAAGCAGGTTGCAGTTTTGTGGTAAAGAGCAGTAGGGGAGCATAGGAGTAGTAAATAAATACCCCGCTAGCTGGAACGCAAATACAGTTATGTGATCTTATCTTGGCATTCCACTGGTGCAGCCAGATCAGCAGAGCATTAGCCAAGCTGCTGCAGCTGGAGTGGCCAGTACTGACCTCTGACCTCTGGCAAAGAGGCTAAAGTGGTAGGAATGTGCTGGTACACAGCCCTTTTATTTGAGGAAGTACAATGAGAGCCTTTGCACCAACGTTTGTTACTTATGAACGCTTGTACTTGGAAAAAAAAGAAATAACTTTTCAATACGGATCATTTAAATGACTTTGAGGCAAAGTGCGATCGCGATGTGGGAGGCATAAGAACATAAACACAACAAGACTAAATATTAACCCCAAGCAGTGAATAACACCGAGGAGGTTTACCTCCACAGGCGCTGACCTTGAGAGGAACTTTTTTTTTTTTCTTTTTTATGCGATGAATAAAAATGACGTGACTTACCTTGTCCATGTTAGGTTTGATGCAGCGTACAAAAAAGGGGTTGGAGGCACTTAGTGTGGCCATCAGGGAATGGAGAGAGTCCTGAAAAGCATCAAACACAAGAGCATATTACTGCTTGTTTGTTTTTTTAAGTCTGCCGAAAAATATAAACACTTGTCTCACTGTTCTGTACTTTGTCTGCTAAGTATAAGTGGGTTGTTATTAAGGTATTGGTGTAATAAGTAAAAGTACTGAGTAAATGTTCTTTGGTACTTCTCAACTCCCATATTTATCATAAGAGACACAAATGTATATATACAAAGCCACACTCCGAGGACCCCTGAACCTCACAGACTCCTGTAGGTTCATTTTCCTTCCTGCCTCAGACAGACTGTCTCCAGTAAGGCCTGGCCTGGCAGAGCTGAGTGTGATTGGCCCCTGGTTGGCCCCTCTCTGCCCAGCCATCAACCCTAATCCCCTGGCTTTGGGAACTGTAGGCCAGGGCAGCCTGCCAAATCCTTCTCCGCTCCTTCCCTCCACACTACAGTTAGAGCATGCTAAGCTGTCCTCCACTCCACCCCCTCCTCCACCCGCAGCCCAGCTCACAACAACATATTTCACACAGCCCATCACCCATCATCTACTGCAGATCAAGTACACATACGGCATTCTCCTCCCCATCTGTGTCTCCAGGATTTCAACCTTCTGTTCTGCATTTACGCCGCTGCACTTGCACTCACCATGCCAATATAAAAAGTGTAGTGTTAAGGGTTAAGTGATCACCACACACAGCAGTATTTGGGAGACAACTGGCTCATTGTTAGTGTAATGACACAATCACGGCGTCATGTGCGTAGAACTGAGAGAGATATTTAGGTCTGAGGAGCTTCAGTCTCACCCTGAACTGCGAGCTGACGGTGGGCTTGCGTCGGGCCGTGCCCATTTTTAGGGTCTCATCTCCATTTCTGCTGCCAACACGCTCAAAGAGGTCGTAGATGAAGTCAAGCCTGCACGTGAATGTAAACACATGAGCTCAATCGCATAGGTGTGCATTCAGAATAAAAAAGGAAAAGAGCGTGCCCTACTCACCTGCTGTCTTTGAGAATGAACAAGATGTCATCTCTGAAGGTGTCTCGGTTCTTCTCCAGGATTCCACGCACATCGTAGAGCACCTGAGGAAATGAAAACCAAAAAGACTGAGCGTGTTTAGATTGAAGAACAGCATAGGAGACATAGGAGTTAGGATACAAAGAAATAAGATGAATACAGCTGTTTAAATGCACTGTGGATGGGAACAAGTTATGACTTTTGCCCCGTAACTTTAAAAATCAAAGTAAACTTTTGCACTGCATGTCCTACGCTCACGAATGCGACACAAGTGATTTACAGCGACTATGAATATGCGTTTGAGGCTTGATGTAAATAAAGATAAGGGAGCAGGTGGCGGTGGGGGTGACTTGTCGAGCTCAGTCGAGGGCGTCACCTGTTGTGTCCCGTTCAGCTCCGCGGCATTCCTAAGCTCACCCTGATCCAGAGGGATACACTCAGAGTTTATGTTTGTTGCAGACACACTAATTACACTCCAGTGCAGATTTAATGGAATAATCTCATATAGGACGCTCTCTGCGTCACTCAATTTCAGGTTCGTTAACTCAGACAGTAAACCAGGGGTGGTCTCGTGATTCTAAAGCAAATTAGATTTGTCTGGAGGAATTACAGTTTAATGCAATATGTTTGCACACAGTAACAAACTGAATACATTTGGACTATCAATAAACACTTAAAGCTTAAATATCAGACATTAAGTTTTCTTGGACAACTTTCCGTCTGTTTTTCAAATTATCTGTCTTTCTCTGGCACCGAGCAAATTATCTAATCTGTGGGAAGATGCTACGATTTCCTCCAGAAACCTCAGCAACATTTCAAATAACAAACAGGGCTTTCAGAGAGGCGAGTATACTGTCTAGAGAGAGAACAACTGGCTGCCCTGGCAGCGCCTGTCTTCTCTGGACCAGGTCATTACCATAGCCATCCTTGCCAGGCTTGTGACTGAGCCACCCCACTTGCACTAAGGAGACTTTGTCCGAGGCAGGCTTCATAAAGCCATTCTTTATATGAAAGCGAATCTTTCTACTCTTGCTCCACATTACATCCACTGTCCCACTCAATCACTGCAATTGTTCCCCTGCCCTGGTGTCTTTTTGGCCTTTCCTACACTCACATCAGTAGTGACCTCCCTTATCTTGCAAATCAAAGGGAGGAGAAGACGATCATAAAGCAGTTTCTCCTGACTCAGGGAAAAAGACGGCGGAGGAGGCATCAGGCATCAACATCCCGCAGCAGATTTTGGCCAGGAAGATCCCACTGTCCGTCCAACAGCTACCTCACTTCCCCGAAACTAACAATTGAGGGAGCAAAAAAAAAAAAAAAGCTGGTGTCATGTGTGTATGTATGTGTAAATGTTGTTAAATACCTCTCCAGCGTAGTGCTTGATGCCAAACTGGTGATCAGTTACTCTTGGTTTGACATAGTACGGGTTTGTCTGGAGAGAAAGGACAAAGATACAGAAATTATCATGACATCCACTCATGTAGTTATAAAGAGATTAAGTAGAAGACACTGTGCGCTGGATTCACAGAGACAATAAAATGCCATGTGACAAGTTAAACATCAAATATAACATCAAAGCACATGAAACAAAATAAAACACATAAAATTAATACAAGGCCTAGTTATGAATAGCAGTTAAACAGTTACAGTTTAATCCTTTAAGGCAGGGTTCTCAAAAGCACCTAATTTTCATTAATGTGATTAATGTGACTGTTAAACAGTTAGGGTAATGTGGTATGGGGCGCCGTTTGTAAAGTGAAACATGCTGAAATTAACGGCAACATTTTTCCACATTTAGCTCAAAACAAGTCATTTTTTTACAACATTTAGTAAAATATTTGTAACTTTTCATATTTAAAACAGAATTTTAAATGTTAAATCTAAATGTTAAATATTCAATCTAAATGTTAAATGTTAAAACTAAATATTATATTTAAATCTAAATGTTAAATTTAAATATTATATTTAAATCTAAATCTAAATATTATATTTAAATCTAAATGTTAAATCTAAATATTATATTTAAATCTAAATGTTAAATTTAAATATTATATTTAAATCTAAATCTAAATGTTAAATCTAAATATTATATTTAAATCTAAATGTTATATCTAAATATTATATTTAAATCTAAATGTTATATCTAAATGCTAGATGTTAAATCTAAATGCTAAATGTTAAATCTAAATGTTTAGGCTAACATGCAAATTTATTGCACGGATCAGCGGAAATACCAAAATAAAAGCTTTCCGGAAACCTCCGGTGCAAAAGTGTGCCGGTAGTGGTCAGACACGTTCTCACTCCCAAAGCGTAATAATTTTCGCTAGGTGACAAATTGTCAACATTTTATGCTTTCGGGTACCCAACACGTTCCTAAATTACGGCAACGGAAAAAGGAGAGCACATGAGAACCGTTTGGACTCAATCTACACATGTTCGTTCATTTTCTAAAAATCGCTTTGGAAAACACTATTTTACGTCATTTAACTGCTAGTAAAGGTTAGGAATAAGGTTATAGTTAGATAAGGTTAGATTTAGGGCTGGAACACATGGCTGGAACGTCTATTATGGCGGGACCGTCATTCCACTGGAATTCAGCCATAACCCGACCATGAGAAAGCACGTCCGGCGATTTAGTTGAAAACATCGGAAGATCCGTTTTGTCGGCCATCCAAAGGTTTAGCAGTAGTGCACTCTTAGCAGCTGCAGTCTCCACTTCACAATCGCTGCAGCACATGTCCAGCAAAATCGCTGGACATGCTCGTAGGCAAGAAGTGAAGCAGCACATGGCGGGGAGAACAGACACAATTTTGCACCGGAGGTTTTCGGGAAGCTTTTATTTTGTTATTTCCGTTGATCCGTACAATACATTTGCATATTAGCCTAAACATTTAGGTTTAACATTTAACATTTAGCATTTAGATTTAACATTTAGATTTAACATTTAGATTTAAATATAATATTTAGATTTAATATTTAACATTTAGATTTAACTTTTAACATTTAGATTTAACATTTAACATTTAGATTTAAATATAATATTTAGATTTAATATTTAACATTTAGATTTAACATTTAGATTTAACATTTAGATTTAAATATAATATTTAGATTTAATATTTAACATTTAGATTTAATATTTAACATTTGATGAAAAGTTACAAATATTTTGCTAAATGTTGTAAAAAATTACTCGAAAAAATATGTTTTTGTAAGGTTTTGAGCTAAATGTGGAAAAATTTTGCCGTTAATTTCAGCATGTTTCACTTTACAAACGGAACCCCATAATGTGGCGTGCACATGGTAACAGCTGAGTTTTACATCTGTGCTCAGACTACAGTACTTTGTGAATGCTTTGTGTTACTATGATACACCAAATATCCCCATAAAAGCATTCTCTTCTTCTATAAACCACTGAATTATGTCTCTAGCACAAATGGTAACAGAGTTATAGTCCTTTAAAAGCCATTGTAAAATTGCCCTTCTACCAGAACAGTGGTTAAAAAAAGATAAAATTACCACCTTCTATTGAAACCATTGCCAATGAGGCTTCAGCGAATAGTCGGTGGATAAACGGAAACGCCAGATGAATCTCTCAGGTCTTTTTTTGCTATTTCTTAATTATTTTTCTTAATGATACTGTTCATCTGCTATTGGTAGTGATTTTTTTCTAGGTCCTCCACCATTAGCACAAGATATGCTAGTTGCTAACAGTATTTAATTAGGGCAACAATGAGCTATTAGCCAAGCGGCTAACAGCTCTTTGTTGATCCCAAAATTCTATTTCGGGGCACGAGCCTGTCAAACTGTACTATGTGTTGTCAATTTTTTGTACCTTCGAATTAAGAATTGGAAACACATGTGCTTTTTATGACAGTTGTGGTACAGTTTTTTAAATTGCTTCCTTGCTAGTTGTCTGTTATGTGTAAACACAACACTTTTTCTTTCCTGAGTTAGGTAGGTTTTTTCTTCTTCTTAAATGATTCATAGGTCAGTTTGGACTGAAAATGAGTAAAAAGCAGCCAGTGTCCAAAGAAAACTTCGAATGACCTTCAGAAAGCCTGGAGAACTATTGCTCAAGACCACTTATAAAATACACGAAAGTCTGGGTACGTCGAAGCAAAATACAAAGAAATGAAGGGTAGGTCATGAGACTTTTCACAGTACTGTATATAATGAGTTTCTATCTATTGTGCTGAAGATACTAGAACCCGGGTTTACAAACTAATTAATAAACAAATTTATCAAAAAAATACAACGTACACGTTTACATGTGTTGATTCATTTACGCTGTTTGCAACTTCCTTACATGATGTGATACAAACATCTTCTGCTCTGATCGCGACCTTAAAACGTAACACACGGATCCGCACCCAAGCAAACACCTCAGGGCGAGGTCATGCGGTTCTTAAGTCTCGCTCTGTATCGTTCTTGTTTTTTCCGTCAGCCATAGAAAACTCTTTTCTCCTGCACACAATGCTGGTCAGACCCAGAGAATGGCTGATCACATTTCAGTATTATTGTGTTCATGTGCCGGAGCGCCCGGGGGTGTGTACGAGTGCTGCTCAGACATTCAATGCAACAGGCGATTCATCAGCCAGGACAGAGGTTTAACTCTTTGAGGCTGTCTGAGCTGGTGGGCGGTGAAGGCATTTCCCCAGCTGGGGTTAAGAAGCTTTGGTGCGCGGATATGGGTCATTTTTATGGCTTTGCTGTCTATCGGGGAGGGATAGAGTGTGTAAAGGAGCCATGTAGGTTTTCACGTGTGCGTGTGGACTCACTGCGTGTCGACTGTGTAGTTTCTCCAGAAGGGTGTAGTCGGTGCCTTTGGGGAAGCGACTCTCCTCATTGATAAGAGCCAACATGCCCAGTTTCTAAAGGGGAGACAGACAAAAAGAGAGAGAGAGCAAAGAGTTTGAAACACACCAAAGTCATGATGGAACTAGTTGTAATCCCATTGGGGCACATCTGGCAGCTATAACAATACGTACAGGAAACAGCAATGTTATTCATTCAATATGCTTTTTTTAATTGAGAAAGAGAGAGGAGGCACTGCGCTCAGCAGAGTAGTTTCATGTCTTATAATGAACTAAAATCAGACAGATATGTAGGGATGAAGTAGTTGTAGTGTAGTGTTTCCTCCAAACTTGCCAAGTTTGTGATTTTAAACCAGAAATCTTTCAAACACTTATGTAGAGGCTCAGTTTTAACGTCATTATAAGTATGGTGGTAAAATAACACAAATTCATGCCTTACTCTAACCATACCTCTAACCGCTGACTAGTGTACATTACTGTGCAAACAACATGCAAAATGAGACTATATAATGATAGACTGCGAGATGGGAGTCAGTGTAAGCACAGTGTGGCGTCTGGGTCAGCCCCGCTCTGGCTGGTGGTTAGCGGTCTGTCCTGGTGATGACTTTGCTCTGTCAGGGTCTGACTGTCTGTTACCTTTTCTATGAGATCCAGACACTCAGCGTTATCCATCCAGTCTATGGCTTCCCACTGGATCCCCTCCCTGTGAAGACAAACACCCACACAGACAGACACACCATGTATACATAAACATCAACAACCAGGAAGACACAATGGCAGCATTATCCAGTGTGAGCATGTGATGAAATGAGCCATGTCCAGGCTGCTGGCCTATTGTACCAGAAAACAACTGGCTGCGGGAGAAAGTGAGGCATTTCCAAACGTCTGGCAGTTTGCCGGTATGATCATGAAGAGGCTCAACCCCCATCCCCATCTGTGTCTGCGCTGTCTGCTCTTTCCACTGTATGCATCCATGTATGATGTTAAACTATGTAAAGGTTTCTGACCTGTTGTACTCCAGCTGCTCCAGGGAGAAGATGTGCTTATTGAAGTACTCTTGGAGTTTCTCGTTTGCGTAGTTGATATTGAATTGTTCAAACCGGTTCACCTACACAATGGAAGAACATGCTTTCAGTATACTCTCTGAGATTAAAATCAAATAAAAGCACACACTCACCAGCCACCTTATTTAGTTAATTTGTTCAACGGCTTATTAGCGCATGTTTCTAATGAGTCAATCACATGACAGTTACTCAGTGCATTTAAGCATGTAGACATGGTCAGGATGACCCCCTGAAGGTCAAACAATTCACTTGAAGGTGATTTAAGTGACTTCAAAAGTGGCATGGTTTTATTGTGTCAGACGGGCTTGTCTAAGTATTTCAGAAACTGCTGATCTACTGGGGTTTTCCCACACAACCATCTCTAGGATTTACAGAGAATGGTGGGAAAAAGAGAAAATATTCAGTGAGTGGTAGTACTCTCAGAAGAGAATGGTCAAACTGCTTCAAGCTGATAGTAAAGCAACTAAAGCAGGGTTAGAGTATCTCTGAATGCAGAACAAGTCAAACAGCAGCAGAAGACTTCACTCTGAGTCACTCCTGTTAGTTAAGAACAGGAAACTGAGGCTACAGTTTGTGTGTGCTCAACAAATTTGGACACAAGATTAGAAAAATGTTGCCTGGTCTGATGAGGCTTGATTTCTACCATGACATTCAGATGGTAAGATCAAAATTTGGCATAAACAACGTGAAAGCATAGCTCCATAATGCCTTGTATCAGCTTGCTTCAGGCTGGTGGTGGTGGTGGTGTAATGGTGTGGGGGATATTTTCTTGGCATATTGTTGTTCTAGGAAATTGTTAAAACTCTAATGTTGCAGGTCTCGTTATCAGTATTAAAAAAGGTGTAATACTCTCAGTGTGTGTGTGCAAGTGTGTGCTACTACCGCAGATGTGACTCATGTTTGTCAAATGCACGTGACTAAAAAGAGCACAGATAAGGAAGAAATACAAAATGTAGCAAAATGCTTTGATAGAACAGTCATTGTGTTGGTATTCTCACAATGCACCAGAGAAGATAAGTTATCTGGTGATTTAAACCAGGATTTGATTCTTTTGGGGCTTTCACCTCAAAGTTCTCAAAGCCAAAGATGTCCAAGATGCCAATGGACTTGAAGTTGTCTTTCCCTTTGATCTTCTGATTGATCCTCATTATGATCCAGGAGAAACACTGGGAATAAAGCGCCATGGCCACCGAGTCCCGCGAGTCCACGGCCTACAGATCAGGGAAAAAGAGATGGAGGGCGTACCAGAAACCACGTCAGGCATAAATAAAAAGGAGGGGGAAAAAGGAAACTTTGCAAACTGTACCCTAAACACAGCATTTATGACCACACAGTAAACATTTCATCGGTTCTATCAGGTGGCGGTTAAAGAAGTTAAAAACAAAAGATATGTTTGGACTGCTTGAATGATAGCGTGTGTGAGGCCTCAGTTCCATAAAACAAATAGTGGCTTGAAGACAAAGGTGTGTTATGTCAGCGTCTGTCTGCAGTTGAGAAGACGTCTGTTTTCACAACAGTCAGTGTTTTTTATCACCCAAATATCTTCAGAGTGACGCACTGCACTGTAACATTAGAAAAATCCAGTGAAAACAACGGCAAACTGGAATAAAGCGTAAAAGTTTATTTGTTTTTTTAAGTATTTTTCTTTTAAAGGAAATGACACCTACAGAAAAATCCCAAAGCCCACCTGGCAGAAAGAGGCTCATGGTGGCAGGCATCCAAGTTCACTTGGAGATTTATTTCAGCTGCTTTGTAGTTTATATTTCCATTCCACTAAATTTCAGAAAGAGCTGATGTTTTGTTTTCGGTACAACGCTTATCTGACATCTATTGTTTAATAAAAGTAAGATTTTACATAGAAAGAATGAACATGTGCCCCTTTTTCTGACTTCAGGTCCATTTCTCTCACATTAGATCTTCACAGCGATCCCTCAGGAGGTAAAGCGGGTCATTTGTTAACTGGAAGCTCCCACAGCCCACATGTTGCAGCATCCTTGGGCAAGATACTGAACTCTAAGGTGCCCCTGATGCATCCACTGGAGCATGAGCGTTACATAAAAAGTGCTTGTATGAGTGTGTGTGTGTGAATAGCTGAATGAGGTTTGTAGTTGAAAGTGCTTTGAGTGCTCAGAGCAGAAAACTGATCTATAATTACTGATACAGTTTAAATGTATTTAGCTTTTTTCTGAATTGTTGGCACTTTTACTTCAGTAAGAGGCTTGACGGAGGCCATGTGCTAAACTCTTGGTGTCAAGCTTTGTGCATTCATGGGCCCACATACAGCACATACAGGCCGGACTTGTTGGCCAGACCTCTGAAAATGACAAAGAAGTACATTCTAAAAACCTTCAAGTTAAATGAACCATCCATTTACAAAACAGATGACGAACAGTCTCAGATGTCCTAAGAAAAATAAGAATGTCTCAGTGTTTCCACATTAAGCCAGCGTGCTGTCATTTCGAGGAAACTGTCCCAGTTCACAAAAACACATCCACAGGACTCATTGGCCTTTGCATCTTACTTCGGTGTAATGTCTTTGTCATTAGTAAGGCTGTGAAACCGATGAGTCAGCCCCCAGGCTTAGGATGAAATTAGCAGGTCGGACAAAGCCTCTCATGAAGGATTCATTCTTAACGTAAACACAATGCTTCCTTCTAAAATATAGTGAAAAGTTTCAAAATTACACCCTGCTCCTCTGCAATTTTTACACTCTGGATCCAGTCTGCTGGATCCTTCAGCAGCCTGGTTCTGGCCTACAGGCCTTGAGCTTGGCATAAATTCACAAGTAAAAACTAAAAATGAAACTGTCCAAATCATTACTCAAACTAAAACTGATGAGAAGTCCTGTGAGCTACACGCAGTTCCACAGAAGAACATGAAAAGAACATAATTAATAACTTGACACGTTACTTCTCCGTGGTTCGTAGGACAGATGCTACAATGTGAACAACAACGAAAATCTACTTCCCATCCACATTTGAGTCCAGGGTAATTTTCTCCAGCTGCCATTGAGGAAGCTTTACAGCCTGTGTATGAATATACAAAGCCTGAGCTTGCCAGCTACACTTCCTCGACAGGTATTGTGCTTGATTTAAAAACAAAACAAGAGTGCGGCCGTGTGTACTTTATTCAGAGCCACAATGCTCCTGGGCTTTTCAGTAATCCATCATGCCCGGTCACCTTGTACGACTACTGGGAGCGAACAGAGCGCTGCTGGCTCCAGGATCTCCGTCACGGGGGTGAGAAGAATGGCTGCTTGTCCACGACAAGGGGTGGGGGTCTACTGCTGGAAGTTGTGAGGGGGAGTGACCCCTGGCTGTTGTGAGAAGAGGTCTTTCTTGCCAACTCTAGGTCTGGAATAATGAACTCTATTAAGAGGCAAGTTGCTTCAAAGGCCAGGCAGAACAAGCAGCAGCAGGGTGACAGCACAAGACTCTTTGTCTGCTGATGAAAAGCTTTCTTGTAGCTTTCGTGTCCCGGTGATAATAATAAAGGTCCTCCCTGCATATTCGCTGACATTTATGAGCGTGAGTGGGCCGATGGGTTGAGCCCAGCCGAGAAGGGATTGTGGCATGTGTGTTCTTGTGGCATATGGTGAAAAGCACAACACATGCAGATGAAAACTTGTGCAATGTTTACAGTATTACAGATGTCAGCGCAGACATTTGAAGCTGAGGGAGACACAAGTGGATATTTATGCCAGCGTCTCAGTGCCTGGCTGCACTGCCTCCAGAGGAGAAGACTCTTACTTCACCACCAGTCATTGGTTCTATTGTGCTTTTGACTCAGATCACTATCACGATGGCTTTATTGTGCCTGAAATCTGGCAGACAAAAAGCAGGAAATGGCTGGGAGTCACGCAAGGGGATCTGGAAAGGCATGTGGTGGAGCGCGTCAGAGAAAATTGTGTGTGTGAGTGTGTCACCAGGACAGGAGAAGGAGAGGGGCGAGGACAGATATGGATCCACTGCATGATTAAGATTCTTGACAGAGCATGGTGCCTGAACTTAAAATTATACGCTGAATTCTGGGAAGTGAGGTCCAAGTGCTTCTTTTCTGTTTCCGTGTTAACTGTGTGATTCATGTAATGAGCAACAGAGGGGGAAATTGGGCTGGATGTGTTGTTACCTGCTCCACAGTGAGGGGGGAGCAGATCTCCTCTCCTCTGAGGATCATGGAGCGCTGGGTCAACACCTCTGACAACTGGAAGGAGTCGAGGCCGAGCAGCTCGCTGACGTTACTCACCACTGAAACAAACACAAGCACACACAGATGTACACAGGGTATCTATCACTTACGCAAACAGTTCAGGTGACTCCTATTCATGTTAAACAACAGATGTGGCATATACACAGCAATCCTATACCATCTGCAGGAAACTCTACTCTGCAGGCAAGTCTGTAGTGTTGGCAGTCACCGTAGTTCACAGGTTCTTTGGAAAAGAGGTCGGACACAGCAAACAAAGGAGCCTGAAGCTCATGTTACAGCCTGCTTGGTGCTCTGTGTGCTGGTACAATGTCAGTCAAACTCAGGGCCGTGAGGAATACTGCAGAGCCGTCCAAAATCGCTGATAACCCAGTTCTCTACTTCGGAAATTTCACCAGAAACAATTGGACTGAGTTTATTTTGGAATTTTTTTTAAACTGCTTGATAAAACCTGCATAGCTTGCGCATTTGCTTTCAGTACTAAAACCACTGCTTGGATCTTTTTTTTTCATACAAAAATTCCCCTTTCACTAAAGTCTAATAAAGGAATCAACAAAAGAAAAGAAGCAGCAAATAAATAAACAAATACAAGTGTAACACCCAGTTACACAGTTTAGCTTATTTAGCTGAGGCACAGTGGTGGGGTGGTTATCACAGTGGCTCCTCCTGCATACCCTGACTTTGAATTAGATAAGCAGAAGAAAGTGGATGGCCTATTTTTTTTACCATAGAGTTAGAGCATTTCTAGGTTTTTATACTGCTTTTAATCTGTGTAATTCCAAGCTTCAGTAATATGGTTCACATTGAGAATGTGTCATCAAGAGCACACACTCAGGAAGTGACTCTGTGGTGCCCAGAGACTGTCGACTGAAACTCGACACCTTGGATACCAATGACACGCAAAGTAACCACTGGCATTACTAAGTGCACCGAGCTCAACTTTGAGGCAAGTAAATGAAGCAACAACAGACCAAATATTCAGTAGTGCGTTCTACACAAATTGATACATGTACATAAAGTTTAACACACCACCAGATCTTTTAAGATTTTGGTATTAATTTCTTTTTCTACCTCCTTTGGAAGTTATCTGAGCTCCACCGGCAGTCATGAACTCAATGTTGCCCATCTGGAGGACTGCCGAAAGAAGCTTGAACACGTCCCTGATCTCCTCCTCATTGAATTCCATCACTTTCAAAGCTTCCTGCAACACAAAGTTACACAGATGTGCCACAATAAGGAATCCTAAAACAAATTAAATTCATTAATTAACATGCAACCACCTACAAACCAGACCCAATGTGAGATTGCCAAATAATAAGTTCACCCAAGGCTCATGTTCTATGGAAGCAAGGTCTCTGACTCATGAAAAAGAGTTACAGCGCCCCCTGGAGGGGAAACAAATGATGTACAAGAGTCCTTTTCATCCTCACCATCACACTGTTGAAGAGCTGCTTGTCGTCTAGACTGCTGTCCTTCACGCAGCCCGACTGGCTCAGGTAGTGATACGACTCAGGACCCTCAGACAAGAGGTACATATCTGTGACACAGAAACGGACAAAGTAGATGTAATAAAACACTTCAAACGGACAACACAGACGTTATTTCAGAGGTAGCTGTAGAGATGCCCCAAAGTACATATTTTCAGGATAGCAGTCACATAGCAGTCATATGTCTTCACTAAAGAAGTGTTTATATGGGTATCATAGTCAGTCACAGACTAAAAACCAACCTCTGTGGTCCTTGTCTGCCCCTGCTAACAGTGCGTAGAAGATGTGGTAGTTTCTCTCACCAGGATTCTGTCGGACCACGCGGTTCTTGGAAAGACAGCGTGATTAGAAAAACTGCTACAAGTACTTTACAACTGAACGAGTTATTCCGATTACTTATTTAAACACTGGTGTCATTGAAGAAGACTTGCTGAAGATACTGACTGTATCACAAGCACAATATAAGCTTACCTTTTCCAGCAAGTCTGATAGCTCAAAGTTAAGGAAAAAGTTACAGCGACTCGATCATCTGTGCAAAATACTATCTTTATAGTATGTGAGAGTTGATTTACTGTGTGAAGGATACAATCAATGATGCAACCTCCCTGGATGTTTCCGTTTTGGGAAAAGTGGAGCTGTATGAACTTCCCGAAGCGGCTGGAGTTATTGTTGTACACTGTTTTAGCATTCCCAAAGGCTTCCATGATGGGACTACAGAAAGGATAAAGACAATCAAGCAAATCTGTTACTATAAAGAAGCCTTTAAAATGTATCCGGTGAGCACACACTGCAGTGACGGTGATGTGGATCCAGATTATTTAATAATGTCTGAAGCTGAATTAGGTTAACATCACTGCCATTGCCACAAGCTGTTTGGAGAGTTTGAACTGGTATTTGAGGGTAAGCTCATAACAAATTTTTTTATCTTACCATGCAAATAATTTTAATTTAAAAATCAAATAACCTAAACATTAAAATAATGACTTGCACCTGGGGAGATGCATTTACACAGTACCTGCTCTGGACGAGGGCCTGCTCCACCCTGGTTGTCCTCTCTGAAGGAGGAGTACCTGCTGAGTTTTGACTCATCACTGAAAGAAACTTTAGCAGCAGCTTGGTGCTCTCCGTCTTCCCAGCACCGCTTTCCCCACTGAGCATGCAAAAAACAGAGAAGATACATAAACGGATCTGCTTGAATCTCTCCATGCATCCATTTTCTAAACTGCGTATCCAGTTCAGGGATGCGGGAGCTGATCTCACAGGGTGAGAATCAGGACGGGGCTAACCCAGAGAGACAGGTAACCAATCACACTCGCATGTACGGAAACTTTAGAGCCACTGCTTAACCTAACATGACTGCAGGAACCCACGCAGGTATGGAGAATATGCAAACTCCACCAAAAGATTTGAACCGAGGATATTCTTGCTGTGATTCAACGGTGCTGCATTCAGTTGGTCAACTGTATTCTTTACTATGTCTATTCATACAGTATTTTTGGGAAATGCAAGAGAACATTTTTCAGATAGGAGTACCTATTTTGCAAAGGTCAAAGGAAGACTACGATATTCCTTATTTCATATTCTGCTCTCAAGATTTATAGTGCAGCCAATAAATTTGCAGGACTCACCTGATGAGAACACACTGGCTGTCGTGTCTCTTCCACAGGCAGCGGTAGCACTCGTTGGCCACAGCGAAGATATGAGGAGGCAGCTCCCCCATGTGATGTTTGCTGTACAAGTCGACAGCAGCGCCATCGTACAGGCCTGCTATCTGCTTATAGGGATTTACTGCTGCCAGAATTGAACCTATGTTGGTCTGAGAGCAGATAGATGAAGGAAGACAAAAGAAGTCAGAGGATAACACAGGTGGTATGAAAGAACACACTAAAATGTATAATTCACTAATCGCTTTGCTATTCATTGAGCTCTGCAGTACTGTTAGTGAATACTCCTACTTCGGTGGATTCACTGAGTACCTGCATTCAGCAATAGTATTAAACTACTGCATATGGCCTAGTTTGCTGTAAGGATGATAATATTTTAGGATCCATTGCTTCTGCTCGGTTAATGCGCTTTGGGAAAAAAGTCCCCCCCACACACAAAAGTGTGTTTGTGGGTCATCCTTCCACACAGTGATACTATTCTCCAATACCACGAAGCCAGGCTTGGCGAATGCTCCGAGATGAGCTCAGGAGATAGGATTTCCAAAGGCATAGTTAATGTGTGTCTGTGGGGAGTGATTATTTTAATAATACCTGGATAATATTTCCGTGGAAGCCCAGAGCTTTACGTTGAAAGCAATCCTGGGGGTGAGAGTAGGTGAAACAAGGATAATAGAAATCCTGTTCTGAATACGCGCACATTATTCCAGAGTTTATATGTATTGTAAGTATTATTTAATATTATTAAACATCACCCTGCCCCCAGTCCTCTTTGTTTGTCCCTGTATAACTTTCTGACCATTTTCCAGTATATAAATATATCCTCCCCTGTTCGAGACGTGTTCTACTTTTCACCGTTCCTCACATTATTTATTCCCAGAAATATTGACTCACAAACCTCAAGTCAGGACTCTACTGGTACATCAATGAACACTTACATAGATGTTGTCTTTCTGATAGCGCAGAAACAGATTGTGCATGATTGCCGCTTCGTGCAGCTCTGCCAGTGTGGACATGTCTTCTACTCCATGGATGCTGCTGGGGTGCATTGGGTACACCATCTCCCTGTTCAGCTCCTCTTTTTGTAGGCAGATCACCTGTAACAGCAAAAGGCACACGTACATAGACATATATGTTAACATAAGGTATTGTCAAGGTTTATATGAGCCCATAAGTGGAACTGCACAAGTTGTTGTACATTGAAGCTGCACCATTTTGTCTCTGCACAAGAAAAGGAGAGTAAACGACATCGATACCTCCTGCATTTCACTAAAATTCAACTGGGATCCTTTTTCATGTTTAGTAACTGATAATTTAGTGGAATGAACTTTGTTATTTTATTTCTGAAGTAAAGAGTACCAATAAAGTTTAAAACCATTGTAAAACTATAGCAACACAATAAATTACCCCATGTTTACTCATGGCATCTCTAATCATGGCTAACAAAGACAGCAAGCAGCCAGTTACATCAGGGTTTGAACAAAACAAGTTATGTCCGGGTCACCTTTAAGATGTTAATCAAACTCCTGACAGAACGTCAGTCTTCCGCTGCATGCTTTGGTGACAGGTAGATCAGAAATATCACTCAGGAATAACTGAAGTAAAATAAGATAGACTGCACCCCTGATATGTGCCTGTCTGTGCCTGCTGCCAGCATACCAGGCAGGCAGAGAGCCCCTGTCTTACTCATGTCCGGATGGCTCTTTCACGACCTCTCTCTGGGTGAGAAATTAAGGGATGGATAAGATCTAACGGCATTTATATAATGGAAGTGAAAGAGTGAGAGCGAATAAGGTTCTTAATAATAATAATAATGGATTGCATTTATATAGCGCTTTTCTAGGCACCCAAAGCGCTTTACAATGCCACTATTCAATCACTCTCACATTCACACACTGGTGGAGGCAGCTACAGTTGTAGCCACAGCTGCCCTGGGGCAGACTGACAGAAGCGAGGCTGCCATATTGCGCTATCGGCCCCTCTGGCCAACACCAGTAGGCGGTAGGTGAAGTGTCTTGCCCAAGGACACAACGACCAGGACAGAGAGCCCAGGGAACGAACCGGCAACCTTCCAGTTACAGATGCGCTTCCCAAACCCCCTGAGCCACGGTCGCAGCCTTCTTTGGCTATCAGAACTCTAATGCACAAGATAAGAGAGCAGAGAGACCACAACTATGTCAGTCACCAGTCAGGGAAGCGGTGTCCAGATCGATACTGATGGATAAGAGGCTGTGGCATCCCAATGCACTACTGCTGCTCTCCTGGCATGTTCATGTGTGTCCCAGCAGGGAGGAGACACTGTGTCTCAGAGAAACACTGAGTCAGCAAAGGCTGGCTGATGAGGCTGCTAATAGACTGTAGTCAAACATTTGAGGCTCTGTTGATTCTTTGAAAGTAGATCTAATGAACATGAAGTAGGACTATATCAAATCTTTCCTTTAATAGAGCATGCAAATAGAAGTTTTTGTTCTTGTAGATGGCATCTGGAGTAACCCCTCTGTTTTAAGGTTTGATGTGTTGTGCACTCATAGATGGTCTTGTTCATACATTGATTGTAAAAGTGGTTATTTGAGTTCCTGTTGCCTTCCTGTCAGCTCAAAGCAGACTGAGAACATTCGGTCTGCTAGAGATCGTTGTGTATGAAAATCCCAGCAGCTGTCCTTAATAGATTGGCCAGTGAGTGCACATTATACCTTTATAAAAATCAGCTGCATGAAGATAAACTATATGACCTGCATTTTCAAATGTGTCTTATTTTGTAAAACCCTTTCCGGGATGGCATACGTTAGAGTCTGAATATCTTAAATAATCACATGTGCAGTTAGTAAATCTTTAAAGAAAAATGTCGACGAGGCCGTTTATAGAGATAAGATAAGATAAGATAGAACTTTATTAATCCCTCGGGTGGGTTCCTCTGGGAAATTCGACTTCCAAAAAGCACAGCAACGACCGAAGTTACAGTTACAGAATTGTTATATATATATATATATATATATATACACACACACACACACACACACATATATAAATACAGAGACAAATATAAATAAAATATACAAAGGGGATAAATAGAATAAATAGGAATAAAAAATAAAAATACAAGTGAATTGCACATTTCAAGTATTGAGTCTATTGCACTGTTGACTATTTACAAAAGTATTGCACAAAAGGTATTGTACAGTGAGGTGAAGAGGCACTACAGCTTAGTTGTTCCCCCCTCCTTTGTCCTCCTGTTTCCCCTCCCTCTCCCCTCCAGAGAGGAGTTAAACAGTTTGATGGCGTGTGGGACAAAGGAGTTTTTAAGTCTGTTAGTTCTTGTCTTGGGGAGAAGCAACCTGTCACTGAACAGACTCTTCTGATTGTTTATGGCCGTGTGCAGAGGATGCCCAGCATTGTTCATAATGTCCAGCAGTTTCTTTAATGTCCTTTTCTCTGCCACTCTCACCAGAGTGTCCAGCTTCATGCCGACCACAGAGCTAGCCCTCCTGATCAGTTTCTCCAGCCTGGATGAGTCCCTCTTTGCTGTGCTGCTCCCCCAGCACACCACAGCATAGAAAAGTACTCCAGCAACCACCGACTGGTAAAACATCCTCAGGAGCTTCCTGCAGATGTTAAAAGACCTCAGCCTCCTGAGGAAGTACAGTCGGCTTTGGGCTTTTTTATACAGGTGCTCTGTGTTGCATGACCAGTCCAGTTTATTGTCCACCCACAGCCCGAGGTACTTGTACTTGTTGACCACCTCCACCTCCTCCCCCTCTATCTGAACCGGCAGTGGACCTTCTCTGGACCTCCCGAAGTCCACAACCAGTTCCTTAGTCTTTGAGGTGTTGAGTTGCAGGTGGTTTGTGTGACTCCATGCGACAAAGTTCCTCACCAGACTTCTGTACTCCTCTTCCTGATCATCCCAGATACACCCCATGATGGCCGTGTCATCTGCAAACTTCTGAATATGGCATAATTCAGAGTTGTAGCAGAAGTCAGAGGTGTACAGGGTGAAGAGAAGAGGGGACAGCACAGTTCCCTGTGGTGCTCCTGTGCTGCTGACCACAGTGTCAGACGTGATGTCCTTCAGCCTGATGTACTGTGGTCTGTCGGTGAGGTAGTCGGAGATCCAAGCCACCAGGCAGGGGTCCACCTCCATCCTGTTCAGTTTTTCCTGAAGCATACAGGGCCGGATGGTATTAAAGGCACTGGAAAAGTCAAGAAACAGTATCCTGACCGTGCCTTTTCCCCCATCCAGGTGTGAGTGGGCTCTGTGTAGGAGGTACAGGATGGCATCCTCCACTCCGACACCCGCCTTGTATGCAAACTGTAGTGGGTCCTGGGCATGTTGTACCTGTGGTCGGAGGAAGTTGAGGAAGAGCCGCTCTAGAGTCTTCATAAGATGTGACGTCAGTGCCACCGGTCGGAAGTCATTCAGCTCATTGGGCCGGTTCTTTTTGGGGACCGGGACGATGCAGGATGTCTTCCATAGGGCGGGCACTCTCCCCAGTCGCAGACTGAGGTTGAAGACTCGTTGTAGCGGCTCCCCAAGTTCAGCAGCACACGCCTTTAGCATCCTAGGACACACCTTGTCTGGGCCTGCTGCCTTTCTGGGGCGAAGCTTCCTCAGTTGCCTCCTGACCTGATCCACTGTGACACTGGGAGATGTTTGGGAGGAGGGGAGGGGGGGAGATGTCTTGCTGCTGAGAGAGGGATTGGAGGAGGGGGGTGTCATGGTGTCAGGAAGGGGGGGAAGCGAGGGAGGCAGGAGAGTGGGGGGAGGACTCTGTAGTGAAGGTGAGGGTGAGGGTGGGGGGGTTGTGGGCTGGTCAAACCTGTTGAAGAAGTTGTTGAGTTCGTTTGCCTTCTCCACAGTCCCCCCCACTGTGCTTTTCTTGGTGTTGTGGCCTGTGATGGTTTTCACACCATTCCAGACCTCCCTCATATTGTTCCTCTCCAACTTCTGCTCCACCTTCCTCCTGTAGGTGTCCTTTGCTTCCCTCAGGCAGCGTTTCACCTCCCGCTGTGCTGCTTTCATCTCCTCCTTCACTTTGCTCCTGAAAGCCTTCTTCTTCATGTTGAGGACAGCTTTGACTTCCTGTGTTACCCACGGTTTGTTATTAGGATAACACCGTACCGTCTTAGCAGGGGCGACTGTGTCCACACAAAAGTAACACAACTCTCACCGAGTAGCCTCGTACTTTTCAAAATAATAGAATGGGTGTATGATGAGAAAAAGTCACAACAACAATGTAGTCAGTAATGTTTCTGTGGTATTAACGTTTATAAATGAGTAAAGACCTTTGAGAAAAAGCAATTTGTGCAATGATGTCATTCAGCGAGCAGAAGTTTGCAGATTTGCAGCCAGATGTCCTTCAACATTTGGCTTTAACCCCACCCTCTCCTTTGGCAAATTGGTGAAGATTCACTATGGGGCCTGAGTGACTAATAAATCAGAAAGGCTTTTCACTTTGAATACATCCACAGTCAGCAGCATTAGCATTTACACCAGTCACTTAAAGGGAATGATGCCATTTTTAAACACTCTGATGGATTTTCTTTGGTTTCTTTTTCTTTTTAAGATAATTACTGAGACCGCCAAACAAAAACGTGGTTTAAAAAGCGTTTCTGTTGACACTGATGACAAACAGCAGATATCTACAATAACACTGACTGCTGATGTTAGCATTCACCAAATGCAAGTTCAAAGCAGCTTTAAGGTGGCTGGGAGCAGAGTGTAACACGGGGAGATAATTTACCTGTTTGCATTTTTGTGTATGTCGGGACACAGAGTGGGTGTTTGTCTCCGTGCACATTATCACCTTGTTTCTGATCTTCTTTAAATAACTTGTGGCTCAGATTTCACAGAGCGAGCCGCAGGGACTTTTTCCTCCCTGAAACATCAGAGATGCCCAGGGGCAAACTGAGCTGAAGTTTTGGGCATCAAAAGGTTTCACATTCCTCTGTTTTGCCCCACTGTGATCTTGGTTTCATTGTTGGTTGCTTTCCTGTGAGAGAAGTTTGAACTTTCTCCTAATAGCCACAGCTCATCAATATTTATCGTTATTAATTTGTTTTCAAATGATTTATCGACTGCACGAGTTCCTCTTGGGGAAGAGATAAAAGACACCTGAGACGCATGGATTTCTATTTTTCCTCCTTTCAACGAAACCAAATGAAATCACAGCTTGAATTTATTGTTAAATTTGTCCATTTAACATTTTTAAGTCATAACCTTTCAGACAAGACATCCCTGAGACAATTATCACAACGCCTGTTCCACAGAGGGGGCAGCGTCACCGCTGTTAATGATTGGAGTGGTGTAATGATGGAAACTATTTCATGCCACTTACAACGACATGATTGATTAGCAAAGCTGTCTGCGGTGCAAATTGATCTTCTACAAATGGAGGCTGTATGCACAAGAGAGCTATGATGCTGGACACACGCGCAGCACACAAAGCAGAAAATGCAAAAAGCCCCAGTGTTCATTTATATGATGACTATATGCAGGATACACCCTGGTTGGGTCGTCAGGCTATCACAGGGCTAACACACAGAGAGATAGAACAGCTATTCACACTCATATCCAGACCTACTTCCAATTTAGAATCACCTATTAACCTAACGTGCATGTCTTTGGGATGCAGGAAGAGGCCAAAGTCCTCGGGGAAGGACAAAGGGGAGGCACGCAGGCTTCATGTAGGGCGGGGACTTGAATCCAGGACCTTCTTGCTATGAGACGACAGTGCTAACCACCCCGTGTTTCGCTTAGTTTCTCTCCTAATTTAACCTAATGTCCTATACAACTCAGTGAAAAGACATATTTTACATAATTTTCAAAAATTTAACAGATTAGGATTCGGTGCGGACACATAACTCTACAGGTCATGTGTGTTCTGCATATGCAGGTGTTTTGGGTTTCCTTGAACTTAAAGTTGTAACTCTGTTTTATGCAAACTGGAGTAATATCTCCAGTTTGCATAAATCATCATTACTCTGGAGAATTTACTGGAGATATGGGATGGGAACCTCCCATAACGCATGTGCCAAAAAGCTGCAGGGGCCTGGGTTTGAGTCCATCTCTCCCTACTTTCCTGTCTTTGTGACACTGTGCTTTTAAAATAAAGAGCTATCCCACACCCCCAAAATATCAAATGCTTTGATATAGACTAACATTTTGCAGTCATGCCCACACTAATGAGTAAAAAAATCTTTATTTTGTTTGAAAAAAAGTGTCATTCACTTCCTTGAGCAGGTTACTTTGTGACAAATCGATCTGATACCCCACGTATAAGGTTAAGCAACCTGTTAATATGTCAAGATAGCGATAAAGACATAGACATCAACATACATTATGATTTTATTGCATTACACAGAACAGCTACACTGTTACAATACTACACATGCATTCAGAAACACTGGCATAAGCCTCAGAGAGACAATCAGGCTCATTTTGTTTTGTTTCCCATCATTTAAAGACATGATATTACATAATTGTTGGCAAAATGTCCTCCATTTCTGTTGACTCATAAAAAGTGAGTTGCACTTTTGCAAGAAAACCTTTTTATGGCTGTTTTATTTGGTAGGCTGAGCAGAGAAAGAAGATTATTTTGTTGAAGGCCAAGCTGTAAAATAACAAACATAAAAGAAATTTAATGAAAAGTTTGACCACTGTGCCTGTACTTTTTGTGTCTTGTAAGCCCACAAAAAATCGTTATGTGTGCATGAAATACAAATAAAAAAATATGAATAAAATTAAACTCATTGGGTCGAACAGATGACCCATGTCCTGAAACGTCTCTCCGAGGGCCCGGACTGAAGTTGGCCCCAGGCCATTTCCTCCATGTCATTCCTCCTGCACTCTATCCCTGCTTTCTTGATAAAACAATACATTAATCTAAAATAAAAATGATTATATAAAAAGAAAATCAATGGATAGTCACATTCATGGTGTCCAGGTGTACCCCGGCTTTCCCTCTGGGATGGTTGGGATAGGCTACAGCAGATGACTTAAAGAAATACATAACTGGCAGATTGTTTGGGGTTTTTTCATCCTTAGAAAGAAATTTATATAACATAAATTAAAATGATACAAAAATTACACAGACTAAAAGGAAGCAACAGCAAATAACTGAGTTTTAAAGTTGTTTTGCAGCTGTGTTGCTCTTCCCTTTTGTTTCCTCTTCCTTGAAACCACACCCTGCTGCTGCGCTTTGTCCAAGCAACTCTACTTAATATTCACATATAGGTGGAGTCAGGCTCTGTGGCTCACAGCACTTATGCTTTAATGTCAGCTGTATTCAGGCCTTTACTGGGGCACATGGACAGACACAAAATCACAAGCTTCTGGATACAAACACAGTCTTGTTTGTTGCTGTTTTGCCTCTCTCTGTTTCCCTTTCTCATTTTTTTAAAAACTCTGAGTCCCTCTGTCTTACAGTGAATCCATCTGCTGCAGGGGGATCCCGCCCAGACCCAAGAGAAGAGAGGCAGTGAAGGGGGTGGGGGTGAGGCTTGGTGAAAATATGAAAAGAAATAACAGAGAGAGATTGTGTACAGCTCAAAAAATCAGGCAAAGTATCCATGTAAATCCAAATCCTCAAAAACGATTTTGTTTATCACACAAACAGATGCTAACAATAATGTTTGTGTTATTTCTTCCAGCTTACTTGTGTATGTGCATCACTCACATAAAGGCTCACATAATAGCTCCATTGACTAATTATCCAGAAAAGGCTGAAGGGCCATCAATGACCCATTTAAAACTGCAGACAGCATGTCTACAGGCTCTGGACAACTTCAGGATTCACACTGGATAAGAATAGGTTTTTCGCTCGAGTTAAATTCTTAATGTCATGAAAAAGGCTTTTAGTGTACAATCAACTCGGGACGGAGGCTAGTTTACAGTCACTATTAACTGAGGCCATCAAAAAGGAACTGTTTTCACTTCTTATTAATAAAAATGCCATTGATTTTCTCAGTTAGTCAAGCCACAAGCCACATGCATTTTGTACTGTATGTGTAAAACGATTCATTGGTGGTCGTAGACTAACACTGGTCAAGTGGGACAACAATGACAGCCCAGCAGCAGGTATTCGGCTCAGGTGGCCGATCCTCTTTCTGCTTTTCTTTACATGTAGACTCCTCTGGGGATAACTCACACACCGTTAATCCAGCTTGTGCCATCTGGCCACAAACACACACACGGACACACAGATGGATCCATGCACTCAAACACACAAAGACATTCACTCTGCTGTATTTTACCCGTCCGGTCAGGACTATGGCAGTGATGAATGCTGATATGATGGCTAATATGACAGGAGCCAGGCCCAGGCCGTGTGGGTAAAGAAACTCCGGTGGTGCTCTATGGAGATAAGCTGGGCATTCAGGCAGGGAGCAATGGATAATAGTATATCCCAACCCCCGAGTTTAAAATGCTGCCACAATACATTTAACAAACACCCTCTGATATGGTAGGAAACAGACACAGGCAGGCTGGCAGACAACACATATACACAGACACAATACCCTGGGCTTGATAGAGAAGCTTAATTAAATAAGAGACAGAGACTAGATCAGTAAGTGCCTATAAACCTCAGAAGATACTGTACGTCGTGCCCCCGGCCTCTCGGCCTGGGGCTCGGTCACTCAGGCACAGCTGGGGGCCGGCGGAGCTCATGGGCGCGTCACTGCAACTCCCCCTGGCTTCTGCTCCGCGGCTGCTGAGTGAGCCCTCATCTGGGACTCTCCTCAGCTCTTACTGGAACAGTGGCGCGGCTGCCCCTCTGTTGGTCTTCCATGGTCTCTTGTGTTCTGGGGGCCTCTGGATGTCTGGAGTTTTGATCTCCTCCATACCCGCTTCACACCCCGGAGGACGGGGCTGTGGCCCCCCCACACTCCCTAGCAGATCGTTACATGGAGAAACCTTTGGAATACAAGCGCGCTGATCCACACAGGTATGCACACGGGTGTTCACTGCTCGTAGACCCAAATTACACCTTTCTTGGCTGCTACTTCGAAGCACATCTGTCCTGCGTGCTGCACAACAACATTGAATATTTAGTATTTACTGCTGTTTACACTTAGCTAGATTAATGCGATGGTGTTGTGTTTAGTATGTTGCTTTGTTTTTTTTTCTGCTTGTTTTCTATTCTTCTCTCAACAGGTGATCCAGGAGATTTTTATTTTTTTTCTCCCCCCCTTTCTCACTGTCCCTCTCCCCTTCTGTTTTTCCTTTCCTTCCTCTTTCTTTCTCCCTTTCCTATCCCTCACTCATGTCTGTCCCGTCTGTAACATCTGAAAATAAAATATAATAAATAATAAAAACAAAGATCGACCAAATGGACCAATACGGCAATGCCACGATGATCCATTTGGCAAAGTAAATCCATTGGGTATCCTTGTTGGTCTTCAGACAACAATTCTGATGGCTAAAGAACCAAATGGGACAGGCAAAAAAAAAAAAAGAAAAAAAAGAAAAGAAAAGAAGATACTGTACGTCATCCAGGAACGGGGGATGACATCAGGTCAGCTAGGAATCCTGATGGTGGAGACGGTCTGTTTCCCAATCTCACATTCCTGGCATTTCTGTTACAGCTTTGGAAACAGAGGAGAGACACATGTGCCTGGCTCGATAAGCAGCATCCACTGCTCACATGTCGAGATCATATGAGACCAGCTTCAGGCCACCATCAATGCAGTGGTCCTACTACCAGTCAAAAAAGTGGAGCACCACATAAACCTAATGCTATTTTTTCTTAACTCCCACTGAGGGTGGTGGAATATTTTGGGAGTAGCACTCCACGTCATTCTCCAGTCATATTCCATTACCCAGAGTTGTCCCTGCCCTTTGGACAGCGCAGGGTTGACTGCATCCCTTCCACAGACCACAGAAACACCGCAGAAGATGCTACGATGGCCCGAGGATGAGTAAATGGGCCATGTATACGTGTTTCAAAAAACAGGGAAAATTATGTATATATGTACACAGATTATTGATTGTGCATTTATGGTTCACTGTCTGAGATCAAAGAACACCAGCACTGAAGAAACTAAAGTGTTTAGTTGCCTCTATTGCTTCCTGAATGGCAGAATGGAAAAAAGTCAGTGGTTGTGGCAGAGTCATTGGCAATGAACGTTCACTAGGATCTAAGGCGCCAGCACTCTGTGGAAACCACACTGTGTGACATAGATCTAATAAACCTGAGCAGGATATCAAGTTCAATGCATGTAGACTAAACTAGAACCAACACGCACAGCTGCTAGTCCTCCACTGTTCTTTACTCTTTCTCAACTATATCTTCGATACAGTCATGATGATAGCAGACAATAATCCTTCTACAAGTTTCTTCTGTTTCTTGTTTCTTTACAATTTTTTTGTCAACTTCATCACATTATTTCATGGGACATTTCTATTGGTTGGTTAGCAGATGCAGGTGTTAGCAGCAGTCAACTAAAGTCACCTGATTTGTTTGTTCCAGGCTCTCTCTGAGAGTCAATTAAAAGTCCTGAACTCACAGATACAATTTATGGACGAGTACAAGGCCACCTACACACTGCTCAGCCATTGAAACCATGCCATGAAGCTCCCTGCGCACGTTTTTCATACTGAGGATGTGGTCTCGATCTCTGCAGTTGACTCAGCAGAGCACCTCAGCACTCAGCTCTATAATTTTATGTGGTAACCACCTTGTAGCTGAGGTACTATGGTTCCCAAGCACTTGCTAACAACAACACTTACAGTTGATTGTGGAAAATATATGAAGGAAGAAATTTCACAAGCTGACTTGTTGCCACAGTTGAATTCTGCAACAATATCATATTCGAATTCAGAGTCCTGTCGCAATTAGACTACAAACACCAAAAACTGGCCCAGTACTTAATTCCATATTCCATAGAGTTTACTTGAAAGCAGACATCTGTTCCACCTCCAGACCATTTATATGGATGGGAATGCATTCACAGCTTCTAGCAATAAGCTTCTGTTTTCTTAGATCCACTATTAGCTCATTGCTCTTCTTTGTGTTCAAGGTCAGACTGTTGTTTCTGCACCAAGGTGCCATGCTTCGTCCCTGTGAACTGAGTCATGTTGCACCTGTCTGGGCCAAACACCATTATGTCACTTGCAGACTTGATGATGGTGTTAGAAAGTGAACAGGTAACCTAACAGACTGGGATGAACTGGCCTGAAACTCCAGTCTCCATGTGAAAAGGGAGATGGGGATGCAAAAGTCCCAAAGCTATGAATGCAGCTTGGAAGGAAGGATAGAGGATCATGAGAGAGAACTGATGAACAGTGAACTTACATATGTTGTTGCTGTGCTGCGTTGACAGCACCCTTTGTGTAGCTGCTGTTGTGTTATAGACTAGTGTGGCTCTAATGTTGAATGTAATGTAAAATGACCCAGAGCCAGCAGCTCAAAATGTTTTGCAACGATGGTGGATGACATCGAATATCATGGCTAACTGTCATAAGCCCTAAGCAACCAGTACAGGACTGCCAATACTGGTTTTGTGTGGCCACAATATTAATAACAGTGTGAAAGTTAACAACATCAATGTACAAAGGGGCACTCTTTTAGATAAAAACAGTGCATCCAGTGGAAATGGGCACCTGACAAAAACTCCAGAGCTTCACAAAGTTTCAGTGACAATAAAGCAAGTACTCCTTTAACCAGTTAATGCACGAGCATGAAAAAAAAATGCAGCTTCCTTACAATTTAGCAACCTACTCTCTACTTTATAAGTCCGTTTTTTAGAAGGACTCCTCTGAAGGCAAAGCGCATATAAGTACAGATATATAACACAAGATAAAACAGCTTTCTTTTGATCTACAGTTTTTGACTCACAAAGACTTGAATGAGAAATTATTTTTGACCTTCCACCTCTGTGTGTGTGTGTGTGTGTGTGTGTGTGTGTGTGTGTGTGTGTGTGTGTGTGTGTGTGTGTGTGTGTGTGTGTGTGTGTCTGCTTCCCTGTGTCTGTTTCTCTCTCTGCCTCTGTAACAGGATTTCCTCCAGACACAAAGACCACCACGCACTGCCAAACAGATAAGCTGAGGCCAGTGAATTGCTGGACTCCATTCCTGTCATTCTTACTTTATTACAAAAGATGTTGATGCCGCTGCAGAGCCCTCAGATGAAACACATATGTGCAAACAATTAGGTCTCCCACATATACACAATGGGAAACAAACCTCCCCCTTTTACTTTATACGACCCTGGACGAGTTAACAGAAACCTGTCATGGTCCTGGGTCAAGCGACCCAGTATTTGAGTTTCATGTATCTTTTGTATTCATTTGCACCTAGCTTAGTTCACCTAGTTAATTTCTAGATTGCAGTTTAGTTTTGTTCCTTAGTTATTTATGTCATCTCCCCCTGTACTAAGTCTCCCTGGTTCATGTGTCATGTCTGCGTGGTTATGTTTAGTTCTTGTCATGTCTAATCTCCATGTTTTACTTTGAAAATCTGTATTCATTGTCAGCGTATTCAGTGTCACTTCTCCTGTCCTGTCGTTAGGTTCATGTGTGTCAGCTGTGCTCCCATGTGTGGCCACTTCCCCTGATCATCCCTCATGTGTATTTAGTCTCTGTGTTTCATGTAGTCTGTGTCGTGTCGTCTGTGTTCCCACCCTCCATGTTGTTACAGCCAGTCTTAGTATTCATAGTTATGGTTTCCTGTGTCTTCATAGTTTTTCCTAGTTTTACTTTCTCAGTTTAGTCATAGTTTAGTTTGTCTCTGCGTTTCTGCCTTGTCTGCACTCCTTGTCACCAGCCAAAATAAAGGCTCGCTTTCAGTTAAGTTTACTCCAGTCTACTCTCGTTGTGTTCGCACCTGGGTCCACCACACACACCGCCGCACGGTCTGCCTCCGCAGATCACGACAAAACCAGGGTGAGATTTTAAATGGACACAATCAGCTATGGACACTTAAATACTCTCTGAGCACCTCAGCGCCTTTGCTTTGTTAATTTTTAAAAGGAATAATGTTGGTTTAAGCGTAAACTTGCAAACACAGAGTCTGAATGCTTAAACCAACGATAAAAGCTTCATGTTCCAGATATACTGCCAAGGTGACGAATCAGGGACAAGACTAGTGAAAAAGAACGTCTTCTTACCTTCCCATAGTCGGTGGTGAGGATGAGGGTTGAATCATCACAAGAGCTGACAGTAGAGGGGCGGAGCTGCTCTTTGTGTCTCAGCCACACACGGGCCCCCTGCAACACAATAGCACAACAACCTTAACATCTGGACACTGGGCTTGCATTGGAGTCATGCGCTTTACACAAAGGTCTTACACATTTGCATTACAGATACTAAGTATTCCATTGATGTTCTTATTCTTCATATTACCAGAAACAAAGGAAGACAAAGATCGACCACCACTCCCCACACGCACAGGCTTTTTAGCTATATTATAAAAGAGCTGGGTGAGCAAGAGCAGAGAATTTCTCTAAAAGTAAGAATTATCCTCTCTGCTTTTCTTCTCTCTGTCTTTTTCCATTTTATCCCCTCAAAATTGCTTACCATTATGTGCCACATACTGTAGCCACTGTTTCACCAAGATTGGATGGACACAGTTAGTCTCTTATTAAACTATGATTAGAAGCGAAGAAGTTGTTCACCAGATCTGCATGATGAGTCCGTGCCAGAGAGTCAAAACACCACTCAGTCATATACACTGTCAAAAATGCTTTCAGTGTGCCTGGTCTCCTTTATAAAGGAAAAGACTATGACCCCAAATGAGCATTTACCACTTTAGCATATCAATCGATTCAAATGTCTATCATCCTTCCTTTGTTTTCTATATTTCAGTCGGGCAAATCGCAGCACACTTCTAGCCATTATCAGATGCCGCTTCCAGACAGACACTAATATCTGATCCCAGCGGCCCAGTTTCCAGTGTTTGCGTATCCATACGGAGTCGCTGACCTTCCCAGACATGTTTGTTAGCATGTGAGTAACTAGGAGCAATAACAGGAATCTGAGGCTGATTGCTCAGGCAAACTGTCATTTCCTTACAGCATTTGCCACTTTAGCACCGGCGGATACATTTATAGATTTGGCTTTGTTTGAAAGACTGTACTAAATGAAAACAAACAGTCGCCTGTCTGACCCTGTGGAATAAAAAGTAAAAATCTTTTTGCATGACTAAATACGCATTTGTCTGATAGTAAACGGGAGTATGTAGTTTTGCAGAAAGACAGATGGTACCACCTTCATGTCTGATTGCTTACAATAATCCAGCAACTTTCTGTGTAATTAAAATCTTAATTGTTTCATTAGAGCCAAAATCTCAAATTGAAACTTGCAGTTTTGCAAAGGAGAGATGAAAGCAGTATGAAAAATGTCCTCGATCTCAAAGAAAATTCCTCATTTAGCATTTTAGTTGATGGAGACGACTAGGATGTGGATTTTAACAAAATTTAACCCAAAAAGTTGCAACCTCTTGTAATAAGCTTGGCTTTAACAGCTGAACACGGTTAATAATCACAAGTGCCACCGGTGGGGGGGCCAGAGAAGCAACGAGCATCAGCAAATAAAGTGTGTGACCAACAAAGGATCAAAGTGAAGAGATCAATATGCATGGATTCCACTAAGAAACCTTAGACAAGGTCACCACTTCCAGACATCAATCCACATTAACTATTAACAACAGGCTGCCACGTGTGTGCACACTTTCATCCACGAAGCACAGATGTGTTTGCCACAAGACCAACATGCTTTTGTTTTATCCACTCTCCATTTACAAGATGAGACACAGAGACGCTAAAAAAAATCTAATAAATGAAGTCCCTCAGCAGCTTGTGTGATGACTGATTGCTGATGTTTTCTTTATTTTTCGATTCAGGCCTCTTTCTTAGACAAAGCAAGTCAGTCTAAAATAAAAGAAACACTTCCATCATCGCAGATTTTTTTCTTTCAGTCAGCTAATGGAGCACATCTAAATGTGGCTCTTAAACCACGGGGGACAGGAGTGAGTGGGACAAAAGAGGGTCGTGTAAATTAGGAGGAGGAGGAGGCAGAGGGGAAGAGAGAAGGGAAAGAGGAAGGGTGCGAGCAGCTCTTAATGCCCTGCCTCCTATTGTGTTGAATAAAGAGGCAGACAAACAGAAACATCAGGACAGAAATATAACAGAGGTATCCTGCAACACGTGGCCACCCATTAACAGAGACGACTGGTGACTTTCACACCAGTTTCTGCCTGGTACCAGCCTTACATGCCTGGCCTGTTCAGGGAAAAGCTGATTCACGTGAGTTTGCTCAAGTGCAGGGATTACAAGTGTTTGCTCTATAGATTTCAAGAAGATCAGCCTCAGTTACATAACTGGAATTCAGCAGAATATTGCTAGTTCTCGTCATCTTATAGGGGTTTTTTCCTTTCTTGTGTCACGACTTGACATTAACAGTAAGGCCGACAAAAGAGCCGAAAGTATTTTGTAACAAACAGATTGCATGAGATGTACAGCAGAATAAGACAGGGGGCAAGCCGTGACAAGGAGAGGACTGTGATGGCTCATAAGATGGCAAATTTCCACACCCATTCCAGTATTGCCTCAATAAAGAAATTTCAGCACTACAAAAAGTGAAGGAAAGTTTTGAGTGGCTCAGCAGCTGAGTCAGTTTCAGAGGTTTTTCCACTCACATGAACAAAAACCCACTGCATACCAGCTGCATGCCCACCACACGTAGTTTTTTTAGATTAAAGTAATTAGGAATTCAAATAAAAAAAATGTGACTGTATATGGTAAACCAAGCATCAGTGACAAAGTGGCCCATAAAGATGCTAATAACAGCTCAGCCTGCTGCACCAGCATCTGTAAAGAGTGACTCGCACTCTGGATAAATCTCTCCCAGACACTATAATCAAAGGTGGGCAAAAAAAACCCAACGAGATACTGTGCTGTGCTACCGTATTGCTGTTTTGTTTATGTACTATAGACAAAAAATAAAACTAATCATAAAGGAAGTTGACTTAATAATAAAGCTAACACCTGCACCATAATAGTTCCGACTTGCAAACTTAACTCTTTCCCCTATAAAGATGACATCTGATGACCAGCTTTGACATCTCGGTTTATATCAGTAAACATGTGGTTTGAAAATCATTTAAATAGGTTCTGGGTTCTTCCTAGTAAGCTGTATAGGCAGAAATCCCTCTTGCTAACTTCTAATGCACAACCAGAAAAAGCTCAGTTCAGATAGGAGAGACTGGGGTTACCCCTAGTAGACGTTAGCTTGTTTTAACTACTTTAGCTTCCAAAAAATGTCTTATTATGTGATGTGAGGAGCCAAATATAAGCCACCAGCTGCAGAAAACTGTAGAATTGTATTAAATATATGCAAACTTAAATTAATAGGGCTGCCTGTGATATACATTGGCACTATTGGACACTCGTCTGCATTTTGGTATGCGAGTCTCAGGCCGTAGGGTATGAAGTCAAGATGAATTGTCTAAGAAGCAGCAACAGATGGTCTAAACAAAACTCCTCCCCCTCGTCCTCTCCATCTTTAGGAGCTCTGTCACTAAGTCAGGACAAAGACAATCACCTCTGACTGAGGCCTCAGCAGTTAGCCAGGCGGAAATATCCCAAACAAAGACCAGCTGGGACACAAAGGAGCATGGGTAGCGGCTCGTATTAAATCCCACAGACCTCAGTTACCTCCTGCTGCACAGCTTCCCATTCCAAGCTAGACAAACAGAGTCATATCTTTATTTGTAATCATGGGAAAGTACAGTGTGCATTTGATGATGAAGCCCAGTTGCAAGTGGGATTAATTGTGAAGAGTCGGTTAGCGGGCTCCTCTGCTTCTGGTAACCAGATGTTTTATTAGCGCCATTAAAAAGCAAAGCAGAAACGCTGCCATGACATCTCCGGCTCAAGCTAATTTCAAATTCTTAATGTTGCACGTCACTCAGCATGTGTAGCACTGCTGAGGCAGAACCAGCTGACAATAGTAATCTGACTCCACCAAAACAGGCTGCACGCCAACCTCCCATCATGCCTTTTGACACAGAGACCACTCAGGCTGAATGATGTGATCCTGGAGCTGGAGGCTTAAGTTTCAGCAGCTTGTATAAAGACATCCAGCTCAAGGATTTGCTAATGAATGTCCCTTAAATATTTAAGGTCATACACAGTACAAGGTGCCACGGCTCTTTCTCTGCCGTCTGGCATGTATCAGGTGATCCTATTAGAGAGAACAAGAGAAAGCTAATTAACTCAGCCCGACTTGGACTCGGCTGAACAATTAGTTATGATAAGCTACTTTCTTGGATCATAAAGTGGTTTTGGGGAATGGTGAACGAACGGCTGCCCTGCAGGTAGGACCGATGCCTGAGAACCTCCAGCTCGAATCCTGACAAGCATATCAGTTGTTGTTGTGCTCACATGTGGAGGAGGATAAAGTTAGCAGTGGAACATGTGCAGCAGCAACATATTCGACTAAAAGGAATATGTTTCCGTTCTCCCTTTTCTACTTCACCTTTCAAAGAATTAATGTGGCGATTAACGCTAATAACAATCTGGTTTGCAATCATGCTTGTTTAAAATCAACACAAAACTCGAGCTCTCGATTAATCTCATTTAGATTTCTCTCCATCATTTTTATGGATAGAAGTGTAATCCAGTGCTGCATTTACACCTCAGAGATTAAGACTGCATTAGCATAACAAACAGAGTCACAAGGTTGTGTCGCTACCACTGTGCAGACAGATGTGCAGTCCAGAGCATTGACGGGATCTGTAGCATTTAATAAGGTCAAGCAGCAAATTGGTACTTGCACGCTAATGCTGTGCACTTTCACAGAAACCAGTGCAATAATTATTCAACAGAAAATATGTTATTAGTTATTTATGTTGGAATCATTGAAACGAACTTTTCAAAAAGAATTTTTTCTTCCTTTCAGAACTAAAAGTAAACATATTTGTAGGAGTGGGTGGTTTGCTGGGATATCAGCTGAAACATAGATGTTTATAACCATTAAAATATATATATTTTTAAAAACCAGCACATCACTTTGTAGCAGAGCACAGCCAAATTTTAGGAGTTGTAATGGTATCTCCTGAACATCGGGTGAGTGGGATGAGTGGGAGTCTTCCAAGTGGATGGTGAGATTAATAAGTAGGACTAGGCAGCTGGAGGGGGAAACTGGGCAAAGCTCCCTCTGGGTTTTTGAGCAGAAGACTTTCCAGTAGGTTAAACCACTGTCTCCTGTATATCCTACAAACAGCAAGGCCCATGCTTAACTGCAGTTTCTTTACCCTCATAAACACAAGACGCTACTTATTTATTACCTTATTACAGTATACCTGAGAATTATTTTAATTTATACAACATGTTTAGTGTGTAAATGTGTGTGAAAATAAATGTATCTACTTGTGAACAGCTTCACTCAAAGGGAGGTAATTTAATTCAAGGGTTTTTCAGCAGCGGTTGTTGCAGCACAAAGGAAAAATCCTCCGTTGCACAGATTTTCCAAGGATTCATGTCTCGGCACATGCCTTTTATGTCTTCGTCTTTCTTTGTTACCTCGTTGCAACTACACAGTCTGCCTGCCGCACACGTTACAGCCTACGACCCCCAGCCAGCATGGGGTGAGGGCAGGGTGTGTGACCGAGGGGAGAAATCAGAAGATTAAAAGCAACCTCTAGCATCTGTGCTAGAAGACGTATGAATTAATGATGGAGACAGCAGCTGATCAGAAATTAGCTAATGGAGGAGGAGGAGTCCCCTGGGGAACAGGGCTTTCCCTGTTTGTGATGATGTGGGGTGGGGGGCGTTGGGTCGCTGGTTGTTCTTGAATCTGAAGAACAGCCTAAACCCTGAACAGAAGAAGCTTTACACCGAGGAAAATGTTTTTGTTAACTGAGAAGGACTGTTTGAGAAGTATCCGTAGCTAAATGGAAATCAAACAGTAGTCTGTTATCACTGTCGTGCAAGCCATTATCATTATCACACTTGATGGACCTGAAAGAGATGAGTTACAATATTAATCTAACAAATATGCACAAGTCTGTGTGCACAAGCAGGATTAAGTGAGTGTGTCTTTTTTGTGTCCAAGTGTGTTTGGTAGTCCATTTATCTGTCAGTCAGCAGATACACACTGTCTGCAAAGGCGGGGTTCGAGGGCACCACCCTGTCATCCATTGACAGCGTTAATCTGTTGTGTTGCTAATGAGTGTATTGAGGAGAATTTGAATAACAAATTGTGTCTTCGGGAGCGAAAGAGAAAGAAGAGAAACACTTGAATCTCTGCCACATACTCCAGGCACAGTGTCGCGTTTTACCTCCTTATCCTGTGCAAACATATTTTCACTCCACTGCTGATCAAAGCGTGCGCCCTGATCCTGGGTGCACACAATGGAATAGGTTACAGGACGGGGCAAATAGGCAACGAATGATGTGATTACTGCAGGTTTGATTGGATTTCCAGCAAAGCTTGATGACTTGGAATATCTACCGAGCCACATGCCAGCATCTCGCCCGTCTGGCATCTGCATACCTCTGTTATTCGTCTGATAGCTATGGGGTCACACAGCAGGAAACCCAGAGGTACTCGAGGAATGCTGCTCAGTCAGTGTTGTGTTTGAGAGTGTGAGACGTGTGGGGCACGGTAAGCAAAGTGGTAGCTTACAAAGCAGCCCGGCTACTGTTACGCTGCCATTGACCTTGTAGCTCATGCTGTCCACACTGATTACTAGAAACTCTCCTATCTTCAGCATTTTATTATTTTGAGTGTTTCATACTGAAGCTATTTATGGTTTGATCAAATCCAATTTGGCAATGATAAGCTGCACATTAGTGATACTGTCGATGTTAAAGTCACTGTTAGGACTCTGTAAGCAAATAAAATAAATGCAGTTTTAACCTCTGTCACAAGTGAATTTATTTACATGTCCTGAGTCTAAAAACCTGCAAGGATATTGTTTCACTTTTAAAAATGGTGCTGATTTAGCGCCTGCAGAAACAGTACCACCTGTGTAATGAATTGTGAAAAGCTTCATGAAACACTCCCGCAGCATTATCCTTAAAACAAATGTTACCCATCCAGCAGGAGCTGATGATATGATAGCAACAAACATAAAAGACTCAGAATAAAATAATAAGCTGCCTTTAATCTGAGTTTACAACTTGTAACTGCAATTAACCTCCAAATTGTCACTAGTGACGTGCAACCATTCTCTGTACTTTTCTTCTTGAAATATGCCCTTAAACTTTTATTTGAACTGCATCACATGCTTACAATGCACATTTTACTTTTACCAGTACACGCCCATGCTATGGTATTGTCTGGTCTGTGATTTTCGTCAGCTGCTAGGTGATTGCTAGGCAGCATGATGACATCACAGCACATAATGCATAATTCAAGTTTTGTGGCTATAAATTAGATGCTACTGTCATGACATTGAAATGATACGATGCTATTAGGAGGTGCATAAACGCTACAAATGGGTCATTTTAACCTGTTGGTAAGTGGTTGCTAAGCAACATGATGGCATCATAATATAGATAAGAACCTTCAGGGAGCTAAGATGTACTTGCGTGCCAGTCTTGGTTGCTCAGCTCCTGATGGTGTTGGAGGAATTTGCGGGCAAACGAGCAGACAGGGATTTTGTGTGTTATAGTCAGATGTATAATTTATAACAGGAAAGAGGGAGGACTGGAGGTCAGGATGAAGAAACTTTGGCCAAAACTATTAGATCCACTGGTCGCGCAGCATTTCAACAGCACACAGACTGATTCCAATCAGAAATCCCAGAACAAATATGAGTGAAACTGCTCAAACCTCTCCTTGGATTGTGGCGAGTGTTTCTTATACAAAGCAGGGGGATGAAGTATGTTTAGCAGTGCGTTCAAGTGGCAGAGATAAACACACAGAGAGTCCTAAAAACACGGGACATTCCTCCTCATGTTAGTCTCAGCTTCTCAGCATATCATCCTACAAAAAGCCCCGGGCCTCTAACCACACACACACACACTTATAATAAAACACACTTAGAGTGGATGGGAAAGCTAACATGTCATGACTGTGGATTGTGCCATGCTGTGCTGTTTTCTCCAGTCAGGCTCTTCACACCACGGCAAGCTAGGCTCATGCAGAGTGGGATGTGTACTCGAACTCTACAGGGTGCTCACCCCTGTAATTAGTCCTGGAATTACAGCTATAGCATTAATCGCTTCACGAGAATCAACAAATTTTACTGTTTTAAAAAAAAAAAAAAATTCACCTCAGGCTATATTCACATATGGTAGTTGCAATGTGTTTAACCTAAACTCATAGGATGGTGTAGCTTAGAAACACGCATACTCCATCCCATAATAGGCTGACTCTGTGCAGCGTAATCATAGGGGACTAAAAAAGGAAAGTCAACATCTGGACTGGGAGCAGTAAATCACAGGTTGGCTGTTATTAAGCTGCCAGACGAAACCTTGGAACCCAGGGGATTTAAGCGACACTCATTACCATCTCACTATGTCCATCAGGTCGGCCAGTCAAGGTGAAAGACAACAAACACTTTTTAAAAAATTTTTGCATGAGGGAAAGCGACAATAATCTTTAATTTTGTCTGTGTAAAAATCTCAAATCCTGCACACAAATCTGATTTGTCTTTGGATTTGAGTCGTCCACCTTTACCTCACGGAGATGTACTGAAAATCATTTTGAGATATGAATGACAGAAGGGACTGCATGCCTGACACTTTAAACTAAACGCAGATACCACACCAGTAACATGAGCAGCCCAGGCACAGACATCCAGTCAGCCTACAATATCAACAACCCATCATTCAGAAACATCGCTGGTGACAGAAAGACGCCACTGAGATGTGAAAATAACAGTCTGGGACATTTACATATATGACATCTTTCTGGAGGCTACCCAAGAAAATCAGTGAAACTAATAAACAGTAAGAACCAGGACCTTCTTTTTACCCATGCAAGACACAACTGATACAGCTATATTTGTGGTCAGTGGAGGGGTTTGTATGTCCAAGTGATCCCAGGACCGACCCGTGGTAGGGTCTCCCCTTGACAAAATGACCCTGGGTAAGAAGCCAGACAGGGCCTGTCCTGTGTAGGGTTAACTGGTCCAACTTGTAGTACAACTTGGTCCCTGCTAAGTGAAAAAAAAAAAAGAATGGATGGATGAGTGTTAGATTTTTTGGGCGGCATTGTTTCGCATTTATTCGACAGGATTATTAGTAAGCAGGCAAGAAAGAAGGGAGAGACCAAGAGGCTCTGCCATTCAAGAAAGGGGTCCAGGTCCAAAGTTAAACCCTGCAGCCTTTCAGCCAGTCACTTACTTCCATCAGAGAATGTTTTATCATTGAATAAAGAAAGTACATAGATCAGTATGACTGTATCTTTTCAGCAGATTTGGCATATAATAGTTTGAGAGTGTTCTCTGTCATCACCGACTTACTTGCCCAAGTGCCCTGATGTGATTAATATTTCAGAGAACAGCACACCCAGAACGGCCCTGATGCACACACACA
Source organism: Rhamphochromis longiceps (assembly GCF_057381845.1). Lineage (NCBI taxonomy): Eukaryota > Metazoa > Chordata > Actinopteri > Cichliformes > Cichlidae > Rhamphochromis > Rhamphochromis longiceps. The sequence continues at coordinate 25,465,301 of NC_140572.1, forward strand.
GGGAGGGCGGCAGGAAGGATGGGCGTTGGAGAGAAGATTACAAGTGATTTTTCATGTGTAGTGCCTCAACTGAGTGAGAGGTCTCTAATCCACAGCCAATGGTGGCTGTATCAACATACACACTGGTTTGGACCAATCGCCTACATCACTAAGGAAATATCTACTCTATAGGACAAAAAAGATCCTCCAAACCAAGTTCTGATGAACCATGATGGCACCTCCAATAGTTACTAAAGCTGTGTGGAAGTTCCTGTGGTATTAAAGCAGCTTAAGTTCAGAAACACGTGTGCACAGAACATCACATAGAAGAAGCTTCATATAGATTGTAAAGATGTGAGAGTGGTAACTATTTCTTTCAGGTTTACAGGCAACCAAGACCACGAGAGACTCCACGCAGCAACAGTTCGTCCATCATCAGGAGCTAACAGACAGGAAGAGACGATTCTGTGCAGTGTTATTTGTCACTGGTAAAGAAACTGTGGAAAGATGGAGATATGTTTTATTTCCACAAACACAGACGGCTTTGTCTGAAGAGCTCGGTGACATAGCGGATAAAACTAAAGTCAACGGCATGGCGTCAGCAGGAGGTTATCACAGCGCTGAGTTCCCTGTGTGATGGTCAGCGCACTGATAGACGGGGGTCAGGTTACTGCTAGACTCACAAGAAATGCAAACACAAGCTAAAGAGTTAGGAAGGGATCGGGTCAGAATATTGCAGAGCGCTGACTCCAATTTATTTCACGTTAAAACGGAAAATTCAGGAAATCGTTGAATAAGCTGTGGTCTCGAAATCCTGACGCTGCAAATCTGTAACATGATAAGAACGGATTATCCATGTTTTCTGGTGCATGGTCAGACAATGGCTGCTGGTAATTAGCTTCTGTGCTCTTGTGGTGGATTAAACCACCTCCAGATTGTTCCAAAGCTGCAGGAGTTCTGCTGTCGCACACTCAAACCGCTGCCTTAATAATACCTTCCTCTTTGTGATCATAAACAACCGGCCCCGTTAATTCACTGCAGCTCCGAAACTCTAAAGAGCCTTGTTTGAAAATCCCCTAATTTGATGTGACAATGCAGACAATAAGCACTTCAATTTTAATTACAAATGAAAACAACCGCTTAGAAGAAAAAAAGGAATGCTGGTCCCATTACATTTCCTTCCTTCCTTCTTCACATCCTAACTGTACTTCCTGGCTCTTTCCTTACTCCATCAGCCAGCTGCATGGGAGCAATGATTCTCGGCTCTTTAAAGTGGCAGCTGGAGGAAGTGACAACTGGGCAGAAAAGTGTCTGTCGCCAAAGGGGGGAAAATAGTCCACCTACTACTACGGCAGGTTTGCCTTTCTCACGTTACCCATTTCACCACAGAATGCAGCCTCGGATACCGATCCACGGCCCCGACTTCAGAGATCCAGACATAAGCGACACGTAGAGCTACGAGGGACGTTTTTAGGATGGGAAGAATGTGTCTGAGGGTGAAGGGGTCAGCGGTGACGGTGTGAAACCTAAAGCCTTGCAACCGCAGCTCTACAGGATGGATGACATGCAGCCGTGACCAGGAATTTGGGAGGTCAAGGCTGGGTATTTGGGATTCCCTCTGTCAGAGTATCTTTAAGAGGAAGGAATTTGGTGTGTAATGCAATGAAGGGGTTAATGGGTGTGGAAAGGTCCTCCTTGCTTGGGTTTACAGTGTGTAGCAGCTGCTGCTATAAAGAAACTGATTACCAAGTTTAGAAAATAGCTGGGATTCAGGATGTTCTACAAAGGTATCAAGTATCTAAAGTGCGTGTGGGAGCTCACACATACAAAGGGAGGTCGCACAAAGGTATAGATAATGCTCATATTACCTGGCAAATTAATAGCCAGGAAGGAAGAGGCCCAAAGGCACAACAATGTTTCTCATATACGCTATATGAAATGGATTCTTGCATAAAACTTTTCACTGGAAAAACGGTTAAAATTAGCAGATATTGTGGATAAAGCTAAATAAACAAAATTAATTTCATAATGGAAGCTCTGATTCATCCAAATTTGGGTGTGACGCGGGCAGGGAGTTTCTCGTATGTCTGAAAAAACAAAATGTGAATATAAAGTCTGCCAAATCCAGCAGCCTTGCAGTATAAAAAAAACACCCTTCGATACTTGTGTGTTTTTGTTGGGTCACTTCCATTAGAATAACGTATTGGGTGTGGGGTAAAGGACAGTGCTGAAGGTTTTATGGTGGACAGGATGGGCCATCAGGATGAGCACACCCATGACCACTCCTCTCAGTCCACCATGATTTCTAACCCTTGTCAACGTCTCCACCTTAACAAACAGTGGCCTATGAGGAAAAGCCGATTCTAGATTAGTAACTGGCAAATTGGTAAACGTGCATATTTCTTTAATGCATGATCTGCAACAGAGTTTTGTGATGCAAAAGGTTAAAAAAGATGTGCTCCTATCTACACAGTTCCAGCTTTATACAACCACGACATTCACAGCAAAGACACATCCATATGATTTATCCTGGTGCACTTGTTTATAGAGTTGAGTTTAATCCTTATCTTAATTCACTTCCAGAATTCCTGCTTAATTAAATCCAAGCTGTGGCACTGTGGAGTTCAAGACCCTGGCATCTTTCCATGACACCGAAATTCACTTGAAAACCAGGACAGGTCAGTCATTCCCTCTAACACAGCTCAGACCGGAGATGTGAAACAGCAGGTAGAGATAAATATATATTTTTATGCTGTTGTTGTCCATTAGTGGTCTGTTACAGAGACTCAGTTTAATTTTAACAGTAAAAAAGCAGCAGTAAGTACAACGAAGTCAAACCAATATGTATTTTAGCTTAAAATTTTAAAACACTGCAAATGAATGCAGTCAAGTCCAAAGACAACCTAACAAATCAAGTAGAATGAAATATAACCTACCCCAAAAAACATACACCTATTTGGAGCAAATACTACAGGATGTCTTGCTCTGTTGGTAAAGGTCAACAGACACAAACCAGATTAAAACTGAGCTGAAATAATAACCTTCCTCTTCGCAGCATATCACTGTAATAAAAGCAGATTATGAGTCAAAATCCAGCTCTCCTCCATCTGCTCGCTACACAGTCGGTGTGTGCAGCAAATTATTGAAAGCTACACTCGAAGCTGCTGAATTTATTATTGTATGACTGAAGTCACTGAAAAATAGAAATGCATCGATAATTGTCCAATCAGCATTAAACCTGCCTTTGCAAAGAAAAGTGTATGGAGCACCTCCTGCATGCTGAAACTTCTGTGAGTCACAGCATCACTGAGGGGCATGGCTGATAGGGAGGTACAGAAGTAGAGGATGGGAGGAGATTCACTCCCCTGTACTCCATCTGTCTTCTCTGTGAGTGTGTGTGCCCTCCTCTGAGTCAGAGGGGCATGACAAATCAGACCTAAAGCCAGCCTGGCTTTCACCTACATCAGAGTGTGCTGCTCTCTGGACTGATTGGCAGATGACACATCCAGCTCAGCAGTCACTACATTGAGAGTTGCATTGTGTAGCCTCTAATTAAAGCTACACACAGGTTTCCCTGAGAAGCTGTAGTAGTTTTTGTCAGGGCAGACATTTGTATGACTAAGAGGCTTCTGTGGACAGTGAGGTTGCCACTCTGGCTCCATCCTGTAGAGGTATAGGACACATGAGCGGCTGATAAAGGATCACAAAGACCGCAGAATACATCATAATAAGGGCTGCTTTTACAGGGGTGTGAAAATCATGAAGTGGTCTGAACCCATCCCGCATTTATAAAAAGCTCAAAACACAGTGTGGTGAAACAAAACAAAGGAGCGTGAAGGTCTCAAAAATCCATGTAGGGCTCCAAATTAAAGCAAAGAGCTACTAAAAAGTATTCATACCGCTATAGAGAAAGCAGGCGAACTCACCTCTAAAAAGGAAGTATTCATCTTAACCAGTGCTCGACCTCACGGCTCTTTGTAGTCTGACTTCAGGGTACCACAGCTGAGGAGGAGAGCGGGCTGTATTCCCAAATTATTCCCATCCGCTTCGGTAAGATAATAAAATCTTTTCTCTTTTTTTCCGGATACTTGCTCACAACTCTGTGCCAGTCATGAAACGAGTCATTCTGCTCTCTGATTTTCGGACACTTTCGGACTTGTTTTCTGAAGTGTCCCGACAAGCCGCTGTGGAGCTGCCTGCGCCGTTTCTGCTGTCTACTCATTTCAATGGACCCGGCATATTATGCAGGGAGGAGGAGCCTGCTGAGCCACAGCCCTCCCATCAGCATACGCCCTCTTTGTTCATGTTTCTACAGATTTTAAAAGGATGTGCACATGTATCCAACATACCAGGTTTTTGCTTAAAAAGGTTTATTATAGCACAGCAGGCCTAATATGAATCTACTTCTATGTATATCTAGGGTGAGACTGAGTCTGAGTCATTATTTTGCTTCCTGGAAAAAATATACAGAGAAGAAAGAAGCAGATCAGGAGGAGTAAGTTGGTTTTATTTTTGCAGATGTCTTAAAAAAAATCTTTCCGATAAAATGAGCATTTTATGATTATTTGATTTGAGGACCTTCTTATTAGACTCATATGTTTCCATCGCCAAGTAAAAACTGTAAAGCATATTGAGCACTGAATGCACAACTGGGCTGTCAGTCTTCTATTCTTCAATGCGTTTTTCTTTCTTTCTTTTTCTTTACCTAAGAGTCACTGACAGATGAAGAAGCTATGAGGTCAAACGGGTACAAATACGTAAAGGCCCCACATTCATCCTATGAAGAACCAAAGCATGCATTCCCTTTCATTTTGGCACATTTTGGTTGTATTTTAGTAATTTTGCATGCCTTTGCAGCCGTTCTTTGTCTCTTGTGAAGTCGGTTTGTGTGGTTTTTGCTGTTTTGCATCTGGTATTGTTGCTGTCTGTCTGATTTGGGTTGTTTTACATTTTGCTGTAGTCGGTTTGTTTCTAATTTCAGCTCTGGGGCTTTTGTTTTAATGGTCATCTTATGGTCTCATTTTCTAAACACTAATCAGCTCCCTAATGTGGTGTTTGTTTGTATTTGTTTATTTTTAAGGGTATGCATTTGTTGCAGTTTTTCTACTGGCACTGAATTTGAAAAATATTCAAATACCTCATCACGCCGGGTGATTCATCATCTCCTTACTCTCACTTTATTTTTTTTAAGGATTTATATTCAAGCTGTCATACTGTTAAGATAAATAAAAATATATTTATATGTGTCATGGTGCCAAATTTAAAAATGGGTAGCCAGTGTGTCTTTAAGCTCATTCTTTTGGTTTTCTTTTGGTTCACAAATCAATAATAATAAATAATGAATAGATACATTTTATAAATAAATAATGATATGAAATGATGTATCGGTGATTGACGGGGTCCTCAGCAGCCATTTATAAAATCACAGACAGCTGCTTTACAGTCTCAACACAAAAATCATTTTCTTCTTTGTATTATTTGTTGAAATCAAACAATGGATGTGCATTTTGCAGCTCATGTACTGCCTTTGCTAACAGGTATGATAACACCAGATAGACGAATATGTTACTCTATACTGAGCAGTCATGCAACAGCCCCAGACTGCAAACTGTATGCAGTCTGTTATATAATAGATGCTTGCTGTGTGATATGGCAGAATGTTTTGGTCAGTCTCCTGATTTGATAGTGTTGTTCTCACAGCTTAAAATTATTTTATAATTTTACTTTGAAGCTCATTCTCTTTTTTAAAAAAAACTTTTGAAACACCATGTTTTCAGAGATGGAGCTATATTACCACTGATTAGTGAGTTTACTACACAGTATTTTAAAGTAACATATATGGGATGTTCAAACATTTCTCTAAGCATTTTTGCAATACCCCTCTGAGAAAACCGTATTCTTTATTTGTACCTTTAATTCACCTCAATACTAGTGGCAAAATCTACTAAATAGAGCAAAGTACAATCCCCAAATCTTGCAAATCCTTCTCAATTTTGTCTTTCAGTCACTAACTCAACTTTTGAGTCAAATTGGTGAATTCAATCAAAGTACATTATATGTACTGATCAGCCTTTCTGGCTCCTAATATGTCAAAATGCCTATTCAGCATTTCTGTTGCATTAGATTATACAAGCCTGTTGTTGGTAGTCAGTTAGTTAGTTGGTACTTATTAATCAAAAGGTTAAGAGCAGCTTTTATAAGAACAGTGCAGTCACTGTTTTGCGTTCCTGTAAGGATTTTCAGGGAGTAATACTTGAACAATCCCATTGTTGTGCCAAAGCTAGTTTACCGCTCACAGACACTTTGACTGGAGGTGATTATACCCTCTCACAATCACCTGACACACACATGGGGGCCACCGGGTGCCCTGACTCTCTGCTGTACAGCCCAGGTGAATCATTATGCACACCAAACAGATTCTCTCTGTCTGACTCAGAGCAATTTTACCTGTTTCTGGATAATTATTCCTAACCTGCATCCTTTCCTGATAAAAATAATAAAGCAGTAAATATCACAGCTACAGCACGAGTGTTTGCTAAGACGTAAAACCTTTATTAGATGTGTTAAACACACATTTAATGTGGGTCAGTACATGTCCCAAAGAGGAAAAAGCAGTTCTGAACTTAACAAAGGGGGCTTGCTGAGGATATGCAGCACTAAACCACAATTAAACTCACTGCTTTTTAAACTACATAACAACAGTGGAAGAATTACTCTTTGAAACAGCCGACTATGCTTACTGTCTGCATGAACAAAGAGAACAAAACATCCATTTGGTTATCACGATCCCCAAACAGACTGGGGGGAAGGGACAGGTAAGACCTGCTGTTCTTGACCCCTGATATGGACTCAGCCAGCTGATTTGGTCCTTTGGTGTTGGTGCAGATGAGGTTAGAGATTTTGCGTTAAAAAATTGACTTTGGTTAGTTAAAAGAGAGTCAAAACACTCCCTTTTAGCTCTTTAAGTTTCTAGTTAACAGTAAGAAAAAAAAGATTCATTCTAAAAATCACACTTTTGGAATGGGGATTTGTTTTCTTTAAATCTTCAGGCTTTCAATGTCAGCCTCAGGAAGGCATTTGGATACATTATTTCATCACAGTTTATATCTGCATTTAAAAAAGTTTTATCCTAGAAAAATCCTACATACCAAGTGGAACACCAGGCATACCAGGAAGGGGCCAATGATCAGCTGAGCTATGAAATGTATACTAAACGTTTGTTTTAATGGTGAAATTATGTTTATCTATAGAAGCCTGTTTACTCCTCTCTCTGGGTTTTTTTTTATCATGTAAAATTTATAAAAGGCAGGAAGAATACCCAGTGTTTAAGCATCTGTTTAGTGCTTTATTTTACAAGCTTTACAGCTCTTCTTTACAAGCTATGCCCCCACATCCTGCTCTTACAGTGCGTGGTCCACGGAAGTAAAGATCAGTGGACACAAATGACCACATGCAGTAGCACCATCAGACAGGGCCAGAGCAATATATACTTCATGCATGAAAGCCATGGGCTGCACTTAAAAGGTACCAAGTCATGTGACCATTTCAGATCTGTCGATTGGCCCTGTTATATAAACATCTGGTTAGTTGTGAAAATAAAGCATCACACGTGAGGAACTGTGTTTTTGAAAGGTTAATTGGAGATAGAGTCTATGATGAGCCCCCCAACCCCCACTAGTGGGAATGACCTCAGGCAAAGTCATTCAGGTCAGGTGAAGGATCCTTTTGTAGCTTCGTGTCAAATAATGGACAAGTCGGGATTGAATGCATGCGATGGAGGTCCCAGTGATGGGGGATGACTGATGATCCTCTCTATAGCCACAGGCTGTTAGTCACAACCAGACCAGGCTAATCACTTAACTGGAGCTGCTTTGATTATGTAAAAAACCTCCACCCATTAATTGATGAGTAAACAGTGCAGCTAAACAACAAGCGCGATGAACCCTGGGTTATCGTCAGCTGGAAATATCACTGGTGTCTGACCTACAAATACTATGTTGTGTTAACTAAGAGCAGGTTTGAAATCTGTGAAATTAGCACAGTTTATATAATAGTGAAAACTGAATATATTACTAATGATAATACCAAGTCATACGCTTACCTTAGACACTTTGCACTGGTATGAGAAGTAATACTATAAAATTAGGCCTAAAGACAAATCAAAAACCAAAAGCAAAGTGGCCAAAATTGACCAAACTTAAGTGAAGAAAGACATGAAAGTCCTAAAAGTAAGCTTTTATGATGTTTTCTCTTTTTTCTGTGTGAATGGTCTCGGTCATCCAGGGAACAAAGCAACAGGAAGATGGGAGTTAGGTAAAATTAATTGAATCAGAGATAGTTTAGCCAAGATGGATGGCCAAATGAAAGCAAAGACATTGAAGTAAAAATGGATCATCTAACAATATCAAACAAAGGTGATTCGATCTTTATTGTATCACACTCGTAGGCAGCATCACCTAAATGTGTAAATATGGTCGATGACAAATCCTGCTGTAGCTTTTATCAAATTATGGAACTGATCCTTGAACCTCACAGAGTCGACCGGTCTCCAACACAACGCATTACTCACAGCAATGTCAGCAACTCCTGCTGTTTTATAAAAGAGATGAAGGGACAAAAATATCCTTTAAGCGAAAACGATTTAGTTGATGTTATTATAATTGATTTTGTTACAATAAAATGTCATCGCTTTATTCTGGGTTTTTTCATAGCAAGCTTTACATAAACAGAAGGTTATTCAAATTTTTAGGAGATCAGCAATTTTCTGTTTTATCAAAACAAAAAAATGCTATAAAGTTACAGTTCTGCTGAAAAAGGTTTAAGTACCTCTCATTACTTTTTCCAAGGAGCCAGACTGGAGTTCTCTGGGCTTTCTGAAAGTTATCCAAAGTTTGTCTTTTGCCATTGGCCGCTTTTTGTGCACCTGACCATTTTCAGAAGTGTTTTTTTTATTTGTTAAGTCATTAAACACTCACCTATCAAGCATAAAACCAGCACCCAACTCAAGGGATGAACAAGTGTTGTGTCTACACATAACTCACAACTTAACGTAAAACAAAGCTTGCCAGGCATAAAATAGTAGTTTTACACCAACAAGGTAATTTCCAAACAGCTGTTAGCTGGAAATTTGGCATATCTCAATATGGTGTCCTTAAAAAAAACTCTGAGGAAACTTGACAGGTGAATAGTATCTGTAAGTCATGTCCTTAAGAAAAAAAAATAAGGCAAAAATAAAGAAAGCAGGGAGTAAAGGCTAAGGTATGCTAATTACACAAGACCTGGACTGAAAATCGGTGGCAACAGGTCTGATGGACAAATGAATCTAAATTTGAAAATTTTGGTTCAAAATGTCATCAATATGTGCAAAGGAGATCAGGTAAGAGAGTTAGAGACAGAGGTTAAATAGTGAGTGTCTCAAACTATTTGTAAAACACGGTGGAGGCTCAGTCGTGGTTTAGGACTGCACTTCAGCCTGCGATGTTGGAGATCTTGTCAAAATTGATGGAATTATGAACACATAAAAGTACTTTTTAGCATGACAATGATCCCAAACACACTGCCAATGCAGTAAAAGCATATCTGGATAGGGAAAAAAGGACATTGGGACACTTTCCATCATGGATTGACCTCCCCAGAACCCACACCTCAACATTATTGACCATTTTGGGATCATATTTACAAAGAACAGCATAAAAGGCTGAATGTTCTTCAACAGGCTTGGAGAACTATTCCTGACTACTTAAACAAGAAAGTTTACCTACAAAGTTCAGACTGTGTTGTAGAATAAAGGCTGCCATACCAAATATTGACTTTCAAGTTTGTTTGACTTGTGGAACCACTGTTTTTGCCTTATATACTGTATTTCCATGTATGTTTGCACATCTTTCAATGGATCAGTAAACCTATTACTAATTTTTCTAACAAAATACAAAGAAATGATGGTGACTCAAAACTTTTGCACAATACTGTATAATTGAAATTCATCTGCTCCTGATCTAAACAATAAAATCAATTATGGAAAAAAAAAATGCAGGATGTAACATTCATTCCAAGCAAGCAAATGCCTAATGGGGTCATCATTATCTTAGCTTAGCTTGTGAGCATGCTAATGTTAGCTAATTAGAAAAAAACAGACTTCCCCTGCTCAGGCTGAAAGCAATGCCATTCATTTTGCAGATACTCATTTATAAAATCAATCTGATAGCCTGATTTTATCAGGCAAAAGCAAATAATCTAATGGACTCAATGGCTGATAGTGGCGCTGGGATAGATCCCTGCTGCTTGTGTAGCTAAAGATAAAGATACAAATGAGTGTTAAAGTTTAAAGCCTGACAGCCAGTATGCTTTTAGTTAAGGGGGGTGAAAGAATTTCAGAAAGACATTCCTCGCTGTGATTAATTTGACATAATAAGCCTCACTAACAGCTATTATTGGAGCTAAAGTCCAAGCATCAGGATGTCACAATATCACCACAAGCATTCCTCAGAGCATACTTGCACCCCAAATGCATACCATACCTTCCCTGAGTTTGAGGAATGAGAGCCAACTCACTCTTCCCATGCTCCCCCCCCACACTGTCCATTTCCTGTTTGTTTATAGAGCCTTGTGTTTCAGTACTCCCACAATATGTGACTTAATTGCTTTAAGAATCCTAGAATTTTTTTTTTCATTGATCCAAAAAGAGAAAAACTACAGGGTTACATCAGTAATGAAATACAAACATAGCAAAGGTATTTTGTCATGGTACTTTTTTATTGTTCGTTGTTTGTTTCTCAGGACCAGATTCTCTCAGATGCCAGAGTATTATGGTTTGTGCGCCTAACGCTGACTCACTGGTCATTCAGAGCCTGAGAAAACAGGCAAGGTACATTCCTCTGCGTAGCCTGACCTCCGGACTGATATAGAGACTTCTTGGGAATTCGTTTTGTTCAGCTGTGCATGAATCACAGGCAGCTCAGCACTTAGATTGCCCCCTCGAAGGGTTGCATCACTAATCAGTGAGAATTACCATATATGTTCAGAACTGGTCATATTAGCAGTTGGTGTGTAACAAGTAAGCAAAATAACCAAACTTTATAACCATAAGCTTGAAGCTGCATTTAATAAAATATTTAAATCAGCAGTTAAAGATTGAAGAGACGAAGCATGTAAAAGATCACCTAATAAAAGTGAGATCTTCAGGTTAGCTGATAAACTATTGCAGTTAATTCAATCTCACGGCTGTGATCTCAAAAGACCAGACCCTTACTCATACTCTTCTGTGTATGAGGACCTCGGGTAAAGAAAAGTTCAAAAGTTCAGTTTATCATGGATTACCTCTTTATCTTTAAGAAGAGACAATAAAAACACACTGCGGTTAAACTGTAACAAAACAGAGGAGCTAAACAACCATAGTTTGAAGTTTTGGTCTGCACCCAGAAGTAGTAGATGAAAAGTAGTGGGCCTAAAATTGACCCCTGTTGGACTCCATAGTTAAGAACAAGCTGGTATTTCCTTAAACATCACAAAAGATTAATTTAAACAAAGAGGTCCAACCCAATCTGAGACTATTCAAGAGATTAACATGCCATACCATGTCTAACACTGTTCTCTGGTATTTAAATTCAGTTTTATTTATTTATTTTTATCACAACAGTTGCCTCAAGACGCTTTATATTGTAAGGAACAGGTAACCACTAACCTTGACTTCTGGTCAGTGGTTCTTTCTACAATTTTATGTTAAATTTATTTATATTTATTATTAATTTTCTATAATTAAATTTTCAGTTTATCTTGTAATTTTATACATTTACTATATATGTATGCTGAGGTGTTTCCTCTTGCCTATATGGCACTGTGTTGGAATGTGAGGGGTCCAGGGGATGGGAGGTTGTTGATGATCTTAATGTACACAGCTGTATTTTGGTCTTGAGTTGATACAATATATAGAGGGAAAGGATATGAGGAAACACCTGGAAGGCAGGATAAACTTAAACATAAACTACACTACAATCTTGAAACTGAAAACTAAGAATATGCTACTTAGTTATTTAAACCATTCAGGTTTTATACCAGGTCTCTTTAAGATATGAAATATCACATGTTTAAATCACTGGTAAAGGTGTTTCTGTTTAAGATGTGTAAGATATAAAGTTGAGCAGATGATGACTTTAACTGAGAAATGGTTTTTAGTAAATCAGACAGTGGGCATAAGGTCACACAGGGGAGCTGTGGCAAAGGATTTGACACCTGATGTTGTCAGTCTTACTTCAAATAATAATAGTAATAATTCTTAAAATAAGGCCACGGATGGGCAAACTGTGCATTGATATAACTGACATTTTTGTTTTTGTTGCACTTTGTATGAAAATGATTGCTTGATACAAAATACTAATGGCGTTTTATTTTGAAAGCTTCCCCACCTCCCATAAATGCAACTCACTGACATGTTTTATGGCCCCATCACATTAATTAATTCCAAGCAAAAGCCAAGATTACCCCAGTTCATGTAAAGCTGATGGAGTTCCTAACATCAACTATTCCAAATAGACTGAAGTGGATTTTTTGGAGGTGTCATTTCAGGGGCGGTGGGGATCTGAAGACACCTGCTTCCACCAGAAACAACAAAGAGGGTTTATTCTGGGGGTAGTGGGTAGTGACAGAGGGGATGGTTCAATCTAATTACAGACTCTGGGGAGATGACTTCATTGAGATGACGCCCAGCCCTAGAGCGAGTGAGGTTTTTTTTCTGTATCTTCCATCACACCAGGGACAGGCCTGCCTAATAATTGTAGGGTAGTCTGGACTGCACCTTTAACTTGCACAGTAATTAAAAAGTGGACTCCAGTTCACTGCAAGATGATCTTGTGAGTTAAGCAGTTTCTCTAGTGTTTGTGTTATTCTAAATCCCATCTTTTAGGCTTACAATTGTGCTTCAACACCTCAGTAATTGGTATGGCCCGGAGTGCATTAGTTTGCTGGGAATTTTTTTATGGTTTGAACATCAATTTTCCACAAGAGAGGGGGGGTGCAAAGATGGGATGCTGACAGGCTTTCCTCAGGCACTACCATGCTCATAACCAAATTATAAGCCCATGCACGTCATTCTTCCGCTCATTCCCAGGGCAGTCGACAGCATCTGACAGTGGGCTAATGAGCCACAGAGTCCTATCTGTAGCTGAGATCAGCTGCCATTAGCAATTGTGATGGCCCCCTTTTCAATTTTCTCAGAATTGACACTAATGAAAGAAGAGGCAGGAAATGACATCCGTGTTTAGGCTGTCATTACTGTAAAGTAGATAGAACTGACAAAAAGAGTAAAAGCATGTGGAGAAGTGAATCTATATAACCCTACAAGTGCAGTGATGGGCCTGCAGGCAGATGTAGGATCTATTAACTGAAATTGCCAGGATTAGTGTATACATGTCACATGGAGATAAACTGCTGTTCCCATCACACATCAGTCCATCAGCCACTTAAGAGCTCTTTCTAACCATAATGGAGTGCACACGGGCAGAAAAAGTAGCCTGGAAGCAACTTTGACTTTTCTATGAGTGTAACGAAACACTAGGAAGGACACAACAGCCTCATAGGAAAAAAAGAGTGTATACAATTTAATTAAATGCATGCAAAACACACCAGAATGGCTACTAATGTGTTACAGTGTATGTAAATGGTACAGGCACAGGGCTTCATGTGTTTTACTACAGTAGTTTGAGTACGCAAGGATCAGTACTAATGGATTCTTTTAGTCTGAAGGTAAACTGTAATCATCTGTAATCTACCTTAATATCATTAGTGTTCAGTAATGTCCCTGTGAAACTATGTTAACCAGATAAGACGTCAGTTGCAGCTCTTCATATATTGCAGCGCCATCTAGTGTCCTTAAAGGAACATAAAGTTATAACACGGGTATATTTCCTATCAGATAGCTCCTGATAAGTTATTATTGTAGCACCAACATCGTGCCTGAGAAATTTTCCAGAGGAAATTAAAAGGTTGATTTTTTTTTTTGTTATTTATTTATTTTTTTAAAGAAGAAAAAAAAAGATAATTCCACTGATGTAGATGTTAGTAGTGGTTGACATGCAGTTATCATTCATACCCAGTGAAAAGACACAAGGACACAGAGCTTATAGCTTTAGGAGTGGGGTCCTAAAGCTATAATAAAGCTACCCGTTCCTGAACTGGCTGCTTTGTTATTTTGCCATGCAAAACACAAAGGGAATTGTTCTCAGCCTACATAATACATAGTATGACAGCATGTTGTTAAAAGCAAGGCGTCATAGGGTGGCTTTGGTGGCAGGATTCCCACTTAGCCTGCACAGTTACAGACTTACATACTTCTATTTTGTCGTTTTTGTGTTTTTTGTATGTTCACATGTGTAAATAACCCCAACAATAGACAGGTATACACACAGGAATGCAGTAAAGTTATGTTACTTAGCTACTGATATTTAAATTTTATAATTTAAAATCTATAACCACATTGAATTTTCGCCTCTGTTTTTAACTTCCAAGTGTGCTTGACATATTTGGATCAAGATTTAATCTTGTTTATTTTTATTTCATTTATAATTTAAGCATTGAGATATTTATAGTATATTAAATGTCTCTATTTATGAGAAAAATAATAACTACTAGGTCTCACTGATAACGGTGATGACAAAAAGGGGCCTGCCAGAACAGGTTTTGAGGCGAAGCGACAGACTTTAGGACCCAGCTGATGACTAAATAAAAATCACGTGGTAGTGCTACTGAAGCGGGGAGGACGTTGACTCAATGCTTACCCCTGTTAATAATAGACTTGGAGTGAGGTGAAAGAAGACTGTATATGTTTGCATCTATAGCTGTTATAGATGTTTTAGGTTTAACCGTCACAGGTAGGCAGCGGACATGGCTGCTGCTGCTGCCTTACTCCTCGCTGCACTGACTCTTGCCTGTTCAGATGTGAATGAAAATTTGGTAAGAATGAAACTAAAGGTTTTTTTTACAGTAGTTCAGTCAGCTGATCTTTCGTTTTTTCCCCCTGCCTCTCTCTACTTCCTTGAAAGGTTCGTGCAAAAAATATATAACTTTAACTATATATAATTTCAGTAACCTTTTATATGTGCATACATACATAGTTTACCTACAGTTGTTCTCGCAGCATCATTAATAACTGCCCAAGCTGCTACCCAAGTTCAGTCCTGAGAAATATGCAGTGGAAGTTATAGACAGATTATCAGCACTTTGACTCTCATAGCAGTTACCGTGACTATATTGCAGGCCTCTGGAGAGAGATCTTTCTCTATAGACTACAAAAGAAACTGTTTCCTGAAAGATGGGAAGCCTTTTCAGTACATCTCAGGGAGTATCCACTACTCCAGAATCCCACGGTACTACTGGAAGGACCGACTCGCGAAGATGTACATGACTGGACTGAATGCCATCCAAGTGTAAGCCGACCCCATCGCAAACATTTAAATATAAATGTTTTTCAACTGGATTGTTTGTTGGCCTTTATAAACATTGTACATTTACCATGTCTGTATACACAGATATGTGCCCTGGAACTTCCATGAAACGGTACAGGGAGTTCAAAACTTCACAGGAGACAGAGATCTGGAGCATTTTTTGGATCTGGCCAACCAGACGGGTCTGCTGGTCATCCTGCGTCCTGGACCGTACATCTGTGCTGAATGGGAAATGGTGAGAACAGAGGTCATAACATCCACATCCCAAAGGTGCTTTGTTGGATTGAGATATTGAAGTCTGGTGATTGTGGAGAACATTTGAGTACAGTGAACTCAACGCCACCCTATTAAACCACCAGCAGCATTCTGACCTGTTGATACAAGGCAGCATGGATACAAGCATTTATTTTACTTAAACCAAGTTTAGAGCCTACCATCCAGCAGAAATCAGTACTCATTAGACCAGGCGACATTTATCCAATGTTCTGTTTTCCAGTTTTGAACAATCTGCTTATTGTAGCCTCAGTTTCCTGTTCTTAGCTGACAGGAGTGGCACCCGTGTGGTCTTTACATGCCCAACTGCTTAATCTGTGAATCTGTTTTACATGTTCACAGATGCTCTTTGCATACCTTGGTTGTAACAAGTGGTTATTTGAGTTACTTTTGTCTTCCTATAAGCTTGAAGCACTCTGGTCATTCTGATGGGCCAGAGAACTGCGGCTTACAGGTAAACTGTAGTCATGATTATGTTGTAAAATCAGAGTACATCAACCGATCTGGCACCAACAACTACGCCACGTTCAAAGTCACTTAAATCACCTTTCTTTCCCATTCTGGTGACCAGTCTGGTTTTCAGTAGGACATTTTCTCCGTGTCTATGTGGCTAAATGCATTGTGTTGCTGCTGTGTGATTGGCTGATTAGATATTTGTGTTAATGAGCAGTTGAGCAGGTTCACCTAATGAAGTGGCTGGTGGTATATATTACTATAACTGTAGTAGGATGCACACATTTATGCCATATTTCATATATTAAAAATACAAAGTTAAAATGTGTGGAGGTATTTTTTTACACTGCTCTCCAAATCCCTGTGGTGAGATAAAAGAGGCTGGCTAATCACATGATTGCCCACGTTTCTGCCTTCATTCTCTTCTAATTTTCTCTTGCAGGGTGGACTGCCTGCCTGGTTACTTCAAAAGCCAAACATCATACTGCGCTCTGCAGACACAGGTAAAACATGCACCTATGACCCTTTTTGAAATGTATTGCTTTATGAACATTATCTGTTTTCTCCCAGATTACCTGCAGGCAGTCAGCAACTGGCTTGCTGTTCTCCTCCCCAAAGTGAAACCTTGGCTCTATGTTAACGGGGGAAACATCATTACTGTCCAGGTAGAGTTCTAAGTGGGTCGCTATAAAGCTTTTTAAGAGTTAGTGTATTATTATTGGATTTGAAAATATACAATCTTAAATGCAGGTTGAGAATGAATATGGGAGTTACTACAGCTGTGACTACAACTACATGCGTCACCTGCGCACTCTCTTCCACTTCTTTCTGGGCGAGGACGTCATCCTGTTCACCACTGATGGAAACACAAACAAGGAAATGATATGTGGGACTCTGGAAGGATTATATGCCACAATAGACTTTGGGACAGGTTGGTATTGTGTGACGGTGTCCAAAGATAAAACATCATCTTCTTGTTCTTTTAGAGATCGTTGTTATTTCTACATGTTCTTTTCTCAGACACCAACATCACTGAAGCCTTCGCCCGGCAACGACGATTTGAACCTCGAGGACCCCTGGTTCGTTACATATCTATTCACTAAACATAATCCTAAGAAGCAGGGGCTGAATATACACAATACACACTCACTGGCCATTTTATTATGTACACTTGTGTATTCTAATGACATTCAATTAAAAAAGCTTCAGAAAAAAATTCTGCTGATGTTTACAGTGGGTGGTGGTGCATTACTAATCAGTTACTTTTAATTTATTGATTGATATAGAAATGATTTAAAACGGAAAAGCTGAGCTCTTTACCTTTCTTCCTGGATACACTTAGAGTAGCTTTGCATGATTCACAGTTCAAAATAATCCTTATGAATCTTTCAGGGTGTTTCTCCATCACCTTCTAAAACAAATCTTTTTTAGGTGTGTCTCGTTCTGGACGACTTCCCCTTTAACAACTTTCTTTTTAATTGTCTTTGTCTTAAAGGTCCCCTTTCATACAAAGACAAACCTCATAATAGGCTCAGGTAGGACAGCTATCTTACATGACCAGCAGGGGTGGAGTCAAAGCAGTTAGAGAAAAGAAAGGCACAGTGAGGTGGACACAATATTTGAATGCAATGCAATCATGTGCAGCACGTCCACCACCTGCTATTATGTCAATAATGTACTATAGTTAAAACCTCTTTCACAAGTAAAAATGAATTTGTAACTCGTTCGTATGATTTCACAGGTATATGTGATAAAACTGTTTTAAATTACGTTGCAGGTGAACTCAGAGTTTTACACTGGCTGGTTGGATCACTGGGGAGATCAGCATGCTGTGGTTGATGCTCAGAAGGTCAGCAGAGTGCTAGGAGAAATGCTAACCATGGGGGCCAACGTCAACATGTATGTCTCCACAAACCCCCAAATCTTCCTCTCTGTAGAAACACATTCAAATAATAAAACTGTGTTAGTATACTAATGTAAAAGCCTGATCCAACAACCACAACAACTGGTTTATTTTCCCAGCTTATGAGCTTACCTGCAGTATCAGTGGCATGAGTCATGTTTGAATCCAACTGAAGATGCGGATTTTCATACCTCTCTTTTAAATTACAGCGAAAGGCCACTGTCCATTTACAGCTACTCATTTCCTACTTCATGCCTTTGTCCTTATACCATACTAGAGAACCTTTGCATGATCCAGAGTTCAAAATATTCCTTATTTACTTGAATTTACTGAAACAGGAGGTAGGTGGGAAATCTGTGATCACAGCCAGAGCTGTGCCTGATGGAGGGATTCCCACTCATATCATACAGAGCCAAGACTAGCCTTTGGGGCGATCGTGGCTCAAGAGTTGGGCGTTCGCCTTGTAATCGGAAGGTTGCCGGTTCGAGCCCCGGCTTGGACAGTCTCGGTCGTTGTGTCCTTGGGCAAGACACTTCACCCGTTGCCTACTGGTGGTGGTCAGAGGGCCCGGTGGCGCCAGTGTCCGGCAGCCTCGCCTCTGTCAGTGTGCCCCAGGGTGGCTGTGGCTACAATGTAGCTTGCCATCACCAGTGTGTGAATGTGTGCGTGAATGGGTGGATGACTGGATATGTAAAGCGCTTTGGGGTCCTTAGGGACTAGAAAAGCGCTATATAAATACAGGCCATTTACCATTTGGCTCAAAAGTGTTACACTGATCACACATTAGAATCTTTAACACGGTGTGGCATGACAGGCCTTCTTTTTTGAAATGTTTGAACTGGATTAAGCTGACAGATTAACAGACATAAGGAGAGGTAGATACTTTTACTGCCACCTGTTTTATTCTAAAATGGGCATCGGTGTACAACCTCACTGTGACCCTGTGGGGATAAGCGGTTAAGAAAATGGACGGATTATGTTTTCTTATAGTTTTCGGATAAGCTAGGTAAATTTGGCTAAAAGGACATCACAGTGCCACTGCAATCAATGTAATGATCGTTGGGATCCTTTAATTTGGATTAAATAAAAGCCAGCAACCTCATCCTTTAAGACACCACTGCTAATTTCCTCTGATATTACACTCTACGTCTCTTTCTTCTCAGGTACATGTTTGAAGGAGGAACAAACTTTGGCTACTGGAATGGTAACTTATTGACAGAATCTCAGTATTCATTCATTCATTGTCTCAGTGCCAGATTATATCACAGTTTTCATGTTTTAGAGGCAGATAAAAGCTCAGTTTGCAGTTTAGTGATCTCTAGTAACGCTCTGTTGTTCTCACTAAGGTGCTGATCATGACACCAGGTTTCGCTCAGTAGTCACAAGTTATGATTACGACGCCCCGCTGACTGAGGCAGGAGACCCCACAGAGAAGCTCTTGGCTATTAGAGATGTCATAAAGCAGGTAGAACTGATTGAACAGCCACCTGCTAAGGCTGATGTCCTGATTAATGCATGATTAATTCATCACCATTTCCCATCAGTTTAGAGAGATTCCCTCTGGCCCCATGCCACCAGCAACTCCCAAGTTTGTCTATGGCTTTGTGACCCTGCAAAAGGTAGGATCAGTTCAGGAAATTAATCCCAATGTCAAGAAATATTTTTAAAAATGTTCAAAACTCAAAAAAGTGTCACTTTAACAGGTTGGGGACATTAGTGGCCTGTTGAACACCCTTTCACCTCTGGGACCAATCAAATCTCAGTATCCTATTACGTTTGAAGAGGTGAAACAGGTATGGGGTGTCTGAGGGAAACAGTGGGGAGAGCATTATTGTAGAAACACTGTAACTCTTGAACCATGGAGAACTTCTAGACTGTTGTGTCTGCAACCTGTGTTGTCTATTGTGTTCAGTACTATGGATACGTGCTATATCGGACCACACTGCCGCACAACCTCTCAGAGCCCACACCACTTATCTCTCCACTGAATGGGGTTCATGACCGTGCATATGTGTCCGTCAATGGGGTAAGGCCTGACTGTGAACTTTTGTTGATGTCCTCGTCAGGGGAAAAACGTTGTAGGTTAAATTGAGCTTGTTTGTCTGCGTCAAATTGTGAAGTTTCAAATATAAATGATGTTGTATCTGTTCACGCTTTTGGAAACATACAACCGTTTGAACAGGTTTTCCAGGGCCTGTTAGAGAGAGACACTGTGCTGGTGATGAATGTCACAGGACAGCAGGGGGACACACTGGACATCCTCGTAGAGAACATGGGCAGGGTTAACTTTGGCAGCAAGATCAATGACTACAAGGCAAGGCAATTAATAGAGCAAGCAAGCAGAGTACAAGCATTTAAAAACATACATTTCCCTGCAGCTGTTTGGAAGTTGCAGCAAGTAAAACCATGGACTACGGGTTTTAAATGGTAAATATTGTGTGAATTTCAGGGCCTGTTGAGCAACTTGATCCTGGGTAAAGATGTTCTGACTGACTGGAAGATTTACCCTTTGGACATTGACGGAGCCGTTACTGGTGGATGGCCTCACGGCAACAGCCGAAAGTCTGACCCTGCTCCTCGGAGAGAACCTACACGTGGACCAACCTTCTACATGGGGACTTTGCAGCCCAACGGCTTAGCATGGGACACTTTCCTCAAGCTCAATGAATGGACTAAGGTAATGCTGACTATATTTGGGGACATTCTGGACCTGGCAGACTTTATTCTTTTGTTTATTTACCCCACGTTTCTAGCAAGGAATAAAATAACTGTATTCTTCTGGATGTTTCTTTTTCCTTCATCAGGGTCAGGTTTGGATTAATGGTGTGAACCTGGGACGATACTGGCCAGCCAGAGGGCCTCAGCAGACTGTCTATGTCCCCGGACCCCTGCTTAGCACCACCCTGCCCAACAACATCACGGTGCTGGAGCTGGAAGGAGCTCCAGGACACTCGAGGGTTCTTTTTATGGACCGACCTCAGCTCAACATCACGCCTAAAAAGCTTTGACGGAGCCCACTGAATTTTGAAGTATTACATTTTCTTCACATTGCAGCTCTAAAAATAATTATCAGTCTAACTGAAGCACAATAGTACTCTGAACAAATGATCTCACCTGAAGGAGCTGCTACACAACAGTATTTCTATGGCATATGAGACAATCTGATGTCAGCAGTTTTAATTTTTGACACAGAAACACTAAACACTCAATTACTTGCTGTTACAATATTCACCAAGCCTGTGCAAAAGAAATATATGCTGACTGTTGTTTTTAATTATTGCTTTTCTTTTTGCCCGATTACAGATGCTGTAAATAAATTGTACATTGATTTTATTACATACAGTATATGTATCCGAGTGTCTAAAATCACCTGCCACAATAAAATTAAGGCAAGTCAAAGCCTAAAAAAAGCCAAATTAACCAGTACTTTTAATGAGGTAGACTCCTCTCCAAGTAAAATAGTTCCTAGATGGACACTAGGTCTTTCCTGGAGGAGCATTTGCTTTCCGATGCATTTGAACACAGCGGGGAGTACAAAATGAATAATCCAGGTACTGAAAAGGGATCTTCCCAAGCAGAGACTCCCCACACAGCCAGCACCTCCTGTTGACAAAGACAAACCCACAGAAGAGTCACACCGTATTTCAGTGCAGCTTTTAAATAACTTGCTATTACATTATGCATTAGCTCAGCGAGAGGATGGCTCTTGAGAGACGTACTTGATATTAGAGATGCTGGCTCCTGTTGCAGCAACCTGCGCTGCAAATCTCTTCTCTGCTGCCAGAGCTCTCTATAATCAATAAGCCAAATATGAACATTTCCAAAAAACAGCCTCTTACAAGGAATCAGCTGCAGACCTTTAGCAGTAACCTACCTTTTCACGATCAGTCAGAGATACAAACTGCTTCTTTTCCTCTGCCTCCAGCTCTTGTTTCCTCTTTTCCTCTTTCTGCTCTTTTTCTCGCTGTTTTTTCTGGGCCTTCTGGGCCTTTTTCTTTTCCATCTTTTTCAGTTCAATCTCTGCCGTCAGCGGCCCAGGGATCTTTAATTGCACAGGAGTAAGACACTTAGTCAAATTACCAGCTTCCGTTTAATGCAATACATGTTCAAAGGTGCACGAGTTTAACCTTACCTGGGCCTTGCTGTAGTCGTATTTGTCGGGATTATCCCCCATATATTTCCGAAAGACGTTTCTTGTGTCTTTGTCAGGGGCGACGATGTACGGTGTCTGCCCTTTATTATCCCTGTAAAGGAATAATGTAGCGATGGTAATTAAACCTGGGCAAGGTTTCACTGTGTTCACTTCAGCTGCTACACAATCACACTTTTACAACGCTTGACGATAATATTCTTGATACCTGCAGGAGGGGTCTGCTCCTTCATCTAGGAGGAGGCCGATCGCTGCCTTTTGTGCAGCAGCTGTGGCAACATGCAGTAATGTGAACCCTGAAGCATCAATGGGTTTATTGAGGAGAGTATGAGGACTTGAGGCATCAGAAAGTTTGCTCTCCAAATGCTCTTGACCCTCTGACTTTTCCACAGGGAGCTGGAGGAGTGTGCGCAGAGCTTCCACATCCCCAACCTTGCAGGCAGTAAAGAGTGCATCCCTGAGGCTATACTCACATGACTCTTCAACAACATCTATAAAGAAAGAAAGCTTAATGTTGAGTTTTCACACTTGAAAACAATGCATTACACAGCTTTTGCAAGACTGAGAAACAAGTGGAAAAACAGATTTAAACCCCTACTCACCATCCACTTGTTTCTTGCTCTGTACCTTCCTTTTCCTCTTGCTCTTTGACTGCACTTCTTGAGGGAGATCTTCTACTGGTGTAGCCTCTGGCAGTTCCTCTTCTTTACCTTCTGCTTCTATGCTCTTTGGATTGGTCCCAAATGAATCTGGTATTTCATAAATTTTGCAGAACAATTGAGTAATAAACTAGCATGCCTTGGATTCCACCTGCGATGAGATAGTTGATCAGATCTACCTTCAATTGGAATTTTAGCTTCCTCCTCCTTTCGTCTCCTCCTCCTTTTGTGCCTGGAGGGATGGATTTCACACTCCCTGAGGTCCAGTGTTCCTAATGTCATTTCCACCATCTCCAGTTGGATCTCCCCACACTCTTCTTCATCAGTGCTTTCGCGGTTTTCTTCAGCTGATGCAAGCAATAAATTTGCAGTCAGGTTTACTAAGTTTAACATTATTATTTGATGCTATAGTTTATCCACCGAGGTCAACAGAGAGCTTACAGACCATGTTTAAACATCTTAAACCTACCTTTCTCTTGATCTGTGTTTAGTTCTGCTGTGGGTTTAACAGCTTTTTTCCACAGCTTTTTAGTTGGACTGAAGACTGCAGAAATGTCTGTGTCTTTCCCTGAAAAAAAGATATTACTGATTGTGCGATAAATATACCTAAGCTGCATAAACATGTGCAGGAGACATGTTATTATTTCAAGCACTTCGTGCTTCTTACCATACACATGAACAGTAGAAAGGACCTCATGTACCCTCTGTACCTCTCGAAAAGTTGCCCTGCGTGTTGCAAAGGGGATTGTGCAGATCCTGGGATCTTTTTTATCAAGGGGACCTCCTCGACCACCAAAAAAGATAGTTTTGTTGTAGCTGGGAGCTCGTATGAATATTTTAGAGGCCCCTTTCAAGTGTTCGGCCCAGGTTACAAGAAGGTCCTGAATGTCCTGCAAAAAGTTAAAAAAATTTAAATAAAAATCCAGGTTAACAAAAAATAAATAAAAAAGAATACTACGTCATCCTATGAGTGAGGCAGAGAATTTAACCACATAGCCAAAACGAAATACTTGGCTCCATGGCTACACTACCGCAACCTCACAAAAGTACATGATCTATTCTTGGAGGAGAAAAACTAATGAATCAGCCAAAGGAATCTTGAGCTTTTATAGCCACTGTTTGAAAAACATCAACCAAACTTTATGAAGAAGAACAGATAAGGCATGGCTTTCACTCAAAAGGCGATCTGATGGAGCGCAGTATGACCTTGACTAGCGCCGCCTCATTGTGTCGTCGCAGTGCAGCTCCTGCAGATTTTGGTGCGTGACTGCGGTTCTGAGAATCTCTGAGTCCCTGGGCAGTGCCTCGTTTTGCTCGCACTGTGTATCGGTGGAAGGTCTTGTGCAGAAGGACTTGTTTTCTGGAACATAAAATACATTGTGCTGGACGCTTCACATCTCTGTGAATCGGCTGTGTTGTTGTGCTTTAAATTTCAGCCATAATGTGTAATATGAAAGCATACAAAGCAGGGAAATAAAAAATTACCCTTCAAATACAGCACCAGCAAAATGACCTCCACCAGTCATGAGAATGACCCACGTAGTCTTCTTTGTTATAGCTTTCAGAGAGGATCCTGCATCGTGTTCGTCATCCAACTGAAACTTTTCAGGAAAAATGACAAAATATTAAATTATATAAATCTAAAGTGTTTTTTTTTTTTTTTTTTTTTAACAGATTATAGATTTCATTGGACTGATCCTCACCTTTCCCTTAAGTATGCAGCGGTAGACTAACAGATAATCTCCCACTGAGTTCTGGAAAACCAACTTGCTGGAGAGCCGACCAGCTGTTAAAGGAGTTTCACCTGAGCTCTCCATGTCTTTGTCAGAGACCGTTCTGCTTTTAACTCCAGCATCGCTGTCCGAGTCTTCGTCCTCTGAATCGGACTCTGAGCCCGAGATACTTGATAAGTCTCCTGTAAAGTGACAACAATAGGTCAGTTGTTCCAACTGCTTCAGACCTTTTTTTCCTAGTTAAACTCCATCTTAGATGTGTATTACTCCAGTTTCCTCACCTGCACCCGTCTTCCTCTCAAACTCCTCCGCTGTGAGGGGCGGCAACATGGCCATCTTTTGTCTCAAGTTGAACCGATGCCAGTCAAGCTTGTAGTGCTCCCTCTGCAACACAAAGTGCATGTTCAGGCACCGGTTCTCAATGCATGAACAGATTGTAGAGTACTGCGTGGTTACCTGCTCCTCGCGGTTAATAAAGGGACATCTGCAGGCTGAGCAGACCATCTTCTCAGACACCTCTCTAACCAGGCTGGACTCGCCTTCTCGCCTGTCATCTTCAGCACTTCTATTTTCCACACCTGTGTGAGGAAAGACATTTATTCAACGACTGAATAAACTGGGCATCTTTTTCCCCACAACATCATATGTGTTCCATACATACAATCTGAGGCGAGGTCAATAATTACACCCTCCTTTAGGACGGGGTTCACCTCTCTCAATCCAAAAGCCTCATCATTCAAGCACAAATCAAAGATGGAGCGACAATCTTTGCGGGTAGTCATCGTTTGCTGGTTGGTTTATCTCATCTGTAATGGAAAGAAAGAGAAACCTGCTATAAGCTGTAGCTGGCGATCCCCTAAAATAGTGTTTGGCTGGGGCAGATCCACGACAGTTAACTGAACCAGATCATTAACACTTACTCTCCTGCACGAATCATAAGAGCAGCTGGCAACAACCTCAAGCCTATATTTATAGTGACAGTTTTGATCTACAAGGCTAACCCAATTTTGCTAATGTAAACATAAGTGTGTGCTCTTTGAACGACACGTTCAGCCACAATCTATTTAAAACACCGACTCTGTCCACTTCCTTAAACGGGACTTTAAGGACATTACAACTACTAAAAGTTACAATGAACTACTGGGAAAATAGTAAACGACTTACCATAAAAGGAACTGACAAAAAGCTGAGCCAACCTTAGGGTAACATGTGATTACGCTGACATTTCTACGGAAGCCCAAGAGCGTCATGAATGCTTCAGCGAGTGGCGTTCAAAGACCAAAGGTTGTAAATTAGCCGATCTTTCCTTTCAAACTGCTTTCACCGCGTTTCAGCAACGTGCATATATCACTGCAGACATTTACATGACAGATTACACTATTTATTCAGTTCATACACAAGTTTTCTTTATAATTACTAATAGTTTACAAACGTAGCCCACCAGTACTTAAACAAAAGTACTGATGGAACTTAAAACGCTAGTTTGTGTTTTAAGAATAAAAAAACAAACAAAGTTGACTCTAAATTACATAAAACAGTTACCGGTAGTTGAGTTAATCTGCCTGATTAATGGTAAAAGGCGATTACAGACACTTTATTAGGTACACATTTTGAACCGATCATTGACTATGTATAATCATAATTAATCGGCCAATCACATGAGACCAACTACATCTAGATACGTTTCAAAAACCATCCAGTGAGCGTCAGTCTTCTGTAAGAAAATGTCTTGCTGATACCTGATGTTAAAGGAGAAACGCCAAATTGATTCAAGCTAATAGCAAAGCAATGATAACTCAAATAATGACTGGTTACAACCAAGGTGTGCTAAGAACAGTAAACTAAAAATAGTTTGTACAGGATAATCAAAATTCTGCTGCAGCATCTGGATATTAGGGCCAACCAGAGCTTGCTGTAAACAACACAAAGAGCTGTTTGTGAGCCCAAAGAGTCAGCCGTTGTTTCTGAACCAAAAACAAAAATCCTGCTCAGTACAAAAAAAAGAAAAGAATTCCTTTCACTGTCTGGTTTTTTTATAGACAGCATTTCCTGAAGAACATATAGCGTGACTGTTGAATGATTTTGCAGCTTGCTCTCAGCTGTGGCAGCCTGGTTGCAGCTGCTGAAGCTGTCATCAGCATGTGCATTTAACCAGCTAAGGAACTTAGGATTGAACATGTGTTTGCTATAAGTGAGAGCATGTGGAGAGTGTGAAAGTTTTTCCAGCATTGCAGTTTTGTAACTGCATAGAAGCTTGCTTCTGCCACTGAAAAAGAAATTGGATCCATAAGTCAAAATTTCGGGTTACCAAAGCGAACGTCTGACAAAATAACTTTAAAGTTATTCTCAAATTTTTGAGATAATAACTTAAATTTATTACCTATGGATGCAAAAACTTTTTTTTTTCCCAGTCATGGAAACGAGCCTCCAAGATTGCCTTGTTGATTTTCTGTGAGCAACAACATACAGTAATGTATTATATATTTATATATTAAGAAAAACAGAAAGATTTTGTATCTACTATGCAAGTTGCCTGCTGGATTTATGTAAACTGCAAAATTTGGGGTTGCAAAACCTTAGTTATGAAGTAGGAAATCTGAGTTTTTTTTGATTTTGTTTGCAGTCACGGGTCAGAAAGTTGAGCTGTCAATGCATCCAGGATTACAGCAGTTCAAACTGACCCAACCACACCCTCATCAGTTTGCTAGATTATGATGGAAGAAAGAAACATGTCATCCAGACATGATATCTTTGGGTTTTAATGAAGACTAGATGAAATGGGGAAAATAGGGAATAAAGGTTTTGTTTTGCAAAATATTGCAAATGGCTGACAGTGTGTCAATTCTGTCATCACTGAAATCTCATGAGACATGAGAAATTTTAATCTCCTCCATACTGTAACTGAGATAAGCATAAACATTTTGCTATATTTGTCATCTTATTTAATCACTGCATAGAGAAGGTCGACCATTTGTAACTATGTGAAGCACCCAAGTAATGAGAAGCTGAGAAGCTTTGGAGATATTCACTGCAGAATCATCCCCTTTAGTGTTATTTAAGAAACAATAAAATACGTTTAAAAGATAAAAATGAATATTTTATTAGCTGTTAAAAATACTTATATACACTTTATTGTACTTATTAAAATAACAGTGTTTGTAAGTCACTGCTTCGTGTGATTTCTCTCCAACTTGTAGGTTGGCCCAGGGAGCAAAGCTTGACCTGTTGACAGAGAGAGAGCACATTTCACTCCATGTCTGTATACAGTAAATTCTGTACGTATTCTGTGAGTAATCCCCATACCCGCTGAATAACGATCCTCAACCTCTTCTAGCTGCTGTTTCACCTCCAGGATTTCAGCAAGAAGCTGGCTTGCCTTAATGCTGGCGCTTTCACTCTGGTCCTGCAAACTGAGCCTTTCACTCCTGAAATATATAAAATATATATTGTAGGTTTGCACATGTCGCGTCTGCTTCGGTTTTGCACACAGCACTTCGGAATACCTGTCTGGAGAGCTTTGGCTATTTAGTTGTTCAAAGAGATCCATCTCACTTTGGAGCAGATGACCCAGTTGTTGCAGTGCATTAACGATTTCGAATTTTTCCATCATTAAATCCACTCTCCGTTCAGTTTCTCTCGTACTGTGAAAGACAGCAAATACATTATGTAAGGGCTACACATTTAGAAACAAAGGCACACATCACACCTGGTTATGCATAATTAACTGTTTGACTAAATCTAAATGGGCAGTAGGTAATTTTTTCTTTTTTACGTTAACTTATTATTTTGAAATAATTATTGATTGTTCAGTGTAAGGGCTTTGGGATCTGGACACTGTTAGCAATTAGATGGTCACTGTCTGAACTCTCCCAGAAAGGCTCGATTGCGCAACCAAAACAGAATGAGCATACAGTTGTCCACTGCTTTTGACAACCAGAGCATCTGTGGAAATATTACCCAACCCTAACTAACTAAACCCTAACTAACTGTACCCTAACTAAAGGACAAAATACTATACCTTTCAGAAGGTGATCAGTTAAGAATAGAAATATCCTTTACTGTCCCTCACTGGAAAAACTTATATTGGAATTCAAGTTCGAGGTGTGTTTATATTTCAAATTAATACAAGAGATAAATCTTTATTCCAGACAAACTAATTAATTTTTTTTTTTTTTAACGCCAGCTGGCTTATGAATGTCGTTCACTAATAGACCTACATGAGGGAAATCTTTGTATGTGTCTCTATGTTCATCAACAATATTCCTGGAGGAAGAAATGATGTTAAATAGTTTGGATAACACTCCAAGTTAAGACTTGGGAAAGCTAAACGTCACTGATTACTATAAAAAAAATAAATAAATAAACAAAGAAAAAAGGAAAAAACACCCCGAGCAAGTCTGGATAGCATCTACCTGAAAACAATTTTTTTTTACTGATCGAAGGAAGAATGGATCCATGCTTTTATGTTGTTTACAGCAGCAGAAATGGCGACCCATCAGACCAGGCAACGCTTGATGAGCCCATGTGAACTGTGGTCTCAGTTTCCTGTTCTTAGCTGACAGGAGTGGGATCCAGTGTGGTCTTCTGCTGCTGTAGCCCATTCTACTTCCAGTTCAACATACTGTGCATTCAGAGATGTATTACTGCATACTTTGGCTGTAATCAGTGGTCATTTTAATTACTGCTGTCAGCTTAAAACAGTCTGGCCATTTTCCTTGACAAGACATGTTCACCCAGAAAACTCAGTGGATTTTCTCTTTTCTTAACCAGTCTCTGCAAACCCTAGAAATGGCTGAGGAGCAAATTCCCAGTAGATCAGGAGTTTCCTCACCAACAGCTGTGCCATTTTCAAAATCACCTCTCTTCCCCATTCTGCGGCTCAGCTTGACCTTGAAACTTGAATTACATGCCCAATGCACTGAGTTTGCCGATTAGATTAGATTGCATGAGGGAGCAGTTCAAGACACGAGGTGTACCTAATAGACTGGTCGATTAATCTACACTAACAGCCTGTTGTGCACCTCAGTGCACCCACCGACGATAACTGGTATCACATCACAGGAAGCATTATACGGGTTGAGACAATATCAGGTTTTTTGGGACACTTTAAGCGTGACAGGCACCCAATTTAATTGGAAACTAAAGTAAATGGGCGGTGTACCGTTTAATTATCTCTTCTTCAGTATGCAGTCTTCTCTGTTGGACCTTCTCCAGTTCACGATTAGTTTCTTCGATAGCACGCCGCAGCTCATTAACCTGCTCCTGCGTCTCCTGCAAATTGCAAAGTTTGCATGCCGTAATTCACAGCTAGCCTGCTGGCAAAGAGTCAAATCCTGCTCTGTTAACGAACTGGCATCTTAGTTTGTTAATACTTCTGTTGTTTACTTGATAATTAGTAACTTTAGCATCAGTGTACGTAGCTGCCAGGTAGCTAGTCATGTGCAGGAAGGCTAGCTTACAAAACAGCGTCGACTTACCGCAGAAACTTCGTCCTGGGTTAGAAATGTATGGCCAGAAAATGCGGTCATGCTGGTATTTTCACGTGGAAGAATTCCTACTGGGATGGAAACTCGGCTTTTCCTCTTTATAAATACTGCTTCCGGCTGAGTTAGCAGAGCCCGGATAGCTCAGTCGGTAGAGCATCAGACTTTTAATCTGAGGGTCCAGGGTTCAAGTCCCTGTTCGGGCGTCAGAGTTTTTATTTCTTCTACATTATCAACAAAAATTTTGCACAACTTAGTAATGATTTAAAATTAACTGCGTTCATGCATTGCACGTGAACTGATGGTAAGCTTAGTTTCAGTAGAAAGAAAACAGCACTCTTGGTTCATGTACACACCTAAAGCCTAAAATTGTACCAAATTTCTGCCAGACATTAAAACCATTTCATTTAAAGCTAGTCATTGATTTTAAGCTGTTATTATACACAGTGAGACCTCACATTATGCCACTGTTGCAGATGTTGTTTATGAAAGAATCAAACTAATTTGGAGATTAGGCTCACTCACAAACAGCTAACACCAGCCCTGTTATTTACTTGAGGTAATTATGGGTATTATCTAAGGACAGCAGTGGGAACACATATAAAGCTAGGTGTTAGTGCATGTCAAATGGTAACACTGAAGGCATACCTGACTGGTAAAGATGGAGCGGATTATACTCCTCTGCATGGTTTCTATTTGTCTCTCAGCTGTGCAAGCTCAGGTAAATGTGCTTGGGACCACTGAATTTAATGAATTCATGAACAGAGCTGTAAATAAATTTGTCTGTGCTTTCTGCAGAAATTTTTGTTCAACCAAAAGTGGGGTCCCGCTGGCTACAAAGGTGCACTCAGCTTCGATTTAATTTAAATTATTACTGTGACTGACGTAAAACTGCACACTCCCTCACAAATTGTTTTTTTCTTTTTTAAGAATGGAGAGGGGTCAATGAAGAAACGGCAATGGATAAAATCATTAAAACCAACGAGCTTAAAGGTAAGTTGCACACACTTTACTTGAGGGGTTTTCTTTTGCAGATTCCCCAACTTGCTGTTAAAAAACTTTAATCTGATTTCTGCATCAGCTACGCAAATCATCGATGGCGCCACCACCCTCAGAGAGGGAGATATTGCTGTTTCCTCCGGAACACCCCCCAGAATCTGCTTTGCACGGAGCTGCCTGTGGTCCAAATCAGTGGATGGACATGTCTACATTGCATATAACCTCTCACCTGAATACAGTATGTTGTTTTAGCGTTCGAGGCATAAGTACATGCAATGGATTACAGTCTTCTTTTTAATGATGTATGAATTACTCGCCCCTGTTAAACAACTGAACAGATGACATGGATACAATGCTGATAAAGACAGGTATGGCCAACATAGAGCAAGGTACCTGTGTGCGTTTTGTTCCACGGACTCACCAGAGAGACTACATCGACATCCAGCCAAAGTCAGGGTGAGAGCTGAAGCGTGGAAAGTTTGATTACATAAAATTCCTTTTGTAAAATGTATTCAGGTTTTGTTTCCTCTCCAGCTGTGAATTCACCACTTGAAGTTACTCTTCTGTCCTCTTATGTGTTAATCCAGTTGCTGGTCCTACCTTGGTGCGCGTGGTGGAAGGCAGACTGTGTCTCTCCAGATCCCTAACTGCGTCCAGGTTGGAGTGGTTTCCCATGAATTCATGCACACCTTGGGCTTTGTGCACGAGCAGTCCCGCTTAGATCGGGACAACTATGTCACCATCATGTGGCCAAATATTTCAAGAGGTAATTTTAAAGTGTGCAGGGGTTGGCATTGTGGAAAGGGAATGAAAGCTTTAACTGTATTTCTGCACCGATTTTCAAAACAGAAAATTCATTTTTCCAACAGATCGGTTGAGAAACTTTGAGAAGTTCAAGACTGACACTCTGGATCTGCCCTATGACTATGGCTCGATTCTGCACTTTGGAAAGTAAGTAAAAAATGATCTGTTAATCACTCAAAATATTATAATTTACCCCCTTTATTTTAAAATATATTTATAAGCTGATACATATTTATGTATATGTTTAGATATGCCTACTCCCAGCGTGGGGAAGCAACCATCCTTCCAAAGGACAACAACAACATCCAGCTGGGCCAGGCTTTATCTCTCAGCCACATTGACAAGCTAAAAATCAACAGACTTTATAATTGTGGTTAGTACCAAATGTCCTGAATTAACTCCTAAACACACTGCACATCACTGTCACAAATGTAATTTCTTTCTGTCTTTCTGTTCAGATGACATGGATGATTAGAGACCCGGCTGAATGGAAGTGAACCAGGAGTAAAGGCCAATTTAACAAAACTGCAGTTGAATTATATGAACAGTTTCAATAAAGATTGATTCAAACCTTCTATCAGCAAATCCTTGGTGTACATGAAAGTTTGTGCGTTTTAAATTGGATATTTCTCTTTATGTAAAAATATGTCTCACAGTAGATAGCCTGGTTTGAAATAGACACGTGGTAATGCACTCAACAGTAATATTACAGATCAATAAGAGATAAAGAGTAATAAAGCAGAGGCAGGGTAATAAGGTATGTGAAGAATCTTAGAACGGGTGACTTGATCACATTAAACAGGAGATCTGAATCTGTTTTAATGAGGAAGGTTAAAGAACAAAGTCTCTGGTAATAAATAGACATGTTCTCTATATTTAAAAATGTGCTACCTTAACTCAAGATGCAGTAGTTTCTTCTGTTCGTCCAATCACCACGAGGGAAGTTTTCATAAAGTGCTGACACATGAGAATCTTCGCTTCGTCACTGCCCTTCAAAATTAGCCCCTTGATAAGAATAGAAGCAATATTTGGAAGAGGATAAAGTTTTGTTTTTATATATTTAACTGTGTGACAAAAAATGACCGTTGCCAAGACAGTTATCATCTGATAGCATATCACAAAATCACTAGTTGCCAGCTCAGTCAGACACAAATTGCTGGTCTGTCGGGCTGAACTCGGACAGCAAAAACACCTTTAAGTGCCTTGTTTCTGAAAGTGCTGAATCTTGCACGCAATAAGTACAGGGCATAAGTGAAGGTCAGCATCAGGCCCACCCGTTATGGATCAGCAGTGGATTTAGAGTAAATTACACACACCGCATGATGAGGCATCTTAATCATGCTTCATCATCTGAATTGAGGCCCAATCAGTACAGAGCAGCGGAGGAGAAGTGGGTATATAGATTCAGCGGAGGTGAGGAGTTCATTTAGCTCCTGCATCAGGAGAGCGCTGGATTGAAACTGGTGAACCAGCCTGAAACACAACAATGCATTCTTCCATTATACTTCTGGTTATCTTGTTTGGCTTGCTGACCCAGGCGAACACAATACCTGTTAAAGTAAGTATGTAATTAAGAGGAGTATATAGACTCCTTTTTTCTTGTCTTGTCATGCTTTGCAGCTGAAATATGTCAACATTTTTTGTGCGACAGAATTCGACTGGTGTGCACGAGGGGAAAGTGAGGTTGAAAAGGAAATTCTCTGGTGGGTCACGATTCCTTGCACCTCATCTTGCATTTTCACAGTGATTTTCTGTTTATTCCATATTTATTTTTGTGTTCAGAGGAAAATATAGAGCATGATGAAATGACCACAATGGATCAAATCCTGGAGGTCAATCGCAGTAAGTGAACTGTAAATTACATAGAATTGTACTGATGTCAGTTTTTCCCCTGCATATTGAAAAGAATGTATTTTCTCATCAGAGATACGAGCCCCAAGAGGAATGTCAATAAGGGACGGCGATATTGCTGTTTCTCATGTAAGGAGTGCCATAACCTGCCCCGGCAACACCTGTCTGTGGCCTAAATCTGTAGATGGATTTGTCTATGTACCCTACATCATCTCTCCACTGTATGGTATGAAGCTTTAAGACTTAAGGAGATGCTTCCGGTTTCTTATATCCCTTTATTATTTCATATTCTGCCTTTTTTGTGCATTCTTTCACCCTAACTTTAGACGACATGGACAGAATCACCATAGAAACTGGAATGCAAGACATTTCCGCTGGAACATGCGTTAAATTTGTTCCCCGCACTCACGAAGGCAACTTCCTTGACGTTCAGCCTAGATATGGGTGAGCGTGACTCCTGCTTATGGCTTCTTACAGTGTGCCGTGATGATTGTACATACCGTAGAATTTGTGCTCTGCATCCCTCCCTAGCTGCTGGTCATTTCTGGGGCAGACTGGGGGAAGCCAGACCCTGTCACTGCAGACTCCTGGGTGCATGTGGTCGGGAATCGCTGCTCATGAATTCATGCATGCTCTCGGCTTCGTACACGAGCAATCCCGATCAGACCGTGACAACTATGTCACAATTATATGGAAAAACATCATGCCAGGTTCGCACGTTTTATCACTACGTCATTCTAATTGCAGTGGCTCGATTTTTCACAAAATGAGTGTGAAGGTGTTTTTTTTTTTTTTTTTTTGGCAGAGCACATACATAACTTCAGGAAACAGGTGACAAACAATCTCAACAGCCCATATGACTACGCCTCTGTCATGCATTATGGACGGTGAGTTGCTCTCTGATTCAACATAATTATCTGTCATTTAGACTCGGGCATCACTGTATCATATGTTTTGCATCTTTGATACAGATATGCCTTCTCTGAAGATGGCGGACCAACAATAATCCCCAAACCAGATCCCTATATCCCCATCGGCCAGCGAGATGGTCCTAGCGTAATGGATCTTCATAAAATAAATATCCTCTATAACTGCGGTTGGTAGATTTATACAGCAAACTGACAGTTGTTAGAAAAAAACTTGAAAAGGACTGACTGGATTTCCTCTCTGTTTCTCACTACAGCTACCGATGACTAACTGGATCCAGAAACCTCTGCTGTAATGTCCTGCCAGATGTCACAAATAGTTTATTACAATTTCTCAGCTTGAGATGATAATCTGGGCGACAGTGGTTTAACCTGAGTCTATAGCAATGTATATTTTATTTTCACTGTCTAGTCTGCACTTTGAGCTTTTATTGATTCAAGACCTTCTGCCGTGGGGTGTTATAAATTACTAGATAACAACTAAAGGCTGCATTTCTCTAGTATAAATAAAGTGCCAAAAACAAAACTCACCAGTTTTAAGTGCCCGCTGATGCCAGTAACATCATTGTATCCGATCTCCGATCTATTTTATGGCTCTTGTCTATCTTCTGCTTACTTTAAATTAAAAATAAAAAATAAAAAATGGCTAATGGTTTATTTTTATTTTCCAGAGACAGACTACAAGTTGTAAAAAATAGACACTGCTTTCAGGTGTAAAAGTAGAGTAAATGATTTCGCACTTACATACGTGAAATGAAAACAGTATAAACTTCACATATGTGAAAAATAAACAGTGGATGTTATTAGGCAAAAAAAATTTTTGTCAAGAGCTGGTAAACAAGATGTTCAACATATTACCATTTTGAAGTAACCAAAGTCACTGACATTTAATTTCACAGTAAGCTGATATCTCTGATCTCTCAGGGCCGCTGTAGTTTTGGACTTGTGCAAGTCCATTAATGTCCCAGGTGCAAATGGAAAAGACACTGGATAGGTGATTTTCACTGAGAGAAGATCTGTGTCTGGATTTGTTGAACTTCATCCCTGAGAAAGAGAACCAATGTCTTCTGAGCATGTGTCCTTATGTGTTAAAATGATCTCCTCTTTGAGATAATAAAAACTAGCAGTGATACTGACCTGAAGTGCTCAAAACCGAATGAAAAGTGCAACAAACTGTGTGATTCACTGCTCTTGCCCTGGTGAAGTTAACTATGCAAACTGCAAAATCAGCAGTATGGTTAATTTTTAGCACATCACCTGCCACAGTATAAATCGATGGAAAAATATGAATTTCACTTCTGGGTTAATTTTACTCACTTTCACAATTTCACTGCTGTAAATGTCTGACATGTCTTGATGGATAAATATATTAGGATTTTATATATGCAATGGGGACTTCAATAACAATGGTGCCACCCCCTAGAGAAACTAACACATGTCACTCTCTTTTTGTAGCTTTTAAGGGTGCCGATATTACGCTGCTGCAGCATTAAACTGTGCATTCTGCCAGGCTACATAATGTCTGGGAGTTTATGCACCACTCACTGTAGAATTAAGCAAAACTTGCCAATTATCTTATTGTAGTGTTAAGCTAACACTTACTTATGTACACTTCTTGGCCACTTGATTATTTACACCTTCCTAGTAAAAGATTGAGCCTTCTTTTCCATTTAAAGCTACATAAATCTTTTATGCCATATACGCTGAACAAGGAGCTGATCTTGTTTTGGTGAGCCCCTGCATTTTAGTTGTAATGAGTGTTTTTTGAGTTACCAGGTGTTTTCACCCAGAAAACTGCCACTCAATTTTTTAAATTCTCCATAAACCATAGAAATGTGCAAAAAATAACAGTAAATTAGTAGTTTCTGAAATACTAAAATCAGCTCATCTGGCACCAACAACCACGTTGCATTCAAAGTCACTTAAATTATCTTTGTTCTCCATTCTAATGCTCAGTTTGAATTTGAGGAAGTTGTCTTTGCCATGTCTACTTGCCTACATGTTTTGAGTTGCTGTTGTGCCATTTATTGATTACATATTTGCATTAGAGAGCAGTTGACCAGGTATACAGAATAAAGTGGCCAGGGAATGTGTATACTTGTATTTCCTTAATAAGGATTAGTGCAGAGTTTGCATGTTTCGGTTTCTTTCACTTCCCCAGTTGTTTTGTCACATTACTGTCTCCCTCAATCACTTCCATTGTGTTTTGTGAGCTTTTGTTTTAATTTTTATTTTGCTATTTCAGTTGTATGTGTGTTTGTTTTGTTTTTTTATTCACCTTCTGTCACAGAGTTTTTCTATTTGCTGGCATTGTACAAAATAGACATTATTTCTCTCACAGAAGAAATGCAAAAAAAATAAAAATAAAAGAACTGAAAAAGTGCTGATGAAGTAACTAAACTACAAGCAAAATAGCAACAGGACTTGCTATAAAGTTAAAAGTTTACTGTTGTTTTTGGATTAAATTGTGATAAAAATGTTGGCATATTTGCTGTGCCTATTTTACATTTTCATTGCCTAACTGTTACATCTACTCCTACCGTACCAGTTTTAAAAGAAACTAAAAAAAATTAACATCGTGCAGAATTAAGTTCAGCTTGTTTCACAACACTCCGAGTTTCTCACGTGGCCTCTTGGGGGAAATTCTACACGTAACCAAATCTCGTGTTTGGCACGTAAAAACGCGATAGCCAGCCCCGAGACTGCTGGATCTTTCTAGATGCAGACCTGGGGGTGGAGCTAGAGTCTCACACACGGAGACTGTGTAGTGTAGATTGTAGAGTATCTGTCAACAATAGATTAAATTTCAAAAATGAGCGATAACGACAAAGGCCGGGTACGTATACATTTTATTACCGTTTGTAATGCATTAAACATTTCAAATCATTGGGTTTGACAGGGTAACTGAAATTGTAACGGTAACAACCTTATTCATATTTTGTTGGCTAGTAGTACCCAGCTTACCTTGTTGGCACAACTCTTTGGTCGAAAGCTGGGTTTTAGAAAGAAAATAAATTGCACAAATTTAAACAATAAAAGGCGACTTTATGCGCAACGGATGCGAGTTTTTAGTTCATCTTTAGCTACCTGGCTAAGACTAGCTTATAGATGAAAGCTAGGCCTGGTGCTTTTTTG
The DNA here is from genome assembly GCF_057381845.1 of Rhamphochromis longiceps. Lineage (NCBI taxonomy): Eukaryota > Metazoa > Chordata > Actinopteri > Cichliformes > Cichlidae > Rhamphochromis > Rhamphochromis longiceps. The sequence continues at coordinate 25,503,083 of NC_140572.1, forward strand.
TTTACGAGCCGGGGTTTGCACTGAAAACACTACAATGTCGGCAAACATTTTTATAACGTTTTTAAATTGTTAAAACTCAGTAATTTTCTTCGTCTGATTTGTCTGATTATTGTGCGTAGAAACCAAAATAAATATTTCATGTCGTCGCGGATTCAGTGGAAGACATTTGCCTAACGAACTGTTATATTTTCGCTGTTTTGTTGATGTTGTTTTTTGTTCGTTCGTTTGTTTTTGTTTTGTTTCCCCCCCCCTGTTCCCCGGATTGAATTATATCATGTTACGTCTGCTGGTTATTAATCTTTGAATGTCATTGTGGGTTTCCTTAGTTCTTAGGCACAACAACAATTTAAAACAAAACTAACGACCTCAAGATTTGACCTTATAAAAAAAAAAAATCATTTTTATTAACTCATGCAGCTCTCCCACACCATCTTAAAACTGTTAAAGCTGATACGCCACAAGCACCAGCATTATGGATAAGTTTGATTAATACTTGCTGGGCTGACTGACCTGTGTGCAGTAATATCCTTCCTGTAGTGAACTGTTTAATATCCCCTCACCTTGCACAGCTCCTGAATGCTTCTGTCTGTTTAATGGGCGTGTGATATGCCCTGTGTTCCCATGTGGGAGGGTAAATGGCAGATTAAGAAAAAAGAAATGAAGAATTTATTTTCTGCATGTAAACCCATATTTTGAACTGGTTTGTATTAGTTCCTGCAAGGTGCTGGGTGCTTGTTGCTTAACTAACAAGTTTTGTTTTGTTTTGGTTTTTTGCCTCTTATTGGATTCCTTTTCTTTTGCTAATATTTAATCTTTAAGATTTTCAATATATTATGTAATTGTAACAGATAGCAACAGTTTTCTGTCTTTGCATTTCCAGAACAGGTTTTAAGGGCTGCTCAAATGAGTGACTGCTACATCTTGAGGTCGTTGGAGCAAATTTTACACTTTATTTTGGAGTTATCCGCTTAAAAAAATGGAGACAGTGTTGGTAGTTTTAATCTTGATTATAAAATATTCACAGTCAGTGGTTTGATGAACACTATGGTGACTTAAAGGCCATTTGTCAGAAATTATGTAAGAAGGGTTCATTTGGGAAAATATATTGTTAAAGGAAGGCAAAGGGAATCACAAGAAGTTACCTTCACATCCTTACCCTTCAGTTTTAGTTGTAATTTTTAAAAAATGATCACCCCCGGTTTTACCTCTCAATTATTCCAAATTGTTTTTGAGGAAGTTCTTAGGAAAAGTGGCCAGAAAAACACAAAAGTGAAAGCAAAACCACTGAGCGTGAATGTTAATAAAAACACTGACCGTATGTATAATGTGGTCTTTAACGTTCCCATTAATGTCATTAGCTCGTACTACTACTACTACTACTACTACTACTACTACTACTAATAATAATAATAATACCACATTAAACGTTGAATGAGCGTGCAGTTTTAATTGCAGTCATATATTCTTCATCCTTTTCTTTTTCATAAAGGTTAAGGTTGGACGAAGAAAATACGGAAGAAGTCCACTTTATTTTCAATAATATGAAGCTCAGATGTGTGAAGCTGAATTGTTGAATGCATGCTAAAACATGAGGAGGGAAGAAGTATGGGCAGTGTGTGAGAGATGGGGAAGTAAGAAGAAGTAAGACAATTGAAGAAAGAAGAATAATGTCAAGTAATGAAGTTACAGAAATGAAGTTAAGGAAGTAATCTGGATAAGGTCACTGCGCTAAGTAAATTTCTGGTCTGTTTGTCAAATGCGTGCATGTTCTTCTTATTCAATACACACACATTAGTTTAAATCATTGCAATTTTATCTCACAACTGACCATTTTCTTTTTTTCCCCACTATTTAACAACTTATTAATGTAAACATATTGATGTCATATTATCCATGACTACACAGCACTCCTATTTCACAACCCTAAATTCAGTTTCCTTCCTGTACTTTTCACAGGATAGTCTTAATTTTTAAATACACAGTAATATTTTGGCAAATGTATGTGTTGATCACTTCATTGGTGCTGATAAAAAAATGTGTGTGGTTCGTTCAGGAGTCTCGCTCTGCATCCAGGAGCGTGAGCCCACGGGGCTCTGGGAAGTCGGGGAGCCAGTCCCCAGCTCAATCCCCTGCCCACTCAAAAGGAGGCTCCCACTGCTCCCGCTCCAAATCTCGGTCAAGGTCAAAATCTTGGTGAGTAATACACTGGCATAAAATTCTCTACTATCAATAAACAGACTCAATATGGCCACTTTCATGTTATACCCACCCTGTTCAGGGCTTCACGGCAAGAGAATCCTGGGTTCAAACCCAGATAGGGGACTTCTGTGTGGAGCTGACTTCTTCCGTTTCTCTGGCCATTGACAAATCTTGCAAAAGTTCAAGAGTTTCACTTCCAAGTTGTTGAAAAAAACCCCAAACAAACAAACAAAAAAAAGACATTTACATCTGCATTGTCTGCCAATTTCTGCATCATGTGTGAATGAGTGTCCTGGTCACTGTGCTACAAACGCAGTGACAATGTCAGTAGATCGGACCATGCAAGTAAAATTTACACTTTCAGTGCAAATTTTCAGTGGGGAATTAAGTGTTGCAGCTCTTGATGGTTGACAACAAACACTATTCAGTTAAACTATATGTTCATATTTCATTGAGGCACAACGCAGCTTAACGGTTCAGTCTCAGATGTTACGTAGTTGAGGTGAGAGCCTGTCTCTATCTCTCACTCTCAATCTCTGTGACAGGAAGTTGTTACCAAGCGAAAGAGGCACGAGCCGGCGGGTTTTGCAGTACTTTGATCTTAGAAAACAGAAGGTTTGTGTGTTGGCTACGTCACAGGAAACTGGCATTTAACTAGCATCGCTAGGTTTAGCCACACGCTGCAAATTAATCTGACATTGTGCGTGTTTTACATGATGCAAAGTGCCACACATTTCATCAACATTTAAATATGATGTGGTTATAGAAGACTGTGAGTAATGGTTTTAAATAGCTCTTAAATACATACACAGTATTTCTGTGTGCAGTGTTTCATCCATTAGACTGTGTGCACTTCTACCTGTTTTATTACTTTTAGGCTATTAAAAAATATTTCACCTGTTCATCTCTTTAATATTATTACTCCTATTGGTGGTCCCAAGCCTGGATAAATAGGAGGGCTGTGTTAAAGCAAACATGCAGATCAATCCACACTGTGGCAGCCCCTTGGGAAATAAGGGAGCAGCTTAAAGTACCTCCAATAAGACATTTGACTTGTGCATTCTGTTTCCCCATTCACAGGAGAGAGACTTTTTACTCTGTTTGTAAGGTGCAGGGGCAGCGCTGTCATTCAGCAATACAGCACCAGGTGTATTTTTGACAGAAACACTTTAAGTTGCACAGAAATCCAAAGTAAATTGTTGTTTTTCAAAAGTTTGCGACAATGTCAATAAAGCCTTGTTGGAAATTTGACGTCACAGAGGGTTTAGTGTTAGAGATTGTGACAGTGGTAAGTGGGGTTACTTTTCACTAGAGTCTGGGATGTTTTGGCAGTTATTTTAAATATTTCATGCTTTTTTTTTTTCTTTTTTTTTAGTCCATGCTATAATTTTCATAAAGACAAATGTAAATTTGTGGAATTACATGAAAATTGCCAGAGAACGTATGAATATGGGTTGTTTGTTTCTCTCGCTCTCTATAGGTCACATTCCCACCGCTCACGGAGACACTACAGCCGATCCCGCTCCCGATCACGGTCCTATCATCACCGATCTCACAGTAGGTCCTACAGCGGAGAGCGTCGGCGCAGAAGCCACAGCCATTCACCCATGTCCAATCGTCGGAGGCACATTGGCAACCGTGTATGTGCTTAGCAATGTGTGATATCTAAAAACAGAGGATGTATTGGTTTAATGAATGATTTTAATGAGAAAATGATCACATCCAAATCTTGAAACCTTTCAAATTTGCAGGCTAATCCAGATCCGAATTGCTGCCTGGGAGTCTTTGGCCTGAGCTTGTACACCACAGAGAGGGATCTGAGGGACGTCTTCTCCAAATACGGCCCCCTGGAGGATGTTTCCATTGTGTATGACCAGCAATCGAGGCGCTCCAGGGGCTTTGCTTTTGTGTATTTCGAGAACACAGATGATGCCAAAGAGGTACAAGAACAATAATAAATAAACCCGCCTGCCACACCTATACTTAAAATATCCTCTAGGACTGCAAGTGTAATTTATGTTCACTTTCAGGCGAAGGAGCGAGCCAATGGCATGGAGCTGGACGGGCGTACAATCAGGGTGGACTTCTCCATCACAAAAAGACCTCACACCCCAACACCTGGAATTTACATGGGCCGGCCCACATAGTAAGCAATCTCTTTGTGTGGAATAATTAAATATGTTTTTAAACAAAGACACAGTGAAAATGCTTGTAATATAAGACAGCTCTAACTTATGGACACATCAAAGCATCTGAAATAAAATTCTTAGTGTTACTAAACCTGAAAAGTAGTGTTTTTATTCAACATTTAATCAGTCAACAGTAAAGGGAAAAAAAGAAAATAGAAACAGGCTCTTACAAAATTAGTCCCTGTGTCATAAGTTGTATCCAGTTGAACCTAAAATGAACGCAGAGATTTTAATGGTAAAAATGACACAACTAACCTCTTCAAAGGCTTTCTCCAACCTCTTGGCGAGTGGTTGCTACGGTCTCAGTCACACAGCCCTAGAGTCTAGTCAGTGACCCCCTGATAACCACAGGTAACTAGAGAACAGTGTAAGCAAGTAGGTTCTGGCAGTTGCTAGGTGAAATTTGTGAAAAAGAGGTATATAATGCTGCACCAAAAACCTTCTTTTAAATCTTTTTAATTGGAGGTGAGAATGTAACAGTAAAATAATGCAAAAGTACGCTTTGTGTAGCGTGAAAAATCTTATATTATTGCTTTTGTGTAGCGGAGGAGGCGGCCCAAGCGGTCCCCGACGCTATTCACGTGACTACGACCGTGGTTACGACCGTGGATACGACCGTGGATATGACCGAGGTGGATACGACCGCTATGATGACAGGGACTACTACAGATCATACAGGTGACTGTTAAAGGATATCAGCGGTTACTTTATTCTCATCGTGTCGTATTTGGGTTTGCTGTTCTTTATTTTATCCCCCTGACACTGACAAAAATGATAAATGGTCTTTGTTCCTCTAGAAGGCGATCTCCTTCACCTTACTACAGAGGCGCTTACAGGTCTCGATCGAGGTCACGGTCTTATTCTCCCCGTAAGTCATTTCAATAAAGTATCAGAAGTTTTTATTGAAGAATCCAGCATGTTGTATTGTGTCATTTAATTACCCTGTTTTGTTTCACAGGTCGATATTGAAGGCTTCTGTCCCCTTATCTTCCCAAACGTGCAGAATTTTTTTGTTTGTTTTTTTTTGTGGGGGGTTGTTACGTTTTGTAAAGACAGATATGATTGACTTCAGAGTACATCTTTCTTACTGTAATCATCAAACATCTTTTTGCTTAAAATACAAAAGTATAGTAAATTTATGAAGCGGTGCATTCATGTTTTGAACGCCTGTTGTAAATGTTATACTCATGTCAGATTTTTGTTGTATAGTGGAGCAGATTAAAAAGCAGATCTGTTTTTCCCACCTTGACTCGTGTCCTTCCTCGCAGTATTTTTATGCCTTTTACAATAGACTATTGCATTTGCAAGATAGTTGTAATGCTGACATGAATATATTAAAGCCTTGACTTTATGATATTTATGCATATTCTTTCTACAGAATTTGTGCAAGGCATTTCTATTGATTTGAGTTAAGTTAAATTTTCTGGAGGGCTTCGTATAGTGTCAAGTGGGTGAGGATGACATCAGGAATAAAACTGCTTTGATGAAATAGTAAAACACAAAAGTATTTTAATCTTCCTGTTAAAAGCTCAATCACTCGGGCCTCGTCCTTTCCTTACTGCAGCTGTTCATGCCGACCACGTTTAGCTGGATGGATTTTTTTTTTTTTTTTTTTAACCAAGCTGGAACTTTTTAATTAATTTATTTTCCCCCTAACTTTTCAGACCAGAGTAAACAGATCTGACCAGTTAGACAACTCGTTTGGCAACAAGCATAGCTTAAAACTCGTCTCTGTGCTGAATATACAAATGGTAAAATTATACTATTTTGTTGGGGGTTTTTTAAACCTCAAACACAGCTAGATGCTTCTCTGGGTCAGTTGGCTCTCTGAAATCAAAGTAATGAATCCAGAATTTCAGTTTCTCCCTTTTCTGGTTAGAAACATCAGGACCTGCTCATCGTTGCTTGGTGTCAACAGTGTGTTTTTGGAGGACAGATGTTCTGCAGAAACGCAACGTGTTTGATGTTTATACGTTACAAGTTCTGACCTCCTCCACCTAGGGTAGTAACTCATCCCTCACCCATAGCTGGCACTATACCGTTTTCTATCTGAGATCTATGGTCTTGGACTTGGATGTGCTAATTCCTGTGCAGGTGGAGGAGGTCAAGTGTCTTGGGGTCTTGTTCAAGAGTAAGGGAAGAGTGGGACATGAGATTGACAGATGGATTGGGATGGCGTCCACAGTGATGCAGATGCTGAACAGATGTGTTGTGGTGAAGAGAGAGCTGAGTATAGAAGCTAAGCTATCGATTAACCAGTCCCCCTACGTACCTACCCTCACCTATGGTCACAAGCTCTGGGAATGTAGTCGCGGATACAAGTGGGAGAGATGAGTTTCCTTTGAAGAGTGGCGGGGCTCGGTCATTCAAGAGGGACTCGGAATAGAGCTGCTCCTCCACGTTGAAAGGAGCCAGTTAAAGTGATTCAGGCATCTGACTAGGATACCTCCTGGATTGACAACAAATGGTGAATGTTTGCAGATAATTCAGCTTCTACCATACAAACTGCAGATAACCACAGCAATCACAAGTAGCCAGGCATGCACCCTGACCCACCGGATGAGCTGGAGGTGTCTGGGATGAGGGAAGTCTGGGCTTCTCTGCTCAGACTGAACCCAGTTAAACGGTAGAGGATGGATGGATTGACCAATTCAGAACTGAAAAATCTGGGCTTTCGTGTCACTTTTTTGCAACATGCTTGCCGTGTAATGGCCTAAAGTTGGACCTTTTGACATCTGTTGGTTGCAGCAGTAATGTACAACTTCTTCTTTGAAAGTGAATAGTCTCTGTTTCTGGTTTCCATTACACAATTTCCAAGTTTCACTACAACTTAGACAGCAAGTGGGGACTGTTTGCAGATAAATCCGCTTCTTCAATGCAAACTTTAGGTTTTAAGTCAACCAGGGGAATGATCTAAAATGAATGATTGCTTAGGAGAAAAATACACAAAGAGGAGTTTGTTTATGCAATCATGCTGACCCTTATTAACATTAAATTACATATGGATCCTTTTTTTTTAATTGTTAATGATTGATAATAAATAAGGGTTTGAGGCAGTTTCCCAATGCAATAAAAAGCTGGAGTACTATCAGGCTAATTGGTGCTTCTAAACTGGCTGTAGATACAGGATTAAAGTGCTGCATGAATAGCCTGAAAACTATGAATGTGGTGGGCAGCGTAAAGTGCTTCAGGTTGTCAGTAAGACTAGAATATCAATATCATTTTCCAGCCTGCTTTGTTGAGGGTCAAAGGTTACCAAATTGTAGTACAGCAGGTTTGTCCACAATAGATTCGCCTTGTATAGCCATAGAAAACGTTTATTTAATGTCAGAAGAAGGTGAGTCGTTGGACTGCTTTATGATTTTTTTTTTTTAACGTGGTTTTGAGGAAAATTGATCCGTGACTAAATGCAGCTAAACAGCCACTGTGAAATCAAGTCAGTTACACCAAGCACACTGTTTAAACCTTCACCACAAGGTGAAGCAAGAGCCTCGGAGTAGCACCTAGCTGCAGGAAAGCAAAGTCCAACATCTACCCCTGCTGGTCACAAATGGTCCAAATCTGTATCCATGACATACAGTACATTACATGGAAAAATATTACTTGCTGGATTCTTCGCTTATTGTAGTTTTTCCCTTTTTGCCAGAGAGGAGAGGGGGAGGCGGAGAGGCAGAGCTCATGTCTTGTAAAAACAGGCAGTTTCTTTACTCAAAGGGTCAGTTCACCCAAATTATTAAAAAAAACACAATCCCCCCTCTTATCTCAAGTGAGATCAAGCCATGCAGATAATTTTTGTTTTATTTGTCCAGGCTTTGCAATATCCGTTCTGAGATTCCTCGCTTCACGCCAAGACCATTGAGGTGAAATGACTTCATTTGTGGTGCACTGCGCACAAGCACCTCAAATTATTTTTGGTTTTGTCCAAAATTTGGGTGATTAACTGATAAAATTAATTAGATTCCCACGGTGGAGATATTGACAATTTTTAAAAATTCTAAATCTTAAAATTAGCCATATCTGATGTATTTGATGCCCTCCAGCTGTTTGAGTTTCACTGAGTAAATGGATGCTTTACACTTTGGTTTACTGCACAACCAAGCAAGAAATTGACCCTGTAATAGACACACAGAAGATACAACAATAGATTCACTAAATATATATCGATATCACTAAATTCAGCTCTGATTTGAATGGTTATTTTACCCCAAACCCTATTCAACAGTTTATATTGTGGACTTTTGTGGCTTTAGTGCTGAAATTAATAAAATTAAATACTTTGCAAGGGAGCATTGTAACTTCCATAATTTATAAATTAGTACTTTAAACCTTGAATTAAAGTAAAAGATGTTAGAAATGATAAATAAAACAGTGTTGGGCAAGGATACCGTAAAAATTAATGCAAGTTAGAAGCAAGAAAAATTCACAAAGATGTTCTTTTTTTTTTCACTACCAAAAAAAGGGAAGACCAGCAGAAAGACACCAGCAACCAGTGACCACACCTTGGAAAGTGCATAAGCCTATTTATTTCCATATTCTACCACAAGTCTACATGTGCAGTATGTGTGTAGTGAGTTTTGTTCAGCAGTTCTCAGCACGTTCCCCAAATGTCACATCCCTTCCACTCTCAGCTCAATTTTCCCCTCAGAGTGGAAATAATTTTTGGGTGGCTGGCGTGATTTGTCAGCACACTGACCTAATTGGGCATAACACATAAAAAGAACACATGTAAACAAACCCTGCTTTTCACGGGGAAATGCAAATGCGACGCATGGATGTGATTTTATGACTTCTATACTGATCATGGGGAGTGGTAACATTAATAAAGTAGCTATTAATGCGTTCAAAGCGACTTAATGACTTGTTTGAATGGTGATTCTTATCTCTAAGCGTAAAGACCCAAGACAACTGTGTTAGCAGGTCACCTAGGAAAGTAACTAAAGAGCTTGTTTTGTAAATAGGCCACAGTTTGGACATTCCTCTGTTCGCATACTGACGTAAACAGGGCAGGGATGGTCAGTACTGCTGCTGTTGGCACTATCTCCACTACAGTGGGGTGGCAGTAATGTTCCAAGGCACAGGCCAGTCACATGTAGAAACACTCAGCTGCTGTAAGCACGAGGCTCCTCCCCCTTCTTCGGTAGTGTAGGTAGAAGGACTACACATCCATGCACGAGCCCTGCAGCCACAACCTTTCACTGACATTTCAGCCTTTGTTTGAAATTCGCCTTACGTTTAGCCGTGCTTCCCTCCCAAACACACCCATCCGTGCGCACACACAAAAGAGACGGGATGGTACATCATGCGTAGGGTATATATATATATATATATATATATATATATATATATATATATATATATATATATATATATATATATATATATATATATATATATATATATATATATATATATATATATATGAGTGGCCTGAGTGGCACCGCATGGAGGGCGCATGCAGCACAAGGCCTGGGATCCCCTCGCTCCTTCTTATCAGCAGCTTAAAATAAATATTTGCTCCTTTTTTACAATTTGCGCACTGGGGCTGTTGGTACTATTCAAGGCTTAAAAATGGAAACTGTCGCCACCTTTAATTAAAAAGTGTAAAAGCCAATAAGAGATATTGGTGCCAAAACAGATGCCTCTGTTAAGGCTGTATAAGTCATGAATATAAGTAGTAATAAGTAGCTAATTCACCATTATTCCTGCAAGGACGGCGTGTACAGGCAAGCCAAGCTTTCACTTTCTGTATTACTTAAGACAGTTACGTTCATATTCTCTCTTTTTTGTTGTTGGTGTTTGTTTTTTGATTTGTTACAGCTTTATAATTATATTCAGATTTTACAAGATCACAATTATTACCTGAGGTGGTCTTATTGGAGTGTAATATATGCGTAATAACAGGTGTTCACGGTCGAGGATTGGGCCCACATCTTACACGCCGCCATAAATCCATATTTTTATGTGGCTCATAAATAAATAAAAGGCAAACTGTGGGGATCAGTGACACTCTTTGAGTCGACAAGTGCAGTGACAACGACTTGATTTTCCACACAGTAGCTCTTTTTTTTCCTTTCTTCACTCCCCCAGCCTGGAGGGACCCGTGGCACGGCCCTTATTATGATTTGTTAATATAACCCCTCTGCCTCCTTTAAGCCCATCCCTTTGCTGAATGTACCCACTGCTCATCATGCCACTTTCATACCCTACTGCACTTTCTGTGCTGGGAGAGCAGCAGTGAACCCACATGCACCTCCAAACAATTTTTTTCTTGTGATTTTAAGGGAGATTTTATTTAGAGGCGGTGCTTGTTGGCTCCAGAGTAGCGTCGTAGCGACGACACTTCTCCCTCAGTCCCTGTTAAAAGAGTTTGGCCAGGGCCAGTTGGTGCCGGGGGGTCGCCTATAGCTTAGTACTATCCTGGGGGGTGATTGCTGCGTCTTTTTTTTTTTTAAATCCCAGCAGATTTTTTTCTATTTTATTTTTTATTTTATTTTTTAAATTTTTTTCTACTTCTCTGAATATCGCCATTCTCTCACTCTAAGATCTGATACCCCTTCGAGATTTTTCCTTTCAGATCATGAACAAACTATATGTTGGGAATTTAAGTCCTTCGGTCACTGTCGAGGACTTGAAGCAGCTCTTTGGGGAGAGGAAGCTGCCAGTGGCCGACCAGGTCCTACTGAAATCCGGCTATGCTTTTGTGGACTTCCCCGATCAGAACTCGGCCATAAAGGCTATAGAGACTCTTTCTGGTAAGTGTGGATTTGATAAGTGATGCTGCTGGTGACAGGGAAATTTCACAGCGAGTTTAACTGCAAGACGAGGTTTAAAAAGCACAATAGGTCAGAGTGTCCGAAATGTGAAATAGGCTGTTAAGCAGCTCTTGTGTTATTTCTTTTACACATATATCTATATCTATATGTATATGTGTGTGTGTGTGAGAGTGTGTGTGTCTGTGTATGTTGTTCGGGACAGTGTTTGCGATCACATCCGTGTGTGCCATCAGAGTTTAGATGAACGCTCACTCATGCACGCTCCAGCAAAAATTGGATAAATTATCGATCACAGGACACACTTGGGGCTTTAGTGCCCATTTGCCTAAAGAAAGCACGAGTCGTCGTAACGCAATTAACGCGCACAATACCCTATATTTTGGGGATTCCGATAGTGCGGGGCGCTACTTTGCAATCACCCACTGGAATGTATGGGATGGTCTGATGGTTCGGGTAGGCATAATTATTTTTCACTTATTTTTTATCTTGATTTTATTCAAGAGAGCACGGCGAAGCGAGCGCGGAAAACTTGTCAGATTCGTGTTCCTCTGATGTCTGGCTATGTTTTTACGAGGTGTCTTGGAGGTGGGTCACGGGGGTCCAGAGGAAAGAGCTAATAAACAGGTAGCTGAGGGGGGACGAGGTGAGACGCTAATTCCGTGCTGCGCCAGGCCACTCAATAGTAACGAAAAGCCGTGTTTGAAAGCCTCGCCGAAGAGCGCTTCAAATTCACCCTCCGAGCCGGGTCAGCACGGGGAATTAGGAAAAACACCTACCTAGAATAGAAAGAGTACAAGTCAATTCTCCTTTGCAAATCATCTCCTCTTTTGATGTTGCATTCTTTACTGGAAGCTGAAAAAATATCCCTCATTGCACTGTGAGGGTTGTGGGAGTGGAAAGCATGGCTGCCCATTTTCCCCATAGTATATAAGCTTATCATGCTTCATTTTGGCGCCGATACCCCCCCAATTGTCACCCACAGGACCTCACCCCGAGTTGGGATTAATGTAAACGTATACAGTTTGTTCGCCGCCGCGAACACAACGCGCCCGTGTACACTACTTTTTTCAGGGGTTGGCTATTTTGAATGGGGACGCACCTACTTGGTGAAGTGATTCAAAGTGTTGGTGTGTAGGCCTACCCAGCTTGCATTGTTACTTTTATGAACACAACAGCTAACGCTACACTATCAATTGTTTTTCGTCCCTACAGGTAAAGTTGAATTACACGGAAAGGTGATAGAGGTAGACTACTCTGTTCCCAAAAAACTAAGGTAGGCCTACAATCTGTGACACACACGTTCTCCACAAACACACACGCATTGTATCATACGCCTATACTGTGCCCCATGGCAGACTTGTGTGACCTGTAGGCTTCCGCTGTGAAATATAGCGAGCAGATTTTCCCTCTTTTCTCGGCTGCCGTGTGTGATTTCTGCCACGCTGTTGCTGCTTTGTTTCCTGGCGATTAAATTGCGATTGTGTGGTGATTAGACAAAGGGAGTTGAAGGGGTGGGTGGGTGTTGGGGGGAGAGAAAAGGGCGATAAAGAAACAGTTTAGTCCCAACATCCGCACAACACACGGTGGCTGCTGCCATATCGCGTGATCTTGCAGCAAGGCCTATCCCAGTTTAAAACATGGACTCACGCGCACACGCTTGACGTGTAATAATTAATATATCCTAATTAAATCTCACCTAAAGGCTGAAATTAAACTTGGTTCAAGTTTAGGCTGAAATTAACGTGGTCCAAATGCGTTTATGTATTAACCTCCTCTCCCTACGCAAGGTTATTTTTCCATATATGTAGGCGATAAAAGTTGGGTTTCTTTATTGACTGTTGCACTGCAATGCACGACGTGATGCATACCAATCAGCTGCCTCTTTCTCCCCTATATGCATGCGTGTGGATGTATGTGGGAGTCACGCTGTGTGTGTAAGAGAGAGAAGAAGTAGCAGCTAGGGTTGACTGTTTTAGTGCGTAAATCTATAGGTCAGCCCCTCAGCTTTACAACCACGACACCACTGCTGTGTACTTGTGTTTGTGTCAGCTTGCCCACAAACGTAAGAAATCCACGAGCTTTTTAATTTCTTTTAAATGCCTGGGTATATTAAAGAAAGAAACTAATTTTTTTTACCCCTACGCGTAACGCCTGAAAAAGTCACTCGTATGTGGCAGTTTGCGCAGCCTAAACACTCCCTCGACATCTATAGATCCACCCATTTTCACAACAATGCCATTGGCTATAGGGAAAAACTACATTGCGTGACAAAAAGGTAAATATTCAAGCCCCTTGTGGAGGAACACGTGACCCATACTTTATGTGCTTCCAGCATAGTCCTCCCCCTCTAGTGCAGGCTTTCTACTTTCCTGCCTAAGCAGCCCCTTCGTGTTTTTTCCTTTCTTTTTTTTTTGCTTAACAACATTGTAGAAAAAAATCTGCATGCTTTACATATACAATGATCGAGCTGCTGTGTCGTTTTCCTTGCTTTATGGCTCGATCTAAAGACGTTTTGTAAGCTGCAAGGCGCAACATGGTGTAAAAGCCTGCGCCACTCCCCACAGTTAATGTGCACGTAGGCCATGGCAATGTTGGAGAGCCTCATAATGGCTGCCATGATGGCCCTGCACACTGCACGGCTATAGGCTGAATCAGATGGAGCAAATGTCCATACATGTGCCCGATGTGTCCAATCGGCAGTGTGTACAGCTGCTGGATGTGCTTGCATGTGCTGAAAAAGGCCTTAAAGCGGAATCCTCGCCATATGAGCGAGATCAATACTAGTGCTGTTTGAATACGTATAGGTGTTCATTTTGTAACGCAGAGCCTGCCTCAACGTGACACGTGGAGGTGCAACTTAATAGTTTGCTGTTGTTGTTGTTCGCTTGGTTTAAATACAGAATGCCTTAAAAAGTAGTGAATTTAAATTTGAAACCCTCTCCGCAGAAGTTCGCCACGATTTGTTTGGAGATTTTGCGACAGAAACGTTCGCCCAGATTTAAATTTTAAAAAGATTAAAATGCGTATTTTTTGTGTTCACTATAAGATTTAATTATCATAATTTACAGGCCTCCAGTTAATGCAAATGTCTCATCTTTTTCGTGTATAATTTCTTTTACATGTATTCAAGCTCTACGAGACATCATTGAAAATGCAATTTAGATGTAATAATATAGGACGATTCTACGCTGTTTGCTTTATTTATGGTATTTTCTAAATCTTGCATTTAAATAATTATGTTAACAACTGCAGGAATTCTCGTGGATTTAATTGCAGCTGAGCTCGATGCATATAGTTACACAGGGCTCATCAGTTTTTGTCCTGTTATTTAGGAAGCTGTGTGAGCTTTATGTCTCATCTTCAGGCCTGCTGACACTTCTTGGGTTTTGTGAGGCTGCTGTAGTTTCAGCTGCTGCTTGTTTATATATTTTTAGTTATGTTTTGTTGTGTAACAAGGTCCCTGTGCTGACAGCCATATATGGATTCACAGTTAAATTGTACCCATTTTAAAGGGTAAAATTCAGATTGATTATGGTGACTTTTTAGCTTTTTGTTTGCTAATGAGTGAAAGCCTGGGCCTTTTTAAACGTGTTTTTAAATCACCTGATCAAAAACAAAGGTGTGAGTTCATGTGGTTTTGATGTCCTGTTTGCCATTTAAATATTATTTCACCTCTGTGCAGTTTATGTGTTCACATTTCAAATAGCTTTGGAGCTATGAGCTAATTTATAAGAATAAAAGTAGCTTTTGATTTTATTTGGGGAAGTTTGGAAGCTTCTTGTCAGGGAAATGTTGAATAATTAGTTACAAATTTATAGTCATATTTTAAAGAGTTTTTACAATTATGAGGCTTGTATCTGCTGAAACTGTTTGTTTGTAGCACTTTATTAGTGTTTTAAAAATATGGATTACTTAATATAGATTTCAGTGTTAAGACAATTGTTACTCCAAATGTATATATTTATGTTAATGGACTCATACTTTAAATAATTTCTGTGTTTTACATATATATTTAATTGCCTTGACATGAGCTTGATATATAATTGTAGGTTTTAAAAATAATTGTTTATTGCAGCAATAATCAGTGGAACTCATGAAACAGAAATTCAGTATGCTTAAGAATAATTATTATTAGCCATATTTCTTTTATTATAGTTGCCTAATTTATATGTTCCTAATTAGAGTGCAATTGCAAAGGAAATTATTTTGATATTATAGTTAAGCAAAATATCTTTGTTGCATTTTTGCTCATGTGTTTTGTTTTGTTTTTTAATGGTGGCCTGTTTTTACACAAGAAATCATTTTTAAAAAAGGTTTGTCCTCCATATTAAGTTTCTTGCAGTCGTTGCTCGTGCTGCACACGAGGCACACGAGAGTGGGACTTGGTGCTAATTGATATTGGAGCTTCATAAACCGTTTGCAGTGTTGCTTGTCTATCAAACCTGAGCTGGAGTTGCACGCAAAATGACCAATGTGAGCGCTTGCTGTGAGCCTGATCAATAGTCAGTCAGTGATAGTAAGCACATGAAGGTGGTGCTTGCGGAGTAAACACAGTTAAAGCTGTCCTCCTGTAATATCATGCAGGTTTGTTTACTTGCTTGTTCAGTGACAAAAACAGACTTTTCCTCCTTCCAATTATCTCCCGGCACCTTCGACATGCCTAAATGAAAATGTGATACATTTGTGACCGAGTGCTAACTCTTGTGCTACACTCCACTGTCTTTCTAATGAGCTGTTTTGTGCTCTTCATCTACGTATTAAGCTAGCTAACAGTTGTTTAATAAAGCCAGGCCGATTACAAGACGTGCATTCTTTTCTTTTTTTTAATAATGGGATACTACGGCGTGGTGTAAACATCTGCATTGCACCACAGTGGTGCCCGTGCAGATGTGTGTGTTGGGTTGTCTGTGCACACTGAGTCAAAACACCGAAATACGATAGCCATCAGTTGATCCACTCAGAATCCATTAATACTCCCCAGTTGATCCTGGGCGAAGGGGAAGCTCTCCAATTCAGGCTCTGGTTTTGTCTGGAGTGATATCAGGAGGTACTGTATTGCTCTCCTCCAAAGCCACATCCGCTGTACCCTCCTCCTCCTCCTGTCTCCTCTCACCTGTCCATAAGGAGTGATCCCTCAGAGTGATCTGTTTTATTTAGGAGGAGATGCCACACATGTTTAATCTTCCATACAAATGTATCCCCTATTGAGATCTTGTGTTATAAAAGTTATGGCTTATGAAATTGCTCTTCATTAGCAATTACAGGAGAAAAAATGACAATTTTCTTCTTAGAAATTAGCCTTGGGCTTTTATTTTTTCTGTGTTCAGGCTACTGCATTTCAAATTTCAGCGCCTCTACAACTCTGCTAAATTTGTATAGCAATTATTAACTTTTTCATGAAAGTGAAAGAGTATATTTTCTCTCCTGAAGTGATAACAGGCTTGCTAGTGCAACAGAGTACATAGCTTAAGGGAGCAGCGAGATTAGATGTGAGAGAATTGTGAGTTCATTGTGTGTCTATTGTAGCTGTGGGATCACTGTTTAAGCTCCCCGAGAGTTTGAAACACCTTTTTAAAAAAGATCTACTTTTTTTTTTTTTTATTATAACAGAAGCTTGCGTGTGTATCACAGCAGTGTCTGTAGAAACTCACTTCTCAATGAGCTGCCACTCACATTTCACTGCAACCTGTTGCATGACTAATAGTTCCTGTAGCATTACACCCATTACAACCAGGATTTAAATAATCGGCTAGATGACTCTCCAGAGCCATAGTGAGGAGGTGTGGAAGGCGTGGCTGGAATGAGGAGGATTGCTCTGACTTGATGACTTAGTCTCTGACTAAGCCGTCCAAATATGCTAGAAATAAGGGAAGTAAAACAGGAGTGGTCACTATTTGGAGATGGTTTCACCTGAAGGAGAGTGTGACAGCGGGAGAAAGAACTAGAGAGGTGCTATGTATCATCATCATCATCCAAATGGGAGATGAAGGGGACAGCTCTGTGTTTTTGTTTGTGACCTCACAATCGTGCATTGCTGCTGCAATTTTTATCACGATGGAATAAAAAGTGTAATGAAAAAGAAGTCTGTTGTGAAGGGAAATGAAACCCTCATGATTAAAGACGAGAGGCTTAAAGTTGCCTTGAACTGAGACACCTGAAGACATTTTATTTCAATCTGTAAGTTTGTCCCTGAAGATATGCTGTCATTGGCTTTCTGTAGAAGATGATAGAAAAAGTTGAAGTTCTGAACTTATCAAGACTAAAAAGTTGCATTTCTAATCAACTAGGTGCTCCGTGGCACACCTGTCCATCAGGTATGCCAGATACGTCACCTAGTTTACCGGTTGCTTGGAGATAAGTGTGAGCGCTGCCATGTCAGGCTGTTTGGAGTGGTTGTTTGGGGACGCCGTTATGCTAAACAGGGTTTGATGAAATACTGGAATCTAAAACGTGCTGAACATGAATGCTTAATGACTTTATAAGTCATGATTATGAGTGCCACAGTTTGTACCCAAGTTCTTTTTTTAAGGAAGTCATTTGAAAGTTGTAACAGCTGCTAGGTCTCTCTTTCCTTTTCTACATCATCCCTCTGTTGCTCAGGCTGGTTTCCCTCGTGTGTGTGTGTGTGTGTGTGTGTGTGTGTGTGTGTGTGTGTGTGTGTGTGTGTGTGCACGCGCCATGTGAATATAATGGTTGAACATGACACAGGATGACACAGGAGAGACAGAGAAGCTGTGGGGAATCCCAGCTAAAAGCAACATGCCGGATGTAAAGTTTAGTGTTTCTGCCATTCAGTGTGCCAGCACACAAGGGCGTGGTGTCCGTGGAGGGGAGGGCAGCTGAGGCGTACAGCAGGTGGCATTTCTCACACAGGCAGATCCCGTCCTTGTCCCATATCATCACCATATAAAACTGCTACCCTGATACTACTTTAGAGCTCTGATGGGTTTTGAACAGGTGAAAACTTCCAAGGAGCCAATCAGAGTCTGACATGGAGCGAGCCCAGAGCCAAAAATGCTTACATGCAGAGGAGGCACTGTGTCACTGGCTTAAAACTGTGAGCTGGAAATACGGTCTGCCTAAAGATTCACCCTGGTCAAATGGGCTTCATAATCCTGTCAGGCTTTCACCCTTTTCTCATTCTCTTACCTTGGTTTTAAAGTAGAGATGTAGCAGTGGAATTAATTTCTCTTATACATGATTGCCCGTTGGTTGACTGGTAGTTGACCTGTCAGTATCAGAGATGATTATTGTACCTACCTGGTCTAATCCAGAGCCCTGGTACCAGGATGCCTGTAATTAACATTACTTACAGCAATTTTAAAATAAATGAATAAAATGTTGAATGCTCCAAAGAGAGGAAAAACAACCAAATGGGTAGAAAAAAGAAAGAGGAGAGAGCAGACAGGCAAAAAATTACCAGGTAGACTCAAATTGATGGCAAAAACATGAACATTTTCCACAAACATCCATAAAACAAGATTCTGGGTGACTTGTTGACTTGTTTCTTTTCTCTTTTTCTCCTGTGTTATTCAGGGCTCCAGACTGTCAATGTTTGGTCAGGTTTTATGATCATTATATTAGGCGTTTTTGTGTTTGTTTTTTTCATTTTCTTTAATGCAGGCTGTACATATGTTTTGGAAAATAAAAATACACAATTATAGTTGAATGTTGAATGGAAATGGTATTTAAAGACATAGCCACAGCCTAGCAGGCAACTATGGGGAAAATTTCTTTATCAGCTTGTTTTGTAAGGCTACTGTTAACATTGGGTAACATGGCAAGAGATTGCACGTGCTGTTGTTCCGATATAAATGCCCTGTAGCTGCAAAACAATGTGGAGACACTGAAGGCAAGGAAGACAGCTTAAATAGAAAGAACCTTAAAAGACATGCGGATTTCACTGGCCGAGGTACAATAACGAGATGCATTGAGTAAATTGTGCAGAATGTGGCGGTGCGAGTATGATTAATGCATTGTTCGAAACGATCTATCTAACTGCACAATGGCACCATATGACACAAGCTATGCAGGGATTCGTGGAGTCCTTGAAAAGCAGCGCCTCTTCTCACAAGCATTTACCAACAGGGTCGCCTGGCAAATAAGACCAAAAAACTCAATAAAAACAAACAAAACAACATAACTTGCATGATCGTATCATGTGAAGATGACTTTTAATATCTTTAAATTAAAACTGTTGTTTTAAAAAAGAAAAAAAAGAAAAGGTTTTGCCCATTTGGTATGTTTTCATGCCTGAGTTTGGAGTTTTTCAGTAAACGGCTGCCTGCCGCCCTTATTTGATCTTAAATATACATTATTATTCACGTTAAGATAAGATAAGATAAGATAAGTTAAGATAGAACTTTATTAATCCCTCGGGTGGGTTCCTCTGGGAAATTCGATTTCCAAAAAAGCACAGCACCGACAGAAGTTACAGAGTTATACACACACACATATATATAAATACAGAGACAATATAAATAAAATATACGAAGGGGATAAATAGAATAAATAGGAATAAAAATAAAAATACAAGTGAATTGCACATTTCAAGTATTGAGTCTATTGCACCGTTGACTATTTACAAAAGTATTGCACAAAAGGTATTGCACAGTGAGGTGAAGAGGCACTACAGCTTAGTTGTTCCCTCCTTTGTCCTCCTGTTTCCCCTCCCTCTCCCCTCCAGAGAGGAGTTAGGGAGTTAGAGCACAAAACAGATGCAATAGCACCAAAATCTGGTGGTGGTGCTACCATTTGTGAGACTTTGGTGGCATTTGGTGAGGCGAGAGGGAAAGTTCTCCTGAAGCCTTGCTTTTAGGAGCTAAATAGCAGCTATATGTGTTTATTCAGAAGGCATTTATTACCCTGAAAAACAATATTATTGCCAATATTAGGCAGTTTTTCTTGCAGAAATCCAACTCCTTTGAGTCTGAACACAAAGTGCGCTTTAGGCTGGTCGCCCCACTCAAAAGTTTCTAAACCCAGTTTCATTTCCAGGAACTTCCAGATTTCCAGACAGCTTTTTAAAAAAAAATTTATTCCCCATGTAGCGGCAGTAACATCGTTTGATATTTATCCGCGAAGAGAAATGCCACAAGATACAGTCCTCTGACATTTACAGCATCTTGATGTGGGAGCAAAACTGTGTCATTGTGCTGTTGAATGCGCGTGTGTGTCCATGTGTGTTTACAGGTCGGGCTTTATTCAGGTCCAACTGTTCCGCGTTGCCACGGAAACCAGTTTTGAGTGTTTTGCTTTAGTTAAAGAAGCAGAGCTCGAACTTTCAGAAATTAGACCCAAAGCGCTCCGGTGAATAGAAGGACCTCGCAAGCTGCAAAACAAAACGTTTCCTGCTTTTTATTTATTTATTTTATAGAACCCCCTGAGATTCACCCTGCAGCCGATCACTTTAATAACTCTTGATATCAAAATTGCAAGATTACAGATTTTGTTTGTCACAAACTGCTGTCAGTTTGGGCATCTTGTAATTTCCATCCATTCCCAGGAGAGTGGAGAGTGCAGTCCAGGCGTGTATCCGTGGCTTGGGATATGGGCGGCGCAGTGGTCAGAGTGCTGATTTTATATGACAGTGAATTCACAGCCGAGTAAGGTGCCTCAATAAAAATGCCTGTGCAAAGCTGGCACTTCAAACCTTCAAGTGCTCATTTTCTTTCCACAAGTGCAGCAGGGAAAACTGCTGAATGGGCTGTCCATCTATGTCACAGCCGCAGCCCTTTTGTGACCTTTCTTATTTATGAACCCTCTCGCGGCCGTCATTTCCACCCTTTTCCATATGTATGCAGCAGAATCACTACCACTGCCACCGCCATCAGAACAAGTCATCTACAGTAGGGTCATCGCACAGCTGAGCCTCCGACACAACCTAGAGCACAGTCCGGCTATTGTGCTTTCCCTGTTTCGCACTGTTTCTGATGGAAGAGGAAGCCACAGAGAGGACTTCCGAGTCAAAGATGAGCATGTCCCACGTGCATACTTATAGGGAGAAATGAGCACTGCTGATAGAGGGCAGCATTTCTTTCCCCGTCACTGAGGCTCATGGGGAGGCTGTGTGAGGCCGTTAGTGTCCTTTCTCAGCAGGGTATGTGTGGTCTGCTCGCAATCATTAGGATTTCCAGCTGTTGCAAATCACATTAAACGTTAAAGCACATTGAAATCATGTATATTCTCACATTAACCATGTATGCCCACTTCTTGAAAAAGAAATCAAATTATATGTATCTGAAATCTTAAGATACTCGATCTTCTTCCCCATGCTGAATGCGAGACACCTCCTTCACTTGTATCCAGCTGTAACATTAAAATAAAACTTAGCAAAAACATCCCAACCCACACAGAGCTGGACGAATCCCTAAAATCACATTTTAGTTTTAAAGCCGAGTGAGTGAATATCAGACTGCTTTAAATGTTTAGTATGCTGTTTTCAGATACTCTACACAAACAGCTACTTTTACTTTGCATGTTAAACAGGAAGCAGTCACATTAAACGGTCTTCTTTTGAAGCTGTTCCTCAAACTAACTAAAAATAAAAAAATAAAAAATTATATATATATATATATATGACTTAGTGTTTTTGTAGTTATGTATTTAGCAGCATATATGACTTAGTGTCAGCATGAAAACTAATAAGCCTTAGACAAAATGTCAATCTGTTCTTTTACTGATTTATTCATTTTTATTGAAAGGAAACATGGTTATTCTGTCTTTGTGATTCAGTTTTTGCCACTTTTAAAAATTCTGGTTCTTAGCTACAGTGTCCTTGGGCCATGTCAGTGTTAGCAGTGCTGCTTTGCATTTGTGAATTGTGATATACAGTGAAGCCTGTTGTGTTACACTGGTATGCCTGAGTCTGACTTTGACTTGGTGAGCCCAGTGATGAGTTGGGTGATAAGCAACAGGCAGGAGCTGGAGAGTAGGACAAATCCGTCTGCGGCCCTGCCAAGTGGCCAAGTTCACGCCAATACCCAGTCAGTTGCTTTTGGATGAGAAAAACATGCATGAGAAAACTGGATATGGCGATAAGCAAATGGAATGACAGGAGTCTCGCATTTGCATGGAAACACAAAGGACCTTAAGGGAGTCCTTTTGATCGTATCAGACCAAACGGCAGTTTGCAGGCAGAGCTGGAGAGTATTTTCATATAGACGCAGCAGAGCTGCTCAAAAAGAGCCGTGAGCAGAATGTGAAAGAAACAGTATCAGCTTGTAAATAGTTGTCGTCTTGCTGACCCTTAGCTAATATATTTCAGGAGGAGTTAAGCAATTTATTGTGAAGTGTTCAGTCTGTGTGCATCTAACTAAAAAGTCTATTCTAAGGGATTCCTGTGGGTGCAGGAGCTGCTGCGTAGCATAGCGTACACGAGGAATACAACTGTATGTCCTTCCTGTGAGTTTTAAATTGTTACATTCACATATTTGTAATTACGTCGTGGTGAAACAGCATGCAGGAAACTGCCAAACAGCAATGTGATTTAGCAGCTGACTGATTCATTTGTGTGTGCGTTTATCGTGGTCTCCTTGCATGTATGCTGCCGTTGTTGCCCATCCAGCAACGCAGAGCCTCTGTCTCACACATGCAAACAACATTATGACACTGATTGGTGAATGAGCTCTCCCTGTCAGGTTAAACGAAGCACACGCTCACACAAATCCAATTAAACTTGAAGCAAGCGTGCATTGAGGAGCACAATCTAAGAACCTGAAGGAAAGCACGAGGGCATCTTCAGCCCACCAGGTTAATAAATATTTGATACTGAGGCAGCCATGCGTGTCTTCTTGTTCAGAGTGTTGGGAAAGTTAAAGAGGGTCTTTGCCTTTAAGCACGGTGCGACCAGAGCCGCTTCTGTTAACACGCTTCTGCTCAGGTGATTTTTATTTTTAATAATTATAAATTCCAAAAGATCCAGCTGCAGCTCACCTCCTCTCTCCAGGGACTGTCACACACTTCTCGCACTGCAGTATTTGGTGCCTGTCTTCCCTGCATCCTCCTCCTTCCTCTCCTCCTTCTCACATGTTCATGCTTTGCCACCTAGATTGCGTGAACTGTCTCCCACTGCATCCCGCTGGCTGTGACGCCACTGCTCCCCTGGCACGGAGTGGTAATGCAGAATGAAGCCTGCTATGTCTTAGCATGAGTTGGTGTAAATAGCTTAGAACTGTATGTTATGTATAGTAAGCTGAATGTGAGCCGCCATATCAGATAGCGCAACGGAGACAAGCGACTTATTCTTAGTAGAGTTGTGGTTGCCGCCATTCAGATCCTTCAACAACAGTAGACGTATGTGTGGCCGTGTCATTGCGTGTGTGTATTATGCCTCTGTGCTACTGCCAACCTCCCTTCTCCCCCCACCACCGCCCCTCCGGTGGGAAGCAAGAGTTCATTTCAGTGATGGCAACTGAGATGGTTTTGTTTCAAGTGGTGTGAGGAGTGACTCCAGGCTGGGAGGTTTCCGGTCGCTTAACGTTGCGGGACGATAAATTACAGGGAAATAGAGTGACAAGCTTCAGAGGGTAGATTGTTGAGGAAGAGACAGTGGTGGTGCAGATGTGGAGCCACTGAAGATGACACAAGTGTAATTAGAAGGGACTTGTGTTTGTTCTTCCTTTTGTCAAGCGCAATTGTCGTACCCTTTGATAGAAGCACCGAGACACGCACCCCGGGCATTGGTGAAGCATTTACGGTATCACAGTTACAGTTTCCTCCTTTATTATGGTACATTATTAAAGATGGCGTATGCCTATGTAGGATTCATAAGCCAGGTTCTCTCTCTCTCACACAGTCACACACACAGACACACACACACACAGATGGACCCTGATTTGATCAAATCACAGAAATGCCACTGAGGGGAAAAAAATGCAGTTTTATTTGCTTTTGCCGTCTTTTCGCTCGTCGTTGTAAAATACAATCCACCGCTGCAGATGTGAGGTCTGGTCACGACGAATGATCCCATTACCATTATGTGGCTGTCACAAGCTCGAATCCGCCAGGGCCTTCACACCGAGATGGTGCTTTTCAGGGCAGTTGTTGTGGTTGTCTTGAAGAACTGGCAGCCCGTTTTTCAGAACAGCCTTCACTCCTAATAACCCCTTCAACTTAGACAGGGTGTTTGTTAAAGAGGGGAACCAGGCTCGTTTGTTTTCTGCCAGGAATGATGAAAGCAGCCGGCCTGTAAATACTTGCAGATTTGTTTTGGTGTTTCTGTGGAGGAGTGGCGTAAACTCGAGTGCGACTAGAAACAGTTGTTAAATGAGTGGACTTTGACATCCTGCTTGCCTGTCATTGTTATTAATACTTTGGTTGCAACTCAGGTGGATCTAAGAAATGCAGATCTTTAAAGGGGGTTATTTTCAGCCTGTGATTGTCTTTAAGTAAAACTGCACATTAGATTTGGCAGAAGTCTGACCCTTGTATACAATATATCCTGTTTTTGTGTTGCTGCGTTTGCAAGTTGTAGCAGTTTGTTACATAATCAAACCTGGAAAGCAAACAGTAAAGAAACATAAACTGCTACTCGGGCCGCAACTTCATGCGCGTTGAAGAGTTGCTGCAGCTTGGCAGACGTTTAGACTCCACTGAGCTCCTTCTAGTCCCATATATAAGAGACTAGAACAACAAACCTTTCCCTCAGGCTTTTTCACAATCGCCAATAACTCTCTCTCGCCTTCTCTGTCTCACTTTAAATGCTATCCACGTAAATAGGCATTTCCACCCGCTACCCGCTGTTGTGCAGATCGGCTTTCTAACCCGAGGTATCGATGTCATCCTAGGATATTTACACAAGTATTTATTGGTTATCGATCAGGGCCGGTATCCCTGTCAGCAGCTTCCATAATTGAATTAGTCTATATACTACATTCCCACACAGTGTGCAGGCATCTGCCAAACTCCTCCTTCCTCACCCAAATCAACTGCTCCTCACGCTGAAGCACACGTAGCTCTGAATCCTTTCTATTTCCTGTGCGCTTCCTGTCGAGCCCCCCACTTCATTTCACAGAGCAGATCAGGATTTGGAGCCATTTTAGCCGCAGGATTAAAGTCTGACAGGGATAATGCCACTTCAGCCACTTGTGAGTCACGTGACACAAGATGATCTAAGGTTTTGGGAGGAGCACTATAATGTAATTAATGTATCGGAGGCTCTAATCCATTTGACTCCACCCCCTCGTGGAGCCGGATGGCCATAAACCTTAAAAGCTGCTCTTTTCCCCCGTAGAGGACAGTGAGGAAAACAGAGGGGTTGATGAGCGCCTCTTTCTCCTTCACGCTGCTGCCCCTCCACACACTCCCTCTTCTAAATAGAGCGGCCTGTTCACGTTATTTTAACCTTAAACCGGCACGCACGAGTGCGTCCTATGTACTGTACATAATCCCACCTCCTTCTTAATCTCCTGATGGCTTATCACCGTTACTGCATTTTACCCAGTTATGTAAAATTGCTGCAAGTCAGCAGCTAATTTAATATCCTACTGTTCCTACTTGTCACTGGATCTTTTTCGTATTCTTCACTAGCATTGTTATTTTTAAAAAGGTGTCACATTCGTGGAAAGTTTACTTTAAGTTTGCTCTTGTCAAATGCAAGCAAAGGAATTTACTTTTAATGTGTGCTTGTTATTTTATTATTATTTTTGTTTTTCTTGCATTCCTAAAACTGCTGGGACTTTGCATTTATTAAAGGCGCTAAAAAAAATGTTTCAACAATCAGCTGAATATTTATTGATTAATTAATGTTTAACTGCTTTTATTTCTGTCCAACTCTTAAATGAATTATTATTTCCGATATTTGCGGCTTTTTAAATAAGCACTTAAATACTGCAGGATTAAAGGTCAGGTGTTGCTTCTTTAATTTAATTAGTCTAAACTGTAATAAAGGTGAGAAGGAAGACTGCAAAAGAATAGGTGTAAACCTGTATAAATATACAAAGTAGGCTTAAAATAAAGTTAACCCACCAAATTTTAAAATAAACATGGCGACCGAGGCATCGTTAATAAATATTTCCCCCAATTTGGCGGTGATTTCCTGACCCGGTGTTTGAGAACACACTCTTTCCAAAAGCTGCGTTGTGCCGATGTTTGGAGATTAAGGACTCCACAGTGACGGCAGCTGCGACTGGCAGGGGTGTTTTGAAAGATGTTGCTCATTGACCAGACGTGCAGGGTTTCTGTTTCCCAGAGGATGAATCTTCACTCACCTCCTGCTAGTTACCGTGCGTATTTTCGCTCTCTGTTAGGAACTTCCCTGCAGATGGAGGTGGGGGAGGTGGGGGGCAGTGCATTCAAGTGTGTGTGAACAAGTAAAGCTTGCTCTCCAGAGGGAGCTGGAGGGAGAAGTAAGACGGAGACGTTGAGAGACAGACTGTAGAGAGAGCAGCAGACAGAAAGCAGGAACAGTTTGAGGGCTTGCGTAATGTTGAGTGGTGTGCATGTGTTATTGATCCTGGGACCTACACCTATGGCAGACGCGCTGAGCCTTCCAGCTACGGTATAATACCTTATGGTTGGCAGATTAAAGGATGAGACCTCAGGAACAAGCTGCACAACTCAACATAAAGCAACAGAAGCAGCCATGAGGAGCAGCTAGCAGCGGACCCACACACTGCACCGCCGCAGTATGAGCTGGTATCCACCTGTCAGTAGCTGTAGGCACTGAGGTGTGTGAGAGGCAGACACAGGAAATGCATCAGTGTGTGCATGTAGAGAGGAGTAGACAAACTAGTCCGCTATACTGTACATTAATGTGTTTTGGATGTGCATGTGTGTCCCCGTTGTCTGGCTGTATGTCTGTCACTGACTGTGCTGACTTTGTGCTTTGTGACGGGGACAGAAGGGTCCTCGGTTTCTGGAGGAGCCGGCAGGCATTTGATGTGCACAGGACAGGACGGCACATGAGGAGCACTCTTGAATTATCTTTCTGTTTATTATTCTTCCTTCCCCCCCCCCCCCCCCCCTCCCTTTTTGTTCTGTTGCTTGTGGCTCAGTGGTGAGGGAAGTGGTTTGAGCGCCAACGCATTAAAATGTAAATGCTGTAATTGCAGCTGATTGAATGTTTTCTGCATTTTGCGTGATTACCAGAAATTACTTTTTGAACAGGATTACACATAATGCTCCACGTCCCTCGTGAATTAGCCTATACGCTTAGTTATGAGTGTAACACTCATTCCCGTGAGCGTGATCTGTGAAATCACAGCAAGTTTGGCAGCCATGCAATTTACACAATTAACTTTTTTTTTTAAATTAGCACAGAGAAATTACTTTTCAGTGCAGCAGAAGTCTGTGTCCAGTATTTAACTTTAGAAATAAATATAATTCTAGAAGTTTTTGAGGAAAAAAAATGTACATCTTTTTTTACTGATTATCTTATGTTATAATAATTTGGATTTGCAAAATACAGGTAAATAGGTGGCTCCTCGTTTGAGCCATAAACCTTTGGAAGCTCGTAATGCTAATATATACACACAAAATAGAAGAGATTTTAAGACCTTATTTTACTTTTTTTTTTTTTTTTTTTCACATGGGAATCCTGCAGTCCCTACCATCCCATTCAAGTATAACAACAGTTTGAAAATTAGATTTATATGTATTAATTTGGGAGACTAATATAGGCTAATAGAATACTATTCCCTTAAGAGCAGCTGTTTATGTTATGTTTTCTGGATGTTTTCTCCTTTATTACTCAGTACAGTAGGGATTTGATACGAAAGTGGGAATAGAGAGTGTGTGTGAAACCGGAAATGATGTGGGACGGACTCAAACATTCCTCATTGGTCAGCGCTTGGTAGCGACCTCGCAGTCGTGTCTAGAAGCTCTTCAGACCCCCAACGTTTGTTGTTGCTAGGTTTCTACATGGAAAATTGTGAGCACAAACAAGAAACAGCAGCTTCTCTCAGCATGAGGAAAAAAAGGTAACGTAAGGCACATTAGCAAGAAAAGAGCGCTAGCCTGTATTGTGTTTACCTCGTTAACTATGAATGGTTTAGCTTACAGTAATTAGTGAATGTAAGTCAGCAGATATCAACTGAACGTTTTATGTAAAGCCTGGTCAGTTAAAACAGGTCTGGTTCTTTTAACTTTTTTTTTTCTTTGAATAATTTAAACTTCTTTATTCCACCAGAGACATTACAGAAGAGATACGTGGCACTAATTCCCAGACAAAGGGTGGTCGAGCTTCCGGTTTTTTAAAAACAAATAAGCTCTTTAAAACGGTATTTTTGAGGCGACGTGGATAAAGAGTTTTAGGCTTGCTTTATCATATTTTTCTAGTGTTACTAAACATACAGTTCCCATTTCCTGGTGACCGTTGAAATGAAAGTTATCTGAGATAAGTATTTAAAAAGGAAAATCAATGGAAGGTAAGATGGCGGCTGCGCGGAAAGTCTTTGTGTTCAGAGGCCTTGAGTTCATTTAAATCTAGTAGGCTGTTTTTACATGTAAAGAACATGTTTACATTTTTTAAATGTTAGCACAACATTTGTTTGTGTTATCTTAAAAACAAAAAGGGTTGTATTATTAGTGCACTTAAGGCCAATGGTTAAAAAAAGTCAGATTAAAGGCACATTTTTCCTCCAAATGTATATTCATTCAGGGTAAGTTTACCATTTATTTAAAAAAGTTGATACATACGTATTACATTTATTAAATTCAGTAATAACGTCTCCTGGAGTGTCACCAGAATGTAGGGGTCCTCCATTGTGCTTGAACATTGCATTGAAGGAAATAAGAATGGAGGCCCTTCCTTAAATTTAGTTACTGCACTTTCTAATAGACATCTACTGTAAATAATTTTCCCTCCAATTCTCTCTAGTCCCATTATTGTACATTGAAATTTAATAGTTTAAATTTAAAGAAAAAAAAAGGCTTGGAAGCACATTTACACATTGTATGGCAGTACCATCGGCAGGATATCACAAATGTGTAAAATGCTTTTGGTGAGGGGAAAAAACCCCACTGTATGTGAGTGAATTTATACCAGAATGTGTTTGTTTTTTAGTGTTGTGCTTTGTAAACAGTCCCTTACACCAGTGCTGTTAATCTTCTTTGTAGTTTGTCTGCTGGCCTCAGGCAGGCCTGGCAACCTGTGGTTGCTAGGGACGAATGCGTATTCGCAGATTGGTGTGCGAGCGGTTGCTGGCAGCCACTCATCGACTGCGCTGTGGTAGTGAAAGTGTGAAAAGTGTCTCACACACAGGAAATCAGGTATCTACTCTTTCAAAATGTTGCACCCTTTGAAATGTATTACAGAAGGTGGCCATTCTCTGTTTCCGGTGTGCAGCGTACGTTTTCAAGTGCTCAGGGAATAAACATTTTTCTTTAGTGATCTATGGTTGCCAGGATGTTGTTGACTGTTTTCCTAGTGTGTTTCTATGTTGCCGAGGCTCTACAGCAGTATTTTAGGTGGATCTAAGGGGTTAGGGCCCCACCTTTAACAACAAGCAACCGAGGATTTTTTTTCATCAGCTTTTATTTGAAGTAGTTAAAATAAATATGAATTTGTTTTCCTTTCTGAAAGCATAAACGGCCTATGTCACGCTGACAGATACCTATTTGTTTGGAGCATGCATGTCACGATTAAGAGCAGTTGTTCAAGAGACGAAGAAACTTTCTTTATCTTTTTTTTTAATGCATTGTGTACTGATGTGGATCCCATACCTCCTGACTTGAGCTTGATGTTCTAGGGCTTCAGGGGTTTTTAGGTACACTGAGCCTGGATGGTTTTCTCATACTGTTTGAGATTTTTTTACACCAGAAGCCTCAGTGGAAAAACACAACAAAACATTTTATTTCGAGAGTTGTTAAGAAGTAGGTCACCTGTAATTAATGGATGTGGTTTTTCTTGCATTTATATTTAGACTTTCACGTAATTATTATTTTTAAACAGTAGGGATATTACGTCAGGTTCTGCCTCTGCAGGAAAAAAAAAAACATGTAATGGGCTAGAGTGAGGATGAAGTCACTTAGTGCAGCAGATAGCTACCTTTTCTATTGAAAGTAGAAAAACCTTGAACAATAGAGAAGACGGGAGTTAGCTGAAAATTTGTGCCTGTTGTATTTTCTCCTTGAAAGCTTAGGCGGTTTCTCTTGAGAGAAGTTAATGAATTTACAGCGCAGTGCGCTGCTGTCTCTCTCGTTCTCTGTTGATACCAGTTAGTGTAGCTCACCCGACAGCCTCTTTCTTTCTCCCACTCCTTCTCTCTTCTATATGACAATAATCATTTGAATAAGAAGGTATTTAATTACACTTTGAATTTCTGTGTTTAAGTGAATGGATGACCTATATTGGTCCTCACCACGCACAAAATCACACAGTAACAGTGATAGATTAGTTATGTTTCCTTCATTTTTACACAAACATTTGTCTGCGTGTTATCAATAGAAGCTTTAATTTTGAAAACTTCTGTAATTACAAGGCCTGGTTCAAATTACTCTAGTCGATACGTAATCAGAGTCTTGGCAACATGCCTGCTGAAGCCTTAACTTCCTAAGACCCGACCTCTTTCATGGCATGCATTTTTAATTTTTCGTTGCTATTTTGGTTGATTGGGGCCTAAAGAATGTAAAAACAAAGAGTTACCAGATTTTTTTTTTATTTTTTACTTAAGTTTTGTTTTTGTGAAAAAATGAGATCCACGCATAAGTACATTTGTTTCAAATTTTGATAGAACAGTGGCAGTATAATGTCCTCGTAAGTGGATATCAGGCTCTTGTAGAGCTGGGCGATATGAGATTTTTTCATATCACGATATGTTTTTTTCATTTCAGGCGATAACGATATCTATCACGATATAAGCCAAATAACTATATTTGTAAGATTTAAATGTGCCGTTGCTCACAAGTAAAATGTGAAATAATCAGCAGCTTGTTTTTATTTAAATATTTATTTCCCATAAGTTCAACAGGGTAGATGTACTTAAGGAACATGAGACTTTTTCAGATAAATAAAGGCAAATATTGCAAACTACACAAAAGGCAGCCGCTAAAGCGTTTAAGTTTCAAAATAGAACAAACGAAACAGATTCAATTCCACTTAGAAACAAAATATTAATTCTAAAAATAAATCTTAGTTTGTTTTACAGAAGAACAGACAAAACTGATTAACTTTTGTCAATATCAAATAAACTGAGAACTAAAAGGAAATTCTCAATCTCTCCTTGTTGTATAGCTGAGCTTTTCAAACAGTTACTTTAGTCTGACAAAAGCCGAATGACGAATTAGCGCTTCCAGTCAGAGACTGAGGCTACGTCCACACGTACACGGGTATTTTTGAAAACGGAGATTTTCCGTTTTCGTTTTAAAAAATAATCCCGTCCACACATAAAGGCAGAAATGTAGGAAAACGCTGCTATGAACATGCCAAAGCAGCAGGTGGCGCTAGATTCCTAACCGTGCAGAAATGTTGGCCAATCAGAAGTCTAGAAGCCTCGGTGGGAAAAAGTAAACAAAGCTGGGGCATAGAAGCAGAACAGAGTCGTATGTGTGGAGGGACAGTAACTGTGTGTATATGTAAGCATTTAAACACTGCAGAGAGTAGAATTAACAGTAACAGTATTGTAGAAATTCATTTCACCGAAACAATAACGTGGCGCACAGTGTGACGCATGCACCAGTTTATTGTATTTCCAGACTTGCTTTCGGCACAATTTACAGTGCACACTACTCTGTTTTTTGTCAGACTTGAAATAGCCGAAATACCTTCACACTACGGAACTTCTATGGCTCTTCCGTTCGACAATCTCTCCGGCATTGGAACCATCATCTGTTTTCTCTTCGGTCACGCTCGGTTGATTTTTCTAGTCGGCACACTCATTTCCTCCATTACGCGCTGGCTCCATTACCCGCTGGCTGCTTCCCAAACAAACACACGTGCGGCTTGGCACTTGTGCTGTACGTAACAAGTCACGCGACGTGACGCTGCGGCTGTGATTGGTTCGGCTCTGCGCTACTTGATTTGGATTGGCTGACCTTTTTTTTTTTTTATATTTATTTATTTTTTTTAAGAGGACAAGAGCGGCGAGGTCTATCGCGATAGCTTAATTTCTCTATCGAGTAAAAGTTATATCGCGATACATATCGTTATCGTTCTATCGCCCAGCTCTAGGCTCTTGTAGAGAAAAATTAAGTATTTTGGTCTAGACGTCTCAAAATGTGATGTCCACATATGTGGATGCCAGGTTCTAGGAGGTTAATGGTAAGATTAGTTATTACATGTTATTTTATTGACATCATATTTCTCTTTATTGTTATTGAAAGGGTATTCTCCTTGATGGGAAAAATAGACATTTTTTTCCTCCTAAATTTGCTACATTAGTCTAAAAAACTTGTAATCTCTTCTTGGATCTTTCCTCTTGTTGTGCTTGCCTGCTTTTTTCACGTTTTTTTTCTTCTTCACTTTAAGTGTCCAAAATAGACTTTCTTTCCCTTTCAAAATAAATGTGTGACACACATTTATTGGCGCTACACTGCAGGGACATACATACATCTCTACCTGTATTGGAATAAATAAAGATAATTAATCCTGATAATTCACAGTAGAACCTTAAAATAAGTGTAATATATCAGCAATATGACTTAAATTTGAAAAAGTGCTTGTAGGCTAATATAGTGAATTTAGTTAAAGTTGTAGCTTATGCGCTAAAGAAATGTCGTAAATATGTCTATTTCCCTAATGCGGAGGGACATTTTAAGTCCAGCCTGTGTGCTGGCCCACACCCTGCACAGTAAATAGTGAAACTCACAGCTCAAAGTTTTGTCTGACCAACAGTCACTTTGCTGTGGTTTTTCTTTTTCCAATTGTGAAATTTAAAATTTTTATTACACTGTTTTTATTTATTAAGCTCTTAAGAGAATAGATTTTAAGGCCTAAAACAACTCTGACATGTTATTGCCATTTGTCAGTTTCCCACCTGCTCAAAAATAAATTTAGCAAAACAAGTGTTTATATAGTAATAAAAATGTGTTTGATTTAAGGTGTGTGAATGTACTTTACAGTCATTATGAAGTGCTCCGTCGCTTTGTTTGAAGCAAACCATTGTCATTTAAATAGAAATGGATTATGCTACAGTTATGGGCAAATGAAACATTTTTTTTAAAAATACTCATTTCATTGGCTTAGCAGGCATGACGGGAGAAAATGCGTTTTGTGTCAGCTGGGCACCCTGTGGCATTGTAGCTCTGACTAAAAAAAAATAAAATTAATTTGTGATGATTACACCTGAGAGCTGAAAATGATTTTTATATCTGCAACACTGTGCAAATAACTTTTGGAATAACAAGAGGTGAACCGGTGGTATTGTAAACATTCATTCATTTTTTTTCTTTTTTCTTTTATTGTAGTCAAACTGCAGTTTGCTTATCTTCAAGCTTACCTGTATTGTACAGGCAGAAAAGTTAATGACTTTGGACTGCCAGCTTTCACTACAATAGGGCCTCAGACATGAACGCTGTGTTTTACCTGAATCACTGAAATCTGTTGAATCATTTGTAATTATCTCATTATATAACCCAGAGTCACTGCTTGGTTCAGCAGTTAATCTTGAAATGTCCCTACGTACATGTAAATGACGAGGAACAACACGCAGTGTTGCCTTATTTACATCTTTCTATTAACCAGCCGAGTGAGCGTCGACAGCAAATGTCAACAGGAAGGCTGTGGCTTCCATCTGAGCCGCATGCGCCTACCTGCATGCCTTTCGGCCTGTGCCTCCCCGCCTCGGTGCCACGGTGAAAACTAATGCGTGAAGAGAAACGGGCAGGCAGGTAAGCCTGCTGCATTCTGATGAGTTCTCGCCCCACGAGGTCTGGGAGGGGAACTGAAGCAGGCACCTGAGTGCTACATACCGAGATGAGGTGGTTAGCACTACCGTGGAGCAGCAGCTTTGTTCACTCTGCAGCATCAGTGTGAAAAATATGTAGTTAGGGAACAATGGAAAAGGGGACACCAACTGCCTGTTTTCTACCTGATGATCATGGGATATACTGGAGGGATAAACACCATTAAGTGAAGCTGCATGTGCAGAAGATGTTGACTGTAACACCCTTCAATATATTTGATATGTCACTATACGTTTAGTCAAAAAACAACAAGCATTTTGTTTCTTTACAATATGACTGTGTTTTTACCCTGTGAAACCTGTCCATGTAGGTGTGAGACGTATGTTGTCAAAGAAGTGTCTTGTAGTCATAAACTGATCGAAATCTAACTTGACCCTGCAGTTTTCCTCAGGCGTATAGAGCATTTCAGTGCCTTTCAGCTCACTGGTTTGGTCTTCTCATTGCTTATAATGACGTTTTTATCTGGCCAAGCAGTTTTCACCGAACAAGCTCTGACAGTACATTATCTGCCCACCACTGAACAGTCCTCAGTTTTTGCCATAACTGGAAATGATGGATGCTTATATTTAATACGGCCAAAATTTCAAGCCTGCGTACAAGTAATCCCCATTAGGTTGCAGACTGCTGTAAACACTTAGTTTTCAATTTTTTTTTCTCCTTCTACTTCTTCTTTTCCTGTTCCCTGTTTTTGGGCTAGGTTGACGTCAGCTGCTTATATGGTCGTGTCAGGCACCACTAGATCTGTGACTCTGTGAACAAAATGGCTCACCCAGAAAATGTTTCTTCCGTTATGCTTGAAAATGCTGTGCAGCCTTTTAGGGGTTTATTAGGATGTGTCTTAAAATGAGCTTTTTCCCATTGTGAAGTTCAGTTGAATTTTCTTGCTTTTTCTAAATTAGAATGCACAAGTATAGTCTTGGTATGTGGTAAATGTATATCTTTTACAGGTTTTTTTTTTTCTACGTTCTCTTCATAGATGGTATCAAAAGTATATGTAGCTACTGTGATATTACCCATACGTTTTTGAAATCTTAAAAAGAGGATTTCTGCCATTGCCATCTCAGTTACAAAAAGTTGGATTTGACGAGAAGGGGCGGGTCTAACTGTTGCTAATGATCTGTGATCGACAGGTTGTTAGGCTCTATATAAGGTCAAAGGATCTATTTTTCAAACTGTAAATAATTTGGAACTACTTTGGTGGAGTCCTGGGATTAAAAACATGGAGGTGGAAATGAGCATAATCAGTCCATTTTAAGAGTAAATTACAGTGGCAAGTTATGTTTCATTTTCAGGGCTGCATGTCTCCAAAAATACTTTAAAATAGGTTCAAAGATGTATTTTATATCTAACTGTATGAGACTGTAGGGTACTGATTATCTATAACTAATATGGAAAGCAAAAAACAGAGGGCTTTTTGCCCTCCTTTGATTCTTACAGGCAGTGGTTTTGCTGATTGTCTATTGGTTATGATTATATTGTGCTTCAGTCTTGACATCTGATAATGGTTTGTAAATTGCAAACTAAAGTCATTGCAGTGTCGTTCTTTTCATGCGCCTCCTCCACTAGGAAAGAAGAAAATGAACCACAGCTGCACCAGTGCCCAACCATAAACCATTTCAACTCAGATATTATTAAATAGTCATTAATTCAGAATCATTTCCTAAGAAATTAGGAAATGATTCTGAAATGATTCCAGGAAATTTCTTCCCAAGAAATTCGCTGGATAGAGTTAATAATTATTTGATATGTATCAAAAATATGAATGTCCTTATAGGAGTTTAAAACCCAAGAATTTATTTACCATACATTTGTTTGTGCAGTTGTTTTTTGTTGATGTTGATAAATCCCATATTTTGCACTGTCACTGCTTATTTCTTACCTCTCCAATGACTGCAAAATTGCACATTCTTCTCAGAATTTCTGGAAAATAATTGGAAGATTGCTGAGTCAGAAAACTCAATGCCACATTTCTTTTTCAAATTGCCTTGTACAGCCATTATCTCCAATATATTATATTTGTTCTGTGCTCTTAGATGTGTCCTGACAGAGCTCACACAACCCAATATACAAACTCAAACCAGTGTGCAGAAATGGAAAAATTTTGTCGAACAGCGTCATAGGTTTGTGTGATGTCCTGTTTATGTTTTGCTTTAGAGTCTGTTTGTCCTTGTGGGTTGAAAAGCAGGAACAAATCTTTGTGGCTAGAGGACGGTAACAACGTATAGACACCACTCTCATACAAATCCTGTTATCTCTGCTCCACAACAATTGGATGGGACTTAGAGAAGCGCTTAGGAGCACTAAACAGAAATGGTCTGAGCAGCGTCTTAATCCAGCAGCAGAGAGTGGGCCACTGTGGGAGTGCCAACCGAGTTTGAAAGGAGAAGCGGGGGGACGTCTTCCACTCTGAAGGGTGTCCCGAATATTGTTGACTTGTTGCGCCTTCTCTGAGATTTCAGGGCGTTTAGGAGCTTAAGGGTCAAAACCAGAAAGTGGGTTAATTCAGATTAGATGAATCCGCTGCATCCCCTTGGTGTCTAAGGACCACTGGGCTTTTTGACCAACCCACCCAAACTGAGCCATATACTGTTTCACCACTAGTCTCGGCGTAAATGAAAACTGTCAGTGCAGACTTGCATTTACCGTAAAATCAGTCCAGACTGAAGATGTAAGAGCAACAGCCACTCACATACATGCGCTGGCAGCTGTAAATGCAGCTGATTGTTCGCTGATCACATTATGCTGCACTCAGCACTGCACTACCATACATAAAAGAAACTGAGACATTAGTGTTGCCTGCACAGTATATATCACTGCATTAGTAACATGAGCATGTAATAGGTGCGTAATCACATGCCTCCAGTGTGATTTACGACCGCAGAGTTTTTCATTTCCTATTTTATCTGCATAGTACAGCTGATGTGATGGAGGCCGGGTCATCTTTCATTTTGTGAAGCCATCACTCGCATGAAAATATGAAGTCTTCCGTCAAGCTGTTTCTAGATGCTGTGAACTTCCTGTGTGTGTGTGCGTTATATCCTCAAGCATGGCCGTCAGTTGCTAATAGAGCCTTTTGCTAGCAACTGAACTGTTTTGTTAGAGAGTTGTTTTCTGTTTTCTGACAGAAAATAGGTTCGGCAATATTGTTTATCTTATCCCAGAGAAGAGATTATCTCCTTAAGCATTAAGCAGTAAATATGTTCCTAAGCTGTTGTGAAACAGTGGTGAGGACTTTGTAATATGACATGTTTGCACTGACAATCAGCCGGTGTTGACAGCTAAATGGATGCTGGAAAGAGGGGAATGACAGTTAAATGGAGAAAAAACTCCCAACACATTTATCATTCAGGTGAATGTTGCAAACAATTATGTGAGGACTGCAGTAGCAGTGAGTGAGTGTGCAGAGGTGTTTGTGTGCGTTTTGTGAGGCAGCGTGCTCCGGAATGAAAGACTATTTGAGATGCCTTTTTATTCGTCCAGAGTGAGCCACCCTGCTGGGCGCAGGACAGCATGCCTTGTGAGGCGTCTCTGACAGCCTGGGCATCCACACAGAACAGGGTGAGAAAGGTAAACAAGGCTCTTAAAGATCTCATTAGAAAGAAACCTTTAGCAGAGAAGGAAACGTTTAATTATTCACTTGTGAGTTTCTGTGTAGAGGGGAAAAAAAGGAAGGAAAAAAGGTTTCCCCCTCAGCCGAAATTCCAAAAGAGGCCTTGGGGAAAAAAAGCAAAACTTATCGTGTTGTAGTGTGTTTCTAATGACATAAGTGAGTTTGATTTTTTGGGGGTTAGGAACAAAGTACACTGAGATTATGATAAATTGAAATCTGCACTGTGCATGCTGAGTGAGCGTGGAGGACATTTTGAAAAGCACATGTGTTAGGAACATAAAGAAAATTTGTTTCATATGAAATATTTCTTCTGACATACAGTTAGGTCCGTGCCTGTCATATCAGTTTACATGATATAAAAGTGTTATATCACAGTATCAATGATATAGGAACACCATCCATTTAGATTCAGTGTCTCAAACAACGAGGGAAGCCCAAGCATGTCTGAGGGCAAGAGCCTCCAGTGGTGATTTAGTATTTAAAAAGTGAACTACTCAGCAACTTAGAATCAGCACAGTACTTTGCAAAACATGCAAGAAAACTATTTCTGCTAAATGTGGAAACAATGCATGTTTTTCACCACTTGATACACGTGTGACTCAAAAGTAAACTAATACGTTGACAAAGTGTGGCTGGAGCGGTCACTTGTTGCAGTCCATAGGACAGGAAGAGCAAATGCTAGATGGAAATGACTGATGTGGTTACACAGTAGAAAAGAAATGCTATAAGCAGTTGGTTACAGGGCTGTAATACATGGAAAAACAAAACATACAAGGTGCTGGGGTTGTTGCAGCATGTCACATCATGGTTCCCCTTGGACAAATTGTTTAGTGTTAAAGTTTGCAAAGTGAACTTGAACTTAAAAGTCTGTAGGATGTTTTCATAAATAAGTAGAAGAAATCGATAATAATTCTTTTCTCTTCTCTAAATAATGCCACGCATCATGGTCAAATGAGGTTGCATACTAGTAACCAATGGCTACAATGGTGCATTTTTTTTTCTAAATTAGCTTTTGGCCAATACCTATCACTAGGTACTAGGCCATAAAAGAGGGCACATCAGAAGACCAGCAGATTGATAAGCTTGAATTCCGTAAAAACCTGGATTTGTCTCTGTTGGCTCCATCCAAGTGATCATTCTCTAGTTTGTGATTATAAACATGGTTGTGAATCACCATGATGCAAAACAGGCTCACACACCTGTCCCTAAGGTGTCTTCACAGGTTATCTTGAAAAATTTGGACATCGGTGCCCGACATGAGGAAATTTACTGCCTAAATCTCTGAGCGCTGATGATACGACGATAACGTTCTGGTCCATTATGAGCTGCTGCTGAGCACTTTAACATTATCATTAAGCAGTAATTTCACACTACTTCCTTTGCTGCAAAAGGGCATTTCACTGTGTTGTAAGCTGTGCAGATTTTGCTTTTGGGCCCAGTAAAATATGATGTTGGTAAAATATTACCTTGACTGCTGTGTCTTAAGAGCAAGATTGGCATGCTTTTTTTATGATTTCATAATGAATTTGCCCACCCGTATGGGTGCCTGACATGTGTGCCCTGTGTATTCTTGTGTGCAACTACAGGGTCTGGTAGTTGCAAGACTGGCATATTTTTATTTTATTTTTTTAAGAGGTATGTTAGAATAGGGCTGTGCGATATGACCAAAATCTCATATCCTGATATAAGACATCTATCGTCCCGATAATGATATAAATCACAAACATTTTCTGAAAGTTCAGTGAATCTCGGGCAGCTTGACTTGCGTGAAGTGTTTCCAGCTAGGTGTCGTGTACCTGGAGTCGAGTGTTTTGACCGATGCATGAAACTATACATTTTTAGACATAAGTTGTAACGGCCGCCGTTTTCTTTCTGAGTATTTATTACACAGCGTGCTGCGGGGAAAAGCCTGTTCTAACGTTTGAGTCTAAGGTTTATTTTTTAGCACCTGATGGCTATTTTTTGCTTCTCATCCGTAAACACTCTGCATAGTATTTCACGTGATTCCGTTTATTTTGAAAGGTCTCAACAGGATCTTGAGCTTTATTCTGAAAGGTTTATGTGGAAAATAAACAAGTGGACACGCGATGGTTTTACCGTCGTTGTTGCTAACGATGACGCATAAAAACAGGCGCTTGTCTGTCCTTAGTGTGGTTATATTAAATATAAGAGATAGAGAGAACTTTAAGAAATTAATATAGCCACTACAGTGACCATCAAAATGGTGAAAAAATATTGCCGTAAACAGTTTATTTTGCGACACCATGAAACAAACGATAGCGTAAAATGAAACGATAGATGTTTTTACATCGTCATCCGATGTATATCGTTATATCGAACAGCCCTATGTTAAAATGTGACAAGACGAATGGAATATTAAAGCCTCTGTACCTTACAGCTTTACAGTCCTCTCTCACACACACACACACACACACACACCAACACCCCAACATCGTGGCCACTCCCATGGCTCTGGATGGTTTAAACGCTCAACCAAAAGATACAACATCCTATGTAGAAAACATTGTGCAGCTTCTGAAGAGTTACAAGGTTAGGTCACTTTAGCTACTGTTAAATTGAAAATGTTAAACGGTTATTTTATACGTTTACTAAATAAAATTTCCAGGGAAAATGGTATCTGGGCTACTTTTGTGCTTATATTT
This sequence comes from Rhamphochromis longiceps, assembly GCF_057381845.1. Taxonomy (NCBI): domain Eukaryota; kingdom Metazoa; phylum Chordata; class Actinopteri; order Cichliformes; family Cichlidae; genus Rhamphochromis; species Rhamphochromis longiceps. The sequence goes on from NC_140572.1 coordinate 25,543,359, forward strand.
CACTTAGTCTGTGTAACTGGATGTAATGCTTTCTCACTGCTATTGCAGCAGTAATAGCAGGGAGCTACTTTTAATCCTTTAACGCTCCAAGTGATGTGAAGCTGTCCAAAAATTTGACGTCAGCTGATTGCATGCCACTGATTAGCAAGTCAGTGGCGTCACTTGATGACTCATGACAGTATCTCCTTCATAAAAATCAAAAACCCCTTTTTTTGAAATCCAGCAAAGAGGGAAATTTCTACACAAAAACAACACTGTGGTCCCAGATTCTGGAACACACACACACACACACACACACACACACACACACACACACACACACACACACAGAGCAGCAGGTATACCACCAACCAAAACCCAGTAGAGTTGACCTGAGTAGCTACTAATGGAAAAAAGGATATATAATGCTGACTTACTTTTGCAGTAAATTCACACTTCAGATTAACGAGTGTGTCATCAGTGACAGAAACTTACTGGAAAAGAAGGACTGAAAATGCCCCTTACTTAGATTTAAAAATGCTGCTGCCTGCAAGCAAATACCAAACACAAAATTTGGTATTCATTTATTTTTTCATATATTGTCAGAAATATCATGGCAAGTTTTCTTGAACTATCATGATATAATTTAGAATCTTTGTCATCCACCTCACTTGCAGTTTATATTTATCAAGTCACCCATGGTATCAAATATGGTTACTTCTAGAATATGTTGCATTAAACTGCCTTTTTTTTTTTTAACAGCATGGGGCTGTTTTGCATGGTAACTGTTTTTTAATACTTGCACATGTGAATTTATAAGCTCTTATAGAATCTACTTTTATCAAAGTAAAAACGCTGCATAGATCAGCCCCAGCTGTAGTTATGTCTAGCTTGTTTTAGTTGTGTCTAAATTTTATAGACAATATCTCCCAGAAGCACCTGCAGTATTTGATAAATGTAGCCTGCGTTTCGGGTTGTGTTTTGTGTTAATCTCGTGTCATTCCTGTTGAAACTTTTCCCAGACTGATGTTGACACCTTGTCCAACTTCTCTTTTTTGCCTCCATAAAATGAGTTCAATTTCAGTCTTTGCCCATTTGCATTGACATAAGCTGTAGTCTCATGTAGCCATGTTTCTAATGTAAGGTGGAGTTAATCTTTCATAACTTGATGGGGGAAAAACCATCAATGTCTCACTTTTGACATTTTTGGGTACAAATTAATCAGTGCAATGTTAGCGATAGATTAATTTGAATGGATGATTAATTTTATATTTGTTGACAAATAGATTAAACAGTCAATTGGTGCAGCTCTGCTGCTTCTATTTTAATCTTACTTGCACCCAAGTGATATGTGCCGATAGCAAGCTGAGTCTCTGCTCCAGACACATGAAGGTTTTAAAATCTGAAGGTAGAACTGAAAGCACAGATCAGAACAGAGGAGAACAGAGAACCTGTGAAAGGATTCCTCTAGAATGGTTGATGATCATAGGGTCATCTTTAGGAGCAATGCAAACTTTTGGCACGGGTTGAATACCCTCTTTCTCACCCCTCTGTCTGCCTGCTCTCTCAGAGGTTAAAATTCCTTCGACTGCACCGCTTGCGTGTGAGTATTAGTATGCACGCCTGTGTGCAGACACGGTTCCTTAGCTCGTACAGGTGGGTGCAGTAAATATTAGCTTTTCAAATGAACATGGCCACCCTCGGATATTTAAAGGCTGAAATTGAGAGGCTTTCTTTTTTCTCGTGGCAGGCAGCTCCAAACCAGCAGCAGACAGCTTGGTTACATTCAACAAACATTAAGTAACCATTGACTTCAGTCTGCATCTTCTACTGCAGTTCATTTTGGACTTGGGAAAGGAGGAGCTGAGAAAGGGCACTGGGTTCAAGCTTGAATGCAAGAAAACAGGAGATATTAGCAGATGACTGCCTCTGGTTTATCCACAGATAATAAGGGAACACAAATAAGTTGAGGATACCTGAAGACTGTAGACAGGCAGCATTTTATTTTACAGAAAGCAGTCATCTTGTGCTTATCCAGTGTATGCTGAGTGAGACCTCAAATGTGTCACTGCTTATTCAAGATGTCCCTTTGGATGCTTTCAGTCTGACAGGAAAACAGGTGGCTCTAAATAATGACTTATGACAGAGATGCTGAAAGAAATGGTGCATTTCTTACAGCGACGTTTTCCTGTTGAAGAATGAGTTTGCAAAGTTTACCCCAGTGTCCTGCTCGGGTTAGCCTCTCCCATCATCAGATTCACTAAAGTATCCATTCTAATATAAAGTAAGTGTTCAGCATCGGGCATCAAGATTAGTTGGAATAATTAATTAGCACAGACGCTATAGAGAAGTGGTACTTCTGAATTCACGGACTATTTAGGGAGACTACGCCGAATGAAAGGACCTTTCAGTTTCCATATTCTGCAGGTTGGGGATGCCAGCATTCGGAGCTGTTTTGAGGTTTTGACTTGGTCTTAAATCCTTTTCAGCTACTGGCTGCTTTTTGGATGTCACGGGTTTGCTTACAACGTTAGAAAAAGTGATGTGTTTTAGCGGTAGAGACAGATTTTAATTGGTTTACCCTTGTTTGGATATTGACTGCCAAAAGAGATCTTTCATCAAGCCACTTGCTTTAAACTGCCATCAGTGACAGAAAGCTTGCAGGCCACTGTGCTGTACAACACAGCAGGAATTGTCCGTTTGTTTTTTATCCTTGTGCATTCTGTTTTATTTCGGAATGAAGGCAGTATCTGAAGTGTCTATCGCTTTAGAGACTTTAAAGTTATAGTTGGAAGATTTATTGCTAAATATACATATAAAAAGGTGTTCTACTCTTAAATTAAGTTTGCTTTTTTGCTGCCGTTTCCCCTTTGCTTATCTTAAATTGGTATTGTCAGTTTGTTAATTTATTTCTTGGTATTTTAAGAAAAAGGGGAGAAGACACGTGACACTGTGTTTCTCCGGACAATCAGAAAAGAGTCATTCATTCGTGTCCAGCTGCCCGCGCAGTGCTCCCAACCTCTCCTCAGCCACTGACGGGAAATTCTGACCTGCAGTGTTTTACGCCCAGCCTGGTTCAGGAGAAAAATGCAGAATAGAAATGTTTGCCAGTGCGTGAACACAGGCATTCGAGGCGCAGAAAAGCTGATACGACGTGCGTGTTTGTTTGTGGGTCCCATGGCAATCCCGCCTGAACTGAAATCTATCGCTCATTATCACATCTCATTACATTTCTTCCTCCACTTCATATCTGCATCTCAGCCCTTCAGTCTCACTCGTTGTAGTGTCTCCTGTTTTCCCACCAAAATGCTTCTCAGCAGCATGGCTTTCTCTCCACCGGCTCCTCATCAGCTGCCTTCATCGCAGAGCTGGGCTCTCTCACGTTAATGTAGTTGTTAACAGCCTGTGGTCACAGGCGGTTTGTGTGGCTTTGCTGTTGGAGCTGAAACGCTCACAGGAGGCAGAGGAGGTGCTTTGTAGGACCTCTGATCCCAAATGGACCGGCCAGTGATGGACGGTTGACTGATATAGTTTGACAAGAAACTAAAAAGACCAGGGGTTCAGTGTTAAATTACAGAAATTGAAGATACAAATGAAAGGGATATGAACTGAAAACCAGAGCGAGAAACTGTAAAAGAACACATGAATAAATTTTCAGGGAATACATGAATATCTTGTTTATTGCTGAATGTGGGTGCTTTTTGTTTCCTTTGTTCTCCAAACCAAAAACACACCCTCTGTTGCTCTAGTTACGTCACTCAGGACGAAGGAAACCCATCATTGTGGTCTGAGCGCCTCTTTTGTTTTTTGTTTTTTTCCTTGTCATGTGATACTTTCACTTCTCCAGTTGAGAGTAGTAAGCACAGTGCTTGTAAGATGGTGTTACCAGGAGTCACATGCTGCTGTCTAATAAACACCCTCACCTTACATACCTACGGTACCTTCAGCACATCTGTGACAGCCCTTTGATTGGTGATAATGAGCCGTGGGTGTTTACAGTGACTGTGAAATTACATAGAGTAAATATAGTACAGGTCTGATTCTACATTATGTCTTTGCTTTTGAGCTACTGATACAGCAGAGGTGTGTGTATAAATATAAAAAAAAAAACACCCAGCACGCCCATGCGGGCGGTTTTATCCTTCAAGCTCGGGTCCTCTACCAGAGGCCTGGGAGCTTGAGGGTCCTGCGCAGTATCTTAGCTGTTCCCAGGACTGCGCTCTTCTGGACAGAGATCTCCGATGTTGTTCCCGGGATCTGCTGGAGCCACTCGCCTAGCTTGGGAGTCACCGCACCTAGTGCTCCGATTACCACGGGGACCACCGTTACCTTCACCCTCCACATCCTCTCGAGCTCTTCTCTGAGCCCTTGGTATTTCTCCAGCTTCTCGTGTTCCTTCTTCCTGATATTGCTGTCATTCGGAACTGCTACATCGATCACTACAGCCGTCTTCTTCTGTTTGTCTACCACCACTATGTCCGGTTGGTTAGCCACCACCATTTTGTCCGTCTGTATCTGGAAGTCCCACAGGATCTTAGCTCGGTCATTCTCCACCACCCTTGGGGGCATCTCCCATTTTGACCTCGGGACTTCCAGGTTATACTCGGCACAGATGTTCCTGTACACTATGCCGGCCACTTGGTTATGGCGTTCCATGTATGCCTTGCCTGCTAGCATCTTGCACCCTGCTGTTATGTGCTGGATTGTCTCTGGGGCATCTTTACACAGCCTGCACCTGGGGTCTTGCCTGGTGTGATAGACCCCAGCCTCTATGGATCTTGTGCTCAGAGCTTGTTCTTGTGCTGCCATGATTAGTGCCTCTGTGCTGTCTTTCAGTCCAGCTTTGTCCAGCCACTGGTAGGATTTCTGGATATCAGCCACCTCCTCTATCTGCCGGTGGTACATACCGTGCAAGGGCCTGTCCTTCCATGATGGTTCCTCGTCTCCCTCCTCTTTCTTGGGTTTCTATTGCCTGAGGTATTCACTGAGCACTCGGTCAGTTGGGGCCATCTTCCCAATGTATTCTTGGATGTTCGTTGTCTCATCCTGGACTGTGGTGCTGACACTCACCAGTCCCCGGCCCCCTTCCTTCCGCTTAGCGTACAGCCTCAGGGTGCTGGACTTGGGGTGAAACCCTCCATGCATGGTAAGGAGCTTTCTTGTCTTTATGTCAGTGGCTTCTATCTCCTCCTTTGGCCAGCCTATTACCCCAGCAGGGTACCTGATCACGGGCAGGGCGTACGTGTTGATGGCCCGGATCTTGTTCTTACCATTCAGCTGACTCCTCAGGACTTGCCTGACCCTCTGCAGGTACTTGGTGGTTGCAGCTTTTCTAGCGGCCTCTTCATGGTTCCCATTCGCCTGCGGGATCCCCAGGTACTTGTAACTGTCCTCTATGTCTGCAATGTTGCCTTCTGGTAGTTCAATCCCCTCAGTTCTGACTACCTTCCCTCTCTTTGATACCATCCGACTACACTTCTCCAGTCCGAACGACATTCCAATGTCATTGCTGTATAGCCTGGTAGTGTGGATCAGTGAATCGATGTCTCGTTCACTCTTGGCATACAGCTTGATGTCATCCATGTACAGGAGGTGGCTGACAACTGCTCCGTTCCGTAGTCGGTATCCGTAGCCAGTCTTGTTAATGATCTCACTGAGGGGGTTCAGGCCTATGCAGAACAGCAGTGGGGACAGAGCATCTCCCTGGTAGATCCCGCACTTGATGGTGACTTGTGCTATGGGCTTGGAGTTGGCCTCTAGTGTTGTACGCCACATCCCCATTGAGTTCCTGATGAAGGTTCTTAGGGTCCCATTGATCTTGTACAATTCTAGGCATTCCAGTATCCAGCTGTGGGGCATTGAGTCATAGGCCTTCTTGTAATCAATCCAGGCAGTGCACAGGTTGGTCAGTCTGGTCTTGCAGTCTCGGCTGATTGTTCTGTCTACCAGTAGCTGGTGTTTTGCGCCTCTGGTATTCTTGCCAATTCCTTTCTGTGTCCCGCTCATGTATTGACCCATGTGCCTGTTCATCTTAGCCGATATGATGCCTGACAGGAGCTTCCATGTAGTACTGAGGCAGGTTATTGGTCGGTAGTTGGAGGGGACCGGTCCCTTCTTGGGGTCCTTGGGGATCAGGACCGTCCGGCCTTCAGTTAGCCATTCCGGGTGTCTCTCGTTAACTAGCAGCTGGTTCATTTGTGCTGCCAGACGCTCGTGGAGTGCAGTCAGCTTCTTCAGCCAGTAGGCGTGAACCATGTCGGGCCCTGGTGCTGTCCAACTCTTCATACTGGAGACCCTTTCTTGGATATCTGCCACTGTGATGGTTACTGGACCCTGTTCAGGGAGGTCGCTGTGGTCTGCCCTCAGATCCTCCAGCCACTGAGCATTGCCGTTATGGGTTGCGTCCTTCTCCCATATGCTCTTCCAGTATTGCTCCGTCTCCAGCCTTGGTGGTGCTGTTCTCTTATTGTTCCCTTGCCACTGAGAGTACACCTTTGCTGGTTCTGTGGAGAACAGCTGGTTTATTCTCCTGCCTTCGATCTCTCTGGTGTACCTCCTCAAGCGGCTGGCCAAGGCTGTGAGTCTTTGCTTGGCAGTTTCCAAGGCCTCAGGTATGGACAGCTTGCCGTATTTCTTAGGCACCTTATTTGTCGCACCTTTCTGCAACTCCGTTAGTTGGCTAACCTCCCTCCGTGCTACTTTGATCTTGCCCTCTAGCCTCCTTCTCCATGGAGGGTACTGCCCCTTGTCGCTGTTCAACTTGTAGCCAAGCATCTCACTGATCACTGCTGCCGTATTGTAGATCAGCTTGTTAGTGTCGGTAATCGTGGTTGTAGGTATTGCCCGTAGTGCTGCATTAACATCATCTAGCAGACCTTCTGAGGGTACTTCACGTAATCTTGGTAACCTGCTACGGGGGATCCAGGTTTCAAGCTTGGCCATGATCCTATTTTTCAGGTCAGTTCCTCTCGCACTCAACGATCCTTCTCCTATCGCACTTGGGGCTATGTACCCAATCTCGGGTGGGGGTGATGATATCTCCCCCCTGACCTGGCGTCCTGACTCCTCCTTGCCGTAGCATTTGTGTTGTACCTCGTCAATCTCTAGCTGTGAGAGCAGTCCCTTCTTTCGAATGTTGGAACACTGAGCTACTAGTTGTTTCGCCGTCATTGTGGATGTTGGGTATCGAAGAATCCATAGGTCCCTCATCCTATTCATGTAGCCCCTTCCGCCGGGGTTACTTGCGTAGTAGCATTCCAACAACGCCCTGTTTTCGTCCCTTGCCCACCGATGCCTTCTTGTTCCAGTAGCCCACTTTTCGTCAGGGTGCCCTGGTTCCTCAACACCTGACGCGGACCTTGTTGATCCGGGCGACGTCCGAGCCGGCATGCCTTCATATTTATCTGTCTCGCTCATGTCTGCGGTAGGCTCGCTTAGCATAGGGGGTCTAGCCTTAGGACCCTTACTGGATACAGACGCCCCCCAGGCAGGAATCGAACTTGCGAACTAGTCTAACCACTACGCTATCCAGCTGATATATATATATATCAGGCAGTGCATATATATATATATATATATATATATATATATATATATATATATATATATATATGAATGAGAGAGAGAGAGAGCACAGTTTGCTGCCTTTGCTCTGAACACAACAGATGAGTGTAAGTTTATGTGAGTTTGTGGTTCGGGTCTGTTAAATTCTCTCCGTCTGTGTCTTTAATCTCTGCAGGAGTCGGAAGATCCAGATCCGGAACATTCCCCCTCATCTACAGTGGGAGGTCAGTGTGTGTGTCTCCGTCTGTGTGTGTGTGTTGGTGTGACAGTAATGCCCTGTTGATCAGCACCAGGTAGCACATAAACCAGTTTCCTGACGATGAGTCACCAGCCTTTATCCTGTGTTTGTGTGTTTATGTCTGTACTTGTGTGCGCGCTTATGTCTGTGTCGGTGTGCAGATGACAGTGCGTCTGTGTGTCGACATCTGTAACCTTGCTGGGGTCCAAGTTGGTTTTCTCTGTGTGAGAGTCTCTGTCTTCAAGCCTTTACTCGGTCATTTTTCTTATTTTAATATCTGCAGCCTGTCTGCGCTCACAGCTCTGGGCATGTGGTTTAAATGGGTTTTATTGTTTTTAATATTATAAACATTAGCGGATAAAAACGCTTTGTGTTTACTGAACAGATTAGGACAATTTGCCTTATTCCCCCCCCAATCTTTTAGTACTGCATACAGTTTTATTGTACAAAAGAATTTATTCACATTTAATAACACAGTATTTTTGTATTAGTATATAGATAAAGAATTGAATATCTGATAGAAAACACGTGATCCAAGTGTCATCTATTTGTTTCTGAAATTTAGTAGAGACGCTCAGAGGCAGCTCATTTTATTGTATGTGGCTCATTCAGAGTTATTTCATTTCTGTTGGACCAGATGAGTAAAATAATTAGTTTCCATAATAACCTAAATAAAAAATAAAATACAAACAAAAGTACAGTTTTTGAAGACTTAAAAGAAACCCAGCTATTTAAAAGCAGATAGTGGACAGCATGAAATGTCTTTAAAAAATAAACAAAAGATATGTTTTTCTGCATTCAGTCAGTCTGCGGCGACTTTTAGCAGCATGGTGCCTCAGCACTTTTGCCTCAGATCTGCATGGTCCTGGGCTCAAACCCACAAGGGCCTTTCTGTGTGAAGTTTGCATGTCCTCCTGAGGCTTTCACAGGTTTTCTGCAGGAGCTCCAGTTCTGCCTGCCATTGAAAAACATGTAATGGTAACCCTATCTGTCTTGCCCCAGGCATTTTTGCAAGAGATTCTTAATCTCAAGAGTTTTCTGGTAAATAAAATAAAATATCAAAGATGCGCTGCTGTAGTGAATAAAAGAATGTGCTGCAATGGCTCCTTGGCTTAACCATTCTAATGATGTGATTTATTCTTAATACGTGAAACACAATTCCTTGCCGCAAAATACAGTGAAAAGTTCAAAATGGCGGCCCTTCTTCTCTACTGATGTCACTCTTTGCACACTGCCGGTCCAGGAAAGATCCTTTGGTGGTTTTCTTTTTACATTACTTTTTTTTTTTTTTTTTTTTTTTTTGGTTTTTTGTTTTTTGTTTTTTCCTACATGAATCTGACCTCTTTCCGTTTGAACAGTGACCTTTTATTATTTAACATATTATGATGGAACGCTGCCACACATTCTTATATCATCTTAGGTGTTAGTATGTCTTTTATGTCTGCCTTATTTCACCTTTGCACCATACATAATGTTTGCACAGCAAGATTAGGCTCTTCAGCCACAAGTATAACAACTGAGATACAAGTTTTTGGAATAATACTTTGATTGATCACACTTATGAATATTAAAGTATCTCTGTTTTTACCAATATTGCGTGACTGCAGGGAATGACATCTCTGACACACGCACGCACGCACGCACGCACTTTGCCACCTCTCCAGGTTTCTCTGCAAGTATTAGCTGTGATCTCAGACGCCATTCAGCTCTCATTTTCTTTATTTACAGACAAGTCTGCACTAGCTGCAGCTACTCATCTGACATTAGGAAAAGTTTTTGTTTGGAGCTAGGTACATCAACGTACAGTGCTTTTTATTACGCATGCATTGTAGAGGAATAAGCTGATATGAAGTGACGTAATTAAAATAATGTAAGGTTAAAGGTCTGGCCTTCCAGTAATAAGCTTTAATCTAAAGATCAATCAGATCTTAAAGTCTTGATCTCACTCTAATGTGTATGTATGTCAGTGCTATTTTGTGTGTCTGAGTTTTATCTTTTCTCTTTTCCCCATCAGGTTTTGGATGGCCTTCTAGCTCAGTATGGTACTGTAGAAAATGTGGAACAAGGTACAGAATTCTTCTCCTCCCTGTTTGCTGTGCATGTCATCTTCATTTGGTTCCAACTGTTCAATTCACATGAGACTGTTTAGCATCACACACACAAACATGCACGCACGCAGACCTCCCAGTGAGTCAAGTCTCCCTTTGTGACTTCACTTCCTCGTTACCATCATCCCACACAACCATTATCTAAACATAACCCATCTCTGCATATGAATCAGCCTTTATCATCTTGTCTGTCTGCGTGTGTGCGTGTGTCTTATAAGTTTGACCCGAAGAGTCGAGTGTTTGAATTGCATGCAGCCTCTATAATAAGCACTGTGTACTACCACAGTTCCCGTTGGCCCCAGCGTATAGATTGAAGTGGGCAGACATGGCAGTAATCCAGTAGTAATGTGTCCACGTGTGTGTTTATGCCTGCATGTGTTTGCGAGATGGATCTCTTTTGGGGAGGTGCATCGTGGTAACTGGGGAGGACACTGCAGGCGCCTGTGGTGAGGCTTTTGCACTGTCTGATTTTGTGTGTGTGGTGTTTTTCTTTTTTTTTGGGGGGGGGTAGGCAGCATTAGAGCAATCCCTGCAAACTTTTTGCTGTCTAAGCACGCATGCATGAGTAATAGAGGCATGCACCGCAAGGTATAAGCACCAACAAAGATGCACATGTACAAATCTTTACACACACACACACACATACAGGCACAGTGTCTCCTTGTATATCAAAACAGCCACAACCAACTACTACCCACTGTTGTCATGACAGGTGCTAAAAGAGAATCCGACAGAGGAGATACTCCACTCAGAGTTTACCACACGCTGCCATTAAACAGTCTACTTCATGCTGTACCACACACCGGCACAGCATTTTCCCTTCACCTCCTCTTTCAGTTCCTCAGCCCGGCTCTCCAAACATCGCTAGTTGCAGTGAATTATCAATGGAGCCAGCTTGCTCGTGTGTCCGTCCCTGCTTGCAGTCTCTGTCACTTTTCTCTGCCTGGATCTGTGCACTCTTGTTACAGGGGTGAGGTTTTAGAGAAGTCCGGTGTTCTTGTGTGGCATGGTCAGAGCTGCTGGTGGCGGGGTGGGGCAGAAATGGCTGTGAGTGCCGGTGCCGGGCACCACGCCAGGCTCAGCCCACTCGCCCTCTCTAAGCCAGCTGGGCGCTCTCCCTGGATTTAACCCTTTAAAATCTGCTATCTGCTGCTCGCTAACAGGTTCGGAAGTTTCTTTTTTAGACATTGATGCCTCTTATGACTGTTCACAGGAAAAGCAAGCTGAAACATAATTTTACTACTTCTGTGGTACACCTGGCATCTCAGACTTATTTATAATTGACATGTTTTGTTCTTGGCTTGCATGGGCATTTATGTGCCTGTTTTATCTAAAACCTCAGAAGTATCTTTACAGAGCTTTGAAGACCTGCTCTATTTGCCATTTATTTGATTTCACAAGCGTAGTTGAAAAAACGTAGATACTGTTGTCTCTTGTGGCAGAAAGCATTTCATCAATAACACAAGCTGCCTTTCTCAGACCTTGTTCTTTTGCCATTAGTATCACTGTTGTTCTCTCAAATTACAGGTATCATGCAGTTAAATAAAACATGCTGAAGTACAATGTGCTAAGACCGGTTAAGGAAACATGTATACCAGGGTGACAAATTAAAGGGAAACTCAAATTTTGACGCACATAGTCAGGAGAACTAGTGGCTCTTATCTATTTTCACACATGCACTAGCACAGCAGCCCTAAATCTTTCTAGACTTTATCCAGTGTAGGTACATGTGAGCAGTATTTAACCTTCCCATGTCAAAAGATTGTGTGCTGGTCGGTTACACCTGTCAAATATAAGATGAAGAAATATCTTTTAAAATAAAGGTAAAATAAACCACCACAAGCTGTTTTGGCAGCTTGTGGTGGTTCTGCATCTTGCAAATGAACTCTCTTATAATGTTTTTTTTCTTTAATTTGTCACATTTTTTTGTATTTATGCATTGCATGAGTTAATAACAGCAAAAACAAAACAAAACATTCTGAAAATATTTAATATTAGAGCAAACAAAACCTTTTTTGTGATCTCTTAGAGAACAAGAGAGGAGAAGAAAAATGTTTTGCAGTCGAGTCTCAGTATTCATAGCCCAGCTCTTGGCTTCAGCTAGACTGCATCTGTTGATTATTTCATTAAGTGATGAATATTGATGGCGTTTCTCTTTATTATAAGACAAAGAAAAAGAATATAACGTTTGTGCTTGCTTATCGTTTTTCCTTAAATTGCTACAGTGATCAACTCAGCATCTGAGCTGTTTGATCAATGGACAATTTCATCAATCGATCGATTGTGAGCTTCCTTTGTAATTGCGTGTACTTTACAAGGCTCGCTTGAATTGAATTCCACTTACAGTTCAACCTTTGAAGAATTGAAGAATGCGTGATCTCAGCAGGAATCAAACCCTTCAGTGTGGCGGTATCCGTGTTGTTCTTTCCTCAGCGGACCACAAGTCTCGGCGAGGTGCTTCTTAGCGGTGCATTGCATTTTATCACAGATTACTTGCTTTGTTAAGGCTGTCATGTCAAACTTAAATAGTTATTGTGCAAGTGGCAGAGAGGCTATTGTGTTAAGCTGCTCCTGTCTGTAGAGGAAGCAGCAGGGTCTGGAGGGGAGCCAGTGTGGTGATGGTTGTAATGGATTCACACAGGCAAGTGGTTCTCTGGGTTAGGGCTGCTCAATTAATCGAATTTTAATCACGATTACGATCTGAGTTTTCAACGATCATTAAAAATGACTGAGCCGATTATTAGCCCCTCCCTCATGCTTTACTCTCGCGCTGCTCCGTGTGGCAAATCGAGCGCACCGCTCTGCATTTCGAACACGCGTCACAACAATTAAGAGGACCCGAGGGAAGCTCGGAAAGCTAAGCAGAAGTTATTTGGAGAGAAGAGTGACTGCCGTTGGTTGAAAAGAGGTAAAAAAAAAACTTCAGTGGTGTGGAAACATTATGGGTTCGCGGAGTCAGACGTGGATCAAGTAGACATAGTGTGTAAACTTTGCTATGGTGTAGTAGCTGCACCACAGAGCAACACTGCAAAGTTCACTAAACATAGATCTTTACATTTTTCATTTATTTCTTATATTGCAAACATTTGCACTGTTATCAGTATTTGCACACTATTTTATAATATTTTATGACAATCTTTAAAGTCATTATTCAATACATTGTTATTGTTAACCCTTTAAAGCCGGTCAGAGCAGCAAGCTCCGTTTTGTGTAACTATTTTTAAATCCCGCTAAGCTAGCGCAATAAATTTTTTTCCATATGAAACCAGAGGAGTTGTACTTACATCTTATGCCATCAGCTTGTCCTCGGTCACGGTTTCCTTCCACATATAGCTTTGCAAAAATTGCATAAAAAGCGCTTGCAGGAACAAAAACATAATATTCCAGAAACACGCTTTGCCGATCCGATCAGCTGTTCGTAACACTTCCCACATTGAAAAAGACGTCAACGCGAACTATCGCATTTCCTGCCCAAAACCAGAAGTGACGTCATTTTCGCGGGAAATGTAGTTTTTTTACTTGTAGGCCTTAAAAGCCTATACTGGTGTTTTTATAAGTCATGTTTGACTTTTCTGAATAGTTGCTGGGATGCTTAGAACTCGAATTGCACTGCTGGAAATAGTTTATTTTGATGCACCTGCTGTTTTCTTTGCAAATTTGCATCATAGGATTGTTTTTTTTGTTTTTTTTTTTTCCTGCAGTATATAAAAATTGCTGTATCTCCAAAATAAAACTATGAGGACACTCAAAATAAATTTCCTGTTGTTGTAAACTATTTTTTGCAACTTTTTTGTATTTAAAGTTTTGAGGGATAAACCTCTTAAATTTATCCAAGTAGAAATATATGTAAAAAAAACAAAAATAATTTTCAATTTTTTCTAGTTTATTGCACTTTTTTGCAATTAATGTAGTTACTATGGACTTAATACATACATATTATTAAAATATGGGCTATAACAGTTGTATTGATGTATAGCAACTTGAAATGCTCCCACAAATGGCACTACAACATGTAAAAAAAAAAAAATATATATATATATATATATATATATATATATATATATATATATATATATATATAAAAATAAAAAAAGCTCTGGCCGACTTGGTTCTATGGTAGGTCTTAAAGGGTTAAATAAATATCGTCAAATAATCGTGATCTCAATTTCAGTGAAAATAATCGTGATTATCATTTTTGCCATAATCGAGCAGCCCTACTCTGGGTCACCACGGGAACCTGAATGCGTCTCTGACTCACCTACGGGAACAACAAAGAACTGCTATGTGCATGTGACCGAATCTCTGTTTACTGTGTGTCATCTTTTGGGTGTGTTTTTTTTTTTTTTTTTTTTTTTCATGTCCTTCTCTTTCTGTCTTGTTTTGCAGTGAACACTGATACAGAAACAGCAGTGGTGAATGTTACATACGCAACCAAGGAGGAAGCTAAAGTGTAAGCAGCACATAATAGTGACACTGATGCATGAAAGTAGAGCAAAACTCATGATATACTTGCACAGACAAGAAGCTGCAATACAAGGAGTATTGGTCCTGCTGTTCGTATATTTTTCTTTGTACCAGGCGGTTTCAAATGTGTATCCATAAAGGTTAGAGCAGGGTTGGTTCATCTGTGGCCCACACAGTAACAAACTCCTTGTGAACTGATTTTTCTTTTTACACAAACACATGTAAGCTTGGAGGAGGTTACTATACTGTAGAAAAAGACAGGATTAAAAGGTAGAAGGCAAACATGTTTGTTCTCTCCATTAGCTGTCCATCGAACACCTAGGTCACATTTTCCCAACTTTTTTAGCCTTGTGAAAACAGAGTAGATGTGTTTCAAAGCATTGTGTTGGTGTGTTTATGAGGGGAAAATTTTTTTTTGAAGGAAAATAATGTGATGTAAGCTCACCAGGTCACTGCCGGTGGGTGTGTGGTGAGCTAGAGTTGCTAGAGTTGAGAAGCTTGCTGTGTGATCTTGCATTTTAATTTTTTTGCATTTCCCATGAAAAAGCGCAGTGAATGATGCATGAAATCAAATTATATTTAATGTTTGTCCACCAATAATCAGATGTCAGGTGTAATTTGCCGCTTTGGTGACTTTTGCTCGGCTGAGGTAGTCATCATGTGTAACAAACATGTGTTTACAAGCAAGTATATCAGAGGCTTATGAAATTAATCAGTCAAACTGTCAGAGAACCTGTATTCTGATATTCTTGTGTTAGTGCATCTGTTCATTTATTTCCCCTCTCTCTTCCTGATACTTCTGCTTCTACATTCCTACTACCACCCAGAGCCATCGAGAAGTTGACAGGACACCAGTTCGACGACTACTCCTTCAAGGTGTCATATATCATGGACACGGATGCTGCTCCACCTGTCCAGGCTCCCCGCACGCGTCGTGGGGGTCGAACTTCCCGGGACCAGGGCTCCTCTCAGCCCGGGCCATCAGGAGGCTACGGATCTCCACGCCCCAGACAACACGACTTCCCACTGCGCATGCTCGTGCCTACTCAGTTTGTGGGAGCCATCATCGGCAAGGAAGGCAACACCATCAAGGATGTCACCAAACAGACGCAGTCAAAGTAAGCAACAGCACCTCACCCTGCTGGAGTTTAACCTTTCTTTTATTTTTTGGGTTAGCATGTAGCAGCAGCAGCATGTACCTCTGCTGCTGCTGCTGCTTCTTCTTCTTCATCATCTTCTTCATAATGTAGGGCTGGGCCATATCATACCGTTCACAGTAACACCGGTATAATGTTAGGCAATGATAATAAAATGAAATATCACGATAGAAATGGGTAAAACGCGCATGCGCAGTGCCTTTGTTTTCATACGCACATGGTGGAAAAAGCATGTCAGTGACGGAGAATTGACTATGTGCACGAGAAAATGCTTTGCGGTCAATTGCTACTGCGAAGATATACTCCAAAATCATGTCCAAAACTCGAAAACTGAAAGATTGCGTTAAGTTACAAAGAGCAGAAGGTGGGAACACTCACCGCTGTTGTGTCATAAAAAATCGAATGATCAATTTTGACGTTTAAAGCGTTTAGATTGATCAGTTGTTTACATCACTCAACACAAGCAGAACTGCATTACTCTATGCAGAAGACACATCGTCCACATTCAGAAGTATCTCTGTATAATGACTGGTCTTATGATTTAAACAGGCAAATGTTCAGCATTCAAACTACAGGTGAAGAATAGTCAAACCAGATGTTTCCCCCGTTATGTCGATATCAGCTAGTCAAGTACACACCTACACAGCATGTTAACAAACCGTGAAAAAAGCCACACAAAAAATGAATGATTACTGGTAACGGTTTCTATACATTAGTATTTACGAAGGGTATGTTGTGACTTACCTTCAAAATTACAGCGGTCCCTCGCTATAACGCGGTTCACCTTTCACCTCGCTGTTTCACGGATTTTTTAGTGCAAGTTTGCATGCTTTTTTTTACGTCACATTGTGTCCTGCGTCCTGATCGCTGCAGACGATCTCCTCCGTGACGTCTCTCCTGTACAGTACAGAATCACTGCATCGATCTCTAGCAGTGTGACTCTGAAGTGCAGTACTGTATGTCCACGAAACGTTTTGCACCGTCAAAAAGTAAAATTGGCTACTTGATTTCACCTATCGCTGGTTATTTTTAGAACATAACACCCGCGATAAACGAGGGACCGCTGAGAAATATAACATTTGAATCCCTTTGCTCTTTTGCTCTGAGGCACGGGGGAAAAATATTGACAAGTCGATGAACATCATTTACAGATATATTGGGTAAATGCCCAAGACATCTATAGAAATGTAAATCGCCGCGTGATTCATTCATTTGCTTAACTTGTTTTGGACTGTAAACCAGGCGCGAATAGGACACCGGAAACAAAGCTCCCCACAGGAGTTTCCGCACCGGAAATAGCATATGCTAACGTGCACATAGTCAATAAGAAGGGCGAAAGCGTTGAATGACAGATTAACCAGATTTGGTTTGTAAAAATGGTGCAACTTCAGTGGTGTGGAAATGGTTTGGTTTTTGTCGGTCAGATACACACCAAAGCACAATTTTTGGTAGAGCAGGCAAGCGGGCCGTTGTTATTATCGTGTTTTTCGGAAAATAAGTCGCTCTTAAAATCTTTTTGATTTTCTGAAAAATCGACAGTTATAATCCGGTGCGTCTTATGTATGAATTCTGGTTGTGCTTACTCACCTCGAACCGATTTTATGTGGTACACGGCGCTCGAAAATCTGTCAGACTTTGATAAGCTACGAAGCCGCACCGCTTGATGGATTGTAGTCAAGAGCCTCACGGAGTGATACGTACTGTGCTTCAACATAATATTACCATATTGTGTGTGTGTGTGTGTAACCTCTTTTTAAGTTTTGTGGATATTATACATGGTTATGCTCAGGATATGTCAGCCCATTTCCACTGGAAATGCCTTTTGGTGAAACTGTCAGCAAGGAATTTGCATAAAAAAAACAGCTGCTTGTTTAAGTGAAAAAACATTGATGGTCTTTTTTTTTTTTTTTGCACTAATAAAGTTGTGGAGTTGTAAAGTATTTTTTCTGGCGTCAGTTATATCGTTATCGCAAATTTTCAAATATATATCGTGATAAATATTTTTGGCCATATTGCCCTGCCCTACCTACTACAATGCCAATATATGTCTGTCTCTCTTTCTATCAGGGTAGACATTCATCGGAAGGAAAATGCAGGTGCAGCTGAAAAACCCATCACCATCCACTCAACACCCGAGGGCTGCTCCGCCGCCTGTCGCATGATCCTGGACATCATGCAGAAGGAGGCCAACGAGACCAAGACGTGAGTCTGCCCAACTATTCTTTTATATAAACATGCTCACATGTGCTCCTGTGGAGCATGTTTACAACCTCACAGGGCGATTAGCCATAATGTCTGCAGGGCTATAATCTTATCCTTTTACCTGCCTGCGCACCTTTTAATCTCACTGTGCATTCTCTCGGTTGGACCACTGACACAGTAAACACAGTGACACTCTCACATAGGCTAACACGTGATCACAGCTTAACATTTAAGAAACAAGGTCAACATGCCTAATTGGGGCTGACAACTTTAATGAGAAGCTGCACCTTTTGAACTTTCGGAACTTCTGCTCTGTTTGAGCGTCAACCTTTAACACATAATACTCATGTTTGTCTGCATTTATTTGAAAGTGTGCTGTTTTTCAGGGGTGGCTGCTCTCTGGTGTAACAGTATTTGAATTTATTTTTTAAAAAACAAATCAATTTCCCTGAGATGATACATAGTAAAAACTGCGCTTAAATGTGTTTGTGTGACTGTTTTGTTTTTTTGATTATGTCCTTGGCTGTTTGAGCAATGCTTAAAGATCTGTGTGAACAGCTTTGAAAACTAGTTCAGAATATATATTTTAGCCATTCTCTACATTTTGATGTGTTTAATGCAGTTACAAAAATACTTTGATATTGGAAGGAAGTGAAAGTCTTCTTTGTCCAAAGAAATAAAGCTGCCCACCAGCACCTGTAAAACTCAAAACTTATAGAAGGAGTTATAAAAAGTGTTACCACCCCCAAAACATTCAAATGATTTTAACTTTTATGCTGCAGTATTTTCATATTTCAGCACAATCACAAGGTTTTCACTACAGTTACAAGTTATCCATCCACCCATTTTCTTCCATTGTTTGGGGCTGGACCCTATTGTTGTTATCCCAGGAAAAGGGGCAGGGCACATTGGGCGTGCCACATACCTAAGAACCTATTTATATTCCTCATTCTCACCCAAGCAAAGAGTGTCGGATTACAAATGATGACATCATAGGCACCAACCTGTGTGGTTGGTGTCATTTCAGCCTTCCAACTTTTGAAACCTTGCACGTTTTCCGTTGCTGGCACAGGTGTCCTCAAAATGGCCGAACTCAAGGTGCCTGTGCAGACATTTAAATGACACATCTGTGCTGGAGTGCAGGGATTCCCAGATAGCACAGAACTCCGAGAGGGAGAGTTCTATAACAGTGCTGAAGAAGTTTGCAAATAGACAAAAGCGCGGTGATGGCGAGTATAGACGGATACAGCTCTGTGATTGTGTCACATTGGTGGGGAAAGCAACCTATGGGTCAAGCATAAATGGGCCATAATGCAGAGACATACAACAACTCATACAGTCATACCTACAACCAGTTTAAGATTACCAGTTAGCTTAACATGCATGCCTTAGGACTGTGAAAGGAAGCCAGAGTACTTGCAGAGACCACCGTACTCATTTTTTACAAGTTATAAAAATGAAATTTTGCTTGCACACAGATGGGCTTAGATTTATAGAAAATAATCTCTGTATAATGTTTTGCATTCTAAATAGTAAGATGGGGAGTTGAGTTTTTTTTTTCTTGACAGTGTCAGTGGAGCGTTTTCCCTCTGTTTTCTGTTTTCACGCGACATGGTTGCTAGCTGTAGTTTCACACTTACTGTACTCATGTACTGAAAGTGATAAACGTTAAAGTAAATGTGTACACTGTGAATTCCGTATACATCAGCATACCTTTAAATAGTATGTATTTTTTTCTGTCCCTATTTTTTTTTTTTTTTTTTTTTTTTTCCTGTCCCTTGGGCACGCTTCAAAATTTACACCCTTTTACGTTCCTCGGGACCCAAAATGGTCCCCATCCAAAAGGTGATATAGCAGTGGATTTTATGAATTTTTTTTTCATTTTTTTTCACATCAGATCTTTTAAACAACTTCAGACCTATCCACTGATATAAAGTTTTTCATAAGTTTTTTTTAATATTTTTTAGGTTTTTATGGCTTTATTGTCATAAAACCCCCTGTTTTTTGGGGGGTAAAAAACCATAATATGCAATATTTTCAAAAAATGAGTTGCAAATGGAACTACTTGGCATGAGGTTATTAGAGCCTTGGATAGGTAAAGAATTCAGAACAGAATTGATTTTGATGCATTTTTATTTTTGGAGCAATAAGAGTTTTTCAAATTTACACCCTTTTATGTTCCTCGGGACCCAAAATGGTCCCAATCCAAAAGGTGATATAGCAATGAATTTTATGAATTTTTTTTTTCATTTTTTTTTCACATCAGATCTTTTAAACAACTTCAGACCTATCCACTGATATAAAGTTTTTCATAATTTTTTTTAATATTTTTTAGGTTTTTATGGCTTTATTGTCATAAAAACCCCTGTTTTTTGGGGGGTAAAAAACCATAATATGCAATATTTTCAAAAAATGAGTTGCAAATGGAACTACTTGGCATGAGGTTATTAGAGCCTTGGATGGGTAAAGAATTCAGAACAGAATTGATTTTGATGCATTATTATTTTTGGAGCAATAAGAGTTTTTGCAATATACATCCATTGGTATCCCTCGGGACCCAAAGGGGTCCCCATCCAAAAGGTGATATAGCAATATCATATATGAATTAATTTTTCATTTTTTTTCCACATCAGATCTTTTAAACAACTTCAGACCTAACCACAGATATAAAGTTTTTCTTAATTTTTAAAATTTTTTTTAGGTTTTTATGGTTTTATTGTCATAAAGACCCCTGTTTATATTTTGGGGGGTAAAAAACCATAATATGCAATATTTTCAAAAAATGAGTTGCAAATGGAACTACTTGGCATGAGGTTATTAGAGCCTTGGATAGGTAAAGAATTCAGAATAGAATTGATTTGGATGCATTATTATTTTTGGAGCAATAAGAGTTTTTGCATTATACATCCATTGGTATCCCTCGGGACCCAAAATGGTCCCCATCCAAAAGGTGATATAGCAATGAATTTTATGAATTGTTTTTTCATTTTTTTTTCACATCAGATCTTTTAAACAACTTCAGACCTATCCACTGATATAAAGTTTTTCATAATTTTCTTAATATTTTTTAGGTTTTTATGGCTTTATTGTCATAAAGACCTCTGTTTATTTTCTTTGGGGGGTAAAAAACCATAATATGCAATATTTTCAAAAAATGAGTTGCAAATGGAACTACTTGGCATGAGGTTATTAGAGCCTTGGATGGGTAAAGAATTCAGAATAGAATTGATTTGGATGCATTATTATTTTTGGAGCAATAAGAGTTTTTGCATTATACATCCATTGGTATCCCTCGGGACCCAAAATGGTCCCCATCCAAAAGGTGATATAGCAATGAATTTTATGAATTGTTTTTTCATTTTTTTTTCACATCAGATCTTTTAAACAACTTCAGACCTATCCACTGATATAAAGTTTTTCATAATTTTCTTAATATTTTTTAGGTTTTTATGGCTTTATTGTCATAAAGACCTCTGTTTATTTTCTTTGGGGGGTAAAAAACCATAATATGCAATATTTTCAAAAAATGAGTTGCAAATGGAACTACTTGGCATGAGGTTATTAGAGCCTTGGATGGGTAAAGAATTCATAACAGAATTGATTTGGCTGCATTATTATTTTTGGAGCAATAAGAGTTTTTGCATTATACATCCATTGGTATCCCTCGGGACCCAAAGGGGTCCCCATCCAAAAGGTGATATAGCAATATCATATATGAATTAATTTTTCATTTTTTTTCCACATCAGATCTTTTAAACAACTTCAGACCTAACCACAGATATAAAGTTTTTCATAATTTTGTAAATATTTTTTATGTTTTTATTGCTTTATTGTCATAAAGACCCCTGTTTATTTATTTATTTATTTTTTTGGGGGGGAAACCCATAATATATATTATAAATATATATATAAAATATAAATATATTCTCAATCACATTCACACCACTCTCTTATATCAGTTCCACTACATCGAGACTATTTTATGGTGGTTAGCTGTTTTATTGTCATGTATTTTGCATAATAAGATAACCATGTCCTGCATTCAAAAACACTGAAAATGTCTATGGTGGTGCTGTACCTAATATTGTGCTCATTGGATCCAAAACCTATTTTTCCTTTATTTTGAAGGCTGAGGCTTAGATCCATTAGGTATTCACGAGAAAAAAATTATCACATGTCAGGATTACAGTATATCGAAAATATGTGATTATAATGGGAGTCAATGGGGCCCAAAATGGTACGAGGAATGTAGAAGGTAACACTTATGTGAATCTCCTTTACTATACACCACACCATAGAGGGGATCAATGAATTTTAAAAATAATCCTAAAATGCACATCATAAGTCAGTTTCATGCAACTAGTCTTTAAAATGACTGATATATTGAAAATCAAAAATCCAAAGTTACCCAAAAGGGTAACTTTTTTGACGAGGAACACCGAAGGGTTAAATATGAATGTTGTCTCTTTAACTGAAAGTGCCTGTCAAAGTATTATGCAACCAGTAAAGTCAGAAATCCTGCTGTCACACGTAACAATAACCTCCACGCCTCTGTCCCCACGCCTCTGTGAAGTAACACCACCCAGTGCCACACCTCAATTACACCGTACCCTGTAGTTTCACTTAGTGAAACCCAAACCACTAAACTTGGCCTCTTAACCTACACCAATGCCATCTCCCTTTACTTGACCTACAGCTCACCCCATACTAATCTCACCCTTTCAAAATTGAACAGTATGCACACACACACACACACACACACACACACACACACACACACACACACACACACACACACACACACACACACACACACCACCATCACTATCATGAAATCTTTCATCTAGCACAAAAGAAACCTCCAGCATCTGGCTGCTAAACACCACACCCCAGGAGGTTTCTTAGGTTAGTGTGCTTGTTGCTTGTGCACGTTTGCAGGAGTGTTTCCTCTAAGTTTAAATAGTTGGAGCATAAGGGCGTTTCCTACAACATCCCTATTTTATGTCCTTATTTCTTTTTATTATTATTTCTTTTTCTTTTTTTACCCAAAGCAGGAGAGTTGTCCATTTCTAAATGTAGCACAATAGCATTAATAATCTTCATAACTATTAATCATTCCAGACAGGACAGTCATTTGCAATCTGTACCTTTCTGCATCTCAGACAGGTGACCTGTTCCACACACAGAGGTTTAATTAAATGATTTGTTACACATTGGTTGTCCTCAGGTGGAGTTATGAAGTCTGCCACAGTTCATGGAAATGTTTCTGTTAGTGTAAAATAGTTTCTCTCCTCCTACCTTTATAGGGGTTGAGCAACCAAACCTGGCAAAGAGGTACATCTTAGGTATTAGATAAGAACCTTCATGAGCCTATCTAATATCTAATAATATCTAATGTATCAGCTATTATGATGGCAATATGTTGCCTAGCAACCAGGCAGCAAATAGCTACAATGACTTGTTTTCAGTATTTATGCAGCTATAACACTTGATAAAAGCATTGTATCATTTATATTTGACTAAAATGTAATATAATTTATATCTACACAGTTTAATTTCTTCATGATATATCATGACACCACCAGGCCGACTGGCAATCCACCATAACAGGCTAGAAGGATCTGTTTTTGCTGGGATATCTTGTGAAAACATCTAGTTTTAATTTTACAACCAATAGCACAAACGGGCGAAACAATACTGCAGCATGGTGTGCTTTTGTATTATTATTTGTATTTATGATAGTGTCATTATATAACAAGGCTTGTTTAATCATTAAAGTGACTACTAATGTATGGTAGCAGGTAGCCCAGTAGCAATGGAAAAATATTTGCTGTTATCATTACGTTACATAGGTAGATGCGGGTGGTGGTCGTGTGGGGAATCGAATCCCAATTTCACCCAGCAGGCCAAAATGGCTATAGCGGGTCGTGGGCACACAATGGAGAGGAATATGAATCATACAGTAATGATAGTCCTTCTGTTTTAATAAGTAATAACTGCACCATGTACAGTTTAGGTACAGTACACTGAAAGCAGATACTATCATACATGAATCATCAGTAGTTAATTTATTGAGCCTCTTCCTTCTCTAGTTAGGGACTTGAATGTCAAAATCATACAAGCAATCTTTTTTATACCTGTCTGTACTTCAGAATATTTTAAAGTCATGGAAAATTAATTTTGTCAAATCATCCTAATTTGTGGTGTGTTAAAGAAACTGGGACTTGCTTTCCGTTTCACTCTAATTACAAAGCTTACACAATCTGTTTTCCTCCTGAATATATTTTTTTAAATTCACTAAACTCAGCAGCCGGAGAGCAAAATCACTGCTTTGGCTTCTAGATAAATGTGCTGTGATATATTATTCAGGGCCAAACAGTGGACTTATATGCATTAATTTCTCAACTTTGATAGGAAGGATAATTATTTGAAATGGTATTCTTTATTCTAACTTGATTCTTTATATTTATTAGTCATTATGTTGGTTTAGTAATAAATCAGACTCAATTAGTGGAAAGTAAGTGGCTTAAACAGCCTTTTACATTGTTTACCTATAATCACTGCCAATTTGCTTGATTCATACCAGAGAAAAAATTCTTGGAAAGTGGTAGGTTATCATGTGGCATTGGCAATAAACAGTTTGTCACATTCAATTTTGGCAAAACACAAAGGTCCAGGAGAGAATATTCAGTTTCAAGGAAATAGTCTGCACTGATTTTGCACCATTTAACAATATCTAAGTTTTACAAAGCCCTTTAAAGTGACTTTTCATTCTTTCTCACACACTCACACACACAAATTGCGAGGTGCTGCTAGCTCGAGGGGATGGAGCCTGGAGTTGTCTGTGAAATGCAGTTTTTGAATAGTAAAATTAACATCAGCACAGGTTTGTTTTTCATAGAACAATACACTTTGTAACAGAGGCATGTCAGCATTAACCTTTCTGCATTCTGCATGACACCATATCATAGCTCATAGGTGATACTCTGTAGCACCTACCTTTTACTATATCACCTTACACGTGTGTGTGTGTGTGTGTGTGTGTCTCTGTGTAGGACGGAGGACATCCCTCTGAAAATCCTTGCCCACAACAGCCTTGTGGGTCGGCTGATTGGCAAAGAGGGTCGCAACCTGAAGAAGATCGAGGAGGAGACAGGGACCAAGATAACCATCTCCTCGTAAGTCCAGCTTTTAACTTGCTTATGGTGCTCTTACACATGTGTAACCTCTCATATTTGCAATTCTCCTCAGTGGATTTATGTTTTGAGTGAGATCAAAGATTTTTACTGTCGCTGATTTAACCAAATCACAAATAACAGACAGTGATTTCAAGCCCTTTTCACTGTAACCTCCTTCGTCTGTGCTCCTTAACCCTTCGGCATGTGGTTACACTTAACAGAGTTGTTAGAGAAGTAACGTGGCGATTCGATTACAGCTTTTTCTTTTCAGAACATGATATTAGAGAGGTAGTGATTGCACCCCATTTAACGGACTGTGCTCCCCAACCTTCTTTCATTTATTGCTAATGAATTGCTCGGTGTCTGCGAGGTTTGAGAATGTAATGAGCCTTGAAAAAGAGAAGCTCAAATAGTAGATTCAGAATTGATGGTTCTGTTAAGTCTTTTTGCAGTGTCAACTGTGTTCACCAACATAGTGCAGAGAGTTTGAGCTTCAAAGGCCCCGAGGTGTTAACATTTGTGTAATGTCCAGGATAACTGGTCTATGGGGCTTTGCATCTTTGATTCATGTAACAGACTTTTTAGAGTAGTATTATCTCATTGGTGCCGGTTCAGCTGAGTATCAGACACCTTGAATTTCAAAAATTTGCCAGCAGCTTTCAAGATAACAGGTAACCATAGACATAAGCATTTTTTCCTTTCATATTCCTCAGGTTAACATTGAAATGTACAAATTAAGTCATTATCTGGCTGTTGCACAAATAGAAGAAAAACATCAATCACACTGTTGCTTTTTTTGGCTTCCATTTGTATATGTAAGTCCCTCTGCTGCTAATCCACTTGACTCGCTGAGCTTAATTTATAGCATTGCGTTGGATCCCTGCGGAGCCTCTGCTGTAGTGGGCGACATAGTTGTTTGCATTTATGCTCATGTGCTGATGTGTCTGCAGTGCTCCGCCATCGCGAGTGAAACCTGAGCTGATCATGTCAGGCGTTAAGCTAATATATCTTAAACAACAGTCGATTACTGAAAGGGAGGGAAATGAAAAGACTTCAGAACAGACAGTGTGTGCACTTCTGTCAAAGCTGTGGAACAAGAAAAAATGGCATGTGAGCACACTGGCAGGTCACTAATGTTTGCTTTACCTGTTTTGTTTTGTTTTGTTTTGTTTCGCTGACATATTATCTTTGTGTTGCAACCAAACAGACCTGTCACACTAGTTGAGGTCTGAGTTGCTGCCACATGGCGCTAGGTTTCAGGGAATGTGTGGCCAGAATACAGAGAATTAAAGGAGTAACATGAATTAAGCAGTAGTAGTTTAAAGGGACATAGACTTTTTCAATAGCCTGAAATGTGAACAGTATGTCACATTACACTGTTCACGTAGGGCTGCTCGATTATGGCAAAAATGATAATCACGATTATTTTCACTGAAATTGAGATCTCGATTATTTGACGATATTTATTTAACAATAACAATGTATTGAACAATGACTTTAAAGATTGTCATAAAATATTATAAAATAGTGTGCAAATACTGATAACAGTGCAGATGTTTGCAATATAAAAAATAAATGAAAAATGTAAACATCTATGTTTAGTGAACTTTGCAGTGTTGCTCTGTGGTGCAGCTACGACACCGTAGCAAAGTTTACACACTATGTCTACTTGATCCACGTCTGACTCCGCAAACCAATAATGCTTCCACACCACTGAAGTTTTGTTTAACCTCTCTTTTCAACCAACGGCAGTCACTCTCCTCTCCAAATAACTTCTGCTTAGCTTTCCGAGCTTCCCTCGGGTCCTCTTAATCAGCGGTCCCCAACCCCTGGGCCTCGGACCGGTACCGGGCCGCGAGAGTTGAGGCTCAGGTGTGAAATGTATAGTTTTCAGGGTTTTTATCGGTTTTCAGCGTTATTTTGTTATCGTTTTTATCGTTTACTCGGTTTTCCTGGGTCATTTCACGTGTGTTATGAATAAATCTTCTTTTTTTCGGTACCGGTACTAGTTTTATTTTGTTGTATTTATCCGCGACACCTTAAAGGCTGGTTCGTGAAAATATTGTCGGGCACAAACCGGTCCGTGGCGCAAAAAAGTTTTGGGACCGCTGCTCTTAATTGTTGTGACACGTGTTCGAAATGCAGAGAGGTGCGCTAGATTTGCCACACGGAGCAGCGCGAGAGTAAAGCACGAGGGAGGGGCTAATAATCGGCTCAGTCATTTTTAATGATCGTTGAAAGCCCAGATCGTAATCGTGATTAAAATTCGATTAATTGAGCAGCCCTATGTTCACGTAATGTAAAATGCAGGATTTGATTTAAATCAGGTGCTAGCATAGCATTATCCATGCATGTTGTCCGGTGGTATAAGCTGTTGTCTTCTGTGAAAGGGTCATGTGACTGGTAGGTGCGTGATGAGTCTGTGACGGCCCACCGTGTGACCAACAAGACCCAATCAGGAAACAAAGTGTGATGTCTCTTGTGGTTTAAAAAAACGTCCAGTCTGAAATGCAGACCTCTTTTGTTTTTGTTGACAGCATTTCCAAAAATGTCTCTTTTAGAATCTGGTGAAGTGAAAATGTATCAGATGCTATGTTTTAAACCCAGAGCATAGTTGGAACATGACTACAAATCATCGTATCTGTCTTTTTTTTGACATGTGAATCATAGTCTAAGCCAACACTGCATTTTTAAAGCTCCCATATTCTTGACTGAGTTATATTAGTAATAAACAAGAATCTAAAAACGAACAAAACATGTCAGCCAATATATGTTGTTCAGCGTTAAACCTAAATTTAATTGATATTCTGTTTTACTGTCAGTGCAGTTTAACTCTCACTCGGCCAAGTTATTATTAACAACGCTGCAAGCTTCTCTTCACTGCCATCCATCCTGTATGACGTGAATGCAGCATGTTGAAAGACACAGCTGAGTTGCATTATGGGAAATGTAGTATCCAGCCTGTGGAAACTTAGTCAGAACCTAAATATATCATTATTCTTTTAAATCTGTTTTGAGAATCCTCTGCACGTCTATACAGTAATCATTTCTGTGTGTGTGTGATTTTCCTTTCAGGTTACAAGACTTAACTATTTACAACCCTGAGAGGACCATCACGGTGAAGGGCAGCGTAGATGCGTGTTGTAAAGCTGAGATGGAAATCATGAAGAAGCTGAGGGAAGCCTACGAGAATGATATTGCTGCTATAAATGTAAGTCTTGAGGGTACCGTCTGCAGGCCTCCTGATTGTTTGTGTTAGTATGTGCTAGTATGTTGACTCACGCAGACTGACAGGTGAACAACAGAGAGAAGCGATGATATACGGCGGGATAATATTGCCTTCCCATTCAGCGCATGTTAGCGCCAGCTTTAGTAATACCAGCTTGGTAAATGGATAACAGTAAACGATCGCTGGACAGCTCATCAGTGAGTCGAGTGTTTGAGCGCTCCGTGTCTGTGTGTGTGTGTGTGTGTGTGTGTGTGTGTGTCTGCCTCTTTCATGGAGCTTCTGACTCACACTTAGTTCCCCGCTGTGTATGTGTCTGTGTTACTGCTGTAACACACTGCTTTTCCCAGCATCCACCTGATATGTGCAGGCCGCCCTCTCGCCCAGCTCCTCTTTCACACTGCCCCAATGACATCACCAGCGGTGCAGCCTGAGAGGTCATCCTCTGAGGAAGAGCGATAGCCATGATGGCACACTCTGCATGTTCTCTGTTGTACTGCAAAGAGATGAATGCTGATAAAGTGACTGTATTAACGATGACGATGCTCCTCAGGATGTGACTCATGTAGTAACACGGAATTAGTTGGTTTCTTTCCCTTTAGCGCATTAGTTGATTAGTTTTTCCTTCACAGTGACAGTCTCAATATTTGTTCAGAAATAATCATAACGCAGCGTGCTGCCATGTTGTTCTGGATGTTAAGAGCAGTTCTGGCACCTGTCAGGTTGAGTGTCAGCTCTACAGTAAGCATTTAGGGCCATCTAGCGTGACAGTCTGGATATTACAGAGAGCGTTCTGGGATAAAGAAAGTGAAAGGAGGCAGTCCTGTCTTGTCATGGCCATGAAACCAGAATAGCTGACTTGCATTTGGGGGAAGATTTTTCTTTCTGTTGTTGTTTGTTTTGGGGTTTGTTTGCTTTTTGTTGTTGTTGTTTTTTGGTTTTTTTTGGTTATGCTTTTAAAACATCTCTCTTGTAAAAACCATGTACCACAGGAGCATGATCTTTTTAAGGAGTTAAGAAAACAGACCAATTTTAAGCTTGCAACAAGCATTTTTTAGAGTTTAGTGGTTTTTTTATTGTAATGTAGCTCATGCAGTAGAAGATTTTTCTAAACCCCTAGAGGAAGATTTATTCCTTCGCTTTTTCTTTAAAAGACATGCAGCTAAACAGTATTTTAATTATCAATAAATGAAGAGGATTTTGCAGAGTATGTCATTATTATGGTAATAATTAATAGAGATGGCACGATACCACTTTTTTATGTCCGATACCGATACTGATATCATAAATTTGGATATCTGCCGATACCGATATGAATCCGATATAGTGTTTTTTAATCAACAAAACTGTTTTTTAAATATTTTGCTGCATTTTGTATAAGTTCATACTCAAGTTTAAAACAACAACTACACTAAAGCTATTCTGTTATACCTGTATGCAAAAAAAAATATTTCATAGTACAGCAATACTGATCAATCTAATAAACTTAAACCTACACCATCCTCCCTATTCTGGTATTTTAAAGAGTACTTAGCATAAATATTAAGCAACCTAACTAATAGGGTTCCAACTCCCAGCAACAACAAAAATAAATAAATAAAAAATAGGGAACCACCCCTCACGCTCCACCTCATGATGCTTAATCGACGTAATCAACCTTAATTTGATGCAGTGTGAAAAAAAAAATGCACAGAAATCAATTATTTTTCAAGAAATATTAAATAGATTCAACATCTTTCTTCAACAAAATTGCAGACTGCACAGATGGTACCTTCCCAAAGGAAAAAGTACTATAGCTTACTAGGGTGTATATATATTAGACTTAATAGTTACTATATACAGTAATGGACTTCTATACATTTTGCATCAAATTAAAACTTTGGCTGTCAGATAATTATTTATTAAAAGCTCGACATTTTAAATGAGAATAAGAAAGAAAAGTATGTCTTTGTGCCCCCTTTTCCCTGTTAATGCCCTATCGGCCCCCCTGGCTAAACTTTGCTAGATCCGCCCCTGCACAGTTACCAGCGTCAGCTATGTAGAAAAAGATCCTCGAGTAGAAAGTAATATTAAATAAATTCTAACAACAGCTGATCAAGCTTAAACGTGCTGCTGTTGTTCAGCCGCTGGTTTCCTCTTTCTGGTGCAAAGTGGGCCAAAAACAAACCAGAGAGACGGACTCGCGACAGAAAAGCCGATCAGCTGATCATTAAGCAGTTTCATGATTGAAGTAGCAGCAAGAAGAGGCAGTCGCTTGTTAAGCTTAACGCAGGAATGCTTTACAAACATTCAGAGATGGACTTACACACTTGCTGTACTTCTCTCGGGATAACTTTGTCGGAGATGAAATGCTGGGTTGCTAGCGAAGCTCCAAATGCTATCCAGACCACCGACAGGTCCCGCATGCCACAGCCGCTCTATCACGTGATGCATACTGCTCCGACGTGCTAACGTTCTGAGGTGAGTTACAGCGTGTTGCAAGTTTTGTGAGGTGCTTTCGTGATATTTAATGGATCGGATTACATTTTTTATTTTTCTCCGATATCCGATCCAGTAATTTAGGTCAGTATCGGACCGATACGATACGTAATATCGGCTCGGTCCATCTCTAATAATTAATAACGTGTAGGACATATTTTTCATTGATAAATTATTCAGACATTTCCTCAGTCATCATAACTATTGTTGAATACTTCCTCCAGCTCTGCATCCTTATTTGTCAGCACAAATGTGGTGTTCTTTGAAGTGATGTGAGAACAGAAAATATTTTTTGTGCTTGTGACCAACTTTAATGTATCAGATTAAATAAAAGGCTCAGAGTTGTTATTATTGTTATATTAAAAAATACTTGAAAAATTGTTGTTTATTGCTTGCATTATTAACTTTAAGAAAAAAGTTTAAAATGTGCTTAATTGGACAAGTCATTTGTGTTTGGTATGTTTTCTTCATCTTTCTTCAACTTATGTTTTTTCCAAGATCACTGCAGTGTTTTTTCTTTTTGTTTTGCATGCTTTGGATATTAAATGAAAGTTAAAATCCGATCAGCTTCTTTAAAAAAAAAAATCGCATTAATTAAATGCCAAGCAATTGTCTTCTGTTGTGATAACTTTTTAAAACTCTGCCACTGCCACTTCTTTTTTTGTCCGCTCAGCAACAGGCCAACTTGATCCCGGGCTTGAACCTGAACGCTCTGGGCATCTTCTCCTCTGGTCTGCCGGTGCTTCCCCCTGCTGCTGGACCACGTAGCGCTGTGCCTGCTGTGGCGCCAGCAGGGTACAACCCATTCTTAGTGAGTATCCTCTGTTTTCTTTGGGGGGGGAAGGCTTTTTTGGTCCCCCCTCCCCTTTTCCCACAGACTACCTGAGCGCATGGCCATAAAAGGGAAGAAAAAGTTATTTTTGAAAATGCTTCTTTGAGCATGACTTTGCCTTTGCTGGTTTACCCACATCAAGTGCATGATAAAGATTGACTTGATAAAGCAATTTATCTCCAACACTTGGTAAACCAGGCTCCTCTGAAGTGCATTTTTAAAATACACTACAGTGTTGACTCAGGTCTTCCTGCATGATTTTGTACACAGTTTGAAGCAACCAGAATTCCCCCATCTTCTCCAGAGATGAGTCAGTCTGTCAGTAAAACAAAGTCTCCACTCATTGCCTGACAAGCGCGAGCCAAAGCGGCGTGAGACAGTGCGTGAGAATGCATGTGCGTGCTTCGTAGTCAAGACACTCAGTGTGTGATTCACTGCGAGTTTCTACCCTGAAATTCCCCCCGAAGAAAGAGCTTGACTTGTGTTCGTGCCTGTGCCTTTTAACATGTGTGTTAACATGCCATCTGATAGGCATGCTTGTCACTTCACTTTCAGAGTCACTCTTCACATCTCAGTGGCCTGTATGGGGTTCCTCCAGCAAGTGCCATCCCCCACCAGCACTCAGTATGTTCCCTCAAATCTGCACTACAGTCAGTGTTTCCTCTCTGAATCCTTTGTTTTGTTTTGTTTTTTGTTTGTCCTAATAGATGATTGCTTTAATAATCAAAAACAGGTGAAATCCATGTTTTGGAAAAGAGAGCCCTTTAGGATTTACGTTTCTTCTGGTTGTGTGGATTCTGCAAATAGCTTCTATGCATGGGAGGTAAAACCATGAACCCTGCTGTAAAACAGATAAAGGCAGATCTAAATGAGGTGGATTTGTAAATAGCAGACTGTTAGAACGCCTCAGTCAGCGTCTGTGTAGGACAGAGAGTCTGGATTCCTGTTTACCATCACCCAGTCACCAGAACACCACAAATATTCCTGGAAGGGGACTTTTTAGCCCAGAGTTATCCCGTGGCTCGTAAAAATTCACTTTATAAACCTCAACTACATGAGTGTTACCATGCTAAGAAAAACAAAAACACAGGGCAGGCATCACCCCTAATAGGAAATATTCCATTCAGACGTGGCCAGAGGGCGATGTTTACCCAAAGAGGGCTTAATTTAGCCTCCCTTGCATGTGGTGTCAGCTTTTTCGGCCGTTCTTCAAGTATCTGTCAAGTGTGTTCAAAACCGTTTTTGCGACAATTTGAATCATTTTCTTTTCTTTCACAGTCAAATAAATAGTAAAGTTTAATAAAAGTACTTTAAATGTTTTCTTTTCTGTGTGGTCCTTTTTCAGCAACAGGCTCCAGAACAGGAGGTTGTCTACCTCTTTATTCCAACTCAGGCAGTCGGGGCCCTGATCGGCAAGAAGGGTCAGCACATCAAACAACTTGCCCACTTTGCCGGAGCTTCCATCAAGGTGCGTTTGTTGCCTGTCAACAGTGTGCTCAGTAAGAAAGGGGAAAGAGGAGGATGGAGTGTTGCTAATCTAATGAGCGAGTGTCTTTTTTTTTTTTTTTTTTTTTTTTTATAAATAAACCTCAACTCATCATTCACCCAGCAGCATTTCATGGATCTGGGGTGGAGCAATTTCCATATTTCAAAATGTTGAAAGAGAAACATTTCAGATAATGCAATCAGAGACAATTCATTTTGTTGGATTCTTCAGTTGCATTCAATATATTTGTGGGATTTTCTTCTCATGATTTTATTGGCCACAAGCTTTACATGATCTCATACTGCATGAATTTGTTCAGAAGCTAGAAATCTGATTTGCGTCTTTCTGTGCGTGTCAGATCGCTCCGGCTGAGAGTCCAGATGTTACTGAGAGGATGGTCATCATTACTGGAACACCAGAAGCTCAGTTTAAGGTAAAACCTGCATATGTGCATGAATCTTTGTGTTAAATAATTTTTGAGGGGGGATTAACTTCATAAATAGTTTTCATAACAGCAGTGGATCATTGTTTGTCCCCATTTTCCCCAGTCTCTCCTTGCCTCATTCCCTCCTCTGTATTCCAGGCCCAAGGTCGGATATTTGGAAAGCTGAAAGAGGAAAACTTCTTCTCTGCGAAGGAGGAGGTCAAACTGGAGACGCACATAAAGGTTCCCTCAAGTGCAGCTGGCAGGGTCATCGGTAAAGGTGGTAAGACGGTAAGCATGCGCTTGAATTGTCCTTTAAACTGCAGCAACAACAATGCCTTGCTCCAACTTTTTATTTAAATGAGCTAGTTATGTTTACATGATAAAATTTTTATCTGTGAGAGTCTCACGTACTGGTGTTTACTGCAATTACTTATTGGCTTCAAGGGGTGTTTCAGTTAAACACAATTTAGAGGTTGGAGGTAAAATTCAAAGTGAGGCTGTGATAACGGGAGTCTGTGTCGGTGTTTCAGGTAAACGAGTTGCAGAACCTTACGAGCGCGGAGGTCATCGTACCGCGGGACCAAACTCCTGATGAGAACGACGAGGTCTTTGTGAAAATCAGTGGGCATTTCTTTGCCAGCCAGGTACCCAAAATTAAACCAGCGATACTCATTATTTGGCTAATTAGTTCTGCTGCTGCACAGGTATCAAAAGAATAGCTGCAGCCACAGCGTACAAAAGGCATTGTTAAATCGCATAAAACAATAAAACGCGGTGTAATGTCCACATTTTTATATGATCATAAAACCTGGTGTATTCTGTCTAATGGCTCTTTGTTCAGCCGCAACATGCTTCCCCTATGTTTATGTGTATTCTCTTCTGGCCTGCAGTGCTAAAACCATCTAGATTATTTTAGTGTGAGCAGCCGCCGCGCCCCCCCCCCCCCCCCCCCCCTTTTTTTTTTTTGAGATGCATAAATGTCTGCCTGCTACAATTGAACTAAATGGCAGCCATATTGTGTTGCTCAAAGTGCCTGTAATGGATTAAAAACCTTAAAACCTTTTTCGTGACCCAGTTATTATAAACTTGTGCAGACCTCTGTTATGTGAAAAGGATTTCCTTTCTGCCGAGCCGCCTGCCGTTACTATCACTGTGTAGAAGGCAGCATCCATCTGCCTGTAATGAGAGGCTCATGGTTGTGACAGCAGGAGAGGATGTTAACATTAATATTGCCCCCCTTGGCTGAGCTCTTAGCTGCGCATATCTTTTGCTTGGCAGATGTAGACAGCTGGTAGTACAATTTGTTTTCATTGTAACCAGCTGGACATGAAAGTTTTCTGATGTTGGAGAAATCTAATCAGCCCAAAGCTGAATGTGCTGCATGTAACTGTTATGTAACTGTCTATATGAGTAACTAGTAATAATAAAATGAAAACAAATGGGTAGCTGTTCACTGGCTTTCACACGTATCACATTTAGTTGGCTCAGTTGGCTGCAGTCAGATTAATGCATCCAAGTGCTTTAAAAATGGTATAAAATTGTATTTTTCTTTTCTTTTTGAGCGCAGTTTAAATCGGCTCATGCATTTTCTGCAATATTAAAATTGACAAACAAGCGGAGACACACACACACACACACACAGCTTTGGATGTTGCTCTGCTCATATCTGTAACGCTTTCTTTCAGATAAAGCTTGCATACTGCATTTACCTAAATGTATCTGTCTACACTTGTATTTTTATTGATGATTGTCCTTTACTTTGTTCATTATTCTTACTTGAACCTGTTATGTTCTGCTGCAGTGTTAATTCTTGATCTCTCCTACAGACTGCACAGAGGAAGATCCGGGAGATCATTCAGCAGGTCAAACAGCAGGAACAGAAGCACCAGCAGGGCGCCGCTGTGTCACCGCACCACTCCAAGTGACCAGCCGGGTGGCTCCAGTGGGCACCAGCCAATGAATGTAGCCCTCCCAAATGAACAGAGACCTATCCAGACTAAGGCCAAGGCCAAGGGGGACATGCAGGGCTGACCAGCAGCACCGGGATCAAAACCAAAGAACTTCGCTAGGGGGGACACAAGTGAGAGCCAAAGGCTGAGGGCATTGTGTGCACTGCCAGCCCTGTGAGAGCAGATAGATTGGGAGAAATCGTACTGAAGCTTAAAAAAAAAAAAATTAATAAAGAAACAAAAAGACCAAAAAAAAAAAACCTACAAGAAAGGCGGAAATGGCAGAAAATTTGGGAACTGTTGTCTTCACGGTTTAAAAAAAAACTAGTTTGTCTCCCTGCATAACGTTATCTCTTTAGTTGGACTAACATAGGCCTAAAAAAAGAAAAGGAGAAAATGCAACTCTATTTTAACACGAGCGTGTACGAGGCATTGTGATTGATATTTTGGGTTAGAGCGAGAGCCAGCGACAGCGGACTCCTTCTCTCACGCGTGTTTGAGATATTTAGATTGTGAGATCAAATATCCTTAGCAGTATTAATGCAGTAGAAACGTGTATGGATACACACTGAGAGCATGCTCTGTTATTTTATTCATCAAAATGACAGTAGAGCTTGGTGTTAGTATTTTGCTTGTACCTGAGATTGATTGACTGAGTAATCGATTGATTGACAGCCTCCCCTTGTTTGTTCCCATTTTTAGGCCACTGAAATTTGAAAAGAAAACCCCTATAAGTAAATAAGGTGAATGGTTCTGAGTCTTTGTAACAAGCCTGTGTGTGTGCCAACGCAAAAGATAACGTCCCTTTCAAATATATCTCACCATTCATATCTGATACTAAGCTTTTTTTTTTTTTCTCTCTTTTCTTCTAATTTCTGCTTCACTTCTCATCACTCTCTCATCAGACACCATGTCTTTTCTTTTGTTTTTGTTTGGGTTTTTTCTTCTTTTTTTTTTTTTTTTTAAAATGGGATAAAAAAATTTCCGTAGCTTTTTGATAACCTTGAACTGACTGCCACTTTTGCTCAAGAGAGGTTAAATGCAACTGAGGGATTTTTCTTTTTTTCTTTCTTTTTTTTGTAATCAGTAAAATTCTGTCATGCTGTGCAGTAGACATCGTCTGTGTTCACGCTCGTCGTCTCCTCTTTAATCAGAGCAAAAACTGACGTCTTAACGAGCGGTGCGCGTTCGCCCGTTAACCGGTCTTCTTCGGACGCGCGCCGCCACACGCTTGGCCTTATGAGGACGTCGCAAGGGCCAGCACAGAATGTGAGCTGAGGGCCCGGTAAAGGAGGGGGACAGGGTTCGGGGCAGGGTTGGGAGGGTTAGGGGGAGGGAGGGTGCAGACCTCTGGTGTGTGGGGTGGCAGCGAGGTTGGATTTTAGGGAGGCGCTGTATGACCTGTGGTACACGACCAGCCGCAGCCGCGTTTGGCTTTAACCCTCTCTTGTCAGGGAGCTTTCTAAAAATGGCATGACAGCTGTGAATGTACAAAATGCAGCCTTTTTAGAAAAAAATACAGATATCACCCCTGCCGTGTCCAGCAGGCCAGGCCAAACGGCACACGACACAGATTGTCATCCTCTTGCTCTCTGTTCTTTTCACTTTTTTAAAAAAGATTTTTATTAAAAAATTTTATTTTGGCGAGTTGGCCGCCTGCTCTGCGGGCACGCTGGACACGCAGGTCCTGGTGTCCCTTTGTGCTTTACTTTGAAGAACATAGAAGCTTGTTGCCTTATTTTGTCACCTTTCATACATCACCCATCAGCTTCATCTTCCAGACGCAAGGTTATTGCCAATACGCACAGCTTCCTCCGTGTGTGTGTGTGCGCGTGCGTGCGTGCGTGCGTGTGTGTGTATATATATATAAAAAGAGAGAGTAATATTTATGAATCTATTTTTTCCTATTTTGTCATGAGAGCTATTGATAAGAAACAAAAAGAAGACAAAGTCCTTTTCTTTTTTTCCTCAGTGGGACACTGCCATATTATTTTGAAGGGAAGTGTTTATTTTCTTGAAAAAAACTAAAACAAAAACTAGACTATGAATAATAATATAATGAATAAAAACCTGAAAAAATAGGAAAGCAGTAAAAGTGAACCACCGCGTTAACTTGTGGTCGGGATGTGAACAGTGCGCATGTCAGTATTGTGATCTACCTCAGGCTTCAGGGTACCTCAGTCCAATCTTTCATTTCTCCCTTTTTCCACATTTTTGTATGCCTTGTTAACTAATCATTTTGAGCGTTTTTAATTTTCTTTTTTAATGAAATAAAAAAAGATAAAAGATCTACAGTAATCTCTACTCTCTTCAGGTCCAGCCGACTAGTGAAACTTTGTAAAAGAAAAAATCAACTAAAATAACCGTAGTCAACGTTGTCGGACTGTTTGCCTGGACGCCATACAACCTCTTAATGATACAAAAGAATTTCCAAGTCAGTTTTTTTTTTTGTTTGCTAGAAAGGAATGAAGAGCAGGATCTAAGGGGTACATACCTGCCCGATGTGGTTCTGAATGTGGATGTTGTGTACTGATTTCACCTTCAAAGAAATTAAAGAGAACGAAAAAAAAAAGAAAAATCAGTTGATAGAAACAGAAACTAACCGACTGTACCTCTTGTTTTTGTTTTTTTTGTTTGTTTTTCCCAACCGTACCTCCAGGTTTTTTGAGACTTTTAACAACAAACCACGACGTTTATTCACTTGTGGAAAAAAATAACATAAAAAAATTAATTACTTTTGTTTTGTTTTTTTTATAACAACCCAATTTTACCAGCTCTATTTGATAACAGCATCCTCTGGGGTTGATTTGATGAAAACACAAAGCTGCAAAAATACACTGACAGGACTCTTGAACGTGGTGTGAAGCCCTAGTCTTCTGTGTAGAATGTAGAACAACTCTAGTCGTTGAAATGTCACTGTGTACGACAGGATAACTGTATATCTGTAAACATGTACAATAGTCGCACATTAATGCATCGTTTTCTGTCTCTCTATAACACCTACAAGTCTGCGCCTGCATTGTGAGAAATGGTGGGAGAAGTTTAGAGCGTCACAGGCTCCCTCAAGCTGACCTCTAAATGGTTTTCTCATCGATCTACCGGTTATTACATTTATTTTTTTTTTGTGCTGTACATTTCAGAATTACCTCTGAATCCAAGGCTGACTTAGTTAGTTACTAAAACCAGTGTAGGGTAAAGGAATATAATAAATAAATGATGTAGTAAAAGTTAGTTTGTTTTTGGCACTATTTTAGGGATTTTTTTTTTTTTTTCCATCAGATGAGGATCCTTTTTTTTTTTTTTTTGGTCCCAGTGAACACAGATTAGCAAAATAAAACATAAAGGTCTATCAAACTCACACAATGCCTGGGGCTGCTTCAGCACGCCTCCACCACAGCCGGTACAGTACCTCATACTGATGATGTTAGCTCGCCAGACCTGATTCAATTACCCTGACCTTACCCACACGAATGCAGTACAGTGCTTCTGTTGGAGCGCTTGACTCCTGCGGTGGGCTGCTTCACTTTAGTAGGGCATGTCTGTTCGCAGTAGCACTGGAAAATTGAATCTTGTCACTTACGGTTTGTCTGACTGGCAGGAGTAGGGTTTTTTTCCCCTCTTTTTTTTTTTTTCCTAGAGCAGATTTGAAGTTCTTTTCTCGCATTGCAGAGGACTCCTCAGGCCTCCGCCTCTCTTGTGTTTTTGGCTCTTTACTAGAAGAGCAGGTTTCCCCTCAGCCACAATCTGAGGCAAAACCTGCAAACATCATAGTAACTTTCTTTTTTACTTCCAAGGATTTTGGCGTTTCTAGGTTCAGTAGGGTGTTGCTAGGCATTAATTTCAGTATCAGAAAAAACACACTCGCATCACTAAGGACGCACAGTGCTGTTAGTCATATCGCACAGCGGTTGAATAACTTAGGCTTTATTTCGTTTTCTGTTGATCTGGTTTTCTTGTCAGTTACACTGATTAAATGTAGTCTGGAGCAGTAGCTGGGATTCTTTATTATCCAGTCATGTTAGATCACTACTTGCTGTTAAATTGTGTCCTAGCTAGGATTTTAAACAGATTTTAAGATTGGGATGGGGGAGGTGGGGGGATAAGAAAAAGAAAATGCAAAGTAGATATGAGTGGGCAGAGTAACCAGGTCTGAAAATAAAAGTGCTGGTAAAAGTTGTTCTGCCTATGGGACTGAATATTCAACACCATCCAAATTAACAAAAACAAGTATGGATCAGGTGATGAAGGATCAAGTCTGGTCAGATGTGCAGAACCACAGCAGTGGTTTTTTTTTTTTGTTTTGTTTTTTTGTCGTCCTAACTTGTGAACTGAGAAAAATGCAAAGACTTGCATGAGACTATTGCAGGCGATCCAGTATGTACTACACGTCATATAGCACTATACTTCAATTTGTGGTTTTACATCGATCCGACTCTTAACTGCTCTTCACCATTTGGGAGATTCCTTTTGTTTCCTCAGTAGGTCACAAACCCTCACGTCCTACATTTCCCACAGGCCAAAAGGTCCCAAAAACACCTCAAGGTAATTGGTGACTGTGCACTGGACAGACATATGATCCAATGTTACTACATCTCGTGGATCCGTGCCTTTCTGGTAACAGCCATGCTGTTGTTTTGAGTTGTGAGTGAACTGTATTGCTGAGCAACCTGGATCTGAGCAATAAAGAATATTTGAAAGAAAACTTTTCACGTTTTATTATTTCAAAGGTTTTGTACCTCTCACAATCTGACACACCAAAGGTCAGTCACACTGAAAAAAAGCCCGATGTAAGTAAAACCATTAAAAAAAAATCCCTTCATCCACCGAGTGCACTGGAGCTTCTCCTCAGTGGTTCTGTTTCATCTTGCACCGTGCACAAGATCACCAAGTATTAAATTTGAAACCCATACATTAAAACAAAATATACAAATCAGAAGAAAGACATTTTACTGCTAAACCAACAAAAAGACTGCAAAGAAGGATTTTTTTCTAGCAGGATTAAAGCTTCCAGTCACCCAAATTAACTGCACATCGGTTTTCAGACAATACCAGAGAACACCTTAACACGTTAAACACGTCCCATATAACAAGCCATTTAATCCGGTCACGCTTCTTTTCCAGAGGTCAAATTCTGGCCTCTAAATGACCCCCCCCCCCAAAAAAAGAAAGATTAACACTGAAACTGCAAGAAGCGATTGTCAAAACAATAAAAAAAAAAACATAACATACTCATATAAACCAAAAAGAAAAATCATAAAAGCCCCACAAAACCATCAAACATTTACACCATCTCTTTCTGGTGCTCATGGAGGTAGAAGTGTGAGTTCAAAACTCCACAACAGGCACTTTGAACACTTGCTTTCTGAACATGAGTGCAAGAGCAAAATTTCCTTAAAATGCCCCCCGCCCCTTCGTGTCACCACTGTACATTCCTACATCTATAAACATTTACTGCTGTGCCAACATGTGGCACGGAAATATCTGGTACGACATAATTCTCCTCAAATACTCCCACTGTGATTTGTCCAGGTGGCTCTGCAACAGTAAAGCACTTTACACGTGTGTGTGTGTGTGTTTCATTCGCTCTCGAGGGCAGAAGGCATCAGTATGTTAACAAACAAACTCAGTCCCAGGATGGATCACTGGACCTTCTTATCGAGTCCATTCTGTGACTGGATGCCAAGTTTGAGTCGCTTCTGACTGAAGCGGCGGATGAGGGCACCAGGCAGCAGAGCCATGCAGGCGATGGCCAGCAGCTGCAGGAGCCGCTCCCAGGAGAACAAGTCATCCAGCGATGACACCTCGGATAGCATGACGCCTGTCTGGACGCAGATGAAGTTGTATGGCAGGAGGCCTGAAGAAGCGGACAATAGAGCAAGAACAAATTGTGCTGAAACACGATGGGTAACTTAATTTGCAATGACAGATGCAGCGTTGTGTTGTTGTTGCTTAACCCTGTAAGGCCCAAGAACCCATAATCCTAACCCTATGCTATCACATGAAAACTGTGTTTTTCCCCCCCTTTAAAAAACAGTTACTTGTTTTTACTCTATTACAACTCATGTGGTTATACCGGAGTGTTGGCATATGCCACCATATAAATTCTTAGTGTGCATATCTATGTAGAAACCAGGCTTAAGTCTGTGCTGTGAAGAGGAGTTTAATTAGGTTTTATGCAAGCTGTAGGAGGCCTGGCACGAGCTGGTAAGTAACAACATCACAATCAATCCGATTTTTATTTCGAACATATAAGTAATAATTTTGTTAATACCCTTAAAAACAAACAAATGCATTTATCAAAATTAGTAAGGAAAAAACAATGTTTTCATGTGTGTGATGGGCGCTGGATACTAAGAGCCCACATGTGGCCGACACTGTTGCCAACATTTATACCTGTTCTGTTCCTTTTCTATTAATGATATGATTAACTTTCAACCTGAAAGTCAAAGTCAAAGAGGTTGTTGCTCTCTGTGCAAGTTTAATGACCATGACCAGATCAAAGATGCCTGCAACTCGTTTAAAGACGAGGAAATCAGTCAGTTTAAGTCAGATATGGTTATGATTTTTTATAGGCACAGAATTATCTAAATCTAGAGGCGTATTAATAGATATAGCAGAGTTTTCCAGGAAGCGATAATTCAAAAAGTTAAAGCTAATAAGCTTGGTTTTAGCCTGTCAATAGTGACTGACTATTTTAAAAGCTGAAGCTGATCGTCATCCAGTATTTTGTTTTCAATGTGGAGTGCTAGACGTACCTCACTTAGTGTCACCAAGCAGAAAATCTGTGTGTGCTTACCAATGAAGACTGAGCAGAAAAAGAAGGTGATGGGGATGTTTACAATTGGGGCAGACATATTCAGAAACCAGTTGGGAGTCATGGGAAAGAACCTCAGGAAGAGCAGGAAGAAGAACAAACAGTCCTGGTTTTCCTCCACCTGGAAGACAAGGAGAACAGATCAGAGGGGCTGGAGATATTTACAGAGGCAGGCGGCAGGTGTGTGTCATTGTTCTCGTCCCCTGTTCACATCAACTAGTCACGCGCAAGTTAACTCATCAGCAAAACTATACCAAGAGTCATCTTTTCAAAGCGTTACAGTCAAGTAGTCCTTTTGGTGAATAATAATGCAAATCCAAATCTGGCATAACTCTCAGTATACTCGGATATTTGCCAAACACCCACCAGCTACGAAGAAGCTCATCTTGTCAGTACATATACGTCCGTTAAAGGCCCAGCAGGCCTACCTTATTTTGCCTGTGCGCGTGGGTTATCTCTCTCTCCTGTCCTTGGCACCGCCCTCTGCAGCTGACTCCACTCAGCATTCAGCACCAGGGAGTACTTTAGGTCAGGGAGAGCCACTGCTGTGTCAGCATGTGAGCTGTGCATAGGAGCGTGTTTGATCAGTTCTCTTCAACTTATTCTTTTTGTGACCCACACAGCAAAGCCATGTCTCAGGTTTTACTGCATTTGATCTCTTTCGGTTTAATTATTAAAACTTAAGAGAAAAAAAAAATTGACTTGATTGATTAAATAGAAGAAAATACATAACATTAAACATGTTAACAACACAAAAGCCATATTAAACGCAGACTACTTTAGGCCCGGAAGTAGGATTCGTCACGTCATCACTTAACAATCGGATAGATGTAGGCTGCCGGGGGATTCCCATGATGCATTGAGTTTTTCCTTTCCAGTCACCTTTCTCACTCACTATTTATTAATAGACCTCTCTGCATTGAATCATATCTGTTATTAACCTCTGTCTCTCTTCCACAGCATGTCTTTTATCCTGTCTTCCTTCTCTCACCCCAACCGGTCGCAGCAGATGGCCGCCCCTCCCTGAGCCTGGTTCTGCCGGAGGTTTCTTCCTGTTAAAAGGGAGTTTTTCCTTCCCACTGTTGCCAAAGTGCTTGCTCATAGGGGGTCATATGATTGTTGGGTTTTTCTCTGTATCTATGAAGCGCCTTGAGGCGACTTTTGTTGTGATTTGGCGCTATATAAATAAAATTGAATTGAATTAATGTGCAGCTGTCAGAAAGAAACAAAAACAACAACAACACAAACTCGTGAATTCACAAGATTAATGACTTCCTGCCAGCGTTGTCCTGTTGTCTTTTTTTTTTTTCTTTGAGCCAGCAGTATTGCCTTCAGTGGTTACATATTTCATATTCTTTACAGATCTCCATCACCTGCTCTATCACCAGGTGTCTCTGACTGGAGTAGGTGGGACTCAATCTATTTTATGAGCAAGAAGAGTGATGTAGCAAACACCCCCTTTCACATAAGCACACATACAGCCTGAAGTAGAAAGGCCTTCCTAACAAAGAAAGCTGACATTGTGGTAGCTGTTCTCTCTGAAATTTTAGGTTATGGCTGGCTCTGTGTCAAACTTTCTCCTGGGCTTCGTGTGGGAACACAACAATGTCGCTTCTACATATTTGACAGCAGAGTCTGAAATTACACCTGTCAACCATTTCTTCCTTTTCAAGGACAAGAAGTCACTGATTTATCAGATTCTATTTGTAAAAATGAGTATACTGGATTTCTTAAAGTGATAATATGATATGGCCAATGTCTTCTTGTAGGAAGTATTATTGTTAATAATAGCTTGACAGGTAAAACCTTTGATTTTTGTAAATAAGATAAAGCGTAGCCCTCTTTACTGTTTATTTACAGCACACACAGCCAAATTAACAGTTGATCTCTGAGAAAACAACTTAATTTTAGTCCACCGGTATTTCAAAAACTTACTATCTTTGTTTCCTTCAGCGTGTTTTGTTTGTGTGACAGCCCAGTCATACCTTTCTCTGCAATGTGGAGACTTTATCTGGGAAGAGGTTCACAATGTAGTGTTTTCCAAAGAATTGGGAGAGGAGGAAGCACATTGTAGAGCCCACAGTTGTGAGCACACAGGCAAGCAGCAGTCCTTGATAGGGTCCAAATATAGCTCCCGCAAGAATGTTCTACACAATGACAAATGGAGACCAAAAGCCCGCGTTAATAGGCATCATCTGACACACAGCTCTGTGGCGTCTCTACATGCGAAAGGAGAGAAATACTTTGTGATCTAACACTGGTGTGAAGCCAGTATTTTGGCAGTTCTGCCCACTCAGATTGTCATTTGCATTATCTGAATATTCTTTTATCCTCCGCATTTATTTAAACAAGAGACACAAGCTGCATACCGCATGCTGCCCAAGTGCCTTTTGAATTTTCCTTCATCTTGCATGCAA
Source organism: Rhamphochromis longiceps (assembly GCF_057381845.1). Taxonomy (NCBI): domain Eukaryota; kingdom Metazoa; phylum Chordata; class Actinopteri; order Cichliformes; family Cichlidae; genus Rhamphochromis; species Rhamphochromis longiceps. The sequence continues at coordinate 25,587,877 of NC_140572.1, forward strand.
ATGTAATCTTTTCACACCTACAAGATGTGACACTTTTGGCATATTTTAGCCCATGTGTTCTCGTAATGTATTTAAACATACAAAATGCTTCATTAAAAGGATTTTACATGTGTTTTTAAGACAACCAGCACAAGAAATCTACCAGTTTTGTGCTCATCACAATGCTTGCCTTATCATCCTGGATCTATCTGTACACAGGACATTACCTTACCAGGAATGAGGATCCAGGAATAGCAAAGGACTGCTTGTAGAGATAAGCACTGCAGAAGAGGAGCAGGACATATCCAGTGTGCTCTGTCTTGTAGAACTGCAAGAGTTCAGCGAGTTCCCGGAGCTCCTCCAAGTCTGAAGGGAACTTTAACCTGTGAGAACATTCACATTTAAGTTAGTCATTTCTGTCAGGCCAGTTTCATGTTCACAGAAAGACCGGCAGCACAGAAAAAATATCATTGTGATCAAAAATGTTTTAACTTAAAGTTATTTTTAGATTTAAATACCCAAAAGAGTAACCCATGTGATTGCTGATGGGACTACAAACATGGTTCTATACCTATACCTAAATCTGCTAAAATCTGCTAAAACTGATACCAAAACAGTCTTTTTACATCACTTAAAAAACTAAGCTATTTTTTAAAGAAACTGCAATTTTTTCTAACTACCATCTGTTTTACTATTGACAAATCTCACTTCAATCCAAGATAAGTACAAAGAATGAAGTGAGTTTCTTTGAAAAGTTCATTCTTTGTGAGACAGAGTCAAACAGTTAGCATCACACTGTTGCTGCAGATTTTGTCAGCTGCACATTTATGGATGCAAATATCCCATCCCACCACATCCCAGAGGTGCTCTATTAGATTGAGATCTGGTGACTGTGGAGGCCATTTGAGTGCAATGACCTAATTTTCATGTTGAAGAAACCAGATTTAGTGTATCTGACACAGTGCATTATTCTTCTGGAAGAAGACAATGGACACACTGCTGCTATAAAGGAAAGAACCTGGTCAACAATGACACTCAGGTAGGCTGTGGTGATAAACAATGGTCAGCTGGTACAAAAGTACCCAGAGGGTGCTGAAAAATCTGCTTTGAATTCCAGCATCAGTTTCCTTTTCCTATGTAATCTTCTGCCCTGTAGCCCATCTGATTCAGGGCTTGATGTGCTGTGAAAACAAGCCATGTTCACCCAGAGAACTGCCACTCACACCGTGTGATTGGCTGATTATACATTTGTGTTAACAAGCAGTCAAAAAGTGTACCTAATGAGCAAAAGTATTATTTTAGGCTAATGAATGATATGAGGATCCCATTACACCTCTTTCTATGAAGTATCTGAATGACACAAACACCGGAAGGAGGTTTCCTCACTCAAAAATGGGACCTCGCTTGAAAACTTGAATGCTCTGCATGTAATTTAGAGTCCTGGCTTGGTGCAACTTTTATATGGGAAAAATCGTGACTTGGTTTGGGATGACACAGCTTTGAGCGTGTTCTTTTTCATTCATTACCAAAACTACACTTCAGTGGGAAAAAAAAGGTTGAGCCCAGATAAACGCAAAATAATGCAGGAAGAGCTGGACACTGTTAATCTACTGTATTAAAACCAAATTACATTTCTACAGTAAACAACAACACAGCACTTGTCAATTATGACCTGATGACAACCCTCACAAGTTAAAACAGAAGCAAAAACTGGACTTGCTGTTTTAACTTTAGCTTTTCCAAAAGAGGCTTCAGTTAGAGTTAGTTAGTTTTTAGAGTCACTGCTTTTTGAAGGGGGGTTAAAAGCCTGCACATACGCTGCCTGTGCCTTATGAGCTGCATGCTAACATTAGCTTACTAGTGACCCAGCAGGGTCCAATTTAAATAAAGCTAAATTATGCACAGCATATAACAAAGCCCCAAACTATGGGTTACCAGCCAGCGGCTAAATATACCAGTCACCTGCTGGGTTCTTCTTCGTCTAAGGAGTCGCCGGGCTGCTGCTGTTGCTCCTCGGACACATGTCCAGCCTCGGCGCTCCGGACAGAACGCTTTCTTGGTCCCGCGGGAAGGTACAAGGACAGGGAATATAGATACAAGCTGGCTGCGGCGACAACCGTAATTAGTCCTACGAGTGAACGCATGTTCCCCTGAGTTTGATAGCCAGAAAAAAGCTTCACGTCCCGGTTGCTGTCAGCGAGAATAGCAACGGCAAGAAGCGGCAACCAACCGCCGCAGTGACGTCACATCCCCATGTCAATAGAACAGTTAAAATATTCAAATTACTAACCCACTAGCACCCACAAGTATATCTTATAATTTAATAGTCAGATTAAAGTACATATGAATAATATAAAAGGCGGGGAAAAATAATTATTTATATTCTCTGCTTCCGATAGGGGGCGATAAGCGCGAGTGTTTGCCGCAGAAGAAGAGCGTTTGTTTACACGGAGGGGGAGGAAGTGTGACAAAGGTGATGAAGGATTGCTAACTGGATTAAAGTCAAGTTTCAAAGTTCAGTCTGCACTGCAAAAAAGAGAGTGCGACAACTCCAAGTATTCCTTCGACACCATGGCTCAGTACACTCGCGTTTCGGGATCCGTGGGCTTGATTACTCTCCAAAGTCCTCCCGTTAATGCACTCAGGTGAGCCGATTTAATGAACTTGGTCTGCACAACTTCTTATACTGCATTTTTCTATTTTTTAGCGTGTCTCGTAATGCGAATTCACATGTGCCTGATTGATTTTATATACAGTAGAGCTGTAGCTGCAACAGCAATTTGCAGCTTACACAAGAACAAGTAGAAAAGTAGAAAGTAGAAATCACGAAAGAGAGCTTTGTGCACCAGAAGATAGTAACTCAGGGGTTTTACCAGAGGGTGGCGTCAGAGAGAGTGATCCTCTGATTGCTGTTGTAAATGGCTTGAACCATAATCTGTCAAACATGAGTGATATCAAGTCTTTCTGTGCCAAAGTTGAAGTGACTGTTATGTCCTTTATTTATCCAGTAAAAAGACTTATCATACTTAATGTTTTTTTAAATAAATCTGGCCAAGAGGGGAGTAGAAAATTAAAACAAATACCATATTAGTTGTATAAAGATATTTTAATTTGCCATAAAGAAGTGGATTGCTTATAATGTAGAGCGCAGAGTCGCTACTTGCAAAACAGGTCCTTTGTTTATTTTATATACACCCCTTCATAAACCCTGGTGTCTACAGCCTGTTTACAAATAGACACAAAGGTTTTGTAGTTGGTACTTTTTATAGACGGCTGTCTCATCATGCAGATTATTCCTAAACTGGCAGCTGCCATTCTTCTGCATATAGAGTCAGTAGGTTTTCATACCTTTAAGTACATTTTAGTGATCGGTTAATCTCATTCACGGCATTTACTTCAGGGTGATTTATTACCACCGCTGCTTTAGGAACAGCTTGAGGCTTAATACATTACAACAGAGAACTGTGATTAATTAACAGCTCACTAAAAACTCACCCAACCACAGTGTGATCTACTGGACCCTGGAACCTTTACTGGACCTCACAAGTTTACTTTAAGTCACTTAAGCTGTAGCAATAAATGAATCTATTTACTCCTTAGTTATGCTATCGTTGCCCTGTTTTATAGACATTTTCTCATCTTGTTTTTTTTTTTGTTTTTTTTTTTATTCTATTCTGATGTGTACCTTAACGGGAAATCGACTGTATGATGCATTTTATTAGCTTCGTAAGATAAAATTATCAAAAAATAAAGTACATAGATGTTAATTATCAAAGTTTATACTGCTGTGCCTGTATTTGTTACATGCTTTTATTTTAAATTTGTGAAGAAGGGCTACAGCAGAACAGTTTACTGTTAAGTTTCAAATTTCACAAAGGGTGGAAAAAAAGGCCAAATAAAGTCGTGACTTTTTCCTCATGCAGTGCAGCGGTGAGGCAAGGCATTGTGGACTTGATGCAGAGAGCACTCAGTGAGCCAGAAGTGAAGTCTGTGGTCATCTGTGGCCAGAATGGGATATTCTGTGGGGGTATGCACATTTATTTTTTTATTTTTATTTTTTTTATTTTATAATGTAAGTGTCTCTGTCTGCCCATCTTCTTTCACTTATCCTATTGAAATTATTTTTTAAAGTATATTTTAAAAACATGCTCCATGACAGATTGGATCAAGTTGATCCCACTTTGTTCTTCTGGTGTTTTCCCTTCAATTTGAGTTCCCTTCAGAGTGGGCACCTCGAGTCCCTAAAAAGGGAACAAAGTAAAAAAAAAAAAAGGCCTGTATTTATATAGCGCTTTTCTAGTCCCTAAGGACCCCAAAGCGCTTTACATATCCAGTCATCCACACATTCACGCACACATTCACACACTGGTGATGGTAAGCTACATTGTAGCCACAGCCACCCTGGGGCGCACTGACAGAGGCGCCCCAGGGTGGCTGTGTCAGTGAAGTTCACAAGCAACCAAACATATTAGTGATACTCTAACAAAATAAACACATTTTCAGTAGGTTTTTTTTTTGCCCTTTTTATTAATTTAATGTTAATATTCCATCATTAAAAGGTGATTTGTTGCATACACATAATGCAGTAAACAATACAATACATGGCATTTGCAGGTGTAAACACAAAAGCAAAACCAGAAGTAAATAATTTCACATAGAAATAATCCTAAACTGTACATTTTTCAACTATTTGTGTCATTATGTCCACCATCATTTAACTTGGAGCTTATTTGCTTAACCGTTGTGTTTCATTCTATAAAATATGAAAAATAGAGAAACGTGTTTTTTTTCTCAACTAGAACCCAAATATGTCTGTCAGACAAGGTTGAGAAAAGTAGAAAAGAGCTACACAAAATAATGAATTGCTGATCTGCATATCATGACCTTTCTTTCTCCAAGTTTCTGATCATTTTGTCAATTTGAATTTATGCAACAGGAGCAGACATCAAGGAGTTTGGGGGACAGATGTCTGGGCCTCCCCTGATACCGATGATCCATGCCATCGAGGCTGCTTCCAAGCCCGTGGTGGCAGCTATAGAGGGGATCGCTTTAGGTGGAGGCCTTGAGTTGGCACTTGGCTGTCATTATCGGATCGCACACTCTAAAGTTAGTTCATGCTTCAGATCTCTGTCCCTGTCAGCCAGTGTCTCTTTAATGTCAGCGATGTAACGCATCGATGTCTGTCAGTATCTGGCATGTTGTGAAGCTTTTGCATAATAATGTTTTTTTGTTTTTTTTAATAAATTTGCAAATGTCTAGAAAAAGAGTGAGTTTGTCTGTCAGACTTGAAAAGGTTCTTATCTGTCCAGAATACATTTGATATTTATGTCACTCACAGAAGCCAGGCAGAATAACACATATCATATTCAAAGAATATTTCCAGAAACATTTTTCTCTAATGTCTAAACCTCCACAGTTCAGTACGTCCCGTTTATCAAATTTTGTGCCTTTATGTCTTTTCAGGCCAGAGTGGGACTTCCAGAGGTGACTCTGGGGCTGCTGCCTGGTGCAGGGGGAAGCCAACGTTTGCCGAGGCTCATCGGTGTCCCGGCTGCCTTGGACCTCATCACCACAGGTAGCAGAAAGAAGTTAACACTGTCTGACTTTGATTAATAAAGTTTCCTAAACTTGGCGACTCCCAGCAACTTTTGGTTTCTGAAGAAGAGCACGCCCTAAAACGTTTGATAATAAAGCACCCAGACGTGTCACTGTATGCAGTCCTGCTAAAAACTAATGAGAAACTATTCAGTAGCTTGTAGAACCGCCTATAGAGGCAATAGTTTGACTTTATAGCCTCTCACATCATGTGTTTACAACATTGCTTCATTTCATTGAGGTTTGCTGGCATTTGAGTATACAGAGCTCTCTTAAGGTCTCAACACAGCATATTAGTCACTGGGCCTACAGCAAGTGTTGTAGATTTGCTGTTGTGGTTGGGCTCATCGTCCAGTTCAATGACCCAATTTTGGCCGAGCTTTAGCTCACGGACAGAGAGCCTCATATTTGACTCTAGAATACTTTGGTATACAGAGTCTGAATGATCAGCCCTTCACCACAGTGGTTAACTGTTGTTGTGAGGTGTTTGTGCTGATGCTGTGTTTTGTTTTCTGTGCATTATGACCAAACATCTCCACTTTGTCTCGTTTGTCCAAATCACATTGTTCCAGAAGTCTTATGTTTTGTTCAGATGCAATTCTGCAAATAGAGCTGTGCTGCCTCTGGAGAGAAGAGGCTTTCTCCTGGAAACCAAACAAGTCATATTTGTTCAGTGTGTCTCTGATTGTACAACCATGACTTTAATATTTAACGAACAAACTAAGGCCTAAGATGTTGCTCTTAAGTTGGTTTATTTTATTTTTTATTTTTTGCCGTTTCTCTGATTGTTGCACGCTGTGACCTTGAGGTGAATTTGTTTGGATGTTGGCAGTCTACCAAAGCTCCTGCTTTCATAGAAATGCTCACACTTGCTAATGATCATTTATTTAACTGTATTTGATTAGCAGCACCTGTCTGCTGCTTACCCCTGTAATTCCTATGGAAACAGCAAGGGTTTTTTTTTTTTCTTTTTTCACATGTGACTGAAAATAAAATCAAAATAAACCAGGAGACAGTTTACATTGATGACCAGCAGAGGTCAGCGTGAATTAACGTTTTACTATGTGATGCTGCAGGAGCGATTCACTGCCCTGTTCAGAATGTCTGAAATGTTCCTCACAAACTATAATTCTTCATCTTTTGATTTTTTTTAAAAGTCTATTTTACTCTATTATGCTATTTAGTTTTGTGAGACGTTGCCTTTATTTAACTAAAACAGGAGATGATGTGGTTTTAAGCTAAGCGTCTAAATGCCAAGGTCACCTGAAACGGTCATCATTAATTCATATTATGTTCATCGTATCATTCATATGGAGCCTTGACGACACTCATGTCTCCCACAGGTCACCACGTGACTGCCGCAGAGGCACTGAAATTCGGATTAGTGGACCAGATTACTGATCACAACACTGTGAATGTAGCTGTGAAGTTTGCCCAGCGAGTCGCAGGTGAGATGTGGATGAAGGGAAAAAAAGAAGCAAATGGTACTCACTGGCTTATTATACTCTCTCTCTTCACTGGTTTAAAAATTGATTCTGTGGAAGCAGGGAAGAAATTCCACCTAGAGCAGTTATTTTAGGCGAGTCTGACATCAAGAAGCGCTGATATGTAGGTTGTGGAAGTAAAAGGAAGGAGAAAATGCAGCAGCCAGATCCTTCACCACAGAAGCCATAAATGTTTCATGGATCTGTCAGATGTGCTCTGATGTCTTCACTGCTTTTGCTGTATTATTCAGAAGGGCGAAAAGGGACAAACTTTCCTAGAATATTCATAACGGGCCCTCACCAGTCATTTTGGAGGATGAGGATTTCCCCCACACGTGCGTACCAGCCTCATTTACTCGCTGAATGGGCTGCGAAGTGTGCCACATCCCTGTAGTTTAGGATGATTTATCAGTCAGTGGAAAGAGCGGCCCATTCATATTTGCTAGATGGTGATAAATAGTGACAGAAAGCATTGGTAGACTCAGCCTGAATGAAAAAGTATGACAAAATTTTTCAGTCATCTAGTTTACTTTTTGGAAAAAAGCCTCAATTTTTACCGGTCTTTGCGCTAAGCTAAGCAACCTCATATTAGGCACACAGACACAAGTACTATGAAACCTTTCATCCAACACTCAGCAAGAAAGCGGAGAGGCATATCAGAATGTCCTATTCCCTTTATTCATTTGAGCATTTATGAGTGCTATATTCCCTCTAGTACTGCAGAATAATGCACACACCACCCACTCTGCTGTGTGGTTCGGTGAGGGGAAGGTACATTTTGTTTAGTCCTGCCTCGGCATAGCTTATGTTTCTTCTCCACGAAAGGAACGTGAGATGATGTTTTCATGACTACCCTGTAGGGTGCGTGCTAGATTTTTTTTTTTTTTGATTTATTTATTTTTATTCCAGAGATGTCATCTTCATCTCTGGTGAGATTTCTTGGCAGTGACGGCTCATTTCGAAGGCATTTATGTTGGCAGCAATCTCACTACATCTGCACAAAACGTCAACAGTTAAGTCTTTAGGTTTGATTTACAATCAAAAGATGATTACAGTCTTGTGCTTTTTTTTTTTTTAAAAAACATTTTTTTTACACAAATGTTTTTTGTTTTTTTCCCTCCGCAGTCTACTGCCAAGTTGACTTTGAGTGGGTGAGGAAGTGAGTGTTGTTGGTAAAGCCGAGGCTTAGAGTGAGTCAGACGGAGAAGCCAACGGCGTACAAGATGGGAGATTTGAGGAGATCGGGCCGAATCTGTGGAGGTTTTTAACAGATATTCCAGTCTTTTAGGTTGATTAGCAGGGGTTTTAAGTAGGGACGAGAAATGTGCAATTAACTTTACAAACCGAGCGTGACTGTTTGTGACATCGAGACGCGCAGCTGACGACACCCACGGAGTACAATCAGTCTGTGCACACAGTGTGTGGGTACATATTTATCCAAAGAGCAGTTGCACTTAAACTGATGCACGTGTGGCCTCGCAGATGTACACACACACTCACACACACTCACAACACACACCATATACACGCAAGCTCGCGAGTCGAGGCTGGTGACGAGATTAACTTTTTTACCCCAGCGGTTGCAACATCTGTCCCGTTACATCTGTGAGGACGGCCAGGATTCCCAACTGCTGCGCAACAAATCCACAGCTCGACCATTTACAGATTAAGCGCTTCAATAATACTCTCCTAAATTACACAGGAATCGCATTGCACTGACACACAATACTTCACAGACATTTATTGTAGACAGAATGTGCATTAAACTGGTTTAAAATGACCCTCATAAGTCATTCCACACTTACAGTATGTTGTTTTAGGCAAAATACCTCCTTACTAAGTGGATACTCATAATCAAATATGGCCACTGTCCCTTTAAGCTTTGCCATGGTGACCCAGTTTCTGGCCCAGACCCATGGCTGAGTGTAATTCAGTGGAGCTGTGAAGGATTCTGACTACTGTCCCATGTAATCACGTCAGAGGAGACAGGAACGGGAATTAAGATTTTTAACAAGGTTTTAGCCGAGTGGTCATCTTCTTCACAGTCATTGTTCCTCAAGCTTGAACACATCAGATGGGAAATCTTACGTTCGAAAGTTTTAGTATCTTTATATTAAATCTTTTCATGTAATTTGGCGCGTGGGGGGAGAAATGATGTTGCTCAAAGGATTGCGAATTCAGTTTATCCCCCCCTCTCTTCTTTGCTCTCACAGTTGGAAATTTACCTGCTATTTTGTCTGTTTTGCTTTTCATTCTGTTTCAGATCTGCGTTATTCAAGGTGAATGGTAACAGTAAACTGGCAAGGTCCCTCCCATTATCTGGGAATGGTCTGTCAAATCCCTCTGCACGTATAAGCTACCGGGCTATCTAGTGATTGAGTGGATGAGTGTGCCTGAAAAACCAATTACACCTGGACTGTGTGTGCTGAGAGCTGGTTGACAAATTTGAGAAGGTGGAAAAGAGTGGTACCTCTGGAAGATGGGAGGCACTTTTCGGTTTGAAAAGTTGAATTGTGCAGAGGCATCTGCACAGAAATCAGAAATGTAATTGCAGACTACAGGTTTAGCTGTCAGAAGTGTGACGAAGCTGAAAGCAGGCGATCATTCGGCTGGGGTCACATCGTCCTTTTTTTCTTTCTTTCTCTTTTTTTTTTTCCCCCCTGCAGATCAGCCGCTGGATGCACGTCGTATAAGCACATATCCGTGTCTGTGCCCCTCTGATGTGGCTGTTCTGTTTGAGGAAGTGATGCAGAGGGTGCGCCGGACTGCCCGTGGAGCCATAGCACCAATTGCGTGTGTCCAGGCGGTGCGCGCAGCGGCCACCCTGCCCTACAATCAGGGAATGGAGCGGGAGAGAGAGCTGATGGCTACTCTCTTCACCTCTGGCCAGGCCCGCGCTCTGCAGTACTTTTTCTTTGCTCAGAGAGCCGTCGGCAGGTGGAGCATGCCCAGTGGAGCCCGCTGGGATACGAGCAAGCCCAGGCCTGTACATAAAGCAGCTGTGATTGGTAAGGGCTTTTGTGGCTTTTAATTTCTACTTGTCCCAAGCTTTTCATTTATCACAAGCACGTTGACTCATCTCACTATCCGAGTGGCATCTCTACATCCAGGTTGCCTATGGAAACTAAGCCCTTGTTTACACTTCAGCTGAGTTTTAATGGATGTCTCTTCCCTGCCGCGAGGCTTGGATGTATGACAATCTGGATATGTGAAGCTCAGCAGCTTGTGTATTAAAATTGCAGGCTTTGGAAAAACGCTATGCTGCCAATGTAAAACTATTTACAGTCTAGCATTGCACAAAATGTTCCGTGTATATATTTATATCCTGTAATTTAACAGAAATGTCTCTGGCATTTGCATGGCTGTTGGTTCCGATATTTTTCCCCCCCCTATAGTCAGCGTGATTTTTGGTTTTGTTTTGTTTTTTTGTCGTTTCAGGTCTTGGCACCATGGGAAGAGGCATAACTGTTGCCCTTGCACAGGCAGGGTTCTCCGTGGTAGCTGTGGAGACTCAAGAGAAGCAGCTGATGGAGGCAAAGCAGGCAATATCAGGCATGTTGGAGCGAGGGGCTAAGAGACGTGGGGTCGCTCCTGCTCTAGACAAGATCAATTACGGCCGTAACATCCAGTCGGTAGCAGATGTCGACCTTGTCATCGAAGCTGTGTTTGAGGACATGGCTCTGAAAAAGAAGGTCTTTCAGCAGCTGTCCGCTGTTTGTAAACCTAGCACGTTCCTGTGCTCAAACACCTCTGGATTAGATATCGACCAGCTGGCCTGTCAAACCCGCAACCCAGAGCTTGTGGTTGGGATGCACTTTTTTGCTCCAGCCCACGTCATGAAGCTGCTGGAGGTGGTTTATGGGCCAAAATCCTCTCCTCTTGCTGTGGCAACTGCCATGCAACTGGGAAAGAAAATTGGGAAAGTCAGTGTGGCGGTTGGAAATTGTCGGGGTTTTGTGGGGAACCGCATGCTGAAGCCGTATTTGGAACAAGCCCTCTTCTTGTTGGAAGAGGGAGCCACACCTGAGTTTGTGGATCAAGTGCTGGAGGAGTTTGGGTTTGCCATGGGTGTGTTCAGAATGTCTGACCTCTCTGGGCTTGATGTGGGCTGGAAAGTGAGGATGGCTGATGGCTTGGCAATGCCCGACCCAACAACGGGACAGCCAACGAGGCTCCGACAAGGTCGTAGGTACAGCCCCCTGGGAGACCTGCTCTGCGAGCAGGGACGGTTTGGTCAGAAAACAGGCAGAGGGTGGTATCAGTATGATAAACCTGGCAGTCAGGTGGCTAAGCCTGACTCTTGGTTGCACAGCTTCCTTGATGAGTACCGAGCCCGGCACGCTTTGGTGGCACACCGCATAGACCACCAGGAGGTGCTGGAGCGCTGCCTCTATTCCATGATCAATGAGGGCTTCCGCATCCTGGAGGACGGAATAGCCGCAGGGCCTGAAGACATCGACGTCATTTACGTGTTTGGCTACAGCTGGCCTAGACACCACGGAGGCCCCATGTTTTACGCTGCCACAGTTGGCCTAAACAAAGTCCTTGAGAGGCTCGAGCACTACTACCAGGCTCACCCTGATGTGCCCAGCCTGCAGCCCTGCCACTTGCTCAGGAAGCTGGTGGCCAGCGGCAGCCCACCAATCCAAAAGTGGAGGGAAGTGATTAAGAAAGTCCGCAGCCAGCTGTAAACAACATTTCAACTTTAATGTGTTAATGCACTTCTGAGTTTACAAGCTGATTAAATGTTGACTTGCATAATCAAATAATAAGAAGCACCTGTAAAACTAAATGCATTTACCTTAAACCAAAAACGGACCTCCTGTCTTTGCCAACCGCATTTGTTTTTTATCGTGACAGGAAAATTGCTCACCTCATAGATGAATATGTTCAACATGAAATACTAATAAAAACAGTGTCTATTGTGTATTAGTAGCAGTAATAAAGATTGATACAATAGATTGATCCAAAAAATTTATAGTGCAAATCTTCAGGAGTAGAATGGCACGCGCTTTAAGGAAAATTAACCATAATTTGGAAAAATAAACTGAAAGAAAAGTGTGACGGGAGTAGATGAACAGCACAGTACTGGGGATATTTGCAGGAAGCAAGTCATCTTAGTGTACGTGAAATGTCAGCTGATAAGAATAACAGAAGGAAGAAATTATACATCTTCAGCAGAGATGGATGACTGCGGGGAGGAGGGACCTCCTGTGGCGTTCAGCAAAGCACTTAGTCATTCTGTCTCTGGTGGACCAGACCACTGTGGAGAGGCTGGGCAGTGTTGTCTGTAGATAGACAGACATATACTTTATTGTCCCCATGGGGGAAGTATGACTTGGACACTGCAAAGCCAGACCCCTCAACAAATATGGGCACTCGGCACCAACAGATACAGATTTAAAAGCCCAAAGGATAAGAACATCACTCAGACTGGATTTGAACTGCAGCCTCGTTTTATTTTGATCTTACTGACAGTTTGTACAGTTTGACTGTATTATCATTTCTTATATTTTGTCTACTTTATTCACACACGGAGGTGGACACAATACTAGGAGTGGCCACAGTGAAAAACAGACCTGACCAGGCTTTGAAGCCAGCGAATGTATTGCAGCAGATGAAGCTCTACAGAGGAAATAAAACTAATAATTGTGAATAAAATGTCTTTACTTAAGTTTGTGCTTTTAAAATTGTTTACCAAAAACATATATGGCACATAATATGCTAACGTTTGAATGTAAATTAACTTTTTGCTTTTCCTGGTTGTCACTAATGATACTGCACAGTATAATCTGACTCTTCCAATAAAGACTTTATACAATCAGGTGTTGATCTGTTGTGATTTATACAAAAAAATGAATGATTGGTCCTCATCAAAATGATGCAATATCTAAAATCTAAAGTTTATTTAGTCAAATAATGAATCATTAAGGAAAGTGTGATCGGTATAAGCTGAATATATATATTTCAATTAAATTAAACATTTTACATTATATTTATATATGTAACATGTAATCAGATTACTTCAAGCAGGCATTTTGGGGCTTGAATATGTTTAAGTGTAGCGTTGTGCACCGCTTTTATTTGGCTTCTTCACGGGGTTCCACGTCACTTGTCCACAGGGTCTCCTTGGGTCTGTGTTTTCTGCTGACTCAGCCGAAGCGATGACACAGGAGAGCCGGGGGAGACGCGCAACTCTAAATTGCGTTTATAGAAATCAATGGCTCACTCTCAAGTAAATCCCATCCCACGTCCAGCAATGAACAGATGTTCGGGTTGCCACCTAGCGGTAAAAACACTCCACGCTGAGCAGCTGGCTTGTGTTGATGTATTGCTCCATATTCTTTCTTTCTTTCTTTCTTTCTTTCTTTATTTGTCCCCGATCTGCAGAGTTTCTGAAACCGTTAATGCACTTAAATAACGCACGCCCATGCGTAGGTGTTAAGAATAAATAGTACGAGATCTAGCAGCAGACTTTCATGAATCAAAACCACCAATCAAAATGCTACTCTTGGGTGAAATGCGGAATATATTAATGTCATAGTCAGACGTTGATCTTTTGAAGTTTTTTTTTTTTTTTTTTTGGAGGGTCTGATGAAAGCCTGTGTGTGTGTTTGAAGTGTGCAGAGCAGCTGGCTTTGTGTTTGTGGACTCCTCCCGTTGTGTGATGAAGTTCAGATGCGCGCCGTTGTTCCGTACGCGCGTCACCAGGGGCACAGAGGAGCTTCCCGACGCGAGGGGTGGATGGAGAAATGTGTGGATCACGATCACGGGAGGCTTTGCACATGACATTACCCCCCCTTGCCTCCTCGTTTGACTGACGCTCTTCGACTTTTACAGGATATGCCGCCACCCTTTGTGTAAACCGAGCTGCTTTGGATTCACACATCCAGCCACCGTGTTTCGTTTCGCGTCTGTCTTCCAGCAGAGAAGCTCTACGGGGCGACTCGGACCGTAAACATCGCCTCGGTCACTGGCCTTTATGTTGTAGGTTACTCAGAGGAGCCTGAGTGCGTGTTTTATTTTTTTCCCCCTTTGATACAGGAAATGTTGGCATGGCTGCCTCGGGAGCACATAAGTGTCCGAAGAGCGAGAAGTTGGACGAGGCGCAGGCTTTGGCCAAGAGCTGCGCTGGGAGACCAGATTTCCTGCCTTGTGATGGACTCTCCATATGCGCCACGCACAGTCACGGGAAGTGCTTCAAGCTGCACTGGTGCTGTCACTTGGGCTGGTGTCACTGTAAGTTTGTAGTTTATCAGCTGCATTTATTTCAAAGAATCGATTCTCACTATCACCGAAGGCATTGCTGGCAAATGTGCGTGGTATTTGGTTGTTATGTGTATGTGTTTAGTTAAAACCACACAAGCACTGTTGCCTTCCTCCACTGAAAGGCTCAGAATGAGGCAGATATGAACTTTATTTGTTAAACAAGTTATAACGCTTCACAGATTATGTAAAGGTTGTCCGTCAGTCTGATTTCTTACATGCGCCTACAGGCAGCATTGGCTTCCCCTCGGGAGAAGCTGATGTCGTTTCCTGTTATTTGATTGTTTGTTTGGTGTAACTTCTTCATTTTATTGCTGTACTCGCTCCTGTAATACTTCATCATCAGTTTATATGTGATCGAAGTTAATTCTTCCTACCCTTCTTCTTGCTGTATGAATAGTTTATGCCGTCTAGACAATGGAGGCTGAACAATTTATAAATTTACTAGTAGATTTACTACTGTACAGCTCTGCTATTTTTTAAGCTTGTTTTTCAGGCTTTGTGAAACTGGTCGACACAGTCTGATGACACAAACCCGAGTCACCACTTTCATTTCTCTTTTCAGGATGATTCCGTGTTTTATTTTTGAGCAAAAGTCCCGTAAAAGCACACAATGACCAGACACAGTTATTCCCCCCATTGACCTACAGTCTGATAATTCACTTCTCTGTGCCACTGCTGTCCAAAAAAGCAGATCACTCTTTTATTATATTGGCAGTGAGTGTCGTTAACACTCACTAGGGCAGTAGAATATGTATTAATCCACTGCTGAAAATAGTCCCAGACTAAATCCACTATTTACTCCCGTTTTTTAGTATTATGCCTTAACTGTGAAAATTCCTGAGCCACAGCTGTCTTTGTGACCCATTTTTTTCAAGACAACAGGGAGGACTGTTGGAAGGGCTGAACCCTTATTATTTTTTTACCTACTGAAAAATGCAATTTGTTGACAACAACAAGAAATGGAATATTTCACCATCCTTTAATATGTTGTAGCCACAGCCCTCATCACATGCTCACACAAGTATCATGCACTCAACTGCTATTCTTGAGCCACAACACTGAACTCTGCAGCCTTGTAGTAATTTCATTTGTATCGACTATTGCATTGACTGTAATGGGGATGAAGTGCAGGGGTGCAGCTCCACTCGCACACGCACACTTTCCTTTCCTTTCCACTTTGTTTGTGCGCCACGCTTGCCATTTGAACCTCGCTCGACCTGACACCCTGAGACCACCGCAGATTCCCAGTAGCCGGGCCTGCACCTGACAGGATGTCCCTCTCTCTGTGCTGCCCTAATTTATCCCCATCTCTGGCTGCCCAGAAAATCCTCAGATCAGTGTAAAACACAATCACCATCTACCCTGCACCACTCACTCTGAGCTTATAGTGTGCAACTGCACAAGTCACATTGTAATCTTTGCTGTGTAATCGTTGGATTTAGACGCCCGCCTCCGTCCGGAATGAGCCAGGCGGTTTTTGAAATATCAGATGTGGCAGAAAAATGATGAATTCCTTCCAGTGTTTATTACAAGCCACATACAGCATTTATGACTCCACGCAAAGCCCATTCTGTGTTTCATCATTTGTCAACATTTAGACTTGCTCCTCCTTTCAGTTTTTGAAATGTTCATCACTCTGACTGAAAATGTGCCACAAAATAGACACAGAGCTTGTTATGATATAGGAGAAAGAACCAGGCATATCCTAATGGAGCTTCTCACCTTCTCATCTCCTTCCACTGCAATTCAAAGGTTCCCCTCGCACCACGGTGAAAATAAACCAGCTAAGACTGCTGAATCAGGCAGAACCAGGGCACCCAGTGAGAGAAGTACACTAGCACGCCTTCACAAAGCCTTCCTGCTCGGCTCACGCCCTTCTCCTCTAGAAATCCATAATAACACTGGATGCAAAAGCAGGAAATGTTGTAACAGCCTTATCTTGTCACGTTTTCATTTTGAATGTGCCTGCGACGGCCGCCTGGAGTATAAACTTATTCTGAAGCTGATAATTGTGCATTCACCACAGGGAGTCTTGCCGGACTGCCTTTTTAATTACATTTTTAATAGGTTCCCAGCAAAACAAATACAAAAGGTCACTGCATATGAAGACTCAGCTCAGCAATTTAAATTCACAAACTAAAATTCTTTCCATTATCTCACCTGTAGAGCAGCGTGAGATGATTTGGTGTGACTTAACGCCTGGCTTCTTCTATTTTTATGTGCCTGCTGCAAACTGAACGCATCCACAATGCATTTCTTCCAGTTTTCCAGACTCAAATCATGTCTGCAGGCTAGCACAGGAAAAATATGTTGGATGGTCTTCCAGTGTTTTCCATTTAGTTGTGGAAACTTTTGACAAAAAACAAAACAAAAACGACCACGGAAAAAAGATGGTGGAAACTAGAATTAGATGTAGGTGGAAGCAATGTTCCCAGCTGGTGACAACATCAGTCCAAGCCTCTCATTAGCAGTAATTAGCTGTGTTTAGTGTCACCGCCAATATGTCATGTCTGATGAGGGCTTTTGCTCAAAGCGGCGCTGAAACCACCTGGCTGAACACTTTTTTTCCCTCCTTCTCTCACTTCTCACACTTTATTCTTTAAGAATTGATTACAATTACCAAGCAGAGCAATGAATTACTCATTACGAAAGCCTAACAGAGTCTGTAATGAGTCCTGAACAGTCTTGTCAGTCTGCTTGTACTCTGCCAGGACTAATTTTGAACTTGTAGATACAAGAAAATGGGATCTTTCTGTCAGGCTCCCAGGGCAGTCTCATCCGTTACACCACGCAGCAGAAGCTCGCAACTATTTCTAAAGGGAAATACAGAGATTTGTTGAATATAGCCCTGTGCTGTATTGACCGGTTTGGTGACGGGTTCAAAATTTATAGCACTGCCAAATCATAAAAAGCTTCACCGATTATAAAGGGATCAATATATTGTCAGCACGGGCCTGAGGGGATGTTTTTGATTGATTGCTCATGTTTAGGATCTGCAGCCCTTCAGTCGCTTTAAATGCTGGTGTATCAGTGATGGATGCAGAGCATCGCTTTTGTTTTAATGGACAGGTTTGTGTTACTGCCATCTGACAAGAATACCTGACCAAGTCGGTTCTGAAAAGACTCCAACTTTGTCGTGTCCTTACTTAATTAATAAGAAGCACGTGTCCACAGGATTCATAATTTCCACGCTCAGTTGTTGCCCATGCAGAGGGCTTCAAATTGTCTTCTTCTTCTTTGCATAGAATTGAGGTTTCAGCTACTTTATTCAAATCGGTGTTTTGATCAAAATGAAGAAGGTTCATAGCATTTCTTCCTTCAAATAGTGCTAGCACAGTTTGCTGAACTATTTGTTATATACAGGAAAGTCTGCACAGCAGCCACTGTGATGGTTTTGATTTTAAATTCGTGGGCAGACAGCGCAGGAGCTGTTTGTCCAATCAGATGCAGCTCGGGGTTTGTTGGAGGCTCCAGGAGAGAGAGTGCACCTTTTAGTTCTCTGTCTAGTGGTTTTTCCATTAGTGTGCGTTGCTGGAAAGTAACATGAGCCCTTCCTTTAGACTGCTGAAACTTGGAGCTGAACTTTAGAATACATCGTTACAGAGGAAAACACCGCAGCTGGCATGCAGTTACTTTTAACAGGTCCACAATTTAGGTGGCAAATTTGTTGTGATGTGATTTAAAAGGGCAAGAAAAAGCCTTAACTGTTTCTTTTTGTGTGTTTTTATGCATGATGTGATATCCAGAATGCTTCCACGCATTATTTCTTTATTCGTGTTTATTCATTTTTGTTCCGTTCCTGGATTTTGCATTAACCGAGGGAAAAGCAATCGACTGTTTCATTAACAAGACACTTTGACAAGTCGCAGAAAGCAATAAAATCAACAATGGCTGAAATTTGTTTAGCTGCTTCGGGCGCATTGATCATGCTGGCTCATTGTCTCTGTAATGGCTTACAGGACACTGGCGTGTAACGGCGCCTTGTTATTAGTTCCTATGGATTCTCCTTAGACTGTAAAGCAGAGTCAAGTAATCGCCAGCAGTTGGGGACTTCTTTGGTTAGACTGTGAAAAAGCCTACAGGAAAAAAAACCCCTCAAATGGCCTCAGTAGACACCTTCCTGATGATTTCATGGTCTCAACCTCCAGTTTCACATCCTACTGAAAACAACATTATGTTTATTTTGTAAATTACAGTCCCCATTAGAGTTGAAAACAATTATAAAGCAGGTCGGTGATCTATCACGGCTGCATGAGCACCCAGTGTCCCCTGATTTCTCAGAGACATCCCCCGTTCTTTGTGTCTGGTTTTAGAACGAGATGGCACGAACAAAGGGGTGACATCACGGTGGCCACCTACAGCCATTTTTTATATACAGCCTGTGGTTTCTCTTTCTGTGACGGGCCAAAATCTCTGCTATAACAAAGGCTTGCTTTGCTGATTGGTCACTAGAGCATCAATAGATCACTTTTGGCGTGCACAGAATGATTTCATAAGATAATTACAGATTGTTTAAGAGATCGATTCTTGGCCATTGTCGCCAGGAGTGATCAGTATCTCTTTTTAATGGACAAAAAAAGTCTTAAAGGGGAATTCTGTCAATTTTACACATCAGTGTGTGGTTACATATTGCGAGGAGCACTCATGTAAAGGTAAAAAAAATCCCTTTGAATTCCCTTCAGTGCCTCTTGAGTCAGTGTAGGCTGGAGGTGTGCAGTTGAAAAGAAGTGAGCTTGACAGACATCTGTAACCTGCTCCTTATCTCTGCATGTGGCTACATTATCTGCTACCTGCACAACACACTTGAATCTCTAACCAAACTGTCACGTTTGTATTGCTTTGACCAGAAAAAAGTATTCTCTAATTAGAATAAATAAAAGAACTGTGTTAAAGCAGTGCAGTGCTAAATCAGTGGAGGGCTTTTCAGTGGTGTACTGTTTTGTGTGCACAGGGACACAGTCAGGAGTGTTTCATTAGGGTTACAGACTAAACAGTGGACTTCCAAGTGGCTGCCTCCGGAGGCATGAAACAGGAAGCACGATGCCGGGTTGGACCGTCCTCTTCCATGAAACCTGAAACTTGTGTTGTTTCCCCCTTAGCGCAGCCCCTTTTTGTTGGCCAGATTTAAACACAAAGAGCAGCGGATGTTGGAGCCTGTAGTATCCGCTGGCCGACTGGGCGCAGCAGCTGTTATGAGGAATGATAACAATCTGCTAAAATAATTGTTTTTGTTCGATGGGTTTTGCCAACATGCTGCTTTGAACTGGTATGTGGCACATTCAGTGGGCTACGTAAAGCCGGTTGGCTTCAGCTCAAACATGCAAAATATCAAACTGAGGGGGATGTTAATGACTCATTCACTGCTGAGGCTTCGACGTGAGCCAATATCGAAATGACATAATGTGTGTGTGATGCTGACTACATGTTGGGCTTGTCAACAATAATCCAGCTGCAGCTGGTAGGGCAGTAGAAGAGTTGATATTTTTTACAGTGTGATTTTGAAGGGGAGCAGGGGACTGATGGGCTGCAGGCAGCATTTTCCAGAGAATCTACCTCCTGTATTAAAACAGTTTTTGCAGCCCTCGGCCAGCTACAGGCCCAGGAGAGAGGAGGCGTGCAAGATGGAGACGTGCGGTAGCAGAGGAGTACTCGACTCCCTCCTCTGAGCAATCTGCATCTCCCAGGGATAAGCTGCTTGTTCTTCCACTTCCTTATTAACCTTTTCAACTCTTGAGTTTTACTATAAATAACTTTGCATCTTTACGCAACATTCTTTGTGTACCGGTTTCAACACTTTATCTAGCTAAATAATCACTAAAATAATCCAGATGATGTTTTTTATGTATATATTGAAGATACTTTTCATTCCCTGCTTTCAAATTGAAAAAGCTGCTTTCGTAATTAGAATTTTGTAATGAAAATCTGTTAATTCTTCATTGGCTTATTTACATCTCCTTTAGTTAATGACCTCATTTATATCCCAAATGCTTTTAATCGGTCCCTGGTGAACTTGTTGGGTTTAGCTGGGTTTTAATTGTAACGTGATGAAAAGCTTTTCAGTCGAGAGTCATTCCTCCCCTTCACGTTTCGCCTGTGTAGATAAAGCTTGTTTTGTTATTACTCCACTTTTCATTCTGTTGCCCTCAAAAAACTGCTAAACAGTGAGTCACAGCATCGCCTGCACGCACACTGCTTTATAATAGTTAATTTAGCTCTTTTCATTTCACAAATGCAAAACGAAAAGAAACACGTTGAATATTTTTGCTTTGTCCATGAATGAAAAATGTCCCATGCCGGGAGTTTGTGCAGCATGTGGTGAATGTTGCAGACTGTCCTTTCTTTGTCGGGACATGTGGTCTTTGTTAGTGCGGAAATACAAACATGCACAGAGCGGGGGCAGCACACGCAGAGGTCACCCAACAACTGACGTCTGACGTTGTCATGCGAGGCCTGCAGCACCGGGCAGCACATTGTTAGAGTACAGCTCAATATCAATAAAGCTGCTCAGACAGAGCTGGTGTCGGTTTCAGTCGTCACTGAGCAGTGTACGTACATACAACCCTATAAAAGCTATTGCTGAGTGCAATATTTATTTTAGTCAGAAAAGAAATGCAAGTTTTATCAATCTTACATAATTTTAATCGCTTGGAAAGCCCAAACATATTCTGTGGGTAGTTTTCAGTTCCGGTGGATTGGTTTTATACAGGGGCGGGATTGGTAATTGGTTTACCAACGCAAATGAACTCATTTGTACACCTCAAAATTGGCTCAATTTACTGCAGTTTCAAGCTAGTGGTCTCAAAAGACAAAAAATAATAATAATTGTGTGCACAGCATTGTCATCAGTGCGACCAGGCTGGGCTTTTAGTATGCTGGGTGCTGGTATTCGTGTCGAAGCATAGTGTAGCTGATATTCACATGTTGGTTTTGTTCTTGCATCGTAATAGTTATATTCTTGTTGTGATGTCATAGCTTTCAAGTGTGGGGAAAAAAGGTCCTTGATTGTATAAAACCCCCCATCAACATTTCATGTGTTTTCTTTATTAATTTATACAATATAATAAATATACTGTCAAGTCAGGTTTGTTGTTAGCCAAGTTTACGTTACTTATGTTGGTTTGCTACAGCCTTTAATAGCACTAGCTAACCCCTTGAACAGTGTTGGTCAAGTTACTTGAAAAAAGTAATCAGTAACTAATTACTGATTACTTCCCCCAAAAAGTAATCCCGTTACTTTACTGATTACTTATTTTCAAAAGTAATTAATTACTTAGTTACTTAGTTACTTATTAAAAACACGATTTACAACCTGAAGAGGTGATAAAGCGATAGATCTTTCAGCCCAATTCTACTTTTTCTCCATCATACAAAATGTAATCAAATGGAAAAGTCTCTTTTTAAAACTTGTTTTATTAGTTTTAATCTTTTAACTTTATGCATCAAGCAAAAAATTTAATTATATGCAACATTCTCTGACTTGAAGAAATTAGTTTAACATTTAAACCTATTTTCTGCACATTCCAGCACATAATATAAAATATTTTTTTGTGTTTACACTCACTCTTTCAAATAGATGCAAGTAAAACACAGCAGAAAATAAATAAAATCAAAGACTAGCGGTCCTGTTGCTCTATTTTCACCTGTAAAGCAGGAGTGGGGTAGGCGGAGGTGTGCTCTGGTGCAGGTGTGCTGCAGCGGTCAGGTGAAGAATCTGCGAGTTTCTCTGTGAATTTCCCATTACGTCGTTGCGTACTCGGAGCTTGTTTAGGGTTTTTTTTTCGGTGTAAAAAGAAGTTTTCTTCCCACGAACGATGGACACTAATGTTTTTGTCACTTTTTATGGAATCAAACTCAAAGTAAGTACTTCCACGTTTTAAACGCTGCACGCTCATACTCTCTCCTGTACTCGATATATTGTTGATCTGCACACAGCTGTTGTCACGAACGTCGCACTCGCTTACGTCACTGTCATGAGACATTCTCGCAAACAAATCACGGTTTTAGTAACGCAGTAACGCAGCGTTCCTACGGGAAAGTAACGGTAATCTAATTACGGTTTATGCAATAGTAATCCCTTACTTTACTCGTTACTTTACTACTTAAAAGGTAATCAGATTACAGTAACGCGTTACAAGTCACATGTTACTGCCCATCTCTGCCCTTGAATGCTTAGACAATGTCGTTGGTCAGTGCGATGTTGAGCCTGATGATGCAGGATCAACACCAACATGGGGATATCAGATCGTGCGTCCAAGCACCACCACTGATCTGATTGTTCTGTTGGAAACTTGAGTGGATGAACATACAGAGATGAGGTGCTCAAACCTGTACTTATGATGTTCTTACTGTAGCACTGTGGCTATTTCAGGAGGACAGTGCCCGCCCCCTCTCTGCCAGCAGTAGAAAAGGCTTTTCTGAATCAGGAGGATAAACATTTAGTCCACATATCTCTGCTATTATGTCTCGGACATGCTGGGTTGATAACCAATGACCACTGCAAAGCTGCAGGCTGCGCAGATGGAAAGCAATTCCTTAACAACAGATCTGGACACTTGTGTGTAGAGGGGTGACTGCTCGTATCACATCCAAAAAAGGCCAAACCTCATATTATTGTCTTGCGAGGACTTATATTGTTGGATTATAAAATCTAGTTAAAAGTAGTTTAACAGGATTTCAATTCTAGTTTTTGGCTATGGAGAGATTGGTACTTCAAACTGATATTTCCACACTACAGAGAAGTGCACAAGAGTAGAATTATTCAGGAATTTTAAACTAAAAGCATCTGTAAATTTTGTAAACGTTTACTATTGTCAGCTGTTTCTTGGATGTAACTTCTGAGTCTGAAAAATCATTGGAGCCAATGTGGAAGTGCTTTCAAGTTGTATTCTTTCTAACAGCCAACAGTAGGCGACTCCTCGGGTTTTAGAAAAAAGTTTGGCTACGCTGAAGTCTATGCGAAAACTATCCTTCGGCTCTCTTGATCTGTGGTCTCAGAAAACAGTTTTCCTGATGTGTTTATGGTTTAAACTGATGGTGTTAAGTCTTACTGAAAACAACATTATATTTATTTTTATGTTACGGTCCCCATTAAAAGCAGAGTATGCTTTAGGGCTGGCCAACCTTGTGATTGCTACTATATGAGCATGAAGTGTACCTCGGTTTTTCACTCAGATTAACCCGCCACTCATCATGTCTGGTATTAAAAACACTAAGCTGACTCGAGCCTTGGCTACAGGACTTTAATAAACAATTCAATAAGCGTTTAATTGATGTAGAAACCAAGGTCGCTCAATGAAACAAAAACCCAGCTGGTGTAGTTTCTTTTAAACCTTATTTTGTCATGATCCTGGGTCTGTTGACCCAGCGTTTTGAGTTTTAGTTTATGTAAGCCCGTCAGGTTTCCTAAGTTCATTTGTTATCATGCCTAGGTGTTTCTAGTTCTTATTATTTCCCCCTCGTGTTTCCAACTATGTTAAATCTCCCCTGCTCTTCATGCGTTTCATGTCTGTGTCTTACGTTGTCAAGTTCGGGTTGTCATGTCTATGTCTCTTTATGTTTCCTGTTTTATTGTGAAGAGGTCTGGTGTTTCTGTGTTCATCGTGTTCAGTTTTACTCTCCCACGGTGACGTCATTATGTTCATGTGTGCCAGCTGTTTCCCCATGTGTTCCCACTTCCCTCATCATCCTGTGTGTATTTAGTCCGTGTGCTTTCAGTCATTTGTTGTCAGGTCGTCTGCTCATCCATGTCTCATCCCCAGGTACCCATGTCAGTTCACTATGGTTAAGCTTTTTCATGTTTTGTTATTAGTTCACCCAGTTTAGGTTATTGTTTAGTTTTCACCGATGCCCGATTATTTTTACCCTCATTGCTAGCCTCAATAAACGGCTTGTTTTGTTTATCCACACTACGTTTTGGTCTGCGTTTGAGTCCTCCTCTGCAACACATACGGTCTGCCCCAGCCAGACCGTGACATATTTGAGTTTCTCTTTCTGTGTTGTTGACATGACTGACTTCATTTCTAAGCAAATGTCACCCTTGAACTCTTCCTTCCATACAGAGGCCTTTGGGGGGTTTCACAAAAATCTGGTCCAACGCCTTCATTTATTTCAAGCACGCAACCTGTTATAAGGAACCGAGAACTTCAGATGACGTCGTATTTTTCACTTGCAGATTCTCCACACGTTGGCAATTAAAGAACGAATAATATGAGAACATTTAAAAGGTTCTGTTTTTGCATTATGATTGTTTTCCGGCTTGCAGTCTTTTTTATGTTTATTGGATACGGCACATAGTCCCAGTATTAAAAAACAGAAGCTTGTTTTTTTTCCCCCAACATATAAAGATTCTCTCTTCTCATTTTTTTTTCTCAGATTATTGTAAGTGAGATTTATCACACATACCGTACTGTCCTCGGGGCTCACAGAAACAGTGATATTTCTAAGAAAGTGCAGACACCTTGTAAATTTACAGACGAGCTGCACTCCTTCTGCAGGGCTGCTGAGGACAAGCAGTGTTGGTGTAGCGTTAGCTCCATATGCCTGTCTGTTTTGTTGTCTGACTGTGCATCTGTCTGTCTCCTAGTATTGCTCATGTTATTTGAAACTCCAGATGGATGAATGCAATTAGATGTAATATGCTAAAAAAAAGGCAACTAAATGTCAACACATCTCCTTCTACAGCTTTAGCTCTCATTTGTTGCCGCTTTCAAGCCTGCCTGAATGGGCTCATCTCAGTCTGAACATGGACCATTGAGTTTCTCTCATTAAGCAGAACAGCTACTCTACCTCCCTTTTTGTCTGCATCAATATTAGCTCTTGTGTTTGATATTAAAAATATTTACAAAGTCTGAAGATCCAGCCACATCCTCTTAAACGCCTCGCACGCCACGTGGCTAACGCAGTCTTGTATAATTTAATAGTGAGGTGGTCGCGTGAGTTATTCCACAACACTGCAGCTCATCTGTAAGGCTTGTGCTTGCTTTAAAAAAAATGTTCTTCAGCATTGAAAACTCACTTTGTTCATTCATCAAAAAAAAGATGGCCTCCTCCCTAATTTGAAGCAGTTTGATATTGTCAGTGTAGCCTAGGAGAAGAGTTTGAATGGAACAAGGCAGCCACTAAAACAAAGGACAAGGACACACCACGAGAGGAAGAGAAGTGATGCGTTGGCTTGTCGTCTTCTGTAGTTTCTCTCTGTCTCCTGGGAGCCAGTTAAACACACATCTGAACTGCAATATTCAGGCAGCACAGAGTTGGAGGTGGTGGGCTGCAAACAATGAGTAACATCTGGGAGCTGTTATTTTGAACTATCACCAGCAGAACTTAATGTGGCATGGCTTAGAGTCTTCCAAAAAGAAAAACTATAGAAACACAGTCACTGTGCAGAAAAAATGCTATTTATTGGATTGAGAATGCAGGCTGCCTCATATATTAGAGCTTTGTATTTATATTATGTCAGTAATTCTAGTGTTAATCATGAAAACATCGGCTGTAAATATTGTACACACAAACCCTGTTATTTATTTTTTTTATATTTGAAGAATGAGTCTTGCATCAGTATTGAAGGGTCAGAAATGATTGTTGCTCCGCTCCAGCTGGCCTAAAGTTTACACTGTTTCAGTCTGGCTGCTGTTTCATTACAGATGTTGGAAAGAAGAAAGGCGTCTTTAATTTGGCAGCAGAAAATGCTTTATTATCTCAAAATTACTCATAAGATTAAATAGGTGATCATCTGATTTTAGATAGATAGATAGATAGATAGATAGATAGATAGATAGATGCAGTGTGGGGACTTTGTCTTTGTCAAAACTACTTAAATGAATGCAGGAAAGAACAATCATATTTTGCTCGACCATGCAATACCATCTGGAAAGCATCTAATTGGCAGTGGTTAAATTTTTCAGTGTGACAATAATCGCAAACACACCGCCAAAACAGTAAAAGCATGGCTGGATAAAAAAACAACAACAACAAAAACCCCACAAGTCACAAAATATAAACAAAGGGCATTGCAAGACTTTGCATGACTTTACTGTGACATCGACAGGGATTTGTTAAGCTAGCATCTTTCTTAGATTTGGGCATGTACTGGAATGTGTGGGAGTGGTTGACGTTCACGTACTCATGCTGTCTCCAGCATTGCTGTTGTGACTGAGATTGCTTGCTGTTGATATACGGTGTGTAGGTTTTCAGTCATCCAGGTCGCTGTAGTCCAAGAAGCTTGGGAAGAAAGCGATTGGACTCCGAAATTTCTTCAAGAAATTTAAAGTCCAGTCGCTTTCCTTCCAAGCTCCTTAGAATACAATGACATGGATGACTGAGAACCTACTCAAAAACCCAAATTTGATTTTTCCAAGGAAATTCTTGTCATATCATTGATGCTTGTTGATGCACATTGTGTCACTCAAACACACTCCTCTTCTCTTAGTGTTCTTTTTAACTATATACTGACATTTTCTTGCCTTTTTGGGAGCTGTGTTTCTCACTTTCAGATGAATATAATAAATCCTTGCTATTTTCCCTCCTTTTAAACATTTGCATGGGAAAGCACTTGAGCCATCAGCTGGTAAACCCTTCACAACATTTAGCTGCAGAATTTTTCTTTGTGTTGTTTGGTGTTTGGCAGGTAGTTTAGTGGGTTTGAAGAGTTTTTCCTTTCTTTTTTTTCTGAAAGCAGCTGCATACTGATGACATATGCAGATGCCAGAGGTGGGAGTAAATGGTGAAGGTGTGGGTCTGGAGACCAAAACGATTAGCTGAAAAATGCTACAAGTGGTTTAGGGGATAATTTTGTGTGGGTTTGTCACTATGTGCAACAGCTCTGCCATACAAGTAGGCAGTGGTGTCATTGTTAAAATACAAATGAATGTAACTGCATGTTTTGTTTTGTTTTGTTTTTCTTTAGGCAAGTACGTGTACCAGCCCATGACCAATGTGTGCCAGCTGCCCAGCACGACCGTGCCGCCTGTTGGCTCAGAGTACAGCAGCACCATCGACCTGTCCGTCTCTCTGGCCGAGCGCTTCCTGAAACTCGCCCCTTGCTTCAAGTCCCCGCCTCACCTGGAGTCCCCGAAGTACTGCGTGATCGCGGACCTGTTTGTGGACGACTACATCGTCAAACGTATCAATGGGAAGATGTGCTACGTGCAGCGTCCCCCGCCTCCTTTGCCAGAGCCGCCTCGTCCTCCTACCCCCCCACCACCTGCTCCAGCTACACCTACGGTTCCCGAAAATCCCAGCCAGGCTCAGCAACCGCCCAAACCGACACCGTCAACTCAAAACGCACCTGCACCTGTGCAGCCAGTGCAGCAGGTATACGGTGAACACAAACACCCCTCCCCACTGGATAAGGTAAAAGGTCCCAAAATGGACCACTGTTCTTCTCCGTCAAGCTCCGAGGACTCCGGCATCAACGCCCTCGGTCTCCACTATTTGGAGTCCTGTGAGGAGGAGAGCGAGGAGGAGGAGGAGGAGGAGGATGACGAGTTGAGCACAGATGGAAACTCCAGCCCTGGGAGCCTCTGGGATCAGGATGACTGTTCTCTGCTCTCTCCCTCCAAGTCTATGATAGAAATCATCGAAAAGATTGAAACAACTGTGTAACTGACATGGCATCAAGGTGGAATTGATCTATAAGGAACATCTACGGAGCAGAAGCTTATTATTGAGAATAACTCTCAAGGATTTATGACATATGGACCAGTAGGAAACAAACCCCTCCCTAACGCTTCAGCAGGGCTTCGCCCGGTTGTTTTGGGATGAATTTGTTTTCCTGCAGGTGGCTGAGGACAGCGCACCTACAATCTGAAACAGCCTCTCCTCTGCCCGCATCCTCTGCACGGATTGAATTTGCTGAACTTATTACAATAAAGACAGAAGCACAAGAATATCAAGAACATGCACAGTTTACCAAAAAGACCTCCTCATGGTCGTGTGGAGAAAAATCAAAAATACAAAAAAGAATCTAGAGTAGGTGCACATCAGAGGAAATAGGAAAACAAGAAAAGGGGGACACTTTTTTTGTGACACTTCTCTTTAGGTATATATTACTGGAGCTAAATTATGTATGAACCAAGGTGGTATGAGTATGTTTCATGATGATAATGAGCAGTTAGGTAACTATTGTGTTCTCCAGTCAGTCAGTCTGTCAGACTTCGCTGCAATTCAGCATTCGAGTGGCAGATAAGCATGCCATCCCTTGTTCTCCGGTCAGTGACTCCACCCACACATATTAGTAATTCTGACTCTTCAGCGTAATAACCACAAGGCCAGCTACCTCTCGTGGGCCTAAAGCACACCGGCCTTTTAACTCCTTAATTACTCAGCTCTGAGCTGCTCAGAGCAGGCGCACCTGCTTTTATCGCATTATTAAAAAGATTTGTGGCCCACAGTTTGTCTGCACTTTACTGACACCATCACGGGCAGTAGGGTAGGTAGGTCAGTGTTTGACAATCAAGAATTACAGAGAAGCACATTCCTATACTGAACCTGCCAGTGAGGACCAAGGATACTCTTATACCTTCTAAAAAATGTCTCAGACTTTACAGAAAATTTTTCTGACCACCTTTTCTGGTCAAGCTGAACTGAACGACAGTCCCGTTAAGCAAAACATGACTTGCACTGACCTCTATTAGCAGCCGAGAAATTGAATAGCATGGACGCGTCTCCGGTACAGCTGCAGTGACAGGGAGGGAAGTTGTCACAGTAGACACAAGTGAGACAAATATCGCTGAGGGAACATATCTAATTTATAATCTCATAATAATAATAACAATAATAATAATAAACCTACATTGTTAACTAGTTTGGGGACTTTTGAGAATGAAATGCCTTTTTCGTGATGACCAAAAGGGGGGTCTGGGGAGGTCATTCATTTTAGAGTAGTAGGTTACATCTTAAAAGATATTAGAGTGTGAGATAGGATGCCTGAATACCTGTTGTGATGTTGTGATTGGCATAAGAAACAAGTAGCTTATTAGTCAGATAGTAAAATGAAGCTGGGCGGCGTCTTTTATTTTAATGTTTAAAAACATTATTTTCCAGAGAGCTATCAGCAAAAATCACCACAGTTATCACAAATATTTATGGCTGCAATGTTATAAGCACTAGATGTTTAAAAAAAAAAGATGAAGAAGAAGAAGAAAAAAATCATTTTGCATGACTGCATTCACTTGCAGGATTCCCTCATGTCAAACTCCAATTAAAAACATGCTATCAAAGAACAAAGAAACCCTGTAATAGTTATTAAAACAAGGTGTTTTTATTCAGGGACAGCCCTGGACATTACACTGAGCACAGTCCCTTATAATGCAGTCGAAGAAAAATGCATTTTGTTCTTATTCTTGTTATATTATTATTTTCATATGAATAAATCTTAATGAAACTCACCTTTTTTCCCTCTCTCCTGGTTCATCTATTGTGGACAGCGCGAACACCCTCTGTAAAAAGAAAATGCACTCAAACGTCCTCCACACGACACACTGATGATGACTAATGCTCTCCAGAGCTGGAGTGGGTAACAAGAAAAAAACAAAGTAAAGTAAAGTGAGAGATACACTCGAACTGAGTCACTATTTCAGCTGTGGATGTCTGATCTAAACTGTGTTGAGGTATGTATCTTGCTGCCTTTGAAAGCTTTAATTACTTTGTGCTGCACATTTTAAACATTTTAAAGGGGCAGGAAAAACATTGGGAGTAGGTTGTAGTGGAAGATTTAAGATTGGACACATTCTTTGCTTCAGCTTTATGTAAGACAGAAAACACTGAGCTTGTTCGATGGAGACAGAGACCCCCTCCCGGTTTCCTCTGGGCTTCTGTCGCAGACAGTCTTCTCCACACTTCGTCTAGCAGCAGATTTTATGAGAGACCATGCAAGCTTCTTTCTCACCTTGACTGCAAACTGAGATTGATTTCTCCACGCTTCTTTTTCCCCTTGCATTGTGTCTATCGATCCTTTGTGCAGAGAGAGAAAACCAAGGCTTGGATGAAATGCTAATCAGTTTATATAAATGTACATCCACTATTCTGCCCAAAGATAAAGAGGAGAGGAGTGGAATTGAATGCTGGAGAGCAGATGACATAGAGTGGGAGAAGAAGAGGAAAACCTGAGAGAGAATTTGTGGAGGGAGTACAGCAACAGGCAGGAGATGTGGAAGCTCAATTAGCGGGATGATGATGATGCAAGCACATGTAAAGTCGTAGGATGGACTTCATGTGTGCATACGAGTGTGTGTGTGTGTGTGTGTGTGTGTGTGTGCGCGCTCCGGTCTGTGCAGACGCACACACATTTTTACGGCGTTATGAAATAGTTCCCGTTTTTTTCAAATGGTACAGAGCGATTGCATGAAGAGATCACTGTTACTGTTAATCCCTCACAGCAAAGTCATTCGATTGGCAGGAACCATTGAGCAGTGACAGCATGCTAACACACACACACACGTACACACACACACACACACACACACACACACACACACACACACACACACACACACACACACACAAAGTCACACACCAAGTCACACACCAAATGAAAATATGCCCTTGTTCAAGGACTGCTTCACAGGCCAGGTTGGCACAGCTTGAGTCACACAAGCTGTAGAGGGATGTCAGTTTCACTCTTTCCATTCTGATGTTTGCACAACCACATTACCTTCCTAAGGAGACGTCCTTTTAATTTCATACAACTCAATTTCCTCTACATGGGGCAAAACAAAACAAGCAGATCCCCAATACTTAAAAGAGGTTTCAAGTTACAAAATGAAAACATGAAGTACCAGCAGGGACACACCTGAGTAGTAGGAGAAGGATTTTAGAAATACATCAAATACATCTGCTCTCATGGGGAATCCTCAGAAACTTATTAAAAATGTTTCTTTAAAATAGATGCTAACCTTTTTGTGTGTGTAACTGCAAGCAAATTAGAAGCATCACTCCCAGATACCTCTGTTTATAATCTCCTATATTACATTATATTTACTTAAATGAGAACTCCATGTCTCTAAATCACATATTTGTATTTCAAATAAACACAAAATCCAAAGAACTGCCAAAGGGATAAAAGGTCTGGTATTTTCTTTGAACTATTCTTTTTCCAGGGTTGAATGATTGAACATCATACATGTTTAATGACTTTAAAAAGCAAGAATTGAGTGTACAAGTTTCTTTTTTTGGGGGGGGGTTCTCTAATCCACTGGGTCAAAAGTATGTGCACAGGCTTAATTGCATACACACATCCCCACTTATAATCAGCTGAATGTCCCATAGCAAGTTGGACCTCAAGTGGACATCAACAAGCTTCTGGAAAAATTCTGGCTGGATATTATTGTTGGCAGAATTAGTAGAGTTCATTGAAATTGTTTAGTTTCCTTTTTTTTTTTTTTTTTTTTTTTTTTTTTTTTAAATAAATGGGACAGGGGGAATGAATGAGAGAAAGAGGGGGAGAGAAAGAAAGAAAACCAAAGGGGAGAAGAGACGGTGAGAAGGGGGGGGGGGGGGGGGGGGGGAAGAGAGAGAGAGAAAAAAAAAAAAAAAGAACTCCTGGGTCACCTGTATGGAGAAAAAAAAAAAAAACAAACAAAAAAAACAAACAGAGGAGACAGCAAACAACAAAGAGCAACATAATAATAGAGAAAACAAAGCACCATCACAATAAACTAGCTAGTCATAGATATCAATATTTACTAAATAATAAACGATATTGTGCAGCACGCAAGATAGACAGCGCACAGTGTGCTTTGAGGTAGCAGCCAAGAAAGCTTTAGTCCGCGTCTGTGAATACCTGTGTGGATCAGCATGCTTGCATTCCAAAGGTTTCTCCATGTAATGATCTGCTAGGGAGTGTGGGGGGGCCACAGCCCCGTCCTCCAGGGTGTGAAGCGGGTATGGAGGAGATCAAAACTCCAGATATCCAGAGGCCCCCAGAACACAAGAGACCATGGAAGACCCACAGAGGGGCAGCCGCGCCACTATTCCAGTAAGAGCTGAGGAGAGTCCCAGATGAGGGCTCGCCCAGCAGCCGCGGAGCAGAAGTCAGGGGGAGTTGCAGTGACGCGCCCGTGAGCTCCGCCGGCCCCCAGCTGCGCCTGAGTGACCGAGCCCCAGGCCGAGAGGCCGGGGGCACCCCACCTCCAAAGGGGGCCCGAGCGAGCCCCAGGCCCCAGGCCCCGACAAGCGGCCGCCAAGGAGTGAGCCGGTGTGTACCCGGACGCCCACCCCCAGACACAAAGAACCACCAACACACCGACACCTGAGGGAGTCCGCCACCGGCAGGGGAAGTGGTGGTGGGTGGAGATAGGCCTCCAAACCTTGGAGGGCCTGAGATGTCCCCAGAGAGGTGGCGTCTGATACCCAACCTGACATATAGACACAGACATACAGGCACACACAGACACAAACATCCATTCCCACCCTCATGCTCTCATATGCACTCACTCCACACTCAACCAACGTGGAGACAGACATGAAGAGACGCTGTACACACGATCACACTCCCCAAGCGTACTCTACAAACCGGGTCTAGGTACCCTTGCCCCTGGAGGGGGGAATTGCACCCAGACCCAGGTGGTGTTACCCTTTTCCCTGCGGTGGGGAGAGGCAGACCACCCCGACTCCGCAGCAGCGGGGAGGCCCCACACCCCAGACCGCAGTCGGACGGCCAACTCCTCCTACTAGCCCTCCCGCTCCAGCAGGCCGCAGAGAATGGGGGTGGGAGAAGACTCCAAACCTCCCTCCACCCGCTCATTGTAGTGTTGATGCATATGTGTTCTAAGGTGCAATTAAAACCCAGGAGGGCATGGAGCTACCTGCCATTGTTTAGTTTCCTGGCATGGACCAGGATTTTAAGGATATTTCATAAAGTTTCAGTTGGGTTGCGGTCGTAGCTTTGGGACGGCCGGTCCAGAAGCTTGCTGTTAGCGCACTTTATCCGTCCAAAAAGCCCGTTTTGATCTGTGTTTAGATAACTGTTCAAATTTCAAGAATTTGGAGGTAGTCCTCTTCCTTCATTATTCCACTTATTTTGTGCAATGTACCAGTAGCACTGGCAGCAAAACAGCCCCAGAGCATGATGCTATTACCACTATGCTTGGCAGCTGGTACAGTGTCAATTCTGGAGCAGGGTCTTCTTTCTTGGTGGGACCATCTCTGTCAATGGTGATATACAAGTTTGCCTCTCTGTGGACAGTGGCACTGGTCCTCCAGCAGTTTTCACTTCTTGGCAGGCTTGGTGATCCCTGGGTTTGTCCTGAATATTTTGACCAATTTCCTTGCATCTGAGTACTCTGGGAAAGTGGTGACACATCTAAATAGCTTGTACCTACTGTATGTGCACTAGTTTAAAATGATGATCCTGCAGTTGTTTAGAAAGAGCCAATTAAGCTTCTGGAATAGATTTCCCAAAGCACCGACCTCAAGCCTACTTCTGCCAACAAGCAAATGAATTTAAATGAACTCTACAAATTCTGCCAATAAGAGAGGTCAAAAATCCAGCCAGAGTTGTTCCAGAAGCTTGTTGATGGCTTTCAAGAGCATATGGTCGAGTTGCATTTTGCCAGGAGATATTTAAACAAATATTAGTGGAGGTATGTATAGTTTTGAGCTTGTATGTAATCATTTGACATGTGTGGAAATTCCAAAATAATTTAAAACATGCTCACCCAGTTTTTGGTTTTTAAAAGTCATTTAAATTGATTGTTGATCATCTTGGCAACAGTTCAAAGAAATCATTAACAGCTCAAATTTACCACGAAATTCGTGGACTCCATGAGAGCAAAGAACGTAAACCTTTGACCACAACTGCAGCTCAATGTGATAATAAAAAGGTTGCTAATTTTGTCTCCTTAAAGCAAAATGCAATTAACAGGAAAACTGAACAGCTGACTCCTTGGAGTACAGCATGCTGAATGAGACAAATCAGCACCCACCCATCACTCGAAGTAGCAATGCCCTCAGGTTAGTCATAGGGATGCAGGTCGTGCTGCACAGCGTATAGCTGAAGTAAATTTAAAACTTCAGAGTTTTAGATTCATGTGCATTAATCATGGGCAGGCAGACAGGTTAAAAAAGCAAACATCATCCACCTGTCAGACAGAGTACAGTGAGATACTTTTCAAAACCTAAAACTGCTTATGGGAACGTTTATGACTAAAATCTGGAAGTTAAAGTGTTACCATTATTTACAATTTGACAGCGCACATCCTAGAAATCCATATCAGTTCCTCACAGACAACCAGCACCATATTTGAAGTATACCTTCTCCCCCTATAGCTACATATTCAGAGCTAAACTTCAACAGCGGCACTCAAAGGGACCATTTATGCTTCAACATTCTGTCCCTATCACTGGCCTGATGCAATTGGCATGCACGTAATGGGAAAACCCACCAGCACCCTGCTAATAATCAGTCGGACACATGGCTTTGCCCGAGCCGTGCTCTGTGGGTGATGGGTGTCTGATAAGCTCTATAAACACGAGTGTCACCTGGAGTGCAGCTCTGCATTCCCTGCCTTTGAAATATTCATTACATTTTTCGTCAGCATCTGCCCTTGTCTTTGAAATGGATTTCAGGCACTTTTTAGACACAGAGCACGACTTTTCCTTCTGCTAACCGCAGACAGCAGCTTTAAGCTTTGGTGTCGATAGACAGGGCTGTTTTTGAAAGTGTTCTCTTTTGTGTTGCTTAAAGCTGGTGATTCACCGTCCAATATTCCTTTTGAAAAACTCGTGGGGTTTCTTTGTCATAGCAGAATGACTCACACTGACATGTTTTAATGTGATTAGTTGTCTTTGTTGTAGTAAAATAGTCTGCATTGATGGATTAGTCTGGGGCTGCACAGCAATGGATGATTTATTGTTTTGCACATAAAATTCGAAAACACTTCTTCTTGTTTAAATTAGAGATGGACCGATCCGATATTACGTATCGGTATCGGTCCGATACTGACCTAAATTACTGGATCGGATATCGGAGAAAAATAAAAAATGTAATCCGATCCATTAAATATCACGAAAGCATCTCACAAAACTTGCAACACGCCGTAACTCACCTCAGAACGTTAGCAGTCGGAGCAGTAGGCATCACGTGATAGAGCGGCTGTGGCATGCGGGACCTGTCGGTGGTCTGGATAGCATTTGGAGCTTCGCTAGCAACCCGGCATTTCATCTCCGACAAAGTTATCCCGAGAGAAGTAAAGCAAGTGTGTAAGTCCATCTCTGAATGTTTGTAAAGCATTCCTGCGTTAAGCTTAACAAACGACTGCCTCTTCTTGCTGCTACTTCAATCATGAAACTGCTTAACGATCAGCTGATCGGCTTTTCTGTCACGAGTCCGTGTCTCTTGTTTGTTTTTGGCCCACTTTGCACCAGAAAGAGGAAACCATCGGCTGAACAACAGCAGCACGTTTAAGCTTGATCAGCTGTTGTTAGAATTTATTTATTATTACTTTCTACTCGAGGATCTTTTTCTATGTAGCTGACGGCTGGTAACTGTGCAGGGGCGGATCTAGCAAAGTTTAGCCAGGGGGGCCGATAGGGCATTAACTGGGAAAAGGGGGCACAAAGACATACTTTTCTTTCTTATTCTCATTTAAAATGTCGAGCTTTTAATAAATAATTATCTGACACCCAAAGTTTTAATTTGATGCAAAATGAATAGAAGTCCATTATTGTATATAGTAACTATTAAGTCTAATATATATATACCCTAGTAAGCTATAGTACTTTTTCCTTTGGGAAGGTACCATCTGTGCAGTCTGCAATTCTGTTGAAGAAAGATGTTGAATCTATTTAATATTTCTTGAAAAATAATTGATTTCTGTGCATTTTTTTCACACTGCATCAAATTAAGGTTGATTACGGCGATTAAGCATCATGAGGTGGAGCGTGAGGGGTGGTTCCCTATTTTTTATTTATTTATTTTTGTTGTTGCTGGGAGTTGGAACCCTATTAGTTAGGTTGCTTAATATTTATGCTAAGTACTCTTTAAAATACCAGAATAGGGAGGATGGTGTAGGTTTAAGTTTATTAGATTGATCAGTATTGCTGAAATATGAAATATTTTTTTTTGCATACAGGTATAACAGAATAGCTTTAGTGTAGTTGTTGTTTTAAACTTGAGTATGAACTTATACAAAATGCAGCAAGATATTTAAAAAACAGTTTTGTTGATTAAAAAACACTATATCGGATTCATATCGGTATCGGCAGATATCCAAATTTATGATATCGGTATCGGTATCGGACATAAAAAAGTGGTATCGTGCCATCTCTAGTTTAAATTATAAGACTCTACCTTCCCTTCCCAGAGAGAGGATACTTCACTGATAAAATAAATAAATACATAAAACCAGTCATTAAGATGAATGAAATAAACTATTTTACATTCACCCTATATAACCACTGCTGATGGGTTTAAGGCCCTGGATGGTGGCCATTAACAGAGCCAGTGTGGGTTTTTGTGCGCTGAAGAAATGTTTGAATCCATCTTAATCACATCAAAGAGACAGAGGATGTTGGAGAAGCCTGTTCTGGCTTTCAAACCTGAAAGCCAGGCAAGTCAATTCGGGCACCTTAAATATTTTTTTGCCTTGTAATTTATTTCATTCGTGGGCGATTGAAGCATGAACTACAGTTATTAGGAGCAGGCAGATTTATTTAGTTTTGGGGTTTGCGTGGTTAATGTTTTAGTTCTCTGTTGTAGTGTAATTTGAGTTTCAAGTCAAAGAGACATGTTTTTTGTGTTATTACTTTATGTACTGAACATTTTATTATAATATTAAATGGGAAAAGAGAATCATTTTGTTATTTTCAAGCCCAAATGGTGCTGAAAACAAAGCAAACGGCTTGAGGATTTCATCAACAGCAGGCACCCTGAGTGTACGGGGGAGGGTTTGCAATCATGTAAACCCTGATGACAGCGCACGCCGATGTTTCCAATCATGTAAGGTACACATCCTCATGATGGAGTTACAGCTGCAACATTCAGAGAATTGAACATCCCCAAACTGCAGCACCTCTCTTTGTGAACCAGTCATGAGCTGATTCTTATCACTCGATTGATGCTGCTTCACAACACTTTGGACAGATGTGGCCCCCATCTGTGAAAGCATTTCATAATGCCGCCACTCAAACATTGTATTGTTCTCCTCTGTTTAATATTTTCTAAAGGGTTGCCTGAAATAGTGATTGAACTAGGCCAGCGCCGGACCCAGACTGCTTCCAGCAGATAGGACTGAAAAAATATGGGACGTAAGCTTTCTAAATCTAAACGCCCGCAGCCTGTCAACCATAAAAAACATTGGTTTCAGGGGAATGATTGCATTATGAGATTTTGGCTGTTATGGCACCTGAGGACGAGCTTTGTGGCTCCATTAACGTGAGTAGAGATCTTGAAGGAAAATGTTATCCTCAAAAGCACATAATCCTTGAACTGAAGTACAAAAAGCAACATTAAAACTTTCAAACTTCTTCTGTGTTTTAAAAAAAAAAGTTCCTTGGTGAGAGGCTCTGAAATGTCACAGAGTTTATGGTTCTTCCTACCGCACCATAATTGGTGGTTTCACAGGTGATTGGTGTCATTACTGGTATGCTTCAATCAAGGCTCTGTGAGGCTATTTCTGGGCTCTTTCTTATTTTTCTACTGGATAGCTAAGTTACAGTACACCCACACCAACCTTTGAATTTCATCTAAATAGAGGACATTACACCTACACCACAAAGTTAGAGTGAGGAAGAGAAATAAAGGCTGCTTTTATTGTAGCCTTGAATCCTGCATGCTACTTAAGGCCGAGGTGTTTTGTGAGTTCACATTAAAACGCATATATTCTTCGAATATTTCAGCTTAAAACACACAGAGATGTCTGCAAACAATAGCGGCAGCTGAACCTTGTACAGCAGAAACAGACAAGCAGCATCATCAGATAAAATATTTGATGTCGACCAAAACCAGGTGCATGATACCAGCAGCTCAGCAGGAGGAAATAAGACTGGCTAATTTGGGTTTGAAAAGAAACCTTGGTGTGTGTGTGCTAGAGGAGAGGAGGAGGAGGAGCATCAAACAGACACATCTGATTAAGCAGTGTGTAAATGGACCTGCTGACTGGACCAGATGAGGACCAGCAGATGGTTTTCCGCATCACAGGGTTGGATCTGCTGCACCGTGTCCACCACAGCCCTCCAAAAAGCTCTTCAACCGGCGACACCGGCACAACCACCCCCCCGCCCCAGCCTTTTTCCCATCATGCCCACGAACGCTATTAGCATGCAAATACTGGCTGAACACCCCCTACACCTCAGCTGTCATAGGCTGCACCAGACCTCCAGCTTCTCGGTGCATTAGTGTGATTTTCTTTATTGTTGTGGGATTAGGCGGTGGGAGGGTGGATGGGGAGAAGTGGGGCTAGTTTTTCTCTTGGTACTAATGTCAAAGGTGGTATGTTGTTGAGACTGACACCAGTTCTAATGGATATAAAGGCAGAAGCGAAGGAGAGAAAGTTAGCTTTGGGGCATTTAGAGGTTTGGAGACACACAGTTAACGCCTGTGTTACACCCCGGCCTAGGCAACCGGGGTGCAACGTAGAAAAACAAAGATAAGGAAAATAAAACTACGAAGAAAAACACTAAGGCTCTCCACCAAAATCCCAAAAAGTGTCTCAAAACGAATTTATTTACATCAAAACACAAAACGTCAAACTATTTACAACGGGGGGGAAGATCGCGACCATGACATACAGAAACACAGGGCTTAAATACATAGAAGGAGCAATCAGGGAATGGACCACAGGAGGGAAACACAGCCGGGGCAAATTAGAACTGACGAGACAAGGAAACGTAAACTGAACACACTAAGATGACACAGACTTTCAAAGTAAAGTAGGAAACACATAACAGTCACGCAAAAACAACACATTACCAACGCCAAATCGTAACATACCCGGAGGAGCACCTAGACACTCAAATCCCCACACAGTTACGGCCACAGTCGTAACACCCCCTTACCCAAGAATTAACATTAACCCCAAAATGTTTAATTCAAGGAGACAGTGCTCTAGACAGGGTGTCAGCCAATACGTTAACCTTCCCTTTCTTGTAGCTGATCTCCAAGTTAAAATCTTGCAACAACAAGGACCAGCGCATAAGTCTTTGATTGGAGTTGCACATTCGGGAAAGGAACACCAGTGGGTTGTGACCGGTAAACACCTGCACAGGCAGCACACTTGACCCAGCATAGACCTAACATACCCCCCACCCAAAAAAAACAAACATTTAAAACATACAACCCCAACGAAAAAAATGAAAAGTTCCATGTCCAGCCCATACGGCACCGGCCACCGTCCCGCAGGCGACGCTGACGACTGGACGGGTCCTCCAGTGGAAACTGAAAACCGGAGCGGGCCCTCGGACACTCCAGCGAAGACGGATGAAGGCTGGAGCGGTCCCACGGACCCTCCAGCAGACGACGAAGGCTGGGGCGGTCCCTCGGATCCTCCAGCGAAGGTGGATGAAGGCTGGAGCGGTCCCACGGACCCTCCAGCAGATGACGAAGGCTGAGGCGGCCCCTCGGACCCCCCAGCGAAGACGGATGAAGGCTGGAGCGGTCCCACGGACCCTCCAGCAGACGACGAAGGCTGGGGCGGTCCCTCGGATCCTCCAGCGAAGGTGGATGAAGGCTGGAGCGGTCCCACGGACCCTCCAGCAGACAACGAAGGCTGAGGCGGCCCCTCGGACCCCCCAGCGAAGGCAAATGAAAACTGAAGCGGTCCCACGGACCCCCCAGCGGAGGCAGATGAAACTGATGGAGGCTGGAGC
This sequence comes from Rhamphochromis longiceps, assembly GCF_057381845.1. Classification (NCBI taxonomy): domain Eukaryota; kingdom Metazoa; phylum Chordata; class Actinopteri; order Cichliformes; family Cichlidae; genus Rhamphochromis; species Rhamphochromis longiceps. The sequence goes on from NC_140572.1 coordinate 25,628,007, forward strand.
GGTCCCCCTGACCCTCCAGCAGACGACGAAGGCTGGAGCGGTCCCTCGGACCCTCCAGCGAAGGCGGATGAAGGCTGGAGTGGTCCCACGGACCCTCCAGCGAAGGCGAATGAAGGCTGGAGCGGTCCCACGGACCCTCCAGCAGACGACAAAGGCTGGGGCGGTCCCCGGACCCCCCAGCGATTGGACGAGCCCCCATATGTTACACCCCGGCCTAGGCAACCGGGGTGCAACGTAGAAAAACAAAGATAAGGAAAATAAAACTACGAAGAAAAACACTAAGGCTCTCCACCAAAATCCCAAAAAGTGTCTCAAAACGAATTTATTTACATCAAAACACAAAACGTCAAACTATTTACAACGGGGGGGAAGATCGCGACCATGACATACAGAAACACAGGGCTTAAATACATAGAAGGAGCAATCAGGGAATGGACCACAGGAGGGAAACACAGCCGGGGCAAATTAGAACTGACGAGACAAGGAAACGTAAACTGAACACACTAAGATGACACAGACTTTCAAAGTAAAGTAGGAAACACATAACAGTCACGCAAAAACAACACATTACCAACGCCAAATCGTAACATACCCGGAGGAGCACCTAGACACTCAAATCCCCACACAGTTACGGCCACAGTCGTAACACCTGCAGTTCCTTCTCTGCTTTTTTATTTAAGTATATAAGTAGCAGCTTATAATATTTCTTCATTCTTCCGATGCTTGAATCAAACTTAAAAAGCAAAGACAGGAAATTTTTTTGTAATAATTATTGAAACATCCATTAATATTCTGTCCAGCACAAAATCAGACAAGCAAGAATGTGGACTGAATTTCAAAACTGGAATTACACAGACACAGTCCAGGAAAGTGAAGTGATTAAGGTACTTTAAGGTTGAAAGAAAATATCAAGGGTGTATTAGCTTATAACTTAACACCACCCTATACTATAACACTATACCCTCTCATCTAAATATACATAGCTCATGCCAAAACAAAAAAAATTAAAAGAAAATGTTCTTGAAGAGAGGTTTACAAATGTGACTCATGTAAGTTTTAGCAAGAGTACGATAGGGACAGGTCTCTGTCCGAAGTCTTTCTCAGCACCTCTAAGGCTGTCAAAATAACATGTTTGATTTCTTAATTCATTTTTAAAAAATTCAAATCTCATTTTACTGTTTTACTTCCACCAGGAACTTCCAGGACTCTTTTCTCATTGCTTCTGTTCCCAGTCCTCATGCTAAGCTAGCTAGCTGCTGCCTGTAGCTCCACATTTACCAGCAATGAAAGTGATCCTGTCTTTACAGCCGTCTCTTACCAAGAAGGCAAATAACAGTAATTCCCAAAATGTCAAACAGTCCATTAAGCTGCAATCTGAATGGCAAATAAATCAACATGCAACTCCAGAGTCCATTTGGCTTTGTGATACAATCAATGCAGGCACCCCAGGTTGTAATAAATTGTCACATTTCTTGTTTTCCACAAACACTGTACATACTTCAGCAAGGTTAATGAGTAGGTTTTTATTGTAAACATAATTCATATTACTCCGCAGCCGTATACATCCTGCAACAGTAGCCGATTGTTAATTCCCCTGCTCTCAGTGCTGCTAGTTTGTCTTTGTTTCCTGCTCCGTTTCCTGGCTCTGTTTCTGTGCTCGCTCTTCGCTTTTGTGCATCGAGCCTTGCGAGCACAATTACCACAAATTAGATTAATTGCGAACTGTTAGGCTGGTATTTTTAGCCAAAGGCTGAAATGCTCTCTTAACCAAATTAAAAGGCACGGCATATCCAAACGCACATAAAAGACACTCCATAAACACTCACAAACATGCTTAGAACTGGAGAATATCTCAACTACTGCAGAACCTTAGCTCAATCTTCCTTTTAAGTCCAAAGTATTTTTTTTTCATCTTCCAACTTGATTCTGTTTCCTTTGATCATCCTCCTCCTTTTACGCTCTCATCCTGACTACAGAGAGTCCGATAGATGCACTGCAGCTCACCTTCACTCACATTTCTTGCATGTACATTTGCAGTGCTTAATCATCAGATGGCATAAGTCAAATAAGGAAGAGACCTTGATTTGCTGCAATTTATTCCGAGCAAAATGTTTCTGTGCTAAACCCAAAATGAGTAAACTGAAATCTCATTTATTATCCTCCTGATTAGAGTGTTTTTGCCCTCTCAGTGCTCTGCTCTACATAAAGATATGAAGTTATTTGAGTAACCAAAGTATATTTCACCTGAGAGCTGCTGGCCCTTTATGTAATACCTGCAATTTACAGTGTCGCTTATTTATCCTTGTACACACATACCTTGCACTTCCAATAACCACACAGAGCTGCAGGGAAAGACAGAAGGTCAGTAGGTTCACATAGCTGGCAGATACAGTACCTCCACTTTTGCTTGCTAAGTGCCTCTGTCCTTCACTTCTCTGAGCTTTCTGTGGCTGCACTAAATTATTTAGGGAAAAGCAGTCATCTCCGAGGAAGCCCAGCAGACTCTCCTATGGATCCCATGAGCCTAAGACGAGTCAGACGGGTAGCTGGGGCACCGCTGCTGGAAATAACACGGCAGAGAAATTTGTCTGTATAGTGGCTTTAATATATCGAGTTTAGAGTCAGCCAGAAAGGAAGCCTGTGACAGTGTCAAGGTTTTCAAGCACACATGCAGCTGCCAAGCAGGAACAAAGCCCTTTTCTTTCTTCCTAAAGAGCATTTCACTGGTGGATGCAGTCAAGTCAGAACAAAAGAGACACAGTCCTGTTTTAACCTTTGGTGCTTTTTCACTTCCAGGCAGTGACCCCTCTTACCCACACTGAGATCTCTCCTCCGTGAAAAGTGACAGTCCATCTTTCCCTCTGAGTGGCATGACCGGTCAACCCTGAGAAGTCTGATGGAAGACCACAGACTCCTCTCACTCCTGCTTCCAGCACCTGACCAGTTCAAAACTTTTTAAAAATTCTTTATACACTTATCAGCCTGCACATTGATGTGTGCAGAGCCGTACAGTCTTTTGTGTGTGTGTGTGTGTGTGTGTGTGTGTGTGTGTGTCTTTTTACCTACCCAAGGAAACACTGGACATATATTTGTGGTTCAGACTGGTAAACTCTCACCCACACACATGTAGACAAAAGCGTAGTTATGCTGCTGCACAGTGATCAATAGATTCAGTGCATTCTGCTGCCACCTTTCCATTAACAGCCAGCTGAATATGGGGGACCAAATAGCTGGAAATAGTAACAAAGCATTTTAACTCATTGTGAAATACAAACATGCATTAATACACTAGTTGTTTTCAAATAAAAGAATTGCTCTACGGGCTATAATGTTTTCCACTTACACACTAAAAACAATTTTCTATTTGTTAAGAGGCAACAAAGGCTCTGAACAGTTCACTGCAGTGAATGGCTACGTTCTAGTTTGTGTTTTATGGACTCCACATGAGAAGAAATTGTTTTTATGCTTTGACTTCAGTAATTGAGTTAAAGCACTGCAAATATGAAGTCTTTGATCACATTCTTTACAGAAGCACTGTAAGAATGCTTATAACATTCACACTTACGTGCATGTATCCAACCACATCGGACACTCAAGTATTGCAAATTAGAAATACACTCAACAGCCACTTCATTAGTTACACCTTGCTAGTGCTGTCTAGGACCTCCTCTTGCCTTCGGTACTGCCTTAATTCTTCAAGAAGGTGCTGGAAATATTCTTCAGGTGTTTTAATCCATGATACAAATCTCCTTTTTCGCCACATCCCAAAGGTGCTCAGTTGGATTAAGATCTGGTGACCTATGAGGCCATTTGAGTACAGTAACATGCTGGAAGGAGCCAATAAAAAAAGGGGCACACTGTGGTCGTAAAGGCATGAACACAGTCAGCAACTAAAGGGGCCCAAAGTGTGCCAAAGATAATCTCTAAGACATCTTTACACTGCCACCACCAGTCTGAAGTACTGATACATAGCACGGTGGATTTTGACCCTACCATCTGAATAGCTTGAGACTCATCAAACCAGACAACATTTTTCAGTCTTCTATCAGTGCTGCTGTAATCCATCTGCTTTGAAATGCTGCGTATCCAGACATTCACGATCGCCTGGATATCTCGTAGTTATTTGAATTACTGCTGCCTCGAAGTGCCAGCTCAAAACAGTCTGGCCGTTCTCCAAGATCATGAACAGGTGTGCCTAATGAAATGACCAGTGAGTGCTTCTACCTATACAACACAATACAACTCGAGTGCCCCTCTCAGTACAGCTTCTCTTAAATCTTCATGCACTTTACATGGACAAAAGATTCAAGCGAAGAAGCCCAGTAAGAGATTTAATGAGCCAAACTTTATTCAGCGTTGTTTTCTCTTGTTGTGTTTTCAGAACTTCATTTCATTTTAAGATGCTGAATTTCACAGTTATAAATGTGGGTGTCACAACTTTAATAACTTTCTGCAACTTAACCTCAAACAAATTCAAATGAAACTTAATTAAAAGCTAATAGAGCTGGATGTTTGTTTTTCTCTCTCTTTTTTTAATTAAATATGTACAAATCTGAGTTCTTGCTCCTTGTTGAGCATCTCTCCGGAGAGTTCTGTTTTTAGAATACACCAGTTTCTGTATCTAGTGTTGAGATAGGATTGGATGTTTTTTAGGCAAAAAAAAGTACATGCACGCTTTTATCTTTCAGGTTTTTGTGCCAGTACAGTTTGGTCATGCCTTTTTTGGCCCAAACCAGTACTGACTGGCAGCAGTGAAAAAGCAGCATAAAAGCTGTACAAACACTGAGAAATGCCCTCTGCTCTGCCATCAAGGAGATAAAGACTGTTATAAGGAGGCCAGCAAATTTCTACAGGTGCACACGAGCCTCCTGGAAGATAGACAGACACAGGAGGTGAGTCAGCTCCAAGTAGATCCACAGGAAAACAGAGGGTTAGTATTAAAACTCATGGAGTTCTTGGACCTCCTTGCTCAAAAGGACAAGGAGCTGAAGAGGAGAGAAGACTACTTGTAATGCTCTAGAGACGAGACTCAAAGAGGAGAGAAAAACTGTGGAAAAAGACAGTGTGCATCGAGCCTTGCGTGGAGAAAGTCGAAAAGGAAAAGTAGGTGAGGAAGAAAAAAGGCAAGTGGGGCAGATGTGATAATCAGCTTCCTCGTCTCCACATACTGCCAGCTTTAGGTGCGCTGCCTCAGCTGATTGTTTTGGTGATATATTTCACAATAATGGCTCGTTAGATCCTAACAGCTCATTCCAGACTGCTTCATGGTTTAGTATAATATAAAATACATTCTTTGCCTTTCCATGAGCTTGCAAGCCAAAGGAGTTGGGGGGAGAGGACATTTCAAAAGACACGAGAGAAAGAAAAAGCAAGAGGAAGAGGAGAGGGAGAAAGGGAAAATAAATGTAAAATAAAAAGAAAGGATAAAGTGAAGGAGACTCTGAGAAAAAAGAAAATTTGCATAAAGCATCATTGCTAATGAAAACCCCACCCCAGCCTCCCTCTGACCTCCCACACTCTCTTCTCCTTCTACCCACCCTTTACAGGATACATCCACACATTTACCCCTCCCTTCCCCAACAACATTTGCACATACAGGCATACATGTGTCTGTATGTGGCTCTAAATCACCGCAGAACACGGTTATACGGTTTACACAGTAAACCGTATAACAAGGCTATCTTGTAGGTGTGTTGAGTTGTCTTGTGTTATACTTTTGGACTTTAATTAGACAAAACATAAATGTGAATCTTGCAGGAAAGACAGTTACCATTTCCTCAGGCATTTTCTCTTTCAGGTGTTTTATGGCTCATTTTCTTTTTTGATGAGTCTCAGCTCAATGGTTTGAGTCAGCACTCAGGAGAGGGACCTGCTCTGCAAGAAATTCTCCAAAACCGACCTGAGGAGAGTGTAACTACATCTCTGATGGGCTATTTCCTGGCATGTCATGTGAGAGGAAATGCTATCACGGGATTGGCCGGTGGGGATTAAACTAAACTACCTCTCGGCAGCATCCCAGTTGATTGTCTAGGTAATACCATCAGCAGTCTCTAAACGCCAGCTGTTTCATAATTACTTGAAGTAGCCTCTTCAGAGCATGTTCACAAACTGGAACATTACTGCTGGGGCAGTCAGCCAAAGAAATGAAATGAAATAAAATTATATTTTAAAAAAATGAAGGAAAGATTTAAACACATTGGAGCTTGATGAATGAAGCATTTAGACCGAAACTCTTTGCTGAGATACTCTGACATAATGTAACAGCAGTGAGAGGAAACCCTTTGTGGGCTGGATTTAAAATCACACCAAAAGAGTTAAAAACTGAGTGCTTGTAAGTAGGGATGGGTACCGGTGTCCGGTGCCATGATGGCACCGGTTCTGACATAAACGGTAGTAACCAGACCGAAAAGCAGCGCACATTTCGGTGCTTTATTTCGGTGCTTTTTTTCCCTGAGCTGTGATACACTTCTAGCCAATCATTTTACGTTTCCGAGGATAGTAGGCGGGCCCAGGTACGTACGTTCTTTTAGAGCGGAGCTACAGATTAAAAATGTCCAAGGCGAAGCGGTCAAAAGTCTGGCTGTACTTCACAGCAAAATATGCAAACTCAGCAGCCTGCAACAAGTGCTTTAAGCTGATACTGTGATACTGTCAAAGGAGGTAACACCTCAAATCCGATGAAACACCTGGCGACGCATAGTTTTTTTTAAAAGCCCAGAAATGCGCCGTATTTGATAGCTTGCTGCGAGACCTCACACCGAGTACATCTACTGCGGGTGGGTTGCCTGTTATCGGACCGGAGTTAGCAACATCCCCCAAAAACACGAAGAGGAGAGTCCTGGCCCCTAGCCCTGCCAGTGTAGCAGAAATGATGAGGATGATGATGCAGCAGCAGCCGTTCTTCTCTGCGTGAGTAGCTTAATGTTGTTCGTGTGTAATTTACGTTGAGTAGGCTAACCACGTTATTACATTAATGCATGTAAGGTGAACTAGCAAACATCATCATAGCTACATGCGGCTGTCCTCTTGTTTGATGGCAGATACTCCCTTCACCCTGGCCAAAAAGGCTAAAATGACCAAAGAAAAAGTGGAAAACAGTTAAACATGAGAGGTTTTTGGACAAAGTTTATGTTTTTTCCATTGTTTAAGCACTGCTTCCACTGCTTCCTTGCTTCCAGCCAAGAGTGATACCATATATGCCCCATAGCTGCAGAAAAGGCTAACATTGTTATCTTTTTACAAAAAACCAGCTGAACATGAGAGGTTTTTGGACCAATTTTGTGTTCTCCATTCTTTAAGCACTGGTTTGAGCACCGTTTGAGCACCGGCACCGTTTCAAAAGTACCGATTTGGCACCGGTATCGGATAAAACCTAAACGATACCCATCCCTACTTGTAAGTGTCTATGGCCCCCACATCCCAGAACTGGATCAGAGCGTCACTGAGCTCAATTGCACCGATTCATAACGTCTCTGAGGGTCTAAGTTGAATTCAGGTGACAAATGCCTTTGTCATCCAAGGACTGCCTAGGTGCTCTAACCACATTGCCCTGCACCAGGAGGAACCCAGGGCCCACTGCACCAGCACAAGTTCTGATCCTGGTACCTAACAGTGCCTAAAAGTCAGGTTACTGTTGACGATTAAGTAGAGGTCTGTGCATCCGTCCAAGGATTCTCTCACCTAGAACAAATTCTCCAAGGATTGGAGGCAAATGCCTGCTGTTGCAGGCAGCATAACAATTACCAGGCATCTCTGGGCTCTTTCATGTGTGTCACATGTGCTTAGGTCTGAAACTGCTCTCATCCATTAAGAGAGCAGGATGCCAGTGGTGGACCTGGCAGCTGTGGTTTTGTTGGGTGAATGCCAATCAAGCTGCATGGTGCTGGGCTGTGAGCACTGGCCCTGATGCTATGCTCATGGAGTCACACACATGCACTTCAATACCCCGATAGAGATAATTTTGCAGGCCTCTGGCAGTTCTCCTCCTTATTCAAAGGAGCAGACCAGTCCTTACTGGTTCTTGCCACAGCACGTATGGATGTGCCATCCTGGAGTAGCTGCACTACCTGTGCAACCTTAATGGAGTGCAGGTGCCATCTCATGATGCCAGGAGTGAGGAGAACAGTGGCAAAAAGCAAAACTAGAGACAAATCAGTCAGTAGGGATAAGAAGAGAGGAATGGCATTTGGCTGACTCCTCCTAAACCATTTATTTAAGTGTTACTATAAAGCAGGTGCACCAACACTTTTACACATTTGAGTTATTTTAGTTTCATATACACTGGAGACACAAATATATAAAGGACACATTTCCTCACTTTCTCATCCTCATATTTGGCACAGTTGAAAGACATTAGTTCTGTTTGTAGTTAGCTTTGAGAAATTAGAGAAATCTTTGGTTCATTTCTTTCTCTTATCCAACCACTGCTGGGAGCTCCATGTGAGTTCTGCTGGCATCATGAAAAAAAATAGATTTTTAATGTAATTGGGGAATTAAGTAATTTATTTTATGTTATTTTAAATATTTTATTTTATCTTCCCTCACTTTATTGACCTTCACTGTTAACACCCAAGGTCAAAACTGACCTTCGAAAAATTTCAAGAAACCATATTGAATAATATAATAATAAAACTCTTATTTTTTCAGTATGATACCCCACAACATCACAGTGACAGCATAACTAATGGCATCACATTCTAATAAAAACACAGTAAAACATCAAAGTTTTAGTGTAAAATTTGCCCTTCATGCAGATTTGTGCGCCCTGAGTGCGTCAGACTGATTTATTCAGGTGGTATTTAAGCCTCCATTGTCTCTTGTGTGCTAGTTCACTTTGGCTGTTAGTTTAGTTCATGAAGTTAGCTTATTAGGATTTTGTTGTGTTAACCTGCAGTTATTTGGTCTATTTTAAGAGCCTTCCATTATTATTTGACTTTTGTGTAATATATTTTTGCATTCTGGGGAGTAAATAAAACCCACTTTTTCCAAAATTACTCCTATGTCCTTATGTCTAATCAGCTTGGTCCCTTGCCATTCCTTTTTTTGGGGTGGGGGGTTTGTTTTATGTGTTACCTCTCCACTGCACCTGTTGTCACTTTCATCTGCCACAAAGGAAGGAATGGATTGGCAGTGGTTTATGTTTCCTAGCTGAGTAGATTAACATCCATGAAGTTTAACTGACTTGGCTTTATGCTGTGATGGGATCAAGTGTCGCCTTAATTTGTTTATAAATTTAAGGTTTAATTAATATTTTAACAAATTGATTTACATGCTACATTTACTTATTAATAGCTATTTAACAATGAAAGGAATGCTTCATTACTGCTTCCAGGACCTTTTGGTCCTCCATAGCCAAAACCCTCCCAGGTTCATACGCCTGTTTCTGTTTCACGGTTTGTTAAAGCAACAAAAGGTTCCATCTTGGGAGGTTTGTCTGTACTCGCTCAACTCTTGTAAAACCACACACGAACGAAAACCACTTGAATTAAAATTGCGCAATTAGATGTAAATGTGAAATAACAGCTCTTTTCCACGCCACCGCATTTCCACATGCATGCACAGTGACACAAAAAATGATGACAGCTTGTCCTTTCAAGCTGACAAAGTCAGGAGAAGTCTGGTGACCGTCGGTGTCTGCTGTTATCCTCCTCACCTTGCAAAAAATCATCACCCATCATCTCTCTCCCTTAGTCTCAATGCACCCTGTCATCCATCTGTATTTCAGTCCCCATTCAAAAGCTCGGCACCTCAGGCTGCATGCATGCATGCTGCAAAAGGTTGCTGAGAAACAATATTGTTGAGCAGCAGATATTCACTCAGAATTGCCTCCGGCTGAAAGAAGACTTAATGAAGACTAAACTGTCACCGTCTGTGTCTTTAGGATGTCTCCAGAATGCAGAGAGTATTTTCTCATCCCTCTCTGCTTCCTCACATGGCCTACAACACAGCTGCACTGGGAAGGAAACCTGCCAGAGAGCGACAGAGAGAGAGGGAAAAAAAACCTTCCTTTTTTTATCTACATGTTTTAATTAGTCTCCTTTTATTCACCAAGATTTGCTTCCAGTGATATGTTTTAACCCTTACATAACCCATCATATTAACCAGGGACAGCACCGAGGCTGTTTTTTTTGTACAAAGATGTCTGTTTCATTTTGTTTTCTAGATGACATCATGCATCGCCTCCGCTCATTGTGGAGAATAGAAAATGGGACCATTGTTAGCAGCTGTCTCATTTTGTCAGTGAAGTCATTAAAAGCAGGATGGGGCTGCAAGCAAGTAAAAAAAAAAAAGAAACACACATGCAAAACAATCTCAACTGGAAGTACGTGGAAGAGTAAAGTGTGTAGAGTCTGAAACACCTCTGACACCTATAGAAACAGACTAGACGTACCTCGTTTCTATCTGATGAATAAAAATAAGAAGCGCCTTATGTGACAAACATTCAGTTTATGTAGGGAAAAGACAAATGCACCAAATGTTTTACGAATTTTATTAAAAACTGAGTAATCACACTCCATCCTTTATATCCAGTGCTGTTCTTTTTTAATCTAGAGAAAAGGCAGGAGGCTCAGAAGCAAACATTTCAGGCTCACAGCAGGATTTCCCTCCACTGCTGTTGTCAATAGTTCTGTCTGCACGGTGAAATCCAATGCATTTTTTCACAGTTTATTCTCACACTCCATTACCCAGCTTAATTTGTAATTGTCTGTAACGGGATGTGTCTTCTGATTTATGTTCCATTCTGCAGCATCATAGATCATTATAGGTGTTCTAATAAGCCCCCCAGCACTTTTTAGCTTGCATATGCTCTGTTTCACTTGTATCTTGTTAAAATAGGCTTATTTTTTATGTTCTGCTGCTGGCATTTCTGGCGAAAAAGGGCACATTACTTAAAAAACAACAACAACAACAAACTATTAGACTCCAGCTGTTTTATTCCTTCTTTTCTCTGCCACCCAGAAATGTTTTGAATCCATCCTAATGAAAGGAAAAGTCCAATAGTTAATAAATGGGAAAGATTCAGTCTCTGTAAGCCTGGCAGCTGCGTATGTGTGGGCATCTTTGAATACTATAACTCATTACGATTAGGCTTTTTGGTCTGCTCCAGTCTATACTATATTTTAACCACAGTGAAAAACATCTGGCTCCAAGCCAGCATTTTTTGGCACCAATGTTCAACTGACTTATGTTTAACAGACGTGGAAGTATTTCCTTCCTTCCCTCCATCCTTCCAATTGAAGGTTGCTGGAGTCTATCCCAGCTGTCACAGGGCAAGAGGCGGGGTACACCCTACATCGGTCGCCAGTCCATCACAGAGCCAACAGAGAGAGACAGACAACCATTCACACTCAAAGTCACCAACTAGCATGCATGTCTTTGAGTATTCTGGGGGAAAGAAACCTCAGGCACAGGGACAACATGCAAATGCCACATGGAAAATGGCCTGTATTTATATAGCGCTTTACTAGTCCCTAAGGACCCCAAAGCGCTTTACATATCCAGTCATCCACCCATTCACACACTGGTGATGGCAAGCTACATTGTAGCCACAGCCACCCTGGGGCGCACTGACAGAGGCGAGGCTGCCGGACACTGGCGCCACCGGGCCCTCTGACCACCACCAGTAGGCAACGGGTGAAGTGTCTTGCCCAAGGACACAACCACCGAGACTGTCCAAGCCGGGGCTCGAACCGGCAACCTTCCGATTACAAGGCGAACTCCCAACTCTTGAGCCACGATCAGCCAGGTGGGAGATTAAAACCCAGGACCCTCTTGCTGTAAGGTGACAGTTTCCATGCTGTCCTGCATATTTAACTGCTAAACTCACCAAAATAACTTGTTCTGGAAGAATCTTCCTCTACGTCAAACTATTTCCAACTTACACCATAATGGCAGTCTGTCCCTTTTGAGCTGTAGCTGTAGGAATAGCACCTTTTGTCTCTGGCCATTGGTAAACACTCCTTCACTATATATTCAAGCTGGTTTTATGACATAACTCACTTTCCAAAAAGGGATAAATTCCCTTTTCATGCATGTTTTCATTTTAAAAGTCACAGTTTCTGTGATTTCTTGTACAGCATCTACTTTGCTAAGTTAAAGGTCTTATGTGACAAGAAATGTGAGGAGTCTTTAAATAAGCCAGATTATCAGATTATCTGAGCCGCTGTATTTAGGGAGTAAAGCCGTAGAGTGAGCCGACCCTTAATGGAGGTAATAATCCCACACCGTGAGAGGAAAACTATGCCAGTGCATATCTGTGGTGACTACAGGAGGTCAGTTATAAACCACGCAGGAGGTCAATGGTGTAATGGCTGTTTATTGGCGTTTTAGTTGTCAGAGTGTCTACAGATAAAAGCTCCCAAATCCAGCGGGCAAAAATAAAAAGTGAACCTTTTATTTAGTTCATTGCATGTATTCCGATAACAAAATCAAAAAAGGGAACAAACAGAAAAATCCAAATCATCCCAGGGCACCAAGAAAAACAGATGACAGCAGAGGAGAAACACAGATGATACGGACAGGACCAAATATACTAGGGACTGACTGGGGAGGAGACACAAGAGTGAAAGGAGTTCAACCGATCAATCAGACAAAGAGGAAGGCAAAACCAAAGCATGACAGCAGAGAAAACCATGAAAGTAAAAGGAAAAGCAGACCGTAAGAAATCAAGAAAGTCAGGTAGCTATACAGATGCTTTGACATAGACAAGGAAAGGCAGGACAATAACACAATATAATAAGAAAATGGTTTCGGAATGAGACATGTAAAATCAGACAGACAGGAAATAAAAGCCAAAATAAGACACGGCAGACACTAAGATTCACACTAGACACAATACCGAGGAGCACAGATGGTATAAGAGCATATTATTGTCACTAAATTGGTCCTGGAGGATGTTTTTATGCTATTTTTTATTCATGGCAGAGATTTGTGGGAGAATTATGAGAGGCCATTCCCATGGATAAGAAGAAACCCCACACGTAGTCTTGGGATGTTTCACTGTTGACATGGCACAGATCTCCTTTGGACTCTTGATTGTGCTCCATCAGAGACTTTGCACAAATCATCTGCTGTCTGTCCCTGATGTCTCCCTTGGAGAGAAGTGGCTTCTTTGTTGCCTTCTCAATAGTAAGCGCTTCTCCAGAAATTCAGTGCCTCAGAGCGTGTGGAGATGGACTCACACCTGCCTACTCCAGGAGGAGACGATCCCAGCACTTGCTGGACACTCCAGGACAGCATGAGGCCTTCTTAACTGCAGTTGAACCACTCTCCTTGAAGTTTTTGATCATCTGGTAAATGGTTATTTCAGGTGCAATTTCCTTGGCAGCAATTTCCTTGCGAGTGAACCCTGTTTGATGCAATGACAGCTGCTGAACTTTCTCTGGAGGCAACCACTCCTAATACAGGAAAATGATACTGTCGGGAAGTTTAAGCAAATTGTTGGAGTTTTCTCTGTATCGTAGGGTCCTCACCTTACAACATAAAGACAAATGCCTGCTGGTGTGATTTGGCCCTATAACACTAAGAATAAAATACATAAAATTTATTGAATTCAATTTAAAATCCTGTGTTAATGCGATTATAGAGAACTGCTCTAAGCTGAACATTTAATTTCATGGAAAAAAATACAGTTTATTTTTATTTTCGTGATAAAGTTAATGTTTATAACACTGAAGCTCTTTCCAGTTCATAGATATTCTCCAGTCTACACAACCATAAAAATAAAATAAAGAAATAAAATAAAATGCATTAGCGTTTACAAAGCACAATGCTGGTGCCTTTCCTTAAACCACAGGCCAGGACTGTGGAGAATAGGGTTGTATATAAATTTCTTTAGTCTCGTGGGTTTCTGTATGTCTGCATGATTGTATGATCACACAGGCATTAAGGTAACAAGACTAAGGTAGCAATTCACCATTATTTTTGCAAATAATATGCTACTATTCCTCAAATAAAGGTTTAACGAGGTGTTTTATAAAGATACAACTATAAAAACCTTTCTGCCTATTAATGCCTGAATCTTGGAACCTGTAAGTAGCCTCTAAGTTAAAAGAAAATTGGAAATATTAGGTAATGATTCGATCAGTCTTGTGCTTGAAGCAATTATGTCAACATTTTAGCTTATAATAGGTGTAGAAGTTAATGGGAAGCTACTTCTAGACTCTAGTTTTGGTGCATTTAACGTTTGATCAGCCCATATTCCTCTCTAAAGATGACAGCTCGTAAGCTTCACCCTTTCTAATTTCTCTCATGGGGAGTTGTAAATTGGCATGTCATCACGACTTAGGTGTCAGGGAAAGAGTTCCTCTTTTTTGCTGTGGGGATTCAGATGTAAAAGGCTACATATAAAGGCAAACTGAGTTTTCCTTGGGCAGAGGGATGACACACTTACTGCACGCTGACACTTTTAAAGTTGCAGGTAAGTAATCTTCGCTTGTCAAACAGACAGGTTGTCTTTTTTTAAAGTGACACTTTGAAGGTCTCAGCTCTTTCCCCTGACTTTTTCCTGCAGAGTTCAGATGCTGCTGATTCATCCTGCCCCCCATAGAGAAAATAACTACAGTATGATACTTGTACTTGCAAAGTAGGGGCCTGCCTCAAGGAACAAAGCCTCTGAGTCATGGCTTAGTACAAGCCTTTGAAGGATATCATTAGCTGCAGCACCAAATGCCATGCCAATGGCAATGAAAATTGACATTATAAAAAAAGACGAGGGTGGTAGCTGCACCACTGTTGTGTAGTGTGAAGCTTTGTAAATAGTAATTACAGTACTGAGCTTCATATCACTGCAAAATAATTAAAGTTTTGACAGTGACTGGTGTGCTTTTGGTGGTTTCAGTATTGGGTTTTTATTAAAAATTTCCTTGAGGTTTGTTAGTAAGTGGTTAGCTCCCAGTCTGATTCCACTCTTATCCTTGTTTTTCCTGCAGGCTCATTAGTGAACCACTGGTCTGCTACAGAGGCACATGAACATTTCAGTAGTATCCAGCCTGCCCCAAACCATTTCTACACTGCTAGCGACTAACCAGACTACAGTTGCCCAGTTGGCTCGCTGAACTGCCTGATCCAGTTATGCAGACACCGTCATACTCCTGCCGACATTGCGGCTCTCAAATCATTTTCATGCGGGGCAACAAATCAAACCGCTGTGGAGGCTCACATCAAAAGTATTATGAAGCAGAACTGAATTCAGCTCACAATTTCTCATGTGGCCCCTTGCTCACCCCTCCTCTAGCCCCCGGGCTCGGCCAATGGGTTGATGCCAGTCCTGTTCTTGTGTCTGAAATGAACAGGACCGATACGAGTCCTGGCCTCTTTAGGCTCCCGCTAAACACAAAGAGGCTGAAAAATAGGCAAAGTGTGAGTGCCAAAAACTGCAGTTTGTCCAATAGACACTTGAAACTGGCTCCATAAGTGAACCAGGCTGTTGCGTTTGTGGAATCATGCTGACCCTGACTTGCATGGTCCCTTCAGCACCTTTTGATCATCTCTGGTCATTTTTATTAAAGTTCTTTTTTACTATCTTATGCCAGTGTGCATCTGAGGTCTATATCTGAACTACACTCAGCAGGTGGCTCATTTAAAATTCTGTTCCTCCTCGTGTCCCTTTTCAAAGCACATAACTCATGCACTTAGATTTACCCTACTAACCTCTTCACCCTTACACCTTTCTTTCATTATATCACCAACACAACGCTGACTCTTTGGGGTGAAAGAGGAAGAAGTGCAGAGGAAGAACACAAGAGTGAAGATGAATTGGCAACAGAACTAACGGCACTGAGGAACAGCAGGTCCCACATGCCCCAGCCCCCTCAGCTGGCTTTGTTCCTGCATCTTCTTTGCAACAATTCAAAAGCAGCTTGCACAAATTAGACCCATGGGGAGAGAGAACAGACCAATGTACAGAAAACTACTGTCACTCAGAACGGTTTCTGCTGAGGAGAGAGGGGACACTGGATACGCTGGGTGCCCAAGCAGACGAATTAGCCACAAGGGACCAGATGTTCCTCTTCTGTGTTGCTTCCTCTCACTAATAAAAGCACTTGCTACTGCAGTGCAGCATAGCAGCTAACTTTTCTTGCTTGAGTCTTCATTCATTCCAAGGCATGGTAGTCTTATTTAATACTGAGCAAACTATTCATTTGCAGGAATCATATTGACTCATTCTTTTTAGATTCGTGCAGCCCCAAAAGGCAAATGTTACAGCTCCTCTCTGTGTCAAGCTGTGCACACGCACCTGGTATAGATGGTGACGAGAGGTGACAGAAATTAGAAAGGAAGAAAGAAAGCCAGACAGATAGAGAAACACCTTTCACCATGGGAGGAACTTGGCAGCTTTCTCAACTTTGTAGATCGCAGGTGTTGTGCTCACAATCATGATCGAGTTAGGGATGCCACACATCAGTGCAGGCTGGCAGGGTGAGCTGGCAGGTGTTGTCTGTGGGGAGATGCACGGGCAGAATCAAGGTGTCACATGTGGAGAGGATCGAAGAAACCCTTAGTGTATCATCATCCAGCTTGTGATATTCATCATTGTTAGATCTACTCAAATCACACACCCGAAAATCTACAGAAAAAAGTGCAGCCTGCTAGATGAGGATTATGTGTGTGTGTGTGCGTGCGCGCATACTTTTGTATGTATCTATGCAGTGTGGTGATTCAGCATGCCACTGCTTAAACTGGATTCTCCACGGTTATTAGTTACACATTACAGTTTATCCAATAAAGGGAATTAAACATATTTAATACTTGAGCAGCAAACTAAACATTATGCAGCGACTGTGAAGTACATAAATAAACATAAATAAACACACACACACCCAACAACAATTCAGTAACCATGCTATTGACTGATCAATTAATTGCAAATGAAAATCACAATGTGGGCTTTAGATGACTGGAAAACTTTCCAGGGAAAACCTGGTCTATTCAATAGAGATGACATCCATCCCACTTTGTATGGTGCAGCTTTCAATTCTAAAAATTGTCTTTCTGGCCCTTAATCAGACATTTTATGTGATTTCTCAGACAGCCTCCACACCACATTTAATTCACAATTAGATTTGATTGGCTACTCTCAAAATGTAAACGAGCCAACACATCACTTTATTCCACCTTGTTCTGACATATGACTCAATATTTAACACTATTTTGTTTCATAACATTTAAGTTGGCTATAATGGATTACACAGCACTAGAAAATAAATATCATCACAGTAGATGTCTTTCTGAAATTGCGATATGTGCCAACACAATGCAGAGCAGTGTTGCGTGTTCTTTTTATCTGAGGTAAAAGAGGGTTTCAGTCCCAATCCAGGTTTTCACTCATTTATTGCCTCAAACAGTTCAAAAATAATTCATGTACATGGATCTCTTTCCGGTTAGAAAACCACAGTCATCCATCATCATTGTGGATGTCCCTGAATACTGTGGCTACTCTGAAAATAAAAGCGTCAGAGAGTTTTGACTCCCTACTATATCTCCCCCATAAAGACATCTTACTATTCATCCCTTATCATACTGTTGCCAGGCTAACAAAGAGTCAGAGCTCTGTTGAACCGAGTATTCATTTAAACTTAACTAGACTTCATGAATTTCTTTGCAAATAAACTGTTAAGCATTAGAGAAAAATTATTCACAGCCATCCCATGAACATATCACTGATCACAGGAATGTTGACAGCTGCTGTTATTTTTTTAGACACTCTTCTATCAGTCTTTTTGAGTTAACTTCAATAATTACTTCTTCTAAATCTCAATATGTCTGTTAGACCCCGTTCCCACAAGACTATTCAAGAAAGTCCGACCATTAATTAAGGCTATGATCTTAAATATGATGAATCTATCTTTAGTAGCAGGCTACGTACCACTTTGAAAGAGGCTGTAATTAAATCATTACTTAAAAATCCTTTCCCTCACCCAGCTGTTTTAGCTAATTATTAACCAATCTCCAACATTCGTCTTATTTCTAAGATTCATGAAAGAGCTGGGTGATCATCTGCTGAGAAACGAGTTATTTGAAAAGTCAAGATTTAGACTGCATTACAGCACAGAAACAGCACTAGTGAAGGTTATGAATGATGATCTTATGGCCTTTTACAGTGGACTTATCTCTGTGTTTGTCCTGCTAGACCTCGGTGAAGTTTTCAATTCTGATGAGCATAAACTTATTACTACAGAGATTAGAACATGCTGTTGGTATTAAAGGAACTACACTGCAGTGGCTGAATCATATCCATCTGATAGACCAGCGGTCCCCAATCCACGGGCCTCGGACCGGTACCGGTCCGTGAGTCGTTTGGTACCGGGCCGCGAGAGTTGAGGCTAAGGTGTGAAATGTATAGTTTTCAGGGTTTTTATCGGTTTTCAGCGTTATTTTGTTATCGTTTTTATCGTTTACTCGGTTTTCCTGGGTCTTTTCACGTGTGTTATGAATAAATTTTCTTTTTTTCGGTACCAGTACTAGTTTTATTTTGTTGTATTTATCCGCGACACCTTAAAGGCCGGTCCATGAAAATATTGTCGGGCATAAACCGGTCCGTGGCTCAAAAAAGGTTGGGGACCGCTGTGATAGACTATATAATAAATAGATCATGTAAATTTTGAGTCTTCTGCACACACAAAAGTTAGTCATGAAGTTCCACAGGGCTCTGTGTCAGGACCAATAGTTTTTACATTATACACGTTTCTCTTAAATAATATTATTAGAAAACGCAGCATAAATTTTCATTTCTATGCAGATGTTACCAAAGTTTATTTATCTGTGAAGTACGATAAAAATAAATTAGTTAGTGCTCTTTTTCTAAATTCAGACAAAAGGTTCTAGCCAGATGCTTACTCTGAATGACATTCCCCGGTCTGAACAACACTGTGAGAAACACTTTTTGACCAGGTTGTGCATATTAAATGTATGTAAATGTCATATTATTGTGCATATTAAGTTAATATATGGGGCCTCACTACTTGTGAGATTATGTCTAAAAGTTTCCAATTTGATAAAGCTTATAGTTAGGGCTATAGTCATACTGCAGTAGTGTTAGGCTGCTGGTGGCGTCTTCACTCATCTCTCTTCACTCTTTTCGATTTGAAACCACTCTGTATTTAATCAGTAGTTATTATTAATCTCTGTCTCTGTTTCCTCTGCTCTCTGCTCTTGCCTCTCACCCCCAACTGATCATGGCAGATGGCTGCCCCTCCCTGCCGGATTCCCCTCTGGTTCTGCCGGAGGTTTCGTCCAGCTAAAAGGAGTTTTTCCTCCCCACTGTCATCTGATTGTTGGGGGGTTTCTCTCTAATATTGTAGGATCTTTACCCCACAATACAAAGTGCCTTGAGGCAACTATTTTTGTTAATTGTGATATATAAGTAAATAAATAAATAAATTAAAAAGCAATTAGAGAGAGCAGCATACTGAGAGCAAAATGACTGCATTAAAAATAAAAAAGAACTTGTTATTTTACTTTATGGCAGACAATGGTTTCAAAAGATGGTGGGGACATGCTTCTTTTCACTGCCATTGTCAAAGATGGTGTACAGTTTGTAATGGCAACCAATTACAGGGGCCTTTCATCCAGAAGGCAGCATGAAACGGTTCAACTGTCAGCCTTTGTTGCTGTGGGCATGCAGGCAGCCTAGGGAGAGACTGATGCACACAGCAGAACTTTCTTCTCTTCTGAATGTCCATCACTACATGATAAAACACTCTAAAGCTTGGGAAAAATCAGGACCTCTTACAGGTGAATGAGCTGAAAACACTAAACTAGACCGAAGACTGTTTTCTTTTGTTGCAAACCTGGACAGTGATCAGAAAGTAAATCCATGCGTGTTTCCTTGAAAACCCAACCTGTTTGCTAAGCTGCTCTATCACCCTGTTGCCACCTGGGGGACGTTTCCAAGCTGCCTTCCTCCTGGGATATGACAGATGTAACAGATGTAGCTTTACCCTGCTCTCACTCACATGCACACACACATATATACACAATGCATGCATACACAGAGGCAGCACACACATGTAAAAGCATCAGGGGACATCGTGCCTGGGAGGGGGTATATTTAGACTCTTGCGTAATGTGCTTTTAACACAACACAGAGTGGATGAATTTTTAATGCCAGACCAGAGAGAGAGAGGCAGGAAGAGGAAAAAAATGAATAAAGTTAAGTATTTAATCTGTGCTGTTGCTTAGGGGTGAGACAGAAATCTGAAAGCAGCCTATGAGCATCAGGCACAGCACACAGGCTAGCCACTGGTGTAGCAGCCATGGATGAATGGTTCTGCAAGAGAGGGGAATGGGAAACAAGTGAGGAAGGCAGAGAGGGAAATATTGTGAGATATGTAAGGTTAGAGAGAGGGAGAGGAGACGAGTGTTTGCATGAATGAGCGAGCAGGAATAACTACGAGCCATGCCAACGCTGTGCAGGGTAACCCAGGGGAAACTAAGAAGTGCACACTACCGCAGCTTCTCTGGCAAAGCCCTTACACATAAAAATGTGTATAGTGCAAAAACATATACAGAAATATCTGTAATATTGTCTGGCTACATTTCCTCCATTTACCTCATTAGAGAAGTAATTTCATTGCAGGGAGAAAGCTATGAAGAATGAGTCCATGAGGCATTTGACAGAAATGTACTAGAAAAGCCGAAAGATAGTGGCAGTAATAGTTTTATCCGTTTTACAAAAATGCAAAAAAATAGAATTAGAAAGCTCGCTCCTCCCCTCGGAAAAGATTTCAGACTTATTGCTTTGAGGATTTCATGTTCAGGATCAGTTGTTTTCAGCACTGTTTTATACAAAGCATAATTCAGAAGGCACAAACTCAGGGTACCCATTCATTTGATTAACCATCAAACCTTTACAGAGTGTGTCACCTTCTCAATGATATTCTGGTGAAACATAGCCCAATTTGATCATGTATCTAAAGATAGCAGTGTCAAAAGTGTATTAATGTTTTTCCGTGTTTTTTTATTAAAATATGTAGGCAGTTCCAAGTTTTTCTAAATAATATATGAACAAAAACAGAAACTAGTACTTCTGTTATGAAATATTTTCAGGTGCAGATGAAAGCACATTTAGTGCTGTACTAAATTTTACAGCCACACCAGTCACACAGGTCACACCACGCTGCCGTCACACCAGTCGCACCTTGCTGCTGTCTACGAAGGTTGTATGACGTCACATCAGTCACACAGATTAGAAATGCGCTGCCGTCACGCTGCCCGTCACACTGTGCTGCCTGTGCGGTTTAACTGGTAGCGCGATTTAACGGCTAGCATGGTTTAACGGGTAGCATGGTTTAACGGGCAGCGCGGTTTCACGGGTAGAGCGGTTTCACGGGTAGCACGGTTTTACAGGCACCGCGGTTTCACGGGTAGCACGGTTTCACGGGTAGCGCGGTTTCACAGCAAGCGCGGTTTCACAGGTAGAGCGGTTTCACAGGTAGAGCAGTTTCACAGGTAGAGCAGTTTCACAGGTAGAGCGGTTTCACAGGTAGAGCGGTTTCACAGCAAGCGCGGTTTCACAGGTAGAGCGGTTTCACAGGTAGAGCGGTTTCACAGCAAGCGCAGTTTCACAGGTAGAGCGGTTTCACAGGTAGAGCAGTTTCACAAGCAGCAAGATTTCATGGGTACCGCAGTTTCACAGGTAGCGTGGTTTGTCACTCCCATCACACTGCGCTGTCTATGAAGGGTATGGAAGTATGTTGTTCGTGTGAACTGACCATTTGAGATCCTCCGCCAGATGTACGGCTAGGAAACGGAAGCCATTCACTCTTTCCACAGCAGCGCCGTTGATGGTGATCGGGGTATGTGCTTTACTACACCTCCAGAAGTCCACCGTCATCTCTTCTGTTTTTCTGACATTAATGCGAACCATCTCACCCTCAAAGTTTAAAGGCACTGAGAACCTTCTTGTAACCATCACTCCCACTATTGTGTCATCCGCAAACATCAAAATGAAATTGGAGATACTAGTGGCCGTGAAGTCAAAGGTGTAGAGTGAGTACATGAGAGTTCAGTATACACCCCTGACGTAACACCACGCTGCCGTCTGCGAAGGCTGCATGACGTTACACCGCACCACACCGGTCACACAGGTCGCACCGTGCTGCCGTCACATCCGGGTTTCACCTTTGGTGATAAGACTGTTATATCGTCCGCCAACTTCACATTGAAATTGGAGATACTAGTGACCGTGCAGTCGTAGGTGTAGAGTGAGTTCAATATACACCCCTGACATAACGCCACGCTGCCGGCTGCATGATGTTACACCACGCCACACTGGCCACACCAGTCACACAAGTCACACCTCGCTGCCGTCACACCCATCACACCAGTCACATCACGCTGCCGACTGCGAAGGTTGCATGATGTTACACCACGCCACACCGGTCACACAGGTCACACCGCGGCTTCACGGGTAGCGCGTTTTCACAGGCAGCGCGGTTTCACAGGTAGCGCGGTTTCACGGGTAGCGCGGTTTAACGGGTAGCGCGTGTTCACGGGTAGCGCGGTTTAACGGGTAGCGCGGTTTCACGGGTAGCGCGGTTTAACGGGTAGCGCGGTTTCACGGGTAGCGCGGTTTAATGGGTAGCGCGATTTCACGGGTAGCGCGGTTTCACGGGTAGCGCGGTTTAACGGGTAGCGCAGTTTAACGGGCAGCAAGGTTTCACGGATACCACAGTTTCACGGCTAGCGCGGTTTGTCACTCCCGTCACGCTGCGCTGTCTACGAAGGGGTATGTTGTTCATGTGAACAGATCATTTGAGATCTTCCGCTAAGACTCTCTTTTCATTTCGCCATTTGTTGATTCACTTGAAGAGCAAGTAACGTAATATGGGTCAAGTGATCAGTTATCAATCTTTCATGATACACAGTCATATTTACATTATTTGTACAGTACGAATGCTTTGCTTTGGTACCTGGTCTTCAGTTCTCCTCTGTCTGCCTAGCTCCGTTTCTCCAACAGCGCACTCGTAGGCAGCAGCTGCCCCGCCCCGCTTAGTGCCTGAGCTCGGATCATACCAATATTAGGGGGGATTTACACAGTCGTAAATTTCCACAGTGTGCACTATGTGCATCGAATATTGTGTGTAGTTTTTTGCTTTATACAGTTGTCAGC
This sequence comes from Rhamphochromis longiceps, assembly GCF_057381845.1. Classification (NCBI taxonomy): domain Eukaryota; kingdom Metazoa; phylum Chordata; class Actinopteri; order Cichliformes; family Cichlidae; genus Rhamphochromis; species Rhamphochromis longiceps. The sequence goes on from NC_140572.1 coordinate 25,651,120, forward strand.
CAGGCATCTAACTATGAAAAAATTACACTCCAAAAGACCCCGGGCTTCTGAAAAAACAACCCGGGCTTAAGCCCAGTAAGCCATCCCCCGCTCCGCCACTGGTGATAAGACATTAGAGTTCAATATACACCCCAGATGTAACACCACACTGCCGTCTGCAAAAGCTGTGTAACGTCACATCAGTCACATCGAATACACAGGTCGCACTGCGCTGCCATCACACCGGTCACACCTGGGTTTCACCTTTGGTGATAAGACACACCACTGTTGTATCGTCCGCAAACTTCACAATGAAATTGGAGATACTAGTGGCTGTGCAGTCGCAGGTGTAGAGTGAGCACATGAGGGTTCAGTATACAACCCTGACGTAACACCACGCTGCCATCTGCGAAGGCTGCATGACGTCACACTGCGCCACACCGGTTACACAGGTCACATCGCGCTGCCGTCACACTGCCCGTCACACCATTTGCACCATGCTGCCGTCACATCCAGGTTTCGCCTTTGGTGATAAGACCCACTACTGTTGTATCGTCTGCAAACTTCACAATGAAATTGGAGATACTAGTTGCCGTGCAGTTGTAGGTGTAGATTGAGTACATTACAGTTCAATATACAACAACACATACGCCAGAATGCTGTTTATAGACTTCAGTTCAGCATTCAATACAATACACCCCTCACAACTCATCAGGAAACTGACAGACCTGGGCATCAGTTCCCTCATCTGCAAATGGTTACTGGACTTCCTGACCAACCGCCTCCAACATGTCCGGCTGGATAACCGCTGCTCATCTACAATCACAAAGAACATTGTGTCATCAGTGACAACGATGAGGCCGCCTACAGGGAGGAGGTGGATCATCTGGTTGAGTGGTGCGACACAAACAACCTGCTGCTTAACACCGAGAAGACTAAGGAGCTCATCGTGGACTACAGGAGGAATGCTGACCCACATCCACCCATCCACATTAAGGGGACGGCTGTGGAGCGTGTGAGCAGCTTCAAGTTCCTGGGAGTCCACATCTTCAAGGATCTCATCTGGACGACCAACTGCTCCAAGCTGGTCAAGAAGGCTCACCAGCGCCTCTTCTTCTTGAGGACTCTGAGGAAGAACCACCTGTCCTCAGACATCCTGGTGAACTTCTATCGTTGCACCATCTAGAGCAGTCTGGTACGGGAACTGCTCTGCCTCAGACCGGAAGGCGTTGCAGAGGGTCGTGAAAACTGCCCAGTGCATCGCCGGAGCACCACTTCCTGCCATAAAGGACATCTACAGGAAGCGGTGTCTGAAAAGGGCTGGGAAAATCATCAAAGACCCCAGTCACCCATCACATGGACTCTTCACCCTCCTGCTCTCTGGGAGGCGCTACAGGAGCCTCCGGACTAAGACCACCAGGTACCGGAACAGCTTCTTCCCCACAGCTGTCAGACTCCTGAACTCTGCCTCCTGACATCTGACCCACATTAAACTCATGGACTGAACATACACACACCCATAACCACCTACACACACACACACACACACACACACACACACAATGGACAACTGTACCCTCAAACACACAATAATAACATGGACTGAACCACCACTCACAACCACTAGCACTTTATATAGCCTCTGTGGAAATGATCCACATACCTCACTTATCTTAACTGCACTACTGTATAGTTCTGAGTAAATAATCATTCTGTACATACGATCATTTTTAATCCTACAACTGTTTGTAACTTGCATAGTTCACATTTCTGTATAACTATTTCATTTTCTGTATAGTTTTTTTTATATCCTGTTCATAGCCTGTACATAGCTTGTACTCACTACAGCCTGTACATACTTATAGTTATAGCATATTCATAACATACTTCATACCGTGTAGACTATAACATACCATAATATACCCATTTCTGTAATATACTCACATATCTATATTATTGCTAATATATATTGTAATATATCTATATCATGGCTAAAGCACTTCTGGATGGATGCAAACTGTTGCCCTGTACCTGTGGCATGTGCAATGACAATAAAGTTGAATTCTATTCTATTCTATTCTGTTCTATTCTAATATACATCACTGATGTAACACCACACTGCGGTCTTCAAAGGCTGCATGACGTAACAACGCTCTGCCGTCTGCAAAGGCTGCGTAATGTCACACCTGTGACATCGGATACACAGGTCACATCTTGCTGCCGTCACATCGGTCACACCGGGGTATTAAACCCACCACTGTTGTATCGTCCGCAAACGTCACAATGAAATTGGAGATACTAGTGGCTGTGCAGTCGCAGGTGTAGAGTGAGCACATGAGGGTTCAGTATACAACCCTGACGTAACACCACGCTGCCATCTGCGAAGGCTGCATGACGTCACACTGCGCTACACCGGTTACACAGGTCACATCGCGCTGCCGTCACACTGCCCATCATACCATTTGCACCATGCTGCCGTCACATCCAGGTTTCGCCTTTGGTGATAAGACCCACTACTGTTGTATCGTCTGCAAACTTCACAATGAAATTGGAGATACTAGTTGCCGTGCAGTTGTAGGTGTAGATTGAGTACATTACAGTTCAATATACAACAACACATACGCCAGAATGCTGTTTATAGACTTCAGTTCAGCATTCAATACAATCCACCCCTCACAACTCATCAGGAAACTGACAGACCTGGGCATCAGTTCCCTCATCTGCAAATGGTTACTGGACTTCCTGACCAACCGCCCCCAACATGTCCGGCTGGATAACCGCTGCTCATCTACAATCACAAAGAACACCGGTGTACCACAAGGCTGTGTGATGAGCCCTTTCCTCTACTCCCTCTTCACCCATGACTGCAGACCTGCTGATGGTTCCAACACCATCATTAAGTTTGCAGATGACACCACGGTGATTGGCCTCATCAGTGACAACGATGAGGCCGCCTACAGGAAGGAGGTGGATCATCTGGTTGAGTGGTGCGACACAAACAACCTGCTGCTTAACACCAAGAAGACTAAGGAGGTCATCGTGGACTACAGGAGGAATGCTGACCCACATCCACCCATCCACATTAAGGGGACGGCTGTGGAGCGTGTGAGCAGCTTCAAGTTCCTGGGAGTCCACATCTTCAAGGATCTCATCTGGACGACCAACTGCTCCAAGCTGGTCAAGAAGGCTCACCAGCGCCTCTTCTTCTTGAGGACTCTGAGGAAGAACCACCTGTCCTCAGACATCCTGGTGAACTTCTATCGTTGCACCATCTAGAGCATCCTGACCAACTGTATAACAGTCTGGTACGGGAACTGCTCTGCCTCAGACCGGAAGGCGTTGCAGAGGGTCGTGAAAACTGCCCAGTGCATCGCCGGAGCACCACTTCCTGCCATAAAGGACATCTACAGGAAGCGGTGTCTGAAAAGGGCTGGGAAAATCATCAAAGACCCCAGTCACCCATCACATGGACTCTTCACCCTCCTGCTCTCTGGGAGGCGCTACAGGAGCCTCCGGACTAAGACCACCAGGTACCGGAACAGCTACTTCCCCACAGCTGTCAGACTCCTGAACTCTGCCTCCTGACATCTGACCCACATTAAACTCGTGGACTGAACATACACACACACACAACCACCTACACACACACACACACACACACACACACACACACACACACACACACACACACACACACACACACACAATGGACAACTGTACCCTCAAACACACAATAATAACATGGACTGAACCACCACTCACAACCACTAGCACTTTATATAGCCTCTGTAGAAATGATCCACATACCTCACTTATCTTAACTGCACTACTGTATAGTTCTGAGTAAATAATCATTCTGTACATACGATCATTTTTAATCCTACAACTGTTTGTAACTTGCATAGTTCACATTTCTGTATAACTATTTCTGTATTCTGTATAGTTTTTTTTATATCCTGTACATAGCTTGTACTCACTACAGCCTGTACATACTCATAGTTATAGCATATTCATAACATACTTCATACCGTGTACACTATAACATACCATAATAGACCCATTTCTGTAATATACTTACATATCTATATTATTGCTAATATATATTGTAATATATCTATATCATGGCTAAAGCACTTCTGGATGGATGCAAACTGTTGCCCTGTACCTGTGGCATGTGCAATGACAATAAAGTTGAATTCTATTCTATTCTATTCTATTCTATTCTGTTCTATTCTAATATACATCACTGATGTAACACCACGCTGCCATCTGCGAATGCTGCATGATGTAACATGTGCCATTGTCAAAGGCTGTGTAACGTCACATCAGTCACATCGGATACACCGGTCACACCCAGGTTTCACCTTTGGTGATAAGATCCCCCACTGTTGTATCGTCTGCAAAGTTCACAATGAAATCGGAGATACTAGTGGCCGTGCAGTCGTAGGTGTAGTGTGAGTACATGAAAGTATACACCTCTGACGTAACACCACACTTCCGTCTGCAAAGGCTGCGTAACGTCACACCAGTGACATCGGATACACAGGTCACATCTTGCTGCCGTCACATCGGTCACACCGGGGTATTAAACCCACCACTGTTGTATCGTCCGCCAACTTCACATTGAAATTGGAGATACTAGTGGCCGTGCAGTCGTAGGTGTAGAGTGAGGACATTAGAGTTCGATATACACCCCTGACGTAACGCCACGCTGCCGGCTGCATGATGTTACACCACGCCACACTGGCCACACCAGTCACACAAGTCACACCTCGCTGCCGTCACACCCATCACACCAGTCGCACCACGCTGCCGACTGCGAAGGTTGCATGACGTTACACCACGCCACACCGGTCACACAGGTCACACCGCGGTTTCACGGTTAGCGCGTTTTCACAGGCAGCGCGGTTTAACGGGCAGCGCGGTTTAACGGGTAGCGCGGTTTAACGGGTAGCGCGGTTTCACGGGTAGCGCGGTTTCACGGGTAGCGCGGTTTCACGAGTAGCGCGGTTTAACGGGTAGCGCGGTTTAACGGGTAGCGCGGTTTCACGAGTAGCGCGGTTTAACGGGTAGCGCGGTTTCACGGATACCACAGTTTCACGGCTAGCGACACAGGTCGCACTGCGCTGCCATCACACCGGTCACACCTGGGTTTCACCTTTGGTGACAAGACACACCACTGTTGTATCGTCCGCAAACTTCACAATGAATTTGGAGATACTAGTGGCTGTGCAGTCGCAGGTGTAGAGTGAGCACATGAGGGTTCAGTATACAACCCTGACGTAACACCACGCTGCCATCTGCGAAGGCTGCATGACGTCACACTGCGCCACACCTGTTACACAGGTCACATCGCGCTGCCGTCACATCGGTCACACCGGGGTATTAAACCCACCACTGTTTTATCGTCCGCAAACTTCACAATGAAATTGGAGATACTAGTTGCCATGCAGTCGCAGGTGTAGAGTGAGTACATTAGAGTACAATATACACCTCTGATGTAACACCACGCTGCCGTCTGCGAAGGCTGCTTGACGTTACACCACGCCACACTGGTCACACTGGTCACACCGCGCTGCCGTCACACCAGTCGCACTTCGCTGCTGCCTGCGAACTTTGTATGACGTCACATCAGTCACACAGATTAGAAACGCGCTGCTGTCACACTGCCCGTCATACCCATCAGACCGTGCTGCCTGCGCGGCTTAACTGGCAGCGCGCTTCCACGGGTAGCACATTTTCACAGGCAGTGCAGTTTCACAGGTAGCGCAGTTTCACGAGCAGCATGGTTTCATGGGTAGCGCGTTTTCACAGGCAGCGCCGTTTCACAGGTAGCGCGGTTTAACAGGTAGCGCGGTTTCACGGCACTACCGACGGCACTGTATGCAGCGGAGACTTGGAAATCAACTGCAAAGATCAACCGCCATCTTGACGTCTTCCAACAACGTTGTCTTCGACGGCTGCTCAAGATCACATATCGGGATCGCGTTACCAATGAAGAAGTATATCGCCGTGCGGGAGTAGAGCCGCTCCATGTCCAAGTCACCAAGCGTCGGTCCAGATTTGCCGGTCACATCCTTCGGCTACCGGACCTGAGACCTGCCCGTGTCACGGTTCTGTGGAACCCGAAGAATGGAAAGAGACGGTGAGGAAGACCTAAAATAACACGGAGGAGGACTTTCCTTGAAGATTTACGTTCAGTCGAACTGTCATGGGATGAAGCAACAACTGCCGCGATAGACTGAGTGTTACGACTGATCGTAATCATATGTAAATTTGAGTGTCCAGGTGCTCCTCCGGGATTGGTGCATCCAGGGTGGATGGCTCACACCGATTGGCTGAGGACCGGGAGGCAGCGGATATGAAGAGACCGCCGGGGACTGCCACTTCATTCATCCTCGGCCCAACCCAACCGGCAGACCATTCACTGTGTCACTATATTATGTTAATGTAAGAGCATGTAGGGGTGGACCGCCTTTTTGTTTGATCAGTTTTCTCCTGTTTTTGTTAGGTAGGGAGGAAAGTGATTGTCGTTTGGTTTAGTTCTTTTGAGTAGGTAAGTTGTGTTTATTCCTGAGATAGGTTACCTTTTGTTTGTTGTTTTGGCCTTGGGTTCACCCTGAAGTTATGATATGCTCCCTTCCTTTGTTTAACTGCACTTATTGTAAATAAATCACTGTCACAAAATATTAAGTGTGTGACGTGCTGCTTGGGTCTGGCCACGCCTAGACGGGCCATAACACCGAGTTCGATGGTGTTCCCTTGTCGCCCAATGCACCGATCGGTGCGGGAGGATCTAAGTCTAAGTAAGTCTTATATTTGCATTTAAAGTCATGAAATATGATTCAGTAAACATGTTTGTGGTTAAATATAACTTTTTCTAATCTGATTTTATTTCAATTGTGTTAATACAGTATGTCAAAATGAAAACATAAATACAGTATAAATTCAGACACGTGAGGTTGTGCTGAAAAGAATGATACCAAACAGGGTAAGTAATTTGTCGCATGGAGTCACACAAACCACCTGCAACTCAACACCTCAAAGACTAAGGAACTGGTTGTGGACTTCGGGAGGTCCAGAGAAGGTCCACTGCCGGTTCAGATAGAGGGGGAGGAGGTGGAGGTGGTCAACAAGTACAAGTACCTCGGGCTGTGGGTGGACAATAAACTGGACTGGTCATGCAACACAGAGCACCTGTATAAAAAAGCCCAAAGCCGACTGTACTTCCTCAGGAGGCTGAGGTCTTTTAACATCTGCAGGAAGCTCCTGAGGATGTTTTACCAGTCGGTGGTTGCTGGAGTACTTTTCTATGCTGTGGTGTGCTGGGGGAGCAGCACAGCAAAGAGGGACTCATCCAGGCTGGAGAAACTGATCAGGAAGGCTAGCTCTGTGGTCGGCATGAAGCTGGACACTCTGGTGACAGTGGCAGAGAAAAGGACATTAAAGAAACTGCTGGACATTATGAACAATGCTGGGCATCCTCTGCACACGGCCATAAACAATCAGAAGAGTCTGTTCAGTGACAGGTTGCTTCTCCCCAAGACAAGAACTAACAGACTTAAAAACTCCTTTGTCCCACACGCCATCAAACTGTTTAACTCCTCTCTGGAGGGGAGAGGGAGGGGAAACAGGAGGACAAAGGAGGGGGGAACAACTAAGCTGTAGTGCCTCTTCACCTCACTGTACAATACCTTGTGCAATACTTTTTGTAAATAGTCAACAGTGCAATAGACTCAATACTTGAAATGTGCAATTCACTTGTATTTTTATTTTTTATTCCTATTTATTCTATTTATCCCCTTTGTATATTTTATTTATATTTGTCTCTGTATTTATATATGTGTGTGTGTGTGTGTGTGTGTGTGTGTGTGTATATATATATATATATATATAACAATTCTGTAACTGTAACTTCGGTCGTTGCTGTGCTTTTTGGAAGTCGAATTTCCCAGAGGAACCCACCCGAGGGATTAATAAAGTTCTATCTTATCTTATCTTAATTAATTACTTTTAGAATCTTGTAACTCAGTTACTAATTCAGTTACTTTTTTGAAGAAGTAACTAGTAACTAAAATAAATTACTTTTTCAAAGTAACTTGCTCAACACTGCCCACCACTATTGTCTCATGCACAAACTTCAAGATTAAATAGCAGATACTAGTGGCCATGCAGTCGTAGGTGTAGAGTGAGGACATTAGAGTTCAATATACACCCCTGACGTAACGCCACGCTGCCGTCTGCGAAGGCTGCATGATGTTACACCACGCCACACTGGCCACACCAGTCACACAAGTCACACCTCGCTGCCGTCACACCCATCACACCAGTCACACCACGCAGCCGACTGCAAAGGTTGCACGATGTTACACCACGCCACACCGGTCACACAGGTCACACCGCGGTTTCACGGGTAGCGCGGTTTCACAGGCAGCGCGGTTTAACGGGTATCGCGGTTTAACGGGTAGCGCGGTTTAACGGGTAGCGCAGTTTAATGGGTAGCGTGGTTTAACGGGTAGCGCGATTTCACGGGTAGCGCGCTTTAACGGGTAGCACAGTTTAATGGGTAGCGCGATTTCACGGGTAACGCGGTTTAACGGGCAGCAAGGTTTCACGGGTACCACAGTTTCACGGCTAGCGCGGTTTGTCACTCCCGTCACGCTGCGCTGTCTATGAAGGGGTATGTTGTTCGTGTGAACAGACCATTTGAGATCCTCCGCCAGATGTGGCGGAGCCAGACATTTGAAACACCTGGGGCTTAGCCCTAAAGGGTAGTATGCATGTGGGATTTTTTTTTTTTTTTTTTTTGGGGGGGGGGGGGGGGGGGGATTAGAAATGACTGAAAGATTAATTGACTCTGTTTTCAGTTTTGTTAAAAAAAGAATGACTTCATATAGGGAAAAATATATATCACATATACAGGACACCTTAAACTAGTTTTTTTATTAAGCAGCAAGGCAGAACACAGTCGGGGCTGTATCAAGACACGAGGACTAAACCCCAAATCAACCAGACCCAGAACTGATCCGGAATTAAAACAGGACTACAACAGTTCAAAATCAGGACTACTGAGGACTTAACCAAAACAGAACAAAAATCAGAACTAGATGATAGTAGCACTAAAAATCATCATAGACCTGCACTACACTTATTTTTTAATTCTACCAAAGTACAATATTTAGATTGAGAAAAGTTTATATAATTATTTAGCCTTGTTGTGCAAACAAGCCTGCATAACTTAATAAATGTAGAATTTGAAAAATAGTAAACCTAAAAAGAAACACTAGGTACGAGATACATGAGTACCTATGATACGGTGATACTTTTTGTAAACGACCATTTGACTAACATGTGTGTCTCACCTGCTCTTGTTCCACCTCTGTTCTGTCCTCATTCTCCATCTCCCTCTCTGCTCCTCTCTCTCCCTCTTTGTGCTGACAATCATCAAATATACAGTTGAAACCAGATATTTACACACTCTTCAGATCAAAACACAAACACTTTTTTAATTGTAACGTCAAATCAGACTAAATGTTTATTTTTTTAGATTGATAAATATAAAAACATATTTGTTAACTTTAAGAGTAAAGAGAGAAACTATCTGTATTTCTTAATTGTAAATGGCACCAAATTGTATTCAAAATTGAGCCACACTTATGGAGCTCCACAGTTCTTTTTCTGGTGTTTTGGTTGACATCTCTGGATTTTCCCTTTTCAAAGAAACAGGCTCTGTGTTTTGCCTTATATGCATCCACAGGTGTGCCACCAATTTACTCACATGGACTCTACTAACCTATCAGAAGCTTCTTCAGCTCAGAATGGAATCGTCTGGAGTTTTCTTATTAATTAACAATAAACTTAGTGTATATGTACTCCTAAATTTGATGAAAGTGATAAAAAATAGACAGCTCTGTCTCTCTTTATTCTGACATTTAACTAATTCAAAAGATATTTCAATATTTATTTATCCAAAACAAAACAAGTTTACTCTAAATTGATGTTGTACAGTAAAAAAATGTTCTTGTGTTTTCCATAAAGTGTATGTAAATATCTGGTTTCAACTGTGAATATACTGCTGTGTATTGAAGTTCCTCTTGTTTTGCATAGAAATATACTGAACAACATACAAAGCATAATATATAAAATACTACCAGAGTTTTTTCTTTGAAAGAAGCCCCTTATGTCCATTCTTGTATATCAGTGCATTACTGAAACCGATTTATTTAGCCGTGGAGGGTAACAACTGAAAATATGAAATAAACACACATGTAAGCTAAGACTCTCTAAAGAAACAGCATTGTTGTTGTTCGGCTTTTCATTTCACCATTTCTTGATTCACTTGAAGAGCAAGTAACGTAATATGGGTCAAGTGATCAGTTTGATATCAATCTTTCGTGATACACCGTCATATTGTACAGTACGAATGCTTTGCTTTGGTACCTGGTCTTCAGTTCTCCTCTGTCTGCCTAGCTCCGTTTCTCCAACAGCGCACTCGTAGGCAGCAGCTGCCCCGCCCCGCTTAGTGCCTGAGCTCGGATCATACCAATATTAGGGGGGATTTACACAGTCATAAATTCCCACAGTGTGCACTATGTGCATCGAATATTGTGTGTAGTTTTTTGCTTTATACAGTTGTCAGCCAGGCATCTAACTATGAAAAAATTACACTCCAAAAGACCCCGGGCTTCTGAAAAAACAACCCGGGCTTAAGCCCAGTAAGCCACCCCCCCTCCCGCTCCGCCACTGGTGATAAGACATTAGAGTTCAATATACACCCCAGATGTAACACCACACTGCCATCTGCAAAAGCTGTGTAACGTCACATCAGTCGCATCGAATACACAGGTCACACCGAGCTGCCATCACACCGGTCACACCTGGGTTTCACCTTTGGTGATAAGACACACCACTGTTGTATCGTCCGCAAACTTCACAATGAAATTGGATTAGAAACGCACTGCTGTCCAATGCCTGTCACACCCATCACACTTAACCGCGGTTTAACTGGTAGCGCGGTTTAATGGGTATCACGGTTTCAAGGGTAGACATAACACCACGCTGCCGTCTGCGAAGGCTGCATGACATACCAGATGGTGTGTGTAGTCGTTTGAGTCAGAATAAATTAAAGTACTGTGGGTCATTTAACTGCTTTAAATTGCTTTTTAGACAATAATCTGTTATATCAGGCTACACAATACTTTCGAATCATTGTTGGTTTTGGTGCTTTGTTAGTATCTTGAAAACTTTGTAAAAGCCTGAAAAATTACAAAATACAGAAAGGTAAGCAACAACATACACTGTGATAAGGGTGGTGGTGGTGGGGGGCAGGACTATTTATACACAAAGGGTAATCATGGAAGTGGAGACAGACAATTGAGACAATCACAGGCCCTCTTTTTTGACCATTGGGCCATTAATGACAGTTTATTCCTGATTTCCATAATTACTGTGGCCACCCAAAACTGTCAATGTTTTGCACAACAGTTCATCTTAACTTGAATATGAGATTTGAGATTATGTCAACAGATTTTTGCAAAAAACCCTGTGAAATAACAAAAGGTGAAATAACAAAAACCATGGGGAACAAGCAGAAAGTGAAACTTCATATCAAGTCTCTGTTCCAGTGACCTTAGTGGTATACGCTAAAGTCAACCATAAACAGCCTGCTGTAATTTTCATAACACAGCTCAGCATTATTCCCTTTAGCTGATCCTCACCTGCAATTACAGGCTTTCAAAAACTTGCCAGACTACTGGTGTGATAAGCTCCAGGGATGGAGTGTGCAATCTCTTAATGGTGTTAGAGCAAAAGCATAAGCAATAACACCTGCATTTAAGCTACACTGTCGACATATGGACTCGCTTACACTATGTTATACTGATGCCAAGACCAGGATAGACAAAAATATCATGTGTAAACACATTTCCCTGCTGTTGGATTAAAAACAACAACAAAACAAAAGGAAATAAAGGAAATAAAGGATCCATAGGTCATGAAATATTTTATGCCTTTAAAGGTAGCAGGCTGAGCAGAGCACACTTAGGGTATCATACCTACTGGATGAGTCATGACATGGTTTCTCAGCTCTGCTGCTTCCTTTTCCAGAATAATACTTGAAGTGATGGAAAATACACAACAAAGGCTGTTTGGCCTTTCCAAGTGTTTGCCTGAAAACATTATGACAGTCAGAGTCAGAGAAATTACTGTAAAAAATGCTTCTATATTCACTACGAGTTCAGATTGCTCGGCGCTGACGGCAGCCGGAAATGACAGATGGGCGTTCAGGAACTGGCTATCTATCGTCTCACTTGGCTTTTACTGTACGACGTAATCTTTAGAGGCAGAGGCTTGAAAAATGATCAGGATGGCCGATCAGCAGAAATATAGGCTCTCTGCTGTTAATCCTTCCCATATGCTGGGATAACCCAGAAGAGGCACAACAGTGAATGACTGTCGCAATGAGCCAGTTGTGGGTGAGGAGGAACAAAACCCTCAGAGCAGGCAGCAGTAAGGGCACGAAAGAGGTCAAACAAATTTCCACATATTCAGTAGCACAGGCAACTCTGAAAACATTACAGTTACCCTCTTTTCACCTTCTAATTTCACATTCTCTCAGTAAGGCCAAGGGATGCGATTCATGTTCTCGGCACTCTACAAGTCTACATCAAAATAAATAAATAAATAAATAAAAAAATCATCCTTTGAACTGTTTTCAAGCATTGGAAAACAGATTTTTATCTTTTGGTCACATCTTACAAAACCACAGAGGGGGTTTTTGGCCTCAAATTGACTAACTTGGACAGCATGAGTTTTTGCCTGAACTGATTTATGCCAGAGATATGTTGCCTTTTTCTAAATCCTGCGTCACCACCATGAAGAAAAATAGTTAAGTCAAGGAGCCTTGCTTATGCTTTTCTCTAATTTACGACGGCAGTGTTTCTTTTAAAATGACAGTAAACTGCCAAAATGTGGAAAAACTGAGACATAATATTCACATTTTTTACCCTTAAGACATCTCAGAGTGCTCTTCTGTTTTATAAACAAATTGCTAAATGTGAGTTCTCTCAGAGTGCATGTCTCTAGGAAAAAACAAAACTTTGGAGGTCATTTTTAGGGGGTTATTATGCAATAGCTTCACTGGTCCGGCCCACTTGAGATCAAATTGAGCTGGATGTGGGCCACAGATGAAAATGACTTTGAGTTCACCTGTGGTCCACAGCTACCGAGAAAGTCTTTATTTTCTCCTTTTAGAAACAATGTTACAAACTCACCTGGCTGCACTGTAAAGTATGATTTGAAGTGAAACGAAGAGTAAAAATAGAGGCATGTGCATGTTTCAGCATTTTCCATCATTTGTGCCACATCATCTGACTAATAAACATTTAAAATACTACAGAATGCTGCTAAATGGGAGGCCTTATACATATTGTGTAATTGTAGTATTTTTTGTTCATCTTAAGTTAAGGCTGCGAGTGATTTCTGTTATTTAGTATTTAGTATTTATTTATTTATTGTCATTGTCAAGAACAATGAAATTGCGTTTGGGGCTTCCATACAACCCAAAAAAAAAGAAGAAAATAATAAATACCCCTTAAAACCCAAGTGTACATATTTAACCCAGTGTGACTCCAATGCAATAAGACAATCCTTAGCAATAATGTTCGTAGAAATTCAGACAAAGACCTGAGAAACATGACAAAATACAACAATGCAACCCATTCAATATTATTGTACTGTGAGATATGATATCAGATATGATAGTTATCTATTTAAGAAAGAGGGGGGGGGGGGGGGGCAGGAGGGGGAAGACAATAAAGATATGATGCACCAATGCAGACCAGTTCATTGCTATTAAGAAGTTGGATATGGTTATTGTCCGTGAGAGGGGGGCAGAGAGTTCAGGAGCCTCACAGCCTGTGGATACAGGCTGTTGGCCAGTCTGGATGTTCTGGCCTGTATAGACCTGTACCTTCTCCCTGAGGGCAGCAGATGGAAAAGGTGGCGCGCAGGGTGATGTTGGTCCCGCAGGATACTGTGCACCCTCCTCAGACAGCGAGTGGGGAAGATATTACTGATCTCTGGCAGACTTGTTCCAATAATTCTGCCAGCTTCTTTCACTGTTATCAGTGAGTCATAATTTTTTATGGTTAAATCTTTGAAAGAAGTGAAAATAATAATGTCTCCATTATTGAGCCCAAGGTGACAGCTTGAAATGTCTTATTTTGTCCAAAAATAATAATTCATAACTCGGAGCTATTTAGTTTGAGATGACACAAAGTAAAATAAATCTTCATATCTGAAAAGACTGAAGGAGTGAATGTTTGGCATTTACCCTCGATAATTGAAACGCTAATTCTCTTTGAACAGCGCTAAAGACTGAATGACACTCATTCCTGGTGAATAGACGGGCAGGTCTGTGTATATTTGTGCACTCTGCTTTCCTCCAGTTCTGTTTATTTTTTAAAAAGACTTCTGCTATATGCTTCTTTTCTTGCTTTTTCTCTTTAGCTGAAGAGTGGCAGCATTATCCTGGAGCATCAAACATGTCTGTATACACACTCGGGGGGCACCTCTTCATGCTGACTTTGCTGATAGCAGAAATAAATTCAGAGGCCCATCAGTCAAAGAGGTAGGAGTGAACTTTCTTCCTCCACAGTTTCACACTGAGGCTATAAACTGAGCTCTGTCACAGGAACAGAACAAAGCAGCCTTAACCAGACAGTACACATGCAGCTGCAGCATACAGGCGCAGGATTATTGCCACAGTGGAGTTTTCTATTTCGATATTGTACTTTCTGTACTTCATGCTGAAACACCAGCTGTGCTGGTGTGATTTCTTGTTTGACTTCTTTTGATGCTTCAGCGGAAGGCGAAAAAGAGAAAAAAGGTGGTTGTCATATTTGTGTAAAAAAGGATTTCATATGTGAGGAAGAAATGCAGCAGCTGTTTCGTGTCATACAACGTACTGGGTGCTATATATAAAATGACCTATCACGTCGCTTAGAGGAAAAATCAAGGTCATTCTCTCCAGCACCCCCTTAACTTTCTGCTTTTCTCTCTCTTTATCGGTTGTGACTGATGGAGCTCAGAGATCTGTGAGCTGCCATCCAGGGCTCATCTGGCCCATGACGACCCTGAGGCGGCAGCTGTCACCAGCAGAGCAGACCTCCTGCTCCTGGCTGCGGTTTCTGTTGGGCTTAGGTCGGCTAATGAGGACATTATCAGATCAGTGTCTTCAGCCTGACACAAACCTAGCCGCCAGCACACTTATTCAACCTTTTCGCACCTGCTCTCAAGATGAACGACCAACAGCTTCACGCAATATAGTCACAGGAGATGGGAGGTCATATTGTGTATTATTTCAAGCAAGTGAATAACTTCACGGATGATGAATGAAGCCAATATGATTTGTGACTTATTGCTGAATTTTGTTTGGTCAGAATACAGTATGAGAGCAATTATTTAGGAACGACGTCTGCCTTCATTAATGCATTCTTTGAATATTACATGTAGATTTGACATTTTTCACGCCATCTCACAGCATCTCTGTCTCGCTAACTCAGTGATGAGTTGAAAAATGGAGAAAAATTCGTATGAACGAGTGCAAATGCCATCTGCTGATGAAGGTCATGTAATAAGTTAACCTCACAACAGCTTCTTAATGGAGCTTCAAGGGAGATTAGTTTGTTCGCAGCTGTTTCCAAGGTCAAGAATGAAACTTTGAAACTCAAATTTAAGATGACAGCCAACCTTATACAGCTGTGCTTGGAGCTTTTTTTAATGTGTGGATTCAACAGAAATTTTGAAGCAGTTTATAAATGTGGCTTGTTTTAATTATCATTAATTACACCACATATAAATCTTTTTTAGCCTGTATTAGTGCTAAAAGGCTGATGGTAATGATGCTAATTTTACTGGTTTTAAATTGAAATTTTAAGCTGAAAGAAAGGACTGAAGGGAAAGTCAGAGATTACGATTCATCCTGTGGTTGACATGGATACATTTAAATAATTTCAACAGCCATTTTTATTACATGTTGTTGTTTAGGGTTGGCCTCCTCTTTACCTTCATAACTCACATTTTGCAAGGTGGTGGAAACTACAATACAATACAATACAGCAACAATAGTCAGGTAGGCTGTGACATTAAAACAATGGAGGCATGCTTTCATGTTATTTACAGCCAAATGTTGCAGCAGAAATCAAGACTCATCGGAGCAGGAAACATTTTGCCATTTTCTATCATCCACTTTTGATTAGCCTGGACAAATATTCTTAGTTTCCTGTCTTTTGCTGCAGGAATGCGATCTTCTGCTGCAGCTGTAGACCATCTCCTTCAAGGTTCAGAGATGCTCTCCTGCATACTTTCATTGAAAGAGCGGTTATTTCAGTTGCTGTTGCCTTTCTATCAGCCTGAAGCAGTCTGGTTATTCTCCTCTGATCTCTGGTATCAACAAGGCATTTTCACTCAGAGAATTGCCGATCACTGGATATTTTCTCATGTTCCGACCATTCTCCCAATCTGGAAAATCCCAGCAGATCAGCAGCTTCTAAAATACTCAGACCAACACAACAGGCAACAACAAAAACATGCCACATTCAGAGCCACTTGCATCACCTTTCTTCCCCATTCTGCTGCTCAGTTTAAACTTCAGCAGGTTGTTTTGATCATGTCTAAAAGTCTAATTGTATTGAGTTCCTACCACGTGATTGGCTGGTCTGCTTTAACAATTAGTTGAACAGGTGTACCCTATGAAGTCGGCAGTGAGACAGTGCATTAAAAATAAAAGATGCCAGCCTGCTGGTGTCACAACAGAAAAAGTCAGTTCATGGTCTTGATACTTTAGCTTCTGTAGAAACGTTTAAGGTAATTCATCACTAATTAATTTGATATATAAATTGGTGGACCAACAGACCAACCACTACTAAAACATGCTGATCAGTGGCTAAAATTGTTTATCAACGATTCATTTGTTTGATTTAAAAGTGTTAATATGACACAGAGTGTGAAGTGATTAAACAAACGCTGCTGCTTTTTTAAAAATGAACTCATTCACTGGCAGAGACACTTTGGCAAACATGCAGCAGCTGCAGAGAAAATGGCAACAGCGATCACACTGTCATACACTCATCTTCACAGAAGGCTTTAAGATGTCAGCGCCACCTTTAGAAGTCTCTGAACTTCAGTGGGGTTCAAACCAAGTGTGAAAACTACCTGTGATTGCTACGTACGCACTACTGAACATTTGGTTGACAGGCCAAAGTTACAACATGACGGCCAAGCAACAGCAGAGAGCCATCTGTTTTACCTCCAGTCCTGAGACAACAGTAAGCATCTCAGTGCCACAGTGCTCACTGAGATTCAGATTATGAGGGATGAAACATCCCCCTTTTCAGCTGCTGCAGAGCCAGAACCTTTACAGTAAACATAAACATCCCTTGCCAAAAAGCATCATTCTCCGGCATCAGCGAGACCTGAAAGCAAATTGGCTGTTTACCATTTTGAACAAATGCATCAACGTAATTATCAGCACTGATGGGAGAGAGATCTCTATAAGCTGAAACTAATTTTAACTTTCAATATTCATCTCCAAAACAGAGCTGTTCTATCATTTTGTGAGCCTCACGTGGGCCATTAGTATGCACAATGAGGTGCACTTCATCACTGCATGCAGGGAGCAAATTAACTTCAAGCAATGCCACTGTGATGGTGTTTTGTAATATGGACTGGAAGGGTAGGGGTTGTTTTTTTTCCACACTGTTGGTTCCATGCTCAGCTAGGGGCAGCTGGACCATAAACTGCGAACACATATCATCTTATATGCGTATTTATCTCTCCGTGCAGTCAGTTGTTTGAGCAGAACCTCACTAACCTTGCTGCATCCATTTCCAAAAAAGCATCTTGGGCAGTGACACTCGCAGAGCATATATATATATTTATATGCAGCAAACACATTTGAGAGAGGGACCTCAGAAGATGACAGCTTAATGTCCTTGGTGACAGCTAATTTGGCTGTGTGGGAGTGAGAGTGAGCTGCCAGAGTGTTTATTTCCCCCAGAAAAAAAAATAAAAAAAAATCAACATATCTGATCTCGGGTGGGAGGGAGAGTCATTTTACAGAGTGAATTTTCTTCCTCAGTGAGAGTAATGGCTGTTAGAGGCAGTGCAAGATCACTGCCTCTCCTATTCTTATGATGCCTTTCAAAATTAAGATTAGTCACAGGGGTTGGGCTGTTACTATGTGCATGCATTTGGCAGCTTTTTGCAGAAACCTTCATGAATGCAACAATCATGGGTAAATGTGTTTGCATGCAATAAAAATGGTAAAAGCACAGAAGAAGGTAACGGAGTAGATCCAGTGACAGCAAAGGCTGTGGGCTCGACAGTGCGACAACATCTGCCCTTTAATTTTGTGCTAGTAATTGCTACTTCTATTCACATGTCAGCCACAGAAGACACAAATTATTCAGTCTGAATAAATTACAGTAAGGTTTATTTCATTTGTTGGAGCAAATGTGAGTGCTTCATGCTGCAATAAAATTAGAACTTGCATAAGTGGATCCTTCTCTGGAAGAATGTAATGAGTGTTCCACTCATTAATGGATGATTTCACAACTGTGGATAGCTCACCTATGCTAAAAAGAAAGAAGTTACATTTTAACTGCCTTTGGCGACAAGTGCAGCATCAGCACAAAGAGGCAAAATGTTATAAATAAGAAGCATATGTGCCACACAT
This sequence comes from Rhamphochromis longiceps, assembly GCF_057381845.1. Classification (NCBI taxonomy): domain Eukaryota; kingdom Metazoa; phylum Chordata; class Actinopteri; order Cichliformes; family Cichlidae; genus Rhamphochromis; species Rhamphochromis longiceps. Next base: position 25,669,835 of record NC_140572.1, read on the forward strand.
TAAAGGCTGTCATACTACTAAAATATACAGCACAATGCTTCACATAACATTAAAGGACAGCTTACAGCTTCCTGCAAATTATGTTTAGGAATAGATTTGATTAACCATCTCCTGTGCGTCTGACAAGCAGAAATGTTATAGTAATAATAATCCAGTGTCATCAATGTAATATCATTGCAGCAGCCTTCCACACGAGCTCGTCCCTGCGCCCTGAAGTAATAAAAAGGTGAACAGCCACATTATTGTACTTGCTTGAATCACGCTGCTTCCCTCGACAGTTTGAGCGCCTGTCTCATTTATCAACATCTCACACAAAGCCCAGTGTCGCCGCTACCTCAGGTGGGACTAACTGGCTGCATGAAAGCAGAGGGAAAGCTTCAGGGACGATAAAAAAAAACAAAAAAAAAAACAACTAAAAAAACAAAACAAACAGGCTGCCAACAGAGCTGAGATAAAATGTCTTTAGATATAGAAACAAGATTTAAGTTGCACTGAAATGTGTCAGGGAAGCTGATAGGATGGGATTAAATGCTTCTGGTGACACATGTGGGATGAATTTGATGTTCAGTGCATTAAAAGCTATTAAAATAATTGAGCTTTATTTTTGATAATTGTTTGGATTTTATGAGCAGCTTGGCTAAAACCGTTAAAAGGAGAATTTGGTGCAGACCAAAATTTGTTATTTTCATGTATTGAGTATTATACAGAGCTCAAACATGGCGGGGCTAAAGAGCACTTGCGGGCTCCATCACTAGCAGCCACTAATTGAGCAACAGGCAGCCTTTTATAAGCTGCTGCTGCTGAGCCACTTTGCTCATATCACGCCACGGGCTTTTCCATATTTCATAAAAAGGCAATAAAGTCATGTGACCATCTCCCAGATTATAAACTATAATAAAAAAAAAAAACTGCCATCAACACAACATATAACTAATGCATCTACAATACATTAAGATAATATAATGCTAAAAACCCACACAATTTCAGATTTGGTCTCTCCCAGAATAAATCCACTTCTCACGACAGTTAGCACGTCCATGTAGTGGTCAACATGTGAAAGATGCCCGGAAGGAGCCACAAACCCAGCCTCAGGGGTTAATGGGCTAGTGTTAACCTGGTGCCGGTGCAAAGCCTGGACAAATGGGAGCGTTGAGATTAGGAAGGGCATCCCAGCATAAAATGTGCCCAGATGGATATCCCACAATTTTGTTGTGCATGTGCAATGAGAATAAAGGGCTGTTTTATCTTATTCTAATTCCAAAAAAAAATTAGGCTGCTGTGTAAAACGTGAACAAAAAAAGGATGCAATGATATGCAAATCTCACTAAACCAAGGCACAATGTACATTTCAATTCCTTTAATTTTAAATATGTTTATATTGTCTATCCTGTAAAATAGTCAGATGTCTATTCATATTAATGTACAGAATTCACCTGCTTGCTGCTACTACTGCACATTCACCCAATGTATATACTACATATATATATATATATATATATATATATATATATATATATATATATATATATATATATATAATGTTTTTCCTCTACACCCCCCCCCAATTTTTTTGCACATGTCGAGGAGCGTGTCAGGCTACATTTCACTGTGTGTTATACTTGTATAACTATGCATGTGACAAATAAAGAACCTTGAACTTGAACTTGAACTTGCAACTAATTGCAATTTTTCTGATACAACTCTCCCATATTTTGTCCACAGTAGAACATAGGAAATTATAAAAAACAAAACAAAACTGTAAATGCACCATTTTAAGAAAAAAGTTAAGCTCATTTTGAATTTAATGGCAGCAACACATCTCAAAAAGTTTTGCAAAAGTTGGGACAGGCACAACAGAAGCCTGGAAAAGGAAGTGGTATTAAAACGAAATAATTGGAGGAATATTTAGCAATTATTTAGCTTCATAGGGGAAAAAAGAGAATCTTAGAGATGCAGTTTCACAGACGAAATGATTCCCCCCCCCCCCCCCCACCCCACCCCAAATTGTGGAATTTCAGAATAATGTTTCTCAACATAAAATAGCCAAGGCTCATCTACAGTACATAACATCATCAAAAGATTCCAAGAATCTGGACAAATCTTTTTGCACAGGGGGACAAGGCAAAAAAAATCAGTAGTGGATGCCCGTGATCTTCAGGCCCCTGGGTGGAACTACATTAAAACACTTTCAGAAATCGCTGTCTGTGAACACAGTTCAGAAAAATCCCAATTGGTTTTCTTTTAGGAAAACATTGATACTGTGTCCTCAAGACTAAAGAGAAGAAGGACCATCCAGCTTTTATCAGCATTCAGTATATAACGGTATATATTGGTTTAGAGCAACATATGCTTCCATCCTGATGATGCCTTTTTTTTGCCTTTTCATACTTCAGGATGACAACGCTACACTGCATACTTCAGTACAAGAGTCCAGGTGCTGAATTGTTGTTTCACTTTAAACATTTCATGTTTTCTATAAAATATGAGTTTATGAAATTTGTAAATCACTGCAGTGTTTTTATTTACATTTTACCGTATTTTTTGGAATTTGGGTTGTTCTTTACATTACGTTATCTGCAATAAATTGTACAAATATAATTACCCAATACTTTAATCTCATGGTAATCAGTAATATTACTGTGGCTCATACCATTTCTTTATTTTGCAGATTCTCTCTATCATTCACTTAGCAGTAGCTGAAGCACCTTGAAAAAAGAATAACACACAAGTCACAAAAATATTCAATAAATAACTAATAAATATTGAAAAGTTTGCAAGGTTATGCTACCAGTTTTTTCTAAAATTGCAAATGTGCCAAAAAAAAAATATATATAACCCCAAAAAAGGAATACATTATATTCTGGACCAGCAACAAGATACATCTTTGTGAGATAGTTACAGGAAAAAAGATCCAAATGCACGACACCTGAGGCAGACTTAAGTCCAAGATATAAATGTTTAATGCTCTGTTAAACACACGAAGACAGTCAAAACTTGAAAACAGACAAAACTTGTCCGAGGCAAGGTTTACAAAGAAAAAAGACAGAGGGAGAGAAAAGGTAGGGGGAAAAGTAAGAACACAAGCAAACCCAGAGCTTGAAGCAACAAGAATGAGGTGGCGAATTGACAGAAACCCCCGAAATGTGACAGCTCTGTTTGCAATAACAACATTTTAGGGTGATAATTGCCTTTACAGCTTGTTGCCCAGAGCCACAGTGCACCCTTGTCTCTCCCAACACTTTCAGTTTCACAATAACTGACCAGAATAGATGAAAGTCAAAGATAATCACCTCTGTCACAGCATTGATTGCCACAGTTGCCAGGCCGCAAGTTCAAACCTCTTCACCTCCAGGGTAGAAAAGGACAAGGACATCGTGAAGGTGATGTGGGCTTCTGATGATTTACCATGCAGACTTTCCTGTCCACAAGCAGATGGTGAGTTGGATCGGTGCCTTTAGATTTACTTCTCATGTGTGGCCTATCTCTGCCAATCAAAAGCTGGCTCTTAGGTAGTAAATGTACTGATTACAGGTGCTGCGGATCAAGCTGAGGCATGTGGGGCTCAGTGCTGGACAGCGGCAAGAAAAACAGGACCAATGGCAGAGTTGGAGAATAATATCCAGACTTGTGACATATTTTAAACTATTCTTACAAAGCAAAGAGTAATTTAAAGACACTGACATTTTCAGATTCTGCCTGCGGGTTTCTTTCAACCAAGGCTAAAAACAGAGCGCTAATTGCAAAGAAACCAGTTTATATTATTAATTAATATTTGACGCGTTCATCCCCACACTCCCATGCAAATACACACAGTTTAGTCACACTGATCTATCTGATGAATAAACATACTGGAACCCACTGTGGCTCTCTACAGGAGTAGCTAAATCCATGGGTGATCTGTTTCCAGCTGTCCTGAGATGTGAAGGAGACTTTTTACTTTACTCTCATTAAAATCCAGATTTCACTGGGCGACTTCATTACTTGGTGGCTCACAGTGTCTGCTGGTATTTACTTTATCTTTCATATTCCAGTGGATAATTAACTGTTTTAAGGTCCACAAGGCTTCGTTTTTTTAAGCTGAAGTCAAGAAAATGCATGTGATTAATAAGAAAGACAATGGAAAAAGCTTCAAAAACACTGCCACTACTATATATCAAGATTCTTACTTTATGTGACGTCGACTAAAGGACTGGAATAGTTTCATTTGAAGGCTTAGCATTATTTTATAATAACTTTAACTATTTATGTTATGTTTGATTCAGCTGTCAAATGTTTTCCCTGATTTTGAGATCTTTATGTCAAGGTGATGGGGAAATGTTTGAGATGGAACATTTCCACTTTCCCAATATCTGCTGGTATTCCAGAGCCCAAGCTGGAGCACAGACACTGTGACAACACTTTTTGGTTTTGAACAATGACTGTAAAAACATGGAGGACCTGGCTCCGCTCCCTCCTATTCTACAAAAATGAAGCTAAAATTTCTCTTTTCTTGGAGCTGCCATGTTGTACTTTTGGAGCCAGAGTCCACCCACTGCTCCAGTTTTCTCCTGAAATGAAGGTAACTACAACCACGGGGCTGTATATTCAAAAAGACACAGCTTCTATAGTTCTACAGCATGTGACATCACTCTGTAGCTCCTGTTAATTCGTTAGTTAGATTAGCCGTTAGCATATGGACTGTGTTAGAGGCTTGTTGCTAGCTAATTAGCAATGCTACAAACCTGCATTGTTATTGTAGTCATGGTTTGAATGATTTAACACATTTTAGTTTTTCTTATCCTATTTTAGGCAGAGATGGCGTCAGTTGCGCACTCCACAGAGGCCCAGAGTTACTGTTAATATCAGAATTATCTGGAAACTGGGTCCAGAGTTTTGGGGAAACTTTCTCCCTTCCTTTCATCACATCGCTCTTTTCCCAGATGTTCTGTTGATCCACTGAGAGACACAGCATTTCAGAAACGTCATGAGGACTGATGCTCATCACAGAGATCAAGCAGGACTCATAATTTTCACCAACACCTCCCTCAAATCAGAATCAGAATACTTTATTAATCCCGAAGGAAATTAGGGTTACAGCAGGCAGCACGCTAATGGCGCATGCGCACTTACAAAGGAACCTTCTGACCAACTTTACACAAACATCACATTGGGGAGACATGTCAGAAAGGTAGGCTGATAGGAAAAAAAAACAACGAAAATACACTACATGAGGTAAGAGGAGGAGAAAAAAAAACTCCACTCAGACTGAGCTCCTAGTGGGAGAACAGTTTGATAGCAGAAAAAACACCTCAGCACAAAAAGCACATGACTATCAATACACCATAGACACACAAGACAAGCAACAGGGGCGGGTAAAGAGTAAGAGAGAGCCGGTGTAGACAGCGCATCCGGTCCTGCAGCATGTCTGTGCTGGTCCAGTCGACTGCCATCTTCCCTGGTAGGGCACAAGCATCGAAGGCGTTTGGAAAGGGAGGGGGGATCAGTGTGTGCATATCAGTGTGTGTGTGTGCATATCAGTGTGTGTGTGTGTGTGTGTGTGTGTGTGTGTGTGTGTGTGTGTGTGTGTGTGTGTCCAGAGTTCAGCTGAGACAGTGTCCTTCGCCCCGCCAGGCTAAGTAAACAGTCTTCCAGCCAACCCAGGTGGCCTTGCATGGAATGGGAAGGAACAGACTAAACATAGTAGTTATCAGGGTGTTGTTGTTCAGCTCCAGCCTTGCAGCTGGCGCCAAAGGGGTATCCGCATAACTGATGGTATTTTTTACTTTAGTGCGAACAGCTCATATGAGGTATGTCTTCACCAGACCTCCACTGAAGGCCGCCCAAGAAGATGGACAAACCCAGCACTTCATGAACAGTGTGACAGTGGCCTTTGCTTTGTGTAATGTCAGAAGTAGTCACACCATCCTCAGATAAAGGACAGAGGGCCTGGAACTTTACATAATGATGTTATATTCAGTCCTGCCAAAAGTTATATTATCCTCTCAGTTTACTCAAATATGAATGACTCTGAATATCTTATGGTAAATAAAACACTCTGTGATAGAAGTCTGGATTAAATTATATTAGTTCAATGTTAATTTTAAACCTTTGACCGTACATCGGGTTTTATTGATGGAAAATATAATGGACTCTACATTCAGTGTTAAAAACAGAAGCTGTGCAGGTCTGAGATCAGGAGCTTTATTAATCCCCAAGGTTCTGTTTATGCTCCTATATAGTGACACCAGTTATGTGGATGATTAAACCCTTTAACTTTTCATCTTTAACTTTATCAATAAAACAGCTGCAGCATCCACTGACAGTACATCATATAGTAATTTAGCCTTTGCACCGTTTAATTTTGGAGTTACTACAAAGAGTGAACATATAAGCTGTTTGTTCTGTGGTCACTGGGTGATGCTGAGGTCTGAATCTGAGGGCAACTCCTGTAATCACAAAGGAAAGACTCATCACAAACTGAAAATGTGAAATTTATTCTTCAAATGTGAAATAAAACTGATTCTTCCCTGTCCTCACCCACTTCAGGTTCTGAAGATTTGCCCTTACATTTTTCACTTCTATTGTTCTGATGTGAGCTTTTACAAAAAAAAAAAAAAAAAAGGGGTCTGATATACTAAGAGATTATCTAGTAGAATATTTACCTTTGAGATGAGATGATAGGGCAGGTTTCCAGTCCTGGTTCAGTTGTGCTACTGCACAGTGGTCATCTGCAGGAAAACAGAAGCGTATAAAGGTTTAAACTGCTGCCTCAGTACTGGACACCATATATGTATGCTTCATAGTATTTCTCTCAAAGGATGTAAGCTATATGGAGTAATGCACATTCAGTCGAAGCAGCAGAGCTAATGTCTGAACTATAGGACTGATTTTAATCAACAGCTCAGAATACTTTATTTATTTATTTTTTAAATTTGGGGTAAATTCATTCATGTGTACAGATTAGCTAACAAACACAGCTTTCCCCAACAGCTCATCTAAACTAGCTAGCTAAAAACATCGGTTACTGATTAGCTTACAAACACTGTTATGCCTCCTCGAGGGCAGGAGGGGGTAACACAACAACTCCAGAAACCTGGTACAAGTGTTATAAACGATTCAGTAAAAAGGACTAGATGTTACAGTCCCTGATAATGCATTTCTTTAAATGGAGAAAATCTTGAAGGATGGCTGTTATGAGGAAAAGCAGACAAGACACTTTACCAGTTTGGGACACATAGTCAGTAGTGGACCTTGGATTCATCGGGTGTTTCGACCATTATCACTAGACACCCTCATCCAAGGAGGCCCTGCCAGGGTTGATCAGGCCCTGGAGTGTGTCACTGGTTTGTGTTAACTTGTTATTTCTCTTCTTCTTTCTTCTGTTTATAAACAGAAAGAAGTTAAATGGCAGCTTTCTCACAAAAACAATAACCCAAATTCATACAACAAATGTGGGGGAGAAAGGGACAGTTAGGTTGTGCCAAAAAAAAAAAAAAAAAAAAAAAAAAAGGGGGGGGACCCTAATCCTCAACTCAAAACAAGCTCAAAATTACATGGGTGGCACCAACCTACTTACCTAGTGTTTCTAAAAGAAAAGATTCTATGTGAGTAAGTGTATGGGTTCCCCAGACTTACCTAGTCCTCTTTACTCCCACCACAACCTTCAAACAAAAAAAATACACCAGAGGCACTCTACACATGTGCCAAACAATTCTACGCAAGGAAGAGAGAGCCACCCTAACCACAGGTGAGTCTCCTTATCAAGGTGTGCACTCATAGTTTGTTCAATCAAAGCCCCCTTCCTCTAATTAGCTGGAGATCCACAAATTGACACCAGCCTGCAGTCTGTGTACCTGAGGAAATAGCAAACAAAAGGAGAGGGAAAGAAATCATGCCGCCTGCAGACACGTAACAAACAAACATTTGACTTACCGAAAAAGTGTGGCGGTGAGTCAATTTACTGCGGAACACCTCACGCTGTCAGTCTGAAACAGTCGATCGTGGTTTTAGAAAGTTAATGCAGTGTCCCTGTCATATTTGCCATTCCCAAACAGAGCTATGCAAGCTTCTCTGTGACTGCAGCTGCCAGTTAAAGCTTTCATGACAGCTTGTTCAGATTAAATAAAACAAGATATAAAGCATTAAAACATTTTCAAAACACAACAGCCTTAATAAACGCGTAGAGTGGTTTGGCCCCATAAGCAGGGTTCATACGTCATCACTTGAAGACTGGATAGGCTAAAAACAGTTTTTGTACCAGGCTGTAAACATGTTTTGTAACGCTGGAAAGTTGGAAATTTTAGCATAGGCGTTTATGAGGGCGGAATTGCTTTTGAGGCATGCTTCAAGGGGCACCATGAAGCTAGAACCTTCACCTGCTTCAAAATGAACTGCAGTTTTTATTGTATTGTTGTGTCTATGAGTGGCTGTATCATTATTTCATTGAAAGTCAAGTGACTTCAAGTAACTTGGGCGGGGGAAAAAAAAAAATGCTAGCAGTGCAAATTGTTCTCAACTTCTAAGCCAGTGATTCAAGCAACTACCAATGAGACCGCATGATACTGCTGATTGACTTGTGACATGGTAGTAAACACATTTTAGAGTTACCTAGGCAACTGGAGCCTGGAGTCCACTGACCAAATGTCAGCTTCAAAGAGGTGCTTGACAAGCTAATTGCTCGCTGTCTGGACGCAGTTTTAGAGCGTTGTTTTCCCCCCCAGACAACACAGTCAACATGTTGTGTATGGTAATTATGTGTTGTGCATCATGTGTGGTTCAGTGAGTGGAAGTCAGCATGAAAAACATGCTGCTCCCTGGAGCTAGGGAGAACAAAGCCGCTATTCAGGATGCAAAGCAAAGCTCTTCTTAATAAGAATGACTTTTAGATTTCAAAATGTCACAGAGTACAAGGTAAAATATATTCAGACCCCTCCTTTGCAATAGGCTTTCTCACCGAGATCCATTGAGGAGTGCTTAAGAACATCTGAAGATATTTCTCAAAGGCTGGAATAATAAGGTTAGAGCCTAGTGGAGCACTTTTTAATTACTTAGTTACGGCCAGAGTCCTGTGAGGAGTGTTTTACCTTGCTCTCAAACTTCCCTGCAAAGGCAGAAAGGTCAAACACTTAAAGAAATTACCAGACTTAAAACACTGAAATCTAATTGTCCTTACAGGTACTTCTCTTAATTAGTAAAGTTTTGGGTTATGTGTGGCACACTGAAACAGTTTGGTAGGATCCAGGAGGAGCAGGAAAGCATGTGAATATCTAAATAAGAATGACCCTTTGTAATAGCATGTTATAGGATCCTCTTGAGTCTGATGTTGCACCAAATGTCATGGTAACAACCTTGCCGAACAGAGTGCAGTCTCCCTCCGTCACAGCCCCCCATCCTGACTTTCATCATTAAACTGCACACATGGGCAAGAGCCTTTGAAAATCCTGCCACTATTGAGCACTCTTGAAAGGAAGGCTCTTTTCATTTAGTGGTCTACTGAAGATGATTTGCTTTCAGGGGTTTTAATTGTTGCTGTGTGATGTTCAACAGGCTAAGCTGCTCCAGAGAGCTTGCTCTCCTCATTTGCATTAGTGATTGATGGCGGCTGATTTTCCCTTGAACTTTCAGGGATGTAGAGTTCAGAGCGCTGGAGGCGGATGTGATGGTGGGAGTGGAGGAGGGGAGAGGAGGAAGGGCAGGCAGGAAGCATGCTGGGCTCAAGAGGGACAAGCTCTTTAGACAGACCATATTCAGCGATATTCAGACAATCAGCTAGAGATGTTTTTTGAAAAGGCTTGATTGTCATTCTGTGTGATAATAAATAGTCAGTCGGTAATCTTCCAAACAGAGCTTGTAGCCTCAGAGAGCACAAATACACATTAACATTAAATCCTCATTGAATTGGTGCTTTCAGAGCGTTTTGAATAAACACGGGGTGTTTTGTTGAAGCAGGATGTGAAATGAGACAACTTTAACACAAGTTGGATGTCTACTGTGTCTATTTAATCATTAAAATAATAATTGTTAGGCACAAAAATGCTTACATTTGCATCAAATGTGGGGAGGTTGTTCAGGAAGAGCATCAAACCCAACCCACAGCCACTGCAACACTTATTCTTAGTTTCATGCTACACTGCTGATGGACAGGCTGTTAAACACTGATGTGATGTGGTTATTTTACTTTTACCCACTAATAGAAACTAATGAACAATATAGAGCTGCTTTCATTTACTCCCTTATTTGCAAGAGGTTCAACACAGCAGGTTTGATTTGTTGGATTTTGATCATGACACAACCCCCAAGGTGATGGTACCACCTGCTATGGAGCCACTAAACTAATGAACAATCTAACTTTTTCACTAAGAGAAAGTCTGTGGGGTTTTTTCCTCACTGAGACAGAGACACAGGAGAGGCCATGTCTACTTAAGAGCGACAATAATCAGCCTTGTTAAAGTGTGAACAGGGTTGTTTGTACAGAGAATTATTACCTGGCGAAGCTTGATAAAGAGTTTCAGCTTAATTGGATGTCCCAACTTTACTGTTTGGTTCAATACTTGGCTGCAGTAGGAAGCTGTTTGCAGACAAAAAAGCTCTGAAACCCACAATGCACAACACCACTACAGGAGCAAAAGCTGGGCAGACAGTTAACAACAAGAAGAGATCAAGAAAGAATATTAAACTTTTAAATGATTCAATACAATTAATGGTGGATGTAGTTATCCAGACACCTCCCCCTATTTTGTGACACCATGAGAACATTTTCACCATCAGCATCTGGGTGTATGGAGACTTGATGTGACGATGGGGACAGATATAACTGTGAACCACCTCCTTTCTGACACTTAGAGTGACCAAAATGTACAAAAACGCTCCTCGTGTTTTACACATTATGGCTGAAAATGAATGTATAAGACTGTAAACTCAGCAGGAAATTTTTTACATAGATCCCAGCTCAGCAGAGGACTTTTCCCCCCCACTTCTGTAGGACCGGAGGTTTTTTTTTTTGCAACCACAGGTTCCACCATGTGTTGCCCCTTTAAAAAGAATCCAAGTTTAAAGCACTTACACACTGGATTTAGTTTTCAGACCCAGAAGCTACGTCCATCTTTTACACTGTCCACAGTTACGACATAGGGTTTCAGAAGGGTTTGCAGCTACAATACAGCATAGATTTAACACTGAGGTATTAATCTCACAAGTCCCAGAGTGCTCAAACAAGCAGGTCAAATAAACAATTTGAAAAAGGTGTTGAGGGCATAAATGTAATAGTAATAACTACAGGAAATTTATATGTCACACTTGCTATACATTATTGCCAGAGAAAATAATAGTTATTAGGTACACATGTAAAATCTAAAGCAAAGAAATGCAACAGCTCTACCCTAAATTCTTCTTAAGCATCTGTATCCTCAGTTTGTGTTGGTGAGTTCATAAAGCTTAAGTGATTTTACTTAACTAGACTGGATTGCCCTTAAACGTTTTCCTAATATTTTGTATTCTCATTTGTAGGTTACAATCGATAAGATTAATTCCTTATTGATTAAGATTATATTTGTTATTAATAAATTAAATAAATCTACTCTAATAACCTGTTGAAACTCATGGATTAGGATTTTGCAGAATTTTGTCAGATTTCTTTGTTATTTTATATTATTTGTGAGACAGAAACAGAGGCACAAGCATACACAAAAGCAAAATGTTGGTACACTGAGAAACAACAAGGTTCAAAAATCTGTTACATCATAAAGCTACGCAGCATTTTTAGTTCTGATAAAAGTCCATATTCTTTATAAATGTGCAACCTTGATGTAGGGTTACGCAGTGTTTAGTGGAGTCATTGTTCTGGCAACACCTTATATAATCTAACACAGCCTTAAAGCTGCTCTGATAGATATTCTATATTAACAGTGGGTGAAATGATTGCATTGTATGTAATGTGAAGGATTTCACTGGAAGTGACGATTCCACTGAGAATTATCATCCGACTCTGCAGTTCCCTGTAGCTCTCTCAGAGTTTTACAGCCTGCAACTTTGCTGTTGTGGCTCATTGTCACAGCACCACCTCGTTTCCCAAAGCAGACAGCTGTGTCACAGGAAAAAAAAAAAAGCTCAATTAAACCTGATGTGCACTACCTGCCCAGCAGTAAATGGCAGACAGATGGAATTACAAAAAAGCTAGTGAAGACATTCAGCATCTGAGGGGCTTGACTGTCCTCCTCTTTTTATCTACCTGTGGTTTTGACATTTCAGTCCCCTGACTGCCAATAGTAACCCCTTTGGTCCTAATAATCACATAGCAAATACCAGCTGGTATGCATTAAAGTGATATGCAGATGCATTTGGAGATGCTAGAAAAGTGAAATCTTCCTAAATATGAAACCCTACATTGTTGAAATTAATATACTGGATGTCTGGCTATTCACTGCTCCTCTTTATCTGCATGGGGTGTTTCATTTCTCCACCAGCAGATACATGAAATAACACAGAGGCAAGCTGGGTTGTGCTTGATGCATTTTATGCTCTGGATTAGCATCACCTGCCAGAAAGCTTCTTTAGCATCTTGAATCAATTCAGACTGAAACTGAATCTATTAGAAGCAGAAAGCTGAAATCACAAGGCCCCGTGGGCTCTTAAATGGATTCAGCCATATCCCTTCATCTTCGGATGTCACTATTGAAACCAGTCTTATTGTGATTGTGGCACTATGGAGTGGAGGGTCGCTTTCAGCACTGAAGCAAAGAAGATTAGCTCAGCCTACAGATGCTTGGTTTGCTGCGAGCACTGTTTGGTGATAAAAGCATGCCCGGCAGAATCAAAGTGAATGTGACAATCAATTCCAATTCACTTTACAGACAAGGCTAATTCAATAACCTTCCTTTTCCACATATACACCCTAAATGGTAGTTGACACTTACTGCTGATGTTTTGAATAGATGCTCTCTGCTCTGAGGTGAACAAAAACTGGCTGCATCACTATCCCAGCCTAGTGTTTGTTTTTTAAGGATACCATTTCAACGAAAGCTTTCTTTTTGCTGATTGAGCACTGTTGAGGAAACGGCTGACTATGAGAACTCGTTGTGGCAGTCCATCCGCCAACTATGAGACAGACATCACTTTTTTTTTTCTTTTTCTGCATTCAGTCTTTGAATAATGCATGCTTGCTAGCTGCATGCATCAGCAGCCTCCATGGCATTTCTTGTCCTTACAGCCAAATTGCATGCAGCCCATCTGCACCCATCAACGCTGAAAACTGAGCCAGCAGTAGGAGTGCTACAGTGCTCAGCAGCCTGCTTGCTTAAAGTGGGCACTACCATCCAAACAGTCCTGTTTTTTGTCAGACTGTGTCGACCGCAGATGATTGTCGGGGTATATCATTTTCTTTGGTCACTATACACTCAGTTCCTGCAACAGCACTCAGAGGTTTGCAGATACGAGACATGAAAGATGGAGCATAGCTGGAGTTTGAACACCTCAGCTCTCTCTCCATTTGAATGCCAAAGATCCTAGCTTCATGCTCCGTTTTCACAGCTCATTTTGTGCCATTTGCAGAATCGTAGGACTCGATGGAGAACCTTCACTATTAGGTTTCACAACTTCTGAGAAATCCCTGTAAGTGTGTCCAACCACATCCAGTCATTCTTTACAAAAAAGACGTTTCTGTGGTTTGACAAAGAGTTGTGCAGGTACTCTTTATCTTCAGCCTCCGCAGAGGCTTTTTTCAGTCCCAGCTCACAATTGTTGCTGCCCTATCTGAGATTTTAGGATTATGTGATTTTGAGTTTAGACAGAGGCATTTTTCATCTTTTATTCTCCTGCCCTGGTCATTGCCAAATAGGTCTGGCAGTCGTAAATCAGTTGCTGCCATGTTAGACCTGTATGCCAAAAATCTGAAGCCTTGGCAACCACATTATAGTGTTTGAAGTCTGCACTGTCTGTATGAACGAACACATTTGTTTTTCGGATGCTGTGGTTGCATCAAGACACTACCCTCTAGCTTGTACAGAAATCCCACAAAATAAGACTGCAGAGACTCTGGTGTTTTGCTTCATGACTCACAGTAGCGTCAGACATATTGCTTTTGCCAAGTACAGTACTGTAAGCACACTGCTGTAAGAGCGCAATAAAAACCCAGAAGTGCATGATACTGCAAATAAAATCTTAACATCGGAATAAAACACGTTATTACCACAAAATTAAATTATATGCTCACGAGACTTGGAGCGAAAGGAGAATGAAGTCAGCAGAAAACAGGAATGGGGATTGGATCTCAGAGCACCACAAGCTTCAGTAGAAGCAGCCTATTATCTATAATCATTTGGGAGGCTATCTGAAACAAGACCTTTAAAACCACAGCCCAACCCTCTGCAGACTGTCAGCCCACTAATAAACTGGCTTTTCAATTAGTACCTATCTGACATTACAACGATAACACAAAACCAATTACACGCCGTGCTGCAGATAACTCGTAATCCACTTAATTGGCCTGATTTGACGACTTCTTTTTTTCTTATTCTCTTCCTCTGCTGCCGCCGTAGGGCTTTTTGTCCTCCAACCAGGAGAAGGTATCACATTGAATTATCAGTATTGAAGGCACATGTGAGATATAATGTTGGCCAGACTCCTGGAGGTCCTGATAGTCTCTTGTGTGTCTGTGTATTGGGATGTTGATGGCACCTTTGGAGGTGAGATGAGCAAAGATTAATCTGTAGCTTCAGGATGTAACACTTGGATTTAAATTTCACAACTCTGTGCTTCTTGTGTTTTTCCTTGATGATGCTGTGCATAGCTTTAAGCTTGACCTCAGATTTGCAAGAAACATATTCAGACACTTTTGTGTGTTTTTTTCATACACATGGAGACATTAAACCTACAGGAGCTTTTATGACATCCCATTCAAAATCTACAGGCAAGATTTTAGAGTGCGCCTGTGGGAATTTTTGCCCTTCATCCAGAAGAGCATTTGTGAGGACGGATACTGATGTTTCCATTCTAATTCACCTCAGAGGTGAGATCAGAGCTCTGCCAGTCAAGTCCTCCTGCACCAAACTTCTTTTTCTGCCAGCCCCGGAAAACAACCCCATGGCATTATCCCACCTGTGCCAAACATTACAGTTGACACAACAGTCATGCAGGTAATGCTCTCCTAGCATTTGCCAAATGCAGACTCATCCATGAAACTGCCAAATAGAGAAGTGAGACTTATCACTCCACAGAACATGATCTCACTGCTCCAGGGCCGGTGGCAGCATGCTTACACCTATCCATCTGGTGCTTGTTATTATTCTATCATGAAGCTGGAAACTCTTGCTATGAAGCTCCTGCTGCACACATTTAGTGCTGATTTTAATGCCAGAGGAGGTTTGTACATCTCCAGTTATTGAGTTAGCAGAAAGTCTGTAACTTTTATGTGCCTCGGCACTTGACGAGTGGCACTTGGTGACCGAGTTGCTGCAGTTCCTAAACACGCCCACTTTGCAAAAATACCACCTGTAGTTGATTGTGGAAGATCTAGGAGCGTAGACATTTCATAAAATGACTTTGAATTCATTGAATTTTATTCAATGAATAAAACAAGCTCTATATAGCTACCCATTCTTTTGCAAATGTTTGTGAAGGCAGACTGCATGGCTAGACACTTGATTTCATATTTCATACTCCTGTGGCAATGGGACTGAAAACACTCAAATTCCAAGACAGAGGTGTGGCTCAGTGGTTTCGTCCATATATTTTATCGTGCAAACATATGATTTTTAATGCTTCTTTATTCTCCTATTTACCAAATAATTTTCTTTAATGATGTCGTCAAATGCAATGTTTTTCTGACCAGCGGTCAAAAGGCATTCAATTTACTATAATTCAATATACTATCAGCTGCTGATAATCAACTAGTCATTTCAGCCCTACTATTGCTGTGCGATGTTTTGTCACAGTGCAATAACTATTAACATATATTTCACAATATCAGAGATTATAAGGTACAGAGGGACTATTATTTTTTTCCTTATTTTGGTAAAAATTATATAACTGAAAGTAAAAAGACTATTAGAAACCCCTGATTCATGTAAAGGATTCTCATTACTGTTTTCAGTGCTGGAAAAAGACAGAAAGTAGGAAAGTGAGCTGCAGATCGAGGAAATGAGGCTTTCTGGAAGCAGCAGAGATGAATAAGTAGACTGAGTGAGTGCAGCTATTAACCTGAAGCTGTTTCAGCTTTGACTGATAACCCAGACCTGGTGCTAATGATGCCACAGAGTCGCAAGAACAATCAAGCACCTTAATCGTGAGGAGAACGAGAAAAAAAAAAAAAACCCAAATAGCTGCATTCAAGTTACGACGTTAAGCACTCAGAGGAAAATTTGCTGTTTGTGCAAACTGACACAGAGGATAAATAATTAAATAAGGGAAAGTAATAATTGTCTCATTTAGCATCCATGCAAAAAGTGATCATCAATTTCCAATTTTTAATCACAATAGGTCTCAGTAGCCTTGAGTGAGTGAATTTCATTGCACACCTGATATGAGGCAACTCATCTCACGCGTCATACAACGTACAAATCGATCATAATTTGCATCAAAATGATATTTCAGGCGACTCTTTTTTCACGGGGTCTCCTCCCTGTTTAGGAAAGCAAACAAAAGTCATTTTTGCTTCTGGCTGATTGGTACGAATGGGTGGTACAAAAAGAGATGGTAGATGCATTCATCAAATATGGCAATTTGCTTAATGGACTCTGACAAAGCCATTGGCGGTCTTTATTTAGATGCAGATGACTTCCTGCATACTGGCTTCCTCTGACTGTTGCAGACGCCTGCCATGAGAAAAGAGAAAGCTGCTCCCTCCTGTTTCTTTGTTTGTTTGTTTTTTTTAAATAGACTGACAGTTAATCACCAATGCTGTCTGTCTACGTACGAGACTGACTGTTGACACGCTCCCTAAAACTCTCTTCTGGCTTACATTATTTTCAATTTATTCTGTTAAATCTTTATTGAGAGCCAACTATCTCTCAGCTAGACTGCTGCACATACAGCATACAGTATGAAGACAGATAGTTATGACTGTCATAAAACAGAATGGGAGAAGGTTGATTGAAACTGTGTCACTCAAAAGCAGAGCTGCCACCCATAACCACAGTCTGCCGAAAGAGTGAGATAAATTGTTTTTCTAATTCTTGCTCATAACAGCACTTGATATTATAGGCCATAACAAATATGCCAGCAAAAATTGTCCTATTCTGTATTCAATTGCTGTATTGCTTACGGGAAAGTTTTAGGCCTGGGAGAGCTGATAAGCATTCAACCAGCATACTGAAGACATAGAGCTTTCCTACTATTGAAAAAACTCAGAGCACCAGCCTCTGCTGTTGGGTGTTGGATATTAATGTGTTTTATACTCACAAGCTTCAGTTTGTGTGTGAAAATATCCACATTATCAAATGTTTCTCGATACAGCGTCTTAAGAAATATTTACTATGGCGATTTATCACTGCAAATACATCGGATATCTGAACAGCTGACATTTATTTCTTCAGAAGAGCGGTTTTTCTTTTTTGTTCAAAATTAATCGTTTTAAATCGTTTTTCAAGCACTTCGTGGAACAAATGGCGTCTCTTTTGATGAAAAAAATACAAATAAAAACCCCAGACATTTTAAGATGTTGCCTTCAGCTCTGGCAATTGATCAAACAATTATTTGTAGATCTATCAATAATTAGCTACAGCCATGCATTAAGCAACCAAAAAGAGGTGGAAAAAAAAAGAGAAAAGCAAAGTAAATAAAGATATTTGTCATTTTTGAAAAAATGTCTTAAAGGCACAAAGACAAAGATAAACTGGGATTTCATACGTTTGTTGCTCAATAATTAGACCAAAGTGATTTGGGCCTCAGCTTTGAGGTTGGTAAGCCTTTGGTAAAAAAAAAAAAAGAAAGAAAGAAACAAAATAAACGGAATTCTTCTTTAATGAGGCTTAAATATGACTTCTACGCTTAAGATGTCCTAATGGAGATTAATCTTCAGCATGCAGTGGCTTCAAATCCACTGCGTCTCTCATGGAAGAGGAGAGATTAACAGAAATCTGCCAGGGAGGATGATAAGTGGGTTTTTTCTTTCCTTTTTCCAGCTCACACAGGGACTGAGGGTCTGCTGAGACGCTGAAATGACCTGTATTGTACCAGAGAAGCCCTTAGCATTAGTATGGTAACCAGCTTCAAGCAAGGACCTTCAAAGTCTGTCAAAGAAATTGTTCGTGGCAGAGACTCTTATGCCCTGCAGGAAGAAGTTCTCAGAATTCAGTCAAGGGTCAGTGAAGTTTTCAGGCCGAGATATAAAAAGCCTTTACTTTAAGATGAAATTTAAGTGGACAAATACTCAGGAGTTTCTCTGGGACTGCTTGAGAAACCTAAATGAGTCAGACAATTTTCTTCCAAGTTAGGTTAATGCAAACAGATTTGTAGGAATACTCGCAACATAAGGAGGAAAATCCCAGGGTGCTACATACACTGAACAAAAATATAAACGCAACACTTTTGTTTTTGCTCCCATTCCCCATGGGATGGACGTAGAGACCTAAAATTCATTCCAGATACACAATATAACCATCCCTCCCAAACAGTGGTCACAAATCAGTCCAAATGTGTGGTAGTGGGCACATCTGCTATATTG
The DNA here is from genome assembly GCF_057381845.1 of Rhamphochromis longiceps. NCBI lineage: Eukaryota > Metazoa > Chordata > Actinopteri > Cichliformes > Cichlidae > Rhamphochromis > Rhamphochromis longiceps. The sequence goes on from NC_140572.1 coordinate 25,688,469, forward strand.
AGATAATCCATCCCACCTCACAGGTGTGCCACATCAGGATGCTGATCTGACATCATGAGTAGTGCACAGGTGTACCTCAGACTGCCCACAACAAAAGGCCACCCTGGAATGTGCAGTTTTGTCTCACAGCAAAATGCCACAGATGCCACAAGCAATGAGGGAGCGTGCAATTGGCATGCTGACAGCAGGAATGTCAACCAGATCTGTCGCCCGTGCATTGAATGTTCATTTCTCAACCATAAGCCGTCTCCACAGGCGTTTCAGAGAATATGGCAGCACATCCAACCGGCCTCACAACCGCAGACCTCGTGTAACCACACCAGCCCAGGACCTCCACATCCAGCAGGTTCACCTCCAAGATCGTCTGAGACCAGCCACCCAGACAGCTGCTGGAACAATTGGTTTGCACAACCAAACAATTTCTGCACAAACTGTCAGAAACCGTCTCAGGGACGCTCAACTGCATGCCCGTCGTCCTCATCGGGGTCTTGACCTGACTCCAGCTCGTCGCCGTAACAGACTTGTGTGGGCAAATGCTCACATTCGATGGCGTCTGGCACGTTGGAGAGGTGTGCGCTTCACGGATGAATCATGGTTCACATTGTTCAGGGCAGATGGCAGCTGAGAATGTCCCAGTTCTTGCATGGCCAGCATACTCACCGGACATGTCACCCATTGAGCATGTTCGGGATGTGCTTGACCGGCGTATACGACAGCGTGTACCAGTTCCCACGAATATCCAACAACCTCGCACAGCCATTGAAGTGGAGCGGACCAACATTCCACAGGCCACAATTGACAATCTGATAGACTCCATGCGATGATGTGTTGCACTGCATGAGGCAAATGGTGGTCACACCAGATACTGACCGGTTCTGGGTCCCCAGACCCCCAATAGCGCAAAAAACTGCACATTCCAGGGTGGCCTTTTGTTGTGGGCAGTCTGAGGTACACCTGTGCACTACTCATGGTGTCAGATCAGCATCCTGATGTGGCACACCTGTGACGTGGGATGGATTATCTCAATATAGCAGATGTACCCACTACCACACATTTGGACTGATTTGTGACCACTGTTTGGGAGGGATGGTTATATTGTGTATCTGGAATGAATTTTAGGTCTCTATGTCCATCCCATGGGGAATGGGAGCAGTAACAAAGGTGTTGCGTTTATATTTTTGTTGAGTGTATCTAGATATAAACAGTGAATCCTTCAAGCCAAAGTAGGTCCATCTTACACAAACAACCATGTGGCATATTGATTTAGGGATCAGTACATCGTTACCGTGTTGAGTGAGTATAGGGCAGACGCATATCTGTTCATCATTCAGCCAGCAGCAGACCTTACTGATGGCATTTGATGGTACAAAGGTCAAAATTTCAATTGGACATATGAGACTAAACCATCAAATCAATGTTTCTCATCGACTTGATAGAACATAAGCAATCACCCTCCTTCATGATGAAACGCAGCACAGAAACACAGGACTGCATGCTACCCACTGTGTGAATCTTATTTCTGTGGACGTGTCAGGACCTTGTCACAGCTGTGGGGATGGAAGGAGGTGATTGTTGTTCCCATCTGGCCACGTAATGAGCTCAGAGCGAGACACAGGGTTACTAATAGAAATCTGTCATACGCCACATACAGCACAGTGGGAGCAAAACAACAAACTGTACAGCTGTTTTCGCTAAAATAAAAGGAAGCTGGCATTTCATTTTGGGCGTCTCATTTTATAATTCTCTTTCTCACTTACTGTCACAGTGTGATGCGATTCGTCCTTTTACAAAATTACTCCAATTGCAAGGCTTGTTTTTCCTGGGCTCACTTAGTTTGTGAGGGAGGAGGCTGTGGAGCTGAACCGCTTAAGTGCAGCAGTTCATTGAAATTCATGTGGGAAGAGCATGCAGAAGTGGTCTGATCTCTTTAGAGGACCTATTTCACTTTCAAATAAAATGTTACAGTTGAAGGGCAGCCACTTAAAGGCGTCAGGAGAGCGCAAAGTAAGAAAGTATGGATAGCTCCAACACCAATGCCCCTTTGGTCTTTACCTCAAAAGTGCATAAGAAGCAGTTTCAGCCTAAATCAACACTGAACACAAACCTGAGTGCCAGTCTGAGTTTAAAGAGTTAAAAGTGGGATGGTGGGAAATTTTGTAGTACACAAAGAGCGTGAATGAAATACCAAAAATGAGGGCCAGTGGATAATGTTTCAAAAGCTAATCATTTTAATTTCATTTGTGTAATAGGCCTGGAGGGAAACAGGAATAGATCAGTCTGCTTAAAAATGGCACCTAAGTTCATCAGTATTCCTCTTTCATAAAGTGAGAATTGATGCAACAATAAAGAGGGTTTTAGTGTCTATTGCTGCAAATACACTGCAAGAATGCAAGTCATCAAGTCCAAGTTGATGTCTTTAGATGCCTCATCCTGTCCAACCAATACTCAAATACCAAGTGAATGTGGTACTGCAGAAACAACAAAATCATTACTGGAAGTGCTGAATGTAATAAAAAGGTTGGTGGTTTGGGTTCAGTCCAAACGTTCTGTAAGCTGTCATCTGGAGTCTACAATACTACTGGACTACAGTGTATGTGATATGATATGGCATAGAGGATTTGGCTTAGTAAACCAACCGGTAAGTAACCAAAGACCTAAAAAAAAAACCCAAAAAAACCCAAAGCCCATAAAGTAAACAGGAATTCAAAACACAGGTGAGATAGAGAATAAATCCAAAGAACATCGTTAATTCAAGTCATCTTGAATGTGGTGTTGCTGTTGCCAAGACGTTGAGTATATCATTTTCTCACACAACCATCTCAAGTGAGAATGATCGAAAAGAGAGAAAATATCCAGCGATTGGCATTTTTCTGAGTGAAAACGCTATCTTAAAGTCAGAGAAGAATGGTCTGATTGCTTTGAACTGATAAGTAAACAGTAATTCAAATAATCCCAAGTTACACCAAGGTGTGCAGAAGAGCATTGCTGACCACACAGCAAACCGAATCAGCAGAAGACCACACCAGTTGCCACTCCTATCAGCTAATAGGTCAGAATTTGGCATAAACAAGATGAATGCATGGATCCATCCTGCCTGGCATCAAAGTTTCAGGCTAATGATGGCGGTGTGATGTTGTCAGGTATGTTTTCTCTGCACTCTTTGGACCCCTTAATTAAGTGAGTATCATTTACACATAGCCTACCTGAATATTATTGCCGACCAAGCCCAGCAAACCACAGTATTATGACCACAGTAAACCTACCCAACTTCTGATGGCTGTGTGATGTTATCATGTCAATATGGACTAAAATCTCAGAGGAATGTTTCCAGTACCTTGTTGAATCTATGCCTTGAAGAATTGAGGGAGTTCTGAAGGCAAAAAAGGCCCAACCAGGTACTTGCGTGTATCTAATGATGTGATTACAGATTAGACACAGAAGAGGGTGAGATGCGAACATGCAATCAATGACAGGTGAAAATGATCAAGAAACGGACCATGCAGGAAAACTAACCTTCAAAGTAAAACATGAAAAGACCCAAAGAAACAAACATAGTCAACACCAACAATGAACAAAGAAACACAGTGGGACTAAGGAACAAAAGTCTAAGTGAGACAAAGGGCAGAGAAAATAAATACTAGGGAAACTATTAATTATTCCAACAACAATAATGATAATAATGACTTTGTTATATAAGACTCACATTCTACTAGAATGTCCAGCACATAAAACACAACAAAAACAGGTATAATCACAACAGGCAGCCAGCAGACCGTGTCCCTTTTCACACTCAAGGAACAAACACACCTTACACAGAGTGGGATGAACTGAGGTTACAGACTTTCTCCAACTCATGATCATGACTCACAACAGATGTTTATAGGCTGTGTTTGCAGAGTCAAGGTCATGTTAATCCACATCACTGCAGAGCACAGTTTCAGTTATTTTGGTTATGTTTCATGAGAGAGTCGTGTAAAGCAAAGGACTTAGTTAAAACAAAACAAAACAAAACAAAAAAAACACAACACAACAAAACAAAACACGTGATTCCACAAAATTCAATGCAAAAGGCAATTAAACACCATTTCAATTCAATTTTATTTATTTAACACCAAATTGCAACAGCAGCTGGCTCAAGACCCTTTATATTGTAAAGTTGAGACCTTAAAATAATACAGTGAAAATCCTTTAAGCAAGCACTTGGCAACAGTGGGAAGAAAAAACTCCTTTTTAAGAGGAAGAAACCCTGCCAGAACCAGGATTGTGGCCACCTGCCATGAAAGGCTGGGGGAATACTATTAAATGTTCATTTAAATATTCATTAAAAAATTTAATAAAGAATCCAAGTATTGTTTTTCTTTGTTCTGCCCAACTCAATCACTGGTAATGGCTGGTAAATGTGCACAAAGGTATTTTTTATTTAATTTTTTTGTTGTTTAATTTTATTTGCAGCATAGCAATTAACAAAACAATTCACAGGGCCTGTGTATACCTGGGCTTCATATGCAGTCCCAGAGAAGCGACATCTGTTCCACACCCACATACCATACAGTGGGAAGATCATTTATTTACATGACAAATGTAGCGCAAAATCATCTATTACACGTCAACAGACTAAACCGATACGAAGGACTTTTCTGTGCATTTTCTGGTATTAAACTGGTAAATAATTTCTGGTTTTGCCATCTGCTTATGTTTCTCTACCATTATCAATCTACTGCGATCAAACGCAACCCACACAGGTTGTCAATGTTAAACTCTTGATATATGCTTACAGCTCCCTACAATAACAGCAAGCACAACTTTGGTTTGACTAATGGTTTGTTTGCGTGGCAGATAAGGATTACCCAGAACCACAAAAAAACCCCAAAATTAAATCTTGACAAAATGTTATTTTCTGGTAATTACAGATGGTGAAGACACAATCTAACTCTGTACATAAGAATCGATTAAATCCACTAAACATGTTCATTAAAATGTAGCTATAGTCACTTTGCTTGTGCACCTTAATCTGCTAACTACATGTTTATCCAGGAATACAAAGGACCAGATGTACAGTTTGCATTTAACTTTTCCTAATGCAGACATGAATACACTGGTGATTTGCTAACTTACTTACTGAGCCTGCTTTCTTACACCACATAAATTAAATTCACCTTAGAAAACTAATTGCTATTTTGAAAACAGACTGCAAAGTCTCTATATACCATACCGTGCAGCCTTCACAGCCAAATAATTAGAGAATATACTGTATAGTTTTTCTTATCTTATTGGTTTAAAGGTCTTTAGTATCAACATACACATATTTTAACCTCCTAAGACCCGAACTCTTTCATGGCATGCATATTTAATTTTTCTTTGCTATTTGGGTTGATTGGGACCTGATGAATGTAAAAACAAAGAATTACCTGTTCCTTTTTTTCTTTTTCTTTTCTTTTTTTTTTTTTTACCTAATTTTGGTTTCTGAGAAAAATGAGATCAACATATGAGGACATTCGTTTTAAATGTTCATAGAACAGTGGCAGTATAATGTCCTCGTAAGTGGATATCAGGCCCTTGTAGAGAAAAATTAGGTATTTTGGTCTAGACATCCCAAAATGTGATGTCCACATATGTGGACGCCAGGTCTTAGGAGGTCAAAGTACAGTATTGTGCAAAAATCTTTAACCACCCTTATTTCTTAATATTTTCTTTCTCCATAAAGACTATTGGTGATTTTCACCAAAAATTTCCCAATTTCGATGTTTGACTTTAGACCTTTTGCCACCGATTTTCAGTCCAGTTGTTGTGTAATTTGGCCTAAATACCCCAGCCTTTTCTCCCTGTTTCAGTTCCTTAAAAACACAATAGATGGATCAACTTGAGGTTCAGATGGATCTCTCATGTCCTGTGTCAGGTATTTGCTGGACTTTTCCCCAGTTTTAAAGGACACAAGTATACTGTTCGTCTGCTGTAGATAGTGGTTTAGGTCTGGCATTTCTTCTTTGTTCCTCTACTTGCCCACTTTCCTTTAAAGACACACCGTACACACCATGCTGAGATATGTCAAGTTTTTGGTAATCACCTTGTAGGTGCAAAAATACTATTTTATGCCTGTAAAACTGTGTTATCTTTGCCAGTATTCATAGATTCGACTGAAGAAATTGTAACAAATGTGTTTTTTTAACAACAAGATGTCGGTAAAAGAAATGCCTAAAGATATCATTTAAAATTGGTTCTTAGTTCTCTGTTATGTGTAGACACAAGACTGGTTTATCCCCTGAGCTAGGTTTCCTTTTTAAGCTTGAATGATTCATAGGTCAGTGTTAAGTGGCTTGACAAATTAAAAAAACAAAACAAAAAACGGCACAAAGAACTGAAGACTGTATAAAATATATTTTATATACAGTCATTGATTTAGACAGTGGTAAGCTCACAGTGTTTTTCACTTTGATTTAGCTTTTCTGCTATTTTTATAAGTGTAATAACACTGAACCCCTGAATTCCCCTTAGAGGACGTTTTATATCTTGTATGAACCTTTGTAAACAAATCAACAAGAAAACAGATTATTAATTATTGATATAGAATATAATACACATGAATAAATAAAAGCTATGTGCTTACGTGTAACACAGCGGTAGCTAAGCTCCTGTGCTTTTGTTTTTTTTCCTAATGAGCCCGCAGGGTCCGCTGATAGAGAGGTTTTTCTGCAGTTCTCCATGTAAAAACTGGATCCAAAAGTTAAACAGGTTTGTGTGCCTCCGATCAGAGATGCCTTCTTTTTACTGCCGTAATACATTAACCTGGCAGGAGGAAAATGTGGCCTGCCTTAGCATTAATTATTGAAGATAGCACAAGCAACAGTCGGAGCCTGGGATGACTCCGGGAAGCGGAAGGCAGCGTTGCTTAGCAACCAAGGGGCCAAACAAGCGCGAGCACCATTTCGGCGTGTTAGCATTTTAGCTAATTAAACTTTATCCTTTTCTTTTTAGCATATTACTCTGCGCTCAGTAGTTTTATATTTTTAGTTTAAATATATTGTTTAAGTTGACCAACAAATGGCAGGCAAGAAAAAGGAGGCAACGCTGCAGGTTGTGTTTTTGTGATTTTGTGGGGGTTTTTTTAAAGCTACTTTTATCATCTCTGGGGATAACAGTTTGTCTTTTCATATCCAGGCTTCCGTCACAAACCAAGAGCAATGGGAAGAGATTCTTGCAACCAAGGGTTTAACAGGTAAGATTTTCATCAGTAAAAGAGCTGTTGTCCTAATAAAAATGAACGCTCCACGAGAACTGTTATAAAGATGTTACAGCGTGATGTGAAGGACTGCTGGCATCGTCATTACTTATTTGCTGTGTTCTGCTGCCCCCCTGTGCTCAGTGTGATAATTGTACCAGCCTACCACACCTCCTTTCTGTCCTCCTGTCTTGTACACACACACGCACACAATCAGTTGCTGACTCTCTCATTGCAGTCGTAGATGTGTATCAGCAATGGTGTGGTCCCTGTCGTGCTGTGGTTAGTCTCCTGCGAAAAATAAAGAATGAACTGGGTGATGACTTGCTTCATTTTGCCACAGTAAGAAGAGTCAATAAAAAATATGAAGAATTTAAAATTTTCAGAGAAGGACCTTTGAAATTGTGTGTGTGAGTGTGTTTTGGTGCAGGCTGAAGCAGACAGCATTGATGTTTTGGAGAGGTATCGAGGGAAATGTGAACCCACCTTCCTCTTCTATGGGGTGAGTGTGTGTCTGTGTGTGTCGCTGGCCACTCTATTAGGTATACTTATTCAACTGCTCAGTAACACAACTATGTAATCAGCCAACCCAATGTGCTCAACACAGGAGCAACTTAATGCTGTTAGGCAAGTAGACGTGGTCAGAATGACATGCTGAAGTTCAAACAGAGCTTCAAAATGGGGGAGAAATGTAATTTAAGTGACTTTGAATGTGGCATGGCTCACGATGGAAAACTGGAAAAATGTTAGCTGGTGATGTGAGGGTAGGGTCAGAATTTGGCATAAACAACATGAAAACATGCATCCATTCATCCTTTGTACCAACTGTTCATTCTGCTGGTGGTATAATGGTGTGGGAGATATTTATTTGGCACACTTTGCGCCAACTACTAACTGTTTAAATGCCACAGCCTACTAGAGTATTGTTGCTGACCGTGTCAATCCTTTTATGACCACAGTGCATCCATCTTCTGGTGGTTGCTTCCAGAAGGATAACATATCATATTGCAAAGCTCAGTCATCTCAAATTGGTTTCCTGAATATGACAATGAGTTCTCTGTACTCAAATGGCCTCCAGTCACCAGATCTGAATCCAATAGAGCACCTTTGGAATGTGGTGGAATGAATGATTTGCAGTGCAGTCAACTCGAAATCTGCAGCAACTGTGTGATGCTATCATGTAAATATGGCCAAAAAACTCTAAGGAATGTTTCCAGCAAGTTACTGAATGTATGCCATGAAGAATAAAGGCAGATCTTAAGGCAAAAAGGGCTCAAACCCAGTACTAGTAAGGTCGTATATGCCTAATAATGTGGCTAGTTGGCTATATGCTATATAGTTGACTGTATAGTTCAACGACAAAATGTGTGTTCAGTGCTTTATTACTAAGATAAGATTCAGTATACTTTTCTTATCCCAAAGGTTGCGAAATTTCTTTATTAAATTAAGCATAATCTCAAATGTATTAGCTTAAATATGTAGAATTGTATATAGTTAAATAGTATCCAATATAATATGACAAAACACCTTTCAATAAAGATGAAAACTAACTTTAAAATAAAAATAAAAAATGCAATAAAACAAAGAGAAGTAAACCTATAAATTAAATATTAAATGATTGTTAATAATTATATGAATTATTTAATTAAATAAAAGCTGATTAACAAAGTGATATATGTGTGTGTCTCAGTTTCAGTTTCAACATAAACAATATCAAACAAATAAAAATGCCTTATTAAAAGTATACAAATCAAATATCAGATGTCATCACAGTGGCTGAATATAGGATTTTAATGTCGCAAAAATGGCTTAGTAAACACAGAGTGTTAGCATACTATTATACTGTGCCAGACAGGTTTGTGTGTTTTGCTGTTTTTTTATACACAACTTCTGTCTCTAGTTATTTCAGTCTATTTCAGTTTATGATACCTGTAGCCTGTAATGGTTATTACAATTATTAAATTAAATTTGTTGCATTATTCTGTACCTACATTTAAGTATAAGCAAGTATGCTAGTCAAAGAAAGAAATGTTTTGTGCCGTAAAATATTGACTCAATATTTGCTTTAAATCCCCTTTCTCAGCATGTCTTAGAAAGCCCAAACATATTCTCAGTTCAAATGAGATTGGTGATTTGTTTATCAAACACAAATAAGTCATTTGAAGTCCTATGAATTGGCTCAATTTAGTGCAGTCTCAAGCCAAGTGATCACAGAATGCAAAAAACCCTTTGTATGTACAATATTGTCATGTGTCCCACCATGCTGCAACTGACTGACTGACCAAGGCCAGGCTATTCGCATGCTGGATGCTGGCATGTGTTGCTGCAGTCTTGTTCACGAGAGCACCATGTCTGATCGAGTGTTCTTGGTGGAAATCTGACTAGATGGCAGTATCGAGATGAGGCGCTCCAGTCTTTACTTGTCCCATTCTTGCAGCAGTACACCAGCAGCATCTCTTTCAGCAGGAAAATGCCCAAACCCACACTGCCAGAGCCATGCAGGCCTTTCCATATTAGGAGCATATGCAGGCATTCCCTTACCAGCATTCAGTCTTGTTATGGGTGATCGTTTGCATCACATAACCATCTTCAGGTACATTCTCACTACTAGCAATGTGCTTGGTTTAATTGAGGGTGGTGCCTGGTCAGCGCAGCCAGGAAACATGACACCACTCACTTGATGTATATTAAGTGAATAATTAATGTACCTAGACTGTTCTCACATGGGACCAGCATATAGATTTTGTACTTGCAATCTGGCTGGTTAAAGTTGAATATCTCAGATGCAGCTAAAATTTCAGGCCTGTAGTTTGTGTGTGAAAATGGCTTTAGAGCCATGCCCCCCTTGCGGTGAAAAAATATTCTGTAAATTAAATATATTCTGTTGAAATATTTATTTGTCTGATCGAAATTACACTTGTCTCTAAGCTTGTTGCTCTTTTTAAATTTTTAAATATTTTTGTGGATCGCTTACATAGGCCTCTAAAGCCTTTTTGTATCTCACCATTTTATAAATGCTAAATTAAATGTAAAAAAAAAAAAGTTAACTTATTACTAGGCTTGTGTTGAATGAACAGGGTGGGGAGCTGGTGGCTGTACTGCGTGGGGCAAACGCTCCCATGCTTCAGAGGATGATTGTGGAGGAGCTAGCCAAAGAGAAGCTGGTCCTGGAGCAAGGTGGTGAACGCAAAGTGGTGAGGAGCTCATTATACACATGAATTCACACATATTTCTGCCAGAACAATAGAGTGTTTCTCTGCAGACATGCTGCCTTGTCACGGCTTGTTAAAGCATTAATATTAATTAATTTTTCTGTTCTAAGTAAAGTAGTCCATAACAACGTGACAGTAAGCCAGCGTGTATGTTACCAGTGCTGAAAGCAATGTGACTAAAATCAAATCAGTCCGTGTTTATTTTATTATTTACCCGTTTCGTTTTCCTACAGTAGTATTTCAGAATTGCTTCTGTGGATGATGGCTTTTAGCCACTTAAGTCAAGCAGCAGAAAATATATCAGCAGCTTTTTTTTAGGTGTTTCTTATTTATTTTTCGACATTTAGAGTAAAAATAAAGCCTAATAACCACCAAGTTCATGTCAAAATCCTGTCAGTCTGACACTAATAGTTGTGTATGAATTAGTCTTTTGCTGCATCTCAGGGCAAAACAGACAGCCTGCACTCTTTGCACTGTCATTTCCAATAAGTATGGTTTAAAAGGCTACCAGTTGAATGTATTACATTTATTTATTTGTAGGTTATTTTTATTAGAATTTATTAGTCGCTTGGCGAGTTAAAATAACCTGTACAGGGCCCTAGGGAGAAATTGGCATTTACTAATAATTTCTGGACTTCAGAGAGCAGTTGGTTTTCCTGAAAACAGACGTGTAATGAAGTCGAATATATATTAAATTGTATCCAGCTAAGTAAAGATTTTGTTTTAATGACATTTGGAGCAAAAATAACAAACATTTCCCGGTTAGAACCTAATGCTTTACTGGGGTTTTTTTCTATATCTTATGTGACTCTTGGGTGGAAAATAAAAGTTATAAAGCCACGTTAAAAAATACTAAAGCCACCATTAGCCATAGCTGTAGTTTATACACACATATGTAAAGACAGTCATGTTTAGGGATTCATTATTTTTATTTCCTTTGTTGTGTCTTTGTTAGGTGAAAGATAATGGTCTGACAGATGAGGAGAACAAAGAAGAGGAGGAGTTGCCACAACATTTGGAAAATGAAGAAAGTGTAATTGGTACTGTGGAAAAATATAATTGGCAGTATTTTCAGTGCTGATGTTACTTATCATTGGTGTTTCCTGTTGATTCTGTGGAATATTTTGCATTCTGTCAGAATTACAGATCATCACTCAAGCTCCTCTCTTCTCTTGCAGTCCCTGCCAGTAAATCCTACACAGTTGCCATCATTAAACCAGACGCCGTTGCTCACGGCAAGGCAAATGAGATTATTATGAAGGTACATAAAGAAGATCACTGCTCACATTGGGAGAAGAAAAGATTGTCTCAAGCTTTCCTGCTGATATTAATTCATTATGTTGATGCTGATATTCTCCTGGATAGATTCAGGATGCTGGCTTTGAGATCCTGGCGCATGAGGAACGCACGCTAATGGAGGCTGAAGCTCGAGATTTTTACCAACACAAAGCAGCAGAGGTGCGGTATAGCGAAATAGAGGGGAATGGTATAGAATAACAAAAAGACAATTCTTCTCACAGACAGAGGCTTATTGCATAGATTGACATTCAAGTCAAAGTGAGGAAAACTGATGATGATGCAGTGAATGTTTGTGATGTTAGCCAGGGCCATTAATATTCTGAGTCAACATACCGGTAGCAGAGCAGTCACGACCAGTGCAAAAATCATTCAGTTACTTTGCTACACATGACACATCCATCTGCATTTTAGCACGGGGCTCAAAATAGAGTTGCTGTGTAAGCAGCTTTTTTTTCTATTTTGCTTATGGTGCTGTTTTTGACGAGACCAAATTGTTATAGATACAGAAATTTTAAATATGTGAGAAAAGCCTGGGAAATACTACTGCTGAGAAAATAATAAATGGGCATGAGTTGTATATGTATTTGTTTTTGCAGGTTTTGTATTCAGTGCATTAACATATGTGTCTGTGTCTCGCCTGCTCTTTGTATGTGTTGGTGGTTTGTAGGCGTGCTTTGAGGATTTGGTGCAGTTTATGTCCAGTGGTCCCTTCCATATTCTAGTACTCTCTCAGGTAGAGGGATCTGCAGCCGTTGTACCGGCATGGCGTGAGTTTATTGGCCCAGCAGACATAGAAGAAGCCAAGAGAGAAAATCCAGAAAGGTTAGTTACTGGAAATTATGCATATGATCCAGTGTCATTAAGTAAATTATAATTTCTGGGAAGTACAACATTTGTTTGCAGCATCGACATTTATCTCTGCACTGCTGATTGCAACAGTGCGAAACAATCTGGAGTCTGGAAAAAGGAACAAAAAGCACATTGTCGCCTGCTCCATCAGACACACCCAAACATTATGCTTCTCTCTGGTTGAGCACCAGCTGAGCAACCATCTGGTCTCCTCTCCTTTCTCCCCCCTGGCTTCCTGCAGCTTGCGGGCACAATACGGCACAGAGACACTGTTCAACGCAGTGCACGGTAGTGAGGACAGCGACCAGGCCAGCAGGGAACTCGCCTTCTTCTTCCCCAACTTTCGGACGGCCTCGGTAATGGAGCAGGATGGGGAGGAAGAGCATGTGGAGAGGACACTGGCTCTCATCCGCCCCGACGTTGCCAGGGAGAACAGAGGTGGGGCTCATGCCAAATGCACAAGTACACACGTGGGCAAGCACAGATACACCTTCAATAACAGCTCATATTAACAGCGAGACTGCTCCTTGACTCCTTCACCAAAGGTGTTGAATGACACTGTACAATGCAGTGAAAATGCACATGCTTATTTTAGGTAGACTGCTATGTTTTCTTTTTTATTTCATATCCCTGATTTTGCAGAAGAGATCTTAGATCACATCCACAAGTCTGGCTTTATAATAGCGCTTCAAAAAGAGGTGATGCTGTCAGAGGAGCAGGTCAGACAGTTTTACTGTCAACATGTTGAGGAGGACTACTTCCCTGCACTGCTCCAAACCATGACCAGGTAACTTTCAACAAACTGTATAATTAATCCAGAGATTTTCTTGTTTTGTTTTTATACTCCAGATGATTATACAACAAGTGTATTTTTACAGTGGGCCGGTGCTGGCTTTGGCTCTTGCCAGAAAAGGGGCTGTAAGTCATTGGAAAACCATCCTCGGTCCTTCTGACATCAATAAAGCCAAAGAGGAGAGTCCAGACTGGTGAGTAATGTGCACCACAGTGAGGAAAACTACCAGTAGAAAAGCAGTGAAGTTTAAAAAGCTAATCTACTGTCTGTCACAGATTCTAACAGCTTGTTAGAGAGAACTCGGCACTCTTTTCACCTCTCTTTTTATCCTTGTCAAGAAAAATTACAAAAAGAGCCAAACAACACAAAATCAGCTAGATAAGTGGTTCTTAAAGTGGTGCAGGGACTCCCTGGGTGTCTTTGAGTCTGATTCTGTCTGATTCCATTGCAGTCATTGAAAATGGAAAGGGACGGGCATTTATAAAGCACTTTCTAGTCCTGCTGTCCACTTAAAGCGCTCCAGACTGCAAGCCAAATCTAACCACACATTTACAGAGATTTAAACACATTTTCTCTCATACACTTTCATCCACCTCACAACCATGACCAGTTTAGAATCACTTATTAAATGTAAGTATGTTTTTGGACCCTGATCACACTCACACTCTTGGGTGAGGTATTTCAGGCATGTCCCACCGGGTGCAGGCCCCGAGGCAGACCCAGGACACACTGAAGAGATTATATCTCTCGGCTGGCCTGGGAAAGCCTTGGTGTTTTGGTCTTCTCTGCCTAGGCTGCTGCTCCTGTGACTTGGCCCTGGATAAGCAGAAGAAAACAGATAGATGGATGGAATTGAATTTTAGCTCTGCAAATATGTAGTCAGTCATTTTACACTCCACTGATTATAAATAAACAATTTTTCTGAAAAGTTGATGGTAGAGGGGCATACTGGGAAATATATCACTCGTACTTTCTGACTTTGCTTTAATTTGTGCAAAATGTGTATACGACTTGTTGACATCCACTATGACTAACTAAAAACAACTTTTTTTCTTTATATTTTTATAGAGTAGATCCTTGGAAAAGCAACATTTTAAATTATGTTTTAAAAGTCAAAGAAAAGAAATGACTCTAAAGAGGGAAGAGAGCAGGATGAGTATACTTTGGATCTGAGTAGTGTTTTCTGTTTAGTTCTGAGTAGTTTGTGTTTGAATGAGGAATTATATAAATGAGTAAATTGACTGGTTCTTACATAGTGCTTTTCTACTCTACTGGAGCACTCAAAGCGCTTTATACAACATGCCTCATTCAAGCATCCATACAAACACTTTTTTATGCCTAAGTGCTTCCTATCTAACATTCATATACATCTGTACTTTGATGGATTCACTACCGACATTTCAACTGCATGTTTGGTGCGGTGAACCCGTCCAGTCTGTGAAGACCTGTGGCTTATGAGCTTCTCTCTTTGGCTCCATACAGACATTACAGTGTCTTTATGCTACTTTAGCAAAGCTAAATCTGTTTTGGGATTGTGGTAGCCTCAGTGACAAAGATCTTTGTTTTATATAAGCTTAGATAAATTGTCCATTCCCTGACCCATATATATCTGCTCCAAGACATTGTTAAAGGATGAACATTTTCTTTTGCAGACGCATGAACTATCTGTATTTATTTTCAAACAGCAGTGCTTTGACACAATTAAATATTGTCTGTTGTCTTTCTCTGTCTGCAATGCACCATATGTTTCTGTGCTTTCTAACTGGAGTGGAATCAAACAAGGCAGTCTGAACAGAAGTGAAGAAAATGACAGTTAAATTACACAAAAATTACTCATTAAATTACATCCTTTCCTTTGAAAATAATTTCTGGAAACCATCAATACTTTCTTTTCGACATGGATAGTGCCAGACAGTACAATCACACTTGTAATTTTCTTCTTTGTTTCCCTCGTACTCAGTCTAAGGGCCCAGTTTGCAGTGGAAAATAAGCCTATCAACCAGCTCCACGGCAGTGGAAGCCGCGAAGAGGCAGAGCGAGAGATCAGCTTCTTCTTCCCTAAACAACAGACTGTGGCAGTGATCAAGCCAGATGCAATGGAGGAACACAAAGGTCTTTTTATGACACAGAAATGCTTGACATTACTTTTGTTTTGACATATTTTTCATATATTTTTGCTCCTCATTCTGACAGAGGCTATTTTGGAGGAGATTCGTGGCCGAGGTTTCTCTGTAACAAGGCTAAAGGAGACCGTGCTGTCAAGGGAGATGGCTGAGGAGTTTTACAAAGAGCACAGAGAGAAGCCTTTCTTTAACCAGCTGGTGGAGTTCATGTGTCGGTTAGTCTGCTCTCGAATACAGCCACCAGAGCAGTGCAAAGTGACAGCATACCCGCCCTAATTCCTGCTGCCACTCCAATTTCTAATGGCACTTTTAACAGTAATCTTAGCAGCTAAGAATCAAGGCAGCCTCAGGCGAGTGGCTGCGAAGTGCATCTCAGTTTCATTCTTTGTCCCACATCGCACATCGAGATTTTAGAGCTATCTTCCGCTCCAATTAGCTCCTTCACTTGGCTGTTACACAACTTTTTGGACAAAATGAGAGAGTTGAGTGCAGCTGGTCACAGCAGCCTGAAAAAATGTCTTCAGTGCCTCAATATTAGCTCAATTTTAGCCTTAATTATGGATTAATAGTATTAATATATGCAATAAGGATGGCTATCACATGAATCTAGAGCTCCTCCTTGAATAGCTTTTATAGAGCTCCAGAGCGTCAGTAACAGCTATTAACGGATACACATTTTTACGATATAATCTTGCCGGCCACATTTCAGTGTAAAGTAGTTCTAGCTACATTTTAAAATATAGTTATTTAAAGCCTAAAGAAGTAGCATCATTTAAATTAGATACCTGTTCTGGCCCAGTTTTAACAGAGACACCTGCACATCGTTTTTTTACCTGCAGTGCACCATATTCATCCTTACAGTCAAATGGTGCTTGTTGTAACAATAGGAAGTCTCCCATTGTTGCCCTAGACAATTTAACTGCATTATTTTGTGTGTTATTTCAGTATTAAAATAGTATTTTGTCATGTTTGTTATTATATTTCAAGGTTATATCAAAGGCAGCATACGAGGCCAGACTGAAAAGCTGGCCTCGTATATTTGGTTATCCAAACTTTCCAACAACCAGATGCATTCCTCTGTCTTTGCATGTTTGCAATCATATTGCCAAACATGATAGCTTTACAGTTAGACAATCCTTTCACTCACTGTGGCATTTTCATTACAGCGTGTAAACATCCCACAAATGTTTGTTTCAGGGGACCCTGTATGATGCTTGTCCTCACTAAGGAAAATGCGGTGGAGGAGTGGAGGGCCATGATGGGTCCCACAGACCCGAACAAGGCAAAGGAAGCGTCCCCGGAGTCTCTGAGGGCTCGCTTTGCTGCAGACATCCTCCATAACTCAGTTCATGGTTCTTCCAACGAGCAGCACGCGGAGGAAAAGATCCGTTTTATCTTCGGTGACATCAGCACAGATGCGGAGCTCACCAGTGACGATCCCATTTCAGGTGACCATATAATGAGTGTGAAAGTCTTTACCATCTGTCACACCATCTGGTTTCCTCTAAATAACAATTTGCAGCTGATTTTTTACATCGATTTTCTTGGTGTTAACTAAATTTTTCTTATCATACTGAAATAAATCTTTTTTTTGTTCATCTTTGGCTAAAGAGGAAGTAAAGGCTGCAGAGAAAACCAGAAATTATACAATCTTCAACTGAAGGGACTTGACCCTTTAGAGTCTGCACTTTTGCAGAATTTAAGTTGCTTTCGCATTGATGAGAAAGCCATAGAGTATTTTCATCACTTTACAAAGACAGGGATGAGGTATTGGTATCTGTATGTCTACTGACTTTATTAATGGCCATTTTTCTGTGTGTTAGTCAACAATGTAGCTAAAGAGAGACTGAAATTGGGACACCACAATTACTGTTTACTGTGAACACTGAGTAGATACATCTCTTTACAATGACAATCAAGATTACTTGCACAAGAAGAGGCGTCTCTCCTGACTGAGAGAAAACTAATGCCACTCATCTCCATAATGTCACAAACAGCTGCTGGAATTGCGATGCAAACTGGCGCTACAGCCTCTCCGTGTGTAGGGAATGAAGTAAATCTTGATTGAATCATACCATCTCATACCTGCGGAGGAAAATTGCACCTCCAGTGTGCTGTATCTTTTTTCTGTTGCCATGTTTTTTTAATGCATAATTAGGATCAGGGGACAGAATCTTGAATCTGTGTGCAGCCCATGTTTGATAAATTATGAACACTGCAACAGTGTTGTTCAGCAAAGCCGTTATTACTTATCAGCAGTGATATTTAGAAGAGTTATCTTCAGCATCCCTCTTTATTTTGCAGATGACCCACAAACAGGAGGAAGCATCGATCCAGAGCACTCAAACTGAATCATCACACCTTGTGTTTTCTCTTCTATTATAAGCTTAATGTGTAAAATCGTGGGAACAACAGAGCGCCTGCCATTCTATGAATCATGAAATAAACAAGACAAATATATATCATACTTTTTACACCTTTTGTAGGTGGCGTATCAAGACGGCACATTCAAGAAACACTGTAGACGTGTTCGCTTAATACCGCCGTCGACAGTTTGATGGCTCTCTCAGCTCACATCAGCAGCCGCGGGCTACGTGACTAAAACCAGGATAGTACAATCACCAAAAAGCGACTGACAATTTCAGTGTTCACAGAATCCTTTAGTGAGTACACTGTGCCACTATCAGTACCTTAGGTTGTCTCCTGTAATTTACTACCACAGTGCTGTGATAATATGAACAATATGAAGGTAGTATAAAGAGTGTTACTCCTGTTTATTCAAGGGGTGAGTTTTTTCCTTTTACCGTAATTATTGCGGGATATTGCTATAACAATGGGACATAAATTACACACTGAAACTACCTTAATGAGGTGCATGAATAAAGAAAATATCTAACAGCTCTAAAAAGCTACATAATTGTTAGTATTAGGTATTTCTTGCAGATCATTTGAAAAAGGATTTCAGAATTCAACCACCTTGCAACCTCCAGGACTGAAAAATGAAGGCAACATGGAAAAGGAAAAAAAACTGCAGTTCCTCTCGAGACTTGTCCTCCCTCTTAAGGGTGGCTCCAAAAGTAAATCAATCCCCATAGCCTCTCATGTTAAAATTGCTGATTTCAGCCAATTAAATAACATGTTTTCAGCCTGGTATGAAAAATTGGTGTCTGGTGTCACTCACCATATGACAACCTGGATAGGCTTCAGCCCACCCACAACCCTGAGTGGGATGATCTGTTAAGAAAATGAATAAGGAACTAATGTCCCTGTTCATAGTAAATGCACAAGGGCAGTGAGAAGCTAAGGTTAAACTCACCCATTTGGGGACTGTTAAAGCTTAAAATTAGGGGCATGGCTACTTTTACTAACAGACAGGCCAACATATGCTGCTTCCAGTTTGTAGTGAAGGTGCCTAATGGAGCGTCTCTAGTGGAAATATGTGACTCATAAGACAGCTTAGTATGTGGTAAAATTAAAAGATCCACAAAGGTTTTGCTCAGTTTTGGTGAGTGAAACAAATATTTTATCAGTCTCCTACTTAGCTCTAAATAGTTTATAGATGCTGCTCTAATCTAATCTGAGTCAATGAACTGGACTTCTTGCCCATCTTAGTTTTGAGTTTCAAAGTTAAACTTTGGTTGTGTTTTGTATTTGGAATTGTCTGTACTGTGTATTAGTTTATGGCTTATCTTGTTAAAAAAAAAAAAAAAAAAAAAAAGACTTATCATTTGCTGATAATTTAGCACGCCACATTCATGTAAATTTGGTCATTTCTGGCTTCAAATCAAAAATTCATAAACTAACAGTTACATCACAGGTGGTAACATCCTTCTTTTACATACAGTCTATAAATTTAAAACCTATAAATGACTATAATCCAAGTTAATCTGAAGTATCTTGAAGGAGTTTAAACATGTAATCTGGCCACCATGCAACTTAAAGGATGTCAAAAGGATGGTAGAAAAAAATCTTCACATTTTCCTGTATTAGCAAAACAAAAAGATTTATTGTAGTTTTCACCCATTAAAATAACTTTCAACTCAGTGCAGGCATGATGTAGCTGAGATGTAGGACTAGGCTTTGCTCCATGGGCAAACCCAAAAAATGATGGCAATAAAATTGGTCAATCATCGGTCTTTGTAGCTCCACTGCTTGCCCGTACTGGTGCCGTGGTGCTGAGCAGACGTGGTTTCGGGCGGAGTGTCCTCCCAGTCATTTGCGGCCTCCAACAAGATGGCCTCATCCATGTCGTCATCTGCAGAGAATGATCTCTGGAACATCTCCATGATGCTCCTCTGGGCAGGATCCTAGACAAACAGAAATAATCAGTGTGTTTTAAAACATAAATGTATATGTAAAAACTCTTAACAACACTATACATTATTAATTTACATACAAATACACAGTTTACCTTGGAGTGGAAGCTGGTGTTTTCTGCAGTTTCCGAGAGGTTTGCCTCAGAAAGACCCACTTGCTCTAGGACATTCATCTTTTCCTGGATCATGGGCCTGGAATGATACATAAATAAATATCAGTCCAGCCCTTCACTCACTGTTTGTCACAATATGCACACCAGTCAGCCCACATTAACCCCTCCTCCTCCCTCTGCTGTTACAGACCAAGACTAATGAATGTTGCAGGAAACAGTCTGAATAGCCACATAAATGCCTGTAGTTGGGTCATACAGTATTTCCTCCTGATTGACACATACCATAGGTGATCATCAGCAGTTCCCTTGGCAACCAGGTAGTGAATGTTCACACTGCTGGTTTGTCCAATACGATGAACTCTATCCTCTGCCTGAATGAGAACCTGCAGTGGAGGAAAAAAGCTTTTTCCTTTATAGCAAAAAAGAGCAAAGGAGTTTCACAGCTTTAGAGAATGATTCTGGCTTTTCATTTAGCTGCAGTGACCCCAAAAGGCCAAAGACTCCTCAAGAAGAAAAATCGATGAAAAGACATTATTCAAGCTTTTAATTTATCTGCCGACAGCTGAAATTAAAGCACTAGTTTCCACCTGGAACTGAAGCTGTGGCTGAATATGTGCTTATAATGAGTCACATTTTTTCTGCATTCGACTCCTTTAAAAAAAAAAAAAAAAAAATCTAACCCGCATAAGATGTGTGCTTCTGGGAAATGTCTCCTTTCAGGTTTTGGGGGAATTTATCACATTGTGGGTATAAGAAACAGAGCGACATAATGTTTCGAAGGCTACCAGGAAAAAATAACCTAAACACATGGATGATTACTAAAACACACACTATGGCTGGATTATAACATATAATCTAATGTCATAATGTAATTTTGTGTTCTCTGTTACCAGAAAAACTGTGGTGTTCATGAAAGCGCAGTTCCTCTAAAGGCCACTTGAGGGTAGCTTAAAACGTGAGTCAATCCCCACAGACTCCCATATTAAAATTACTCTGCTTTAGAGATTAAATTAACACATTTATTGTCTTGTAAAGAGCAGATTATTATTTATTTTTTCTTCTCGGTAACTAATTTATCTTTTTATAACAAAAGTGCTTTCATATCTTATATTTTCAATTTCCTTTCCCTATTTAAAAGTTAAATGCTGACAACCAGTATTAATACAGTAGCCCTCTAATTTTCGGATTCAGCTTGGTAGCATTAGAACACTTCTTGTTCTATATTTGATGTGTGGGCCGAGAAGCAAACCGGAGCTTTTTAAACAGCGGGATTCCAAAATATTAAAGAATGGTGTTACTGACAGTGTCCTTTCAGTGACAGCGGAGTGTTTTGCAGGGACAGCTTTCCATGTCTCACCCCGGGGTTCCAGAAAAGCTCAGCGAAGATCACCAGGTCTGCAGAGTGCAGGGTTAGGCCCATATTAGCTGCAGTGATGGACAGTACCGCCACACAGGTCTTGGCTGAGTACTGAAACCTTTCGCACAGTTGCTGTCGCTCCGCTGATGGAGTGCTCCCATCAATGCGGATAAAACCGACATTCTGAGGAGGAAGTAAACCTTTGTTATTTTCTGAAAACAATCGCTCAAAAATAATGACTTATTGCAGCAGACCAAGATAAATCACCAAATTAATTAAATAATCCCATCCTTATTAAACTTGAAAGAACAATAAGTCATAGTAGTAGTGCTAAAGCTCAAATGTGCTCAGAGCCGCCCACACTTGTTCTCCACAGCTACTGAAGGACTTGACCCGTTTGACGTTTACTCCCACAAAAGATCTCATCTGAGTAACCGGTTTAAAACAAACAAACAAACAAACAAAAAAGTTAAACTTCATTCTTCTACGTCACAGCTGCATCACTTTCCACTACTAGCCCTTTGTGTGGGGTATCATCAGTATGTGTCTTCCTTACTTTTTTCCCCAGCTCGGTCGTGATATGATCCAGGACTAATTTATGATGGGCAAACACCAGAAACTTCTCCCTCCCACACTCCAGCATGTCTATGATGTACTCCCTGAGAGGGACAGAACAACATACTGCAGAGCTGAACCATTTCAAAAAAACATTGAAATATTCAGTCTTTATCTGAAGTCTTGGTTATCTCCAGTGCGGTGCAATCATAATGCTCTGACAAAAGATTCTCTTTCATTTTACATTTTAATCTCAGCGCTCATCAAATATAAGCTGATTCGACTCACTGATCCCCACCATTAGAGGGTCTGTACTTACATAATGGCTTGTAGCTTGGCTTCGGCTGTGTGGTTATAAAAGACGAGGAGGGCTTCCTTCTCTTCCATTTTCTGAAAAAGAGATAAGGAACATCACAAGATAAGAACTGACAGGAGATTCTGTTTGATGATTTGATAAGACTGCCATTACTCGGAGGAGTACTGTGATCATGCACAATCAAGCTCAGCGACTCACTCCCATCGGGCCGTATAAACACTCCAATGAGGCTGGGCCGGAGAATTCTGGGTCGTTTAAAAGCATTTGTGTGCGCTTGAGGCTCGAGGACTGAGCCAACACATCTGATTACCTTGGGCTAACTAAAAGCTTCCTCAGCCTCTTCTTAACAGATTTGTCTTTTTAGTCACAGTCTTTGTTATGAATTTTGTATTTTAGGAGCGTACAAGCAATACAAGTGAAGACATAAAACAAATCCTACTTTTGCAGATATTGTGATATTTTATAACTACTGAAATATACACTCAGGCACTTTGATTTTGACCTGCTTTTGTCTTCACTCTTTGTGGCACATTCAACAAAGAGCTGGAAACATTCCTCAGAGGTTTTTGGTCCATATTGATGCAGATTTTTTGGCTGTACAACCATAAATTACATGGTCAGCAACAATACTCAGGTAGTGTCTGGTTTTTAAAGGATGCTCAGTTGGTACTAAGGAACCAAAAGGGTTCCAAGAAAATATCCCTGACACTATTGCACCACCAGCAGCCCGAACCAATGATTCAAAGTAGGATGGATCCACGTTTTCATGCTGTTTACACCAAATTATGACCCTTCTGTTGTCCTATTTTGCTGCACCTGTGAACTTTAGCCCAGTGCTGCTGTAGCCTATCTGCTTCAACGTGTTGTGTGTTCAGAGATGCTCTTCTGCAGGAGTGGTTATATGAGTGGCTTCCTACCCAGTCTGGTCATTCCCCACTGACCTCTGACATCAACAAGGCATTTTCAGAGAACTGCCACTCACTTAATAATAAATAATCACTTTCTCCTTCTCAGACCATCCTCCGAAAACTGTAGAGATGGATGTGCGGGAAAATCAGGAGTTTTGGGAATACTAAGACCAGGCCAGCTCATCTTGACCATGACTATAAATGTATTGAGCTGCTGCCATGTGATTGGCTAATTAGATGAGAAGTTGAAAAGGTACACTCAATAAAGTGTCCATTGAAAGTATATCCATCAGTTCTATGATTTCCTGATTATGTAGAAATGATTAGAAAACACAGTATTCAAATTCTATTACCTTCCCGGGTTTCAAAGGTTTCAACACCTATGACTTACATTGCGATGTCCTTTGGCCAGCTGCTTGGCTGCAGCTGACAGAGCAGCTTTCGTGCGGGTGTTGATCCCATCGATGGTCACCGTGACCACCTTGCGCTGTTTAGCGGGAAGCTGGGAAAGGACCTCAGACTTGAGACGGCGCAGCATCAGACACTCCTCCAACAACAGCTTCAGCTCTCCAAGATTAGAAGAGCCTGTGTAGTCCCAGCCCCAGGTCATCTGTAGGTGCAGTGAAGGGCAAAAAAATAAAAGAACAGGTGATAGTGGGAATGACTGGTGGAAAATAAAATGTGGCATGTAAAAGTTCAAATGTTATACTTAGAAAGAGTTGAATGTAAACTTTAAGATTTTTTCTTTCTTCTACAAAAATTTGCTTTAATAAAAGTCAAACATGTGTTTAAACACCAATACACCAGTCATAAGCTTACACTGGTTTTACAGCATGCACTAACTGTAACCTCATAAACCTGTTGTGTACTTGTCAGCAGTCCTATGAATTATTTAACCCATTTTGCAAATGCTAGACATCTCCGATCAAGAACTGGACACTTTACAAAGTAGGCGAGGCACAGATATATCTGCTGGCTAGTCTTCTAATAGTCTCATGTGTCCTGGAGTCACAGCCACATACAAGTAAACAGCACTAAACATCAATTAGTGTAGCAAAAATTCTTTATAGTTAACAGACTACCTGTCTGGCATCACAATAGCGGATCCCAAACTCATGGAAGCGTGAAAAGAGTGTCGGTCTGACGGCCAAAATCTGAGTGTACAGCTCAGCCGGTCTGGACATGGCGGGGGTCCCCGACAGGAGAATCACTCTCTTCGCTACCTGAGGATGGAAAGACGGACAACTCTGATCACAGAGAACTGTTTACTCAGTCTAGTCCATGGGAGCAAATTATATATTTTGATTTGATTACCGTATTTCCCGGACTACAAAGCGCACCTGAATATTAGCCGCACAAGCTAAAATCAGTGGAAAATCCTGTTTTGTACATACATTAGCCGCACCTGACCAAAAGCCGCAGGTGTTTCAATGTTGACTTATCATATGTAAGAGAATATGCACAAAGGGAATTGTCAGGAAAGAGATGGCTGTTTGGAGACATCACTTTTATTAATATTTTGAAAAACAAGTTATGGGTACATATTTGCATAACTTTTTAGGTATATGTGCAAGTAGCGGTAATTACAAGTACGAAACATGTGCTGTGCTTCATAAATGAGTAACAAATGTAGTACATAACAATAACCTACAGCACACCAGAAAAATAGATTCGGACTACCTTTTAGGCTCAGGTGCAGCAACACGGCTTTAACAAGAAGAAAAGTCAGTCATTCACCACCATCTTCCTGCGCACTAAAACCACCAAAGTCCTCTCCTCCAGTGTCGGAAACGAACAGGCTCAGGATGGCTACGTCATCCACTCTCAGCTTCTTTCATTCGTTGTCACTTACAAAACCAAAGAAATCCTCGTTGTCAGTGTCAGAGTCGAACACCCTCAGAAGGGCCGTGGCGGTGTCCTCCTCTCCATCATGCAGCAGTCCAGCCCTTTGAAATCCGTTGGTGATCGTGGATGTTTTCACACTTTTCCACGCTGTCAGGTTCCACCGGTGGAGTTGAGCATAACTTGCTTTTCGCAAGTTTATCGCCGCTCGTCATCCACGACTCCCGCTGAACGCGTAGCGTTAATTTGAAGTTTGTTTTTCGCGCTACTTGTACAGCACTATGTTGCCTGGCGGATGGACACGTGACCAACATACCACTCTTGAACCCCGATACTGTGTGTCTGATCACATGCCCTCCTGCCAGTCAACGTAGTGCCGTACAACAGCGGAACAAACAAAATAAATCCTCTTACGATATGACAAAAATCTTGGACAATCCATAGAAAAGCCGCACCTGACTAAAAGCCGCAGGGTTCAAAGCTTGTGCAAAAAGTAGCGGCTTATAGCCCGACAATTACGGTACATGTTTTTAATCTTGGTGGAAAAATAACCATGATATTAATAGTCGCATGGACTGTGGATTTCGCTTAAATTGTAAATTGCAGAGAAACAGATAATTGTCTGATGGCAGAAATCCCAGATCTGTTTGCCTTCAAAATTAAATCAATTGTTCAGCCAGCCTATGGGCTATCTGACACACAGATTTACTGAAATCTGGGCCTTACCTGAATTTTAATGAATTATGAGGGGAAACCGTTCAAATATAATCTAATAACAAATCTAATTTGTGACCCATGCAAAGGAAGGAGGAAAAAACAAACAATCCCTATGGTGTATCTAACAAAATTATTAATCCCAGTAAAACATTAAATAAAAGTGAGAGAGAGAGAGAAAAAAAAAAGTACCTTCAGCAGAGGCAATGCTGCTTTACAACGAGCAGTCTTCATGTTTTTCAGAAAGTGAGACTCATCCTACACAGAACGACACGTCAGCGAGGATTTAGGAACCTTAACCTGAACATGAATGTGAACTGAAAACAGCCATGTTTAAATAATAAGCTCACCATGATGAGAACATTGAAGGGATTTCCTGGCTGCTGCTTGTCCATCCTGCTCAGTAGGTCATAGCTGATGAGGTTGATCAAACCAGACCGCAGACTGTCTTTGGCCTTCACCACTACGTTGATGCTGTCAGGAGTCAAGGAGGGAAGCCAGCGTCTGAAGGCCTGCAGGCACAGATAAAGGTTCGTGTGAGAGAGACAGACTGAAAAAACACTCTCAAAGCATCAGGATTGGTCTAACTAGCACTGGGATCCCACCAGTTTCTTAAATTTATAGCCAACATTACTTTGTGAATAACAGCTAATTTATGTTTTTCCACCACAAATAATTCATGGTAACCACTGCAAGAGTGCTCCCATTGAAAAACAATCAATCATGCAGTTTAGAAAAACTGCCCACTGACAATTCGCTTACTCTCTTGCCATTCGCTTGTCAGCCCAGTTTAAACTCATTAAATTATAGCTCCTGTGCTGTGCTGTACATTTGGCCCAAAGCACAAGACTAACAGACAGAGGAAGTGTCCTTTAATGGGACGACATCCGGTGACTGGGATTTCAACCTCTGATAAGAGGACTGCGTTTCGTCCTATTTTGGGGCGGGAGGGGGGGCTGTGAAAGTGAGTGAAATTGGTTTTGAAAATGCACTGCTGCTGCAAGTTAAACAAAAAAAAAAAATAGATGCTACAGAACATAAGACACGGATGGTCACTGACACTAGAAAGTACTGAAAGACAGGGACAAAGAGATGTTAATATTTCAAAGTCAACCATTTTTGGCTAGCAGACCAGTTGCCACTGGTTTTCAGTGTTACCTTTTTGGCCTGCTTCCCTTCATTAATATGGATCACGCTCACGTTCTGCGTCAGTTGCTGTTCATCTGCTATAGATAGTTTTTTTATGCTAAATGGTCTGTATTTGTATAGCGCTTTACTTGGTCCTAAGGACCCCAAAGCGCTTTACACTATACACAATCATCCACCCATTCACACACACATTCACACACTGGTGATGGCAGCTACATTGTAGCCACAGCCGCCCTGGGGAGCACTGACAGAGGCGAGGCTGCCGGACACTGGCGCCACCGGGCCATCTGACCACCAGTAGGCAACGGGTGAAGTGTCTTGCCCAAGGACACAACAACCGAGACTGTCCAAGCCGGGGCTCGAACCGGCAACCTTGCGATTACAAGACGAACGCCCAACTCTTGAGCCACGATCGCCCCAAGGCCTGAGGACACAACGACCGAGACTGTCGGAGCCTGAGATTTCTTTTTTCTCCAGTTTCTTCTATTCTTTAGAGGCTAATAGCTCTTTGAACCACCTTGTTGGTGCAACAATACTATTTTTTCCCCTTTGTCAAATTGTGTTAACATTGGCAATTTTTGCAGACTGAACTAAAGAGATTGGAATAAATTATGATTTTTTGTGAATATGGTCTTTGTAGAGACAACAATGTTTCACCCCAGTAGGGCTGGGCGATATGACCCAAAATTCATATCTCGATATTTTTTAGCTGGATGGCGATATAAGATATATATCTCGATATATTTTTTAAAGCCATAAAGTAAGAACAAAAAGAGAGTTCTTAGTCAAAGCTGTGTCCCAGATGTCACACAGGCACTTTTATTAACATAGAGCAGATGTACATAAAATTTACTCAAAAATAAATTATGAGCATTTATTAAATAATAATGCTCCATAAATAAAAGAAAACAATGTTGTTTTTGTGCATAACAAAAAGCTCACAATTGTGCAGTCAAAATGTAAACTAAAAGACGCTGAGCATAGTAACAAAGACAGATTTCACAGCTGCTCTGTTCCCAACTTGTACTGCGTGACTGACAGCCTGGAGTTTGAAATCCGCTTCGCAACCACGTCTCTTAACAGGTGCCATTTATGGTCCTTATACACAGTAGGGTAATATTACGTTGAAGCACAGTACGTATCACTCCGCGAGGCTCAGCCGTAATGCTCCGACAATCCATCAAGCGGTGCAGCTCCGTAGCTTACTAAAGTCGTACTAAAACATTTTTTGACAGATTGCTGAGCGCCGTGTTCCACATAAAATCGGTTCGCGGCCATCAAGCACAACCAGAATTCATACATAAGGCGCGCTGTCAACTTTTGAGAAAATGAAAGGATTTTAGTCCGTGCAGCACCTCTGGGCTGCATGGCGTTAGCGTGGTTAGCTCGTTAGCGTGGTTAGCTAGCTAACACATTGACGCCGTCCAGCCCCACGCACGGGGCGATGCGCAGTAACTCGTTAACGGAGATTTGCCGTGTCCATCTTGTCGCTTCCTGCAGGTGAAGCGATGGGGGAGGAGGGGGAGTTGTGTTCAGTGAAAGAGAGGCGAGGCCGAGTAACGTTGCGTAGAGACGGAAGTGGACGAAAGAGAGGCAAACTTGCGGCTCCACAAGTATAATTATAACGTAACATAGACTATGTCGATATAAAGGATATTGTCAGATCTTATATCTCGTATAAAAATATATCGATATTTTTTAAAAACTCGATATATCGCCCAGCTCTACACCCCAGTGTTGTGTAGCGTCACAAAAAAGAAATCCTCTGGTCAGGTACAAGGACTGGGCTGAAAATGAAGCAGTTGATACCCAAATAAAAACTTGGCAAGACCTTCAGAAAGCCATTTTAAAAATGACATCAAAGACTGTCTACTTGGATGCAAAATATAAAGAAATGAGGGGTGACTCAAGACTTTTGCACAGCACTGTACCTAAGATTACAATTTCCCAGTCTACTTTTCTTTGTCACAAAGAAACAGAAAACTTAATATCAGTTTTATTTTTAAGTAGATAAAAAGCAAGCCATGTGAATATGTTTCCTGTGGATCTGGTAACAAATAACTGATGTTTTTCTCTGTTTTGAAAAGTTCAAGATGAAACAAGTAATCATTTAACTTGAAAAGAACTAATTAACAGTGCATTTAAATATTTGATTTCAGGATAAAAACAGTCAAAGGAAAGGAGTCAAATAAATACACCATGTATTAACACCTCCACCATAAATCAGTGCTTCACAGTTCTAATTTGTCACCCATGAGACAAAGAAATGGAAGCATTAAATTCAAGGCTGCCATCTTCGCTGCTAAGATAAAGCACCTAACAAAGAGCAAGAAGTCCACAGGGAACCACATTAACATTCTTCAAATGCAGAGAGAGTTAAGCAGAAACCAGGATTATAATGTGGAGAACAGAGTTTGAGTCAAAGGACAGTAGAAGGATATCCTTAAGACGGCGCGTGCTGACCGAACGTGACGCTATTAAATGGAAACAAAGCGATGAACTCTAGCACCTCTTAAGTAATGAGCTTATTTTTCTTTAGGCACAGTTTTTACCTCAGCCCAGGTGAATCGTACAGAGGACGGAGTCACCACCAACAAAGGCCACTCCTTTTTGTAATAAGCTGCTATACAGATGGCCTGAATAGTCTTTCCCAGGCCCATGTCATCAGCCAGGAGGAGGCGGCCCTGTTTAGACACTGCAAAGCTGCAGAGACAGAAGGAAATATTTAAGATAAAAGGTCATTACTGGAATGTCTCACAAACAGTGGCTTTTAATGTGCACACATAGAAGAAATTACAAATAAATAACTGTTTATTGTTATTATTGGCTACACTGCTTAGAAAGAGCAATAATGACTACCCAAAGAGACCTACTTGACTCCCTCCCTCTGGAAGGGCATGAGGCTTCGGGTGAGAGAGGGGTCGATGCTAGAGAGGTCTGCCTCAGGGACGTTTAAAATCCTGGCTTCAGTCCCATCAAACCTGGCAGAGAAAGCCTGGATTATTGCCCTGGGAAGAGGCTCCACCTCCACTGCTGCTATCCCACTGAGGAGATCCACTGGGTATGGAACACAGCGCGGTAAGACAAGATGGCAAATGTAACAGGGACATTGGTAGACCTGCTAAATAAAGCCAGTGTCATTACTCACTGAGTCTCTTATAGTCCTCGAGTGAAAAATTCCACTTTCTTGTTTTCATGTCTGCCACAGACAAAAAAAAATCTGAGATCAGAAACCACAAAAGCAAAGAGACTGTCAAAAAAACAAACATAATCAAATAAAGCCACTGTTACCGTAGTTCTTTGTTGGCATTTGCTTGAATGCTGCAATGACATCAACATGGTAGCCAATGTCCACCTCAAACTTTGTCTGGGACACCAGAATGCACTGGCCCTGCAAAGTGGCTCCGGGCTTCTGCCAGCCATTACATAACTTGAGCAGCGCTGCCAGGGCCGTGCCGTCCCGAGCTCGGCTGGTGGCCTCCGTCACGTCCACCGCTTCCATTCCCTCCAAAGGTCTCAAAGACACCGAAGGAATGGCAGCTGCTTCCTCCACTGCAATACGGGGTCAAGAAAAAAAGTAATGATTTAAGACAGAGTTTGTTTAAAAACAGCAGCGTGCATGAGTTGAGCTCCTGAATATGGAAGATCCTGTGAATACTTCCGTACTTAGCTGTCGGTAGTCTTCTAGACTAAAGTTCCACATCTTGGTGGCAGGATCTAAGGCAGAAAATTGCATTTTTAATTCCAAAAGCCAGCAAAATCAGTATATAATACAAAATAACTATTTTAAAATTGCTAATCATCCTATATAGGATTAGAGATTTATGTTCATAAAAGAAGATAACAGTTTTTACAGTTTTTGCATTAACTGTTTAGGAATTACAAAAATTTTATATATATTTTCAGAGACTAATTCAAGCAGAGAATAATTGACTGGTAAGCAGTTTTATGGCCAGGTGAGGCCTGTTCCCTTTTATGACAAAAGAAACTGACATAATATCTAAAGCTGATCCAAAGTGTTGAATTTGTGCTGTAATTTTAAATATGACATCCAATGAGATCTCAGTGCAGTGAGGGAGGCCAAGTGCATGATCATAAGAAAAACTCAAGAAAACAACTTGACAGCATCTAACCAAGTCAATAACACTTTTAGGAGGTAGGTGTCACATTGTAAATGTCTAGTCACATGGTTGATATGACTGTATACCAATGGCTTTTGGTGGTCTTCAAGAGTAACAAGCACTGAAAATTCACTGCAAAATTCACGGAGTAACATATCAGCTGCAAAACAGCACAGTAAGCATCTCAAACACTTACCATAGTTTTTTGAGGGGATGGACTTGAAAACAGCAATAAGCCCTGCATGGTAGCTCACTTCTACCCTGAAACGGTCTTCTGTGTGAGGTACACATCTTCCCCTTACAGAGATGGCAGGCTTTTTTGCAGGTACGACATTTGTAGAGGTGGGGTTAGAGGAAAGCTGTGCCACTTGACTCTGAGCAGGTTTACTGGGCTGCTTGTAAAATGAGCCAACTGCACCTCCGGAGCTGCTGGATGAGAGTTGATGTTTGCCCTGAGCTGGCCCCACGGGGATGCTTCCTTCAGGAGACAAGACGGAGCTCCTCAAATGTTGACTTACCAGAGGAATTGAGTTAGTAAGAGTCTGCAGAGACATATAATACGAAGCATTATAAAACTATCCTCACCGACAGTAAATGACTGCACATTTAAGCATAAACCCCACCTGGTTTGAAGATGCAGAATTACACACAGTGCTTTGGTTGAAGTGGCTGCTAGTGCCAGGCAGCTGCTGCTGACTTTGGCTCTGTGGTTCCCTTTTTAAGGGAGGGGGGAAGCATTTTGGTCCCGAGACTGAGGTTTCTCTGTGCTGAACTGAGGCAACAGGATCCGGACTCTGTTTGGGGAGCTGTGTTTGCACTGAAGTACTTTTGGAGCCTACTGAGGGCTTAACATTGGTGCTGTTAGCCTGTCCAAGTCTTTGGGCTCGTCTTTCTAAAGCCTTCCGCCTGTTCTCCTCAATCATTCGCTGTTGCTCTGCAGTCAGCTGATTAGACATGTTGACAGCTAGAGCTATCTAGCAGACATCGGCTACAATCTAAGACACCCTACGTCTGCAAAAAGGTGATCTGTGTAGATCCATGTTGCCTTTTAGAGCTACTAACTTCGTTTTGTTTAACGTTATCTGCACTGCTGCTTCTGTTGCTAATGGTAGCAGCTAGCGACCCTAATCTGGCTGCTAACAGTCAAACTTAGCAACATAATATTATCGGAACAACCACAGTAGCATTAAAGATACTTAAACTTTAAGCCGTCTGAAGCGGATGACCCCAAAATACAATCTAAAAACAGCGAAGTCTGCAAGAATGTCGTCAGCAGAAACTTTTAACGCTAGTTTACAACTTCTTGGTTCAGGATCTGGCGCGCAGGAAGTGACGTAGGAAAACAAGTCGGCACGTGCAGTGAAGGCAAAAATAATCTACTCTTGAGAAACTACAACGACTACAGGGACGTTTTTATTGCCATTAACCACGGCTTTAAAAAAATCATTTTGTACTGATAAAAACCGCGAATATGTTATCTTAAAAAAACAGGAAAATATTTATTTATTTTGCAATTTGTGATTCTCCACTATGAAGGTGACACTATTGCTACCGAAGTTTACGTAAAACATTTACATTTGTCTCTAATTATCAGTTAATGTGAGTATTTTTCTGCTCTAGTACGCACATTTTGTTAATACTTCTTACGTAAGACATCTAGTTAAAGAGAAAATGGAGAGGTTTGGAGGGGGGTTATGCTGTTATGCTGACTTTAGCTCAGTATTTCTATAGTTTAACTTAATCATTTTCTGCTGGACCATCTCTAATTTGCCTAAACATTTTATGGTCGAAAGTTTAGACGTATAAAATGATTTCTTCTCCAGCCAGTG
Source organism: Rhamphochromis longiceps (assembly GCF_057381845.1). NCBI lineage: Eukaryota > Metazoa > Chordata > Actinopteri > Cichliformes > Cichlidae > Rhamphochromis > Rhamphochromis longiceps. The sequence goes on from NC_140572.1 coordinate 25,721,181, forward strand.
GAGGAGCAGTCATTCACAATCTTACCTTCATATATGGTCACAAGGGCGATTGTGGCTCAAGAGTTGGAAGTTAGGGTTAGGGTTAGCCCTCTGACCACTGGTGGTGGTCAGAGGGCCCGGTGGCGCCAGTGTCCGGCAGCCTCGCCTCTGTCAGTGCACCCCAGGGTGGCTGTGGCTACAATGTAGCTTGCCATCACCAGTGTGTGAATGGGTGGATGACTGGATATGTAAAGCGCTTTGGGGTCCTTAAGGACTAGTAAAGCGCTATATAAATACAGGCCATTTACCATCTATTTAGACTTTGATTATTTTCCAAGGAGTTCCAGGGTCAAGTAAGAAGGTAAGCCCACATATTTCTTTTCCACAGAATACTCTCCACAAACATCTCCAAATTTTTAAAACTATGGATTCTCGACAGAAGAGGGATTAATGAGTTCAAGAACAGCAGAACATGTGAACGAAGCATCAGGAGATGAACCACACTAGAACAGTTCATGCAACAATCTGGGATCGACCGGAGCACTTCTTCAGCCTTAAATAGCAGATGATGATGAACAGGCGAGGAAGAAGGTGCATGAGCCCAGAGGGCAAAGACCCCAGGAGTAATCCTACCCCTGAAACACAAAGTCAGGGTTAACTCATTCACACACACTGACAAGGAGAGTTAAGAATGAGGAAAAGAGAAAATGTTTCATTTTTGAGACTTACTCTACTTAGATTTCAAGACAGGTCAAATTAAAATATACCAAGGGGCATTAAAACACAACAATGTAGAATTTTCATGGATATCAAAATAATTGCAGCATTCGTTGTGGCAGTCAGGACGCTGATTGCCTGATCCCTTCATGGCTGTCAGGTTCAATGGTTTAGGGTCTTGTGTTAGACTACCAATCACACCAAGTAGACAAGGAAACCTTGCCTTGCAGGACTACTCACATGAAGTGAACACCTAAATCCTTTTTCCCATTACTCTTAATTGTTTTGCCATATTTATGTACAAAATTGCATTGGTACTTGTACTTGAATTATTAGAGTCTTTTGGCAATGTCTGTGCACACAAAATGGGTTTATTTAATCAGCCAGTATTCAGACATTTTTTGATATGTGTGTCGTGTCCCAAATTACAGATCCTGATTTGATTTTATGCAGAGAATGACCAGTCAAATTTTCAGGCTTTGATCTTTAATCGCTTTTGGTGTATTCATGTTCAGAAAATACCTCGATATGAAAGAACATGCTGGAAGTACCTGATGGAGTATTTTGATATATTAGCAATCATTGTATATGTTATAACATTTTTTGGCAAATCAAGTAGAAGCACAACAGTAATTTGACATAGAATGACCCATTTGTTTTATTCCAAGCGTGGTTCAGCTTGCACCAGCGTCCGTCAGTTCATCATCTTCCTTTAAGGCATTTTTTCCTTCTGATTGGTTACCTCTAACAAACCAAAAAGGGTTTCATTTAGTAACGTTGCCTATATTTTATACATGGCATTGCACAGGATCTGCGTGACAAAATATTGTAAAGAGCATAATAAGTCCACTTTAAAGATTTAAAGAAGCTTTGTCTGAGTCTCAAGTGCTGGGTGATGGGTATACAGATACATGTGTACAAATATGAGTTTTTTCCCAGAAAAACCATCAGAAAACAAATTTCTGAGGTCTCCTAACAAAATTCAGCACCAGAATTTTGTAGCTATAACATTTCCTGGTAAAAGGTAGAATGGATCCCAGTGAATAGCAGCAAATTCAGCAAGCCAACACATCATACTGTCTGTTCAAAAAAAAAAAAAAACAGCTGAAGATGAAAAGAGGATAACTCCTGCAACAGGATAATAACCCCAAACACATCTAAAATTCTACAATGGAGTGCTTCAAAAGGGCCAAGCCATGGCCATCACAGTCCTCCAGCTGAAACACCATCAAAAAATTCACCTCAGAAGTGTAGTTCATGCAAGACAGCCCTAAAATCTACAGAGCTCGAAGAATTTTGAGGGAAGAATGGGTGGAAAAACCCCCCACACATGAACTAAAAGCCTCTTAGCTGACTACGAGCTGCATTTACAAGCATATGGTACTTGTCAGAGGTGGTGTCACAAAGCACTGGCCATGCACGCTCCCCAAAGTTTTGTTTCTGGCTCTTTTTCTTCATGGTTATGTTTGAAACTGTTAAAAAAAAAGAGAGAGAAAAAAAAGTTTTATTTCAAGTACTGAAGAAATTTCTTATTTAACTTCATGTCTTTTGAAGATAATGTCAGCCTCTTCTTCCTTACCTATGTTTGATCAGCGCTTTAAAGTTTGTCTCAACTTACCTGCTGCTCTCTGGCAGGTAGCTCCATGCCCTCCTGGGTTTTAAATGCACCTTAGAACACACATGCATCAACACTACAATGAGCGGGTGGAGGGAGGTTTGGAGTCTTCTCTCACCCCCGTTCTCTGCGGCCTGCTGGAGCGGGGGGGCTGGGAGGAGGAGTTGGCCGTCCGACTGGGGTCTGGAGTGTGGGGCCTCCCTGCTGCTGCGGAGTCGGGGCGGTCTGCCTCTCCCCACCGCAGGGAAAAGGGTAACACCACCTGGGTCTGGGTGCAGTTCCCCCCTCCAGGGGCAAGGGTACCTAGACCCGGTTCGTAGAGTACGCTTGGGGAGTGTGATCGTGTGTACAGCGTCTCTTCATGTCTGTCTCCACGTTGGTTGAGTGTGGAGTAAGTGCATATGAGAGCATGAGGGTGGGAATGGATGTTTGTATCTGTGTGTGCCTGTATGTCTGTGTCTATATGTCAGGTTGGGTGTCAGGCGCCACCTCTCTGGGGACATCTCAGGCCCTCCAAGGTTTGGAGGCCTATCTCCCCCTACCACCACTTCCCCTGCCGGTGGCGGACTGCCTCAGACATCGGTGCGTTGGTGGTTCTTTGTGTCTGGGGATGGGCGTCCGGGTACACACCGGCTCACTCCTTGGCGGCCGCTTATCGGGGCCTGGAGCCTGGGGCTCGCTCGGGCCACTTCGGAGGTGGGGTGCTCCCGGCCTCTCGGCCTGGGGCTCGGTCACTCAGGCACAGCTGGCTGCCGGCGGAGCTCACGGGCGTGTCACTGCAACCCCCCCTGGCTTCTGCTCTGCGGCTGCTGAGTGAGCCCTCATCTGGGACTCTCCTCAGCTCTTTCTGGGACAGTGGCGCGGCTGCCCCTCTGTTGGTCTTCCTTGGTCTCTTGTGTTCTGGGGGCCTCTGGATGTCTGGAGTTTTGATCTCCTCCATACCTGCTTCATGCCCTGGAGGACGGGGCTGTGGCCCCCCCACACCCTCTAGCAGATCATTACATGAAGGAACCTTTTAAAAAAACAAGCGCGTCCATGCTCACAGGTGTACAAACGGGTGATCACACACACAAACTACACCCTTTTTGGCTCCTACCTCAAAGCACACTGTGTTCTGTTGATCTTATGTGCTGCACAATAATGTTTAACATTTAGTATTTACTGTCATATTCCCATATATCATTGTGATGTTGTTTATTCTATTACTCTTGTTTTCTTCTGCTTGTTTTCTTTTTTCTTTCTCAACAGGTGATCCAGGTGATCGATATATGCATTTTTTTTCTCTGCTTATTCTGTTGGTTTTTGTCTTTTGCCCTTCTCCCCCGTCCCTCTTCTCAGCTCTTTTTCTTTCCCTCTTTCTTTCTCCCCTTCTTTCCCCCAGTTAAGTCTGTCCCGTATTCAGCAAGTGAAAATAAAATAAACAAAAGGTGAATCAAATGGACCATTACGGCAAGGCTGGGATGGTCAATTTGGTAAAATAAATCCGTTGGGCATCTTTCTTCGCCTTTAGACAATAATTCTGATGGCAAAAGAGCCAAACGGGACAGGCAAAAAAAAAAAAAAAGTTTGTCTCAAAAGTTTAACCATTAACTAAGGGATATCTCCTACATCAGTGAAAGTCAGCTCTTAGCTATCTATAAGACAAAAACTGACTCCCAAACCAGATGTGATGCCACAAATCCTGCCTGGAGGTGTCGAGCTCAGGGGAAACTTTTCAGCAGAGGTGTAAAACTGAATTGTTCCCAGAGAGGATCAAACATACAAACATTTTTTTTCCAAGTAAAGTGGGACTTTTAAGAAAAGGCCTAATTATTTACTCCACCTCTGCTGTTATATAATCTTAGTTTGTGTCTGCTGTTTTTCTCAAAAAGTCCAAAATGACGGTTGGCTTATTTTCAACAGCACTTTAATCAGGCACTACTTTGCACCTGAGATGCGATGTAAGAGCAATCACTGGCAATTATCTGCCAGAATAGAAAAGCAGCAGGAGTGAGAGGTGCCAGTTTAATGTGTCAGTTTACTGTTGGCAATCCATTAAATGCTCACCCCATGGCCACCAGCTTGACCACAGTCATACAAATTCTGACAACCCCCCCTAAAAAACACATTTCAGTTGGCTGACAGGGTCCAGTCACAGGTGTGTTCATTTCAATTGTTCAATCAAGCTGCACAGCTGCCCTGACAAGCCGGATAATTGCTCACCCTTTGTCTACCCAGCTTCCCTGGAGTTGTTCTCTTTTGTCAAAAAAAAATTAACCAAGGCAATTTTCTGAAGTAGCAACTTTAAAATACTTTGAGTATTTTTGATGCTATTTCTACTCCACCGCATTACAGCTAAACGTATTATACTTTTTATTCTGCTGCATTTGTTGGTAGTTAGTGACTGCTTTTTCTTAGATTTAAATTACTACCCAGTAGAATAAAAAGTATAAAGGTCCGAAGGAGCTGCATTAAAGAAAGTAATGAGAGAGGAACTTTGTATGTGAGGGTGGTGCAGGACATCTAACAGCGAGATAGTGGTGAGGTGTGTGGTAGGAGTGAGGAAAAGGAGAGCCTGGAGAGGTGGAGGTATGCACTGAAGTGATGAGGAAGTAGAAGCAAGACTGATGAATGGCTTGGATGTGGTGCCAGTGCCAAAAAGACGTGTCGGAGCTGAAGATGTTAAATTTTCATTGGGAGTGACCAAGATAAACTCACTTCTAATTCTGTCTATCAGAGGGACAGGCCAGGTCGAGCGGTTTGAAGGCAAAGTTAGAGGGAGAAAATGTTGAGATGGCTTGGACATGTGCAGGGTAGGGAAAGTTGATATATTAGAAAAAGATGCCAGAAAGGAGGAGAAGAGGAAGAGCACAGCAGAGAATCATGGATGTAGTGTAGGAGGACACGCAGAGGGTTTGTGTGACAGAGGAAGGTGGGATAGGCCCTATCCCATCTTACATCTCCCACCGCTTACATCTCACCCTATCTGATAGGGTGAGATGTAAGCGGACGATCAGCTGATCTCCCTAAAGGGAGCAGCTTAAAGAAGAAGAAAAAGAAACTACCCAGTAGTATAGTGTAATTCGAATGTGTCATCTTTAATGTCAAACTACCAGGAAAATCTTTGGCTCACTCTGAATAACATCTGTATGCTATTTTGTTTAATTATTACAAATATTAATAAATCATCGTGTGCTCTGGGATTTGTGATGGAAGTGGTTGATGGATTGGGGGTTTTTTTTCTTCCACTTGGGAACCAAATGAATAATTGATTATTTTTTTTAAAGAAAACAGATTAAGACAGTCGTGCTACTTTTTCTTAAGATTCTCATTATAATTTGTCTTTCACAACTTGGTTTGAACATTTGTTTTATGCATCTTTTTATTGCTATACTGCTTAAAATCAGACACATTTTTAAATTTGTCATCTAACCCTGCACCTCCCCCTTTTCCTTGTTCATACTTGATGATTTGCAATATTGTATCCTCTTTCACCCTATTTATCCATGCCACACAACTACACCATTTACCTGAGATATTACTAATCATTTCTGCTAAATTATTTGTGCTGTGTGATATTTCTGCTAAATTTGTGCTGTGTGATAACTGGATTCTTTTAATAATTAAAGGGAATCCACAACTTTAGTTTCGCCTCTTTTTGCCAGGTGTAAAGGCAGAAAACACCTACCCCCTTAAAATAAGATAAAACAAACACCGGTGTCACCTTTAACTTAACGTCTCCTTGTATCCCTGAAACAAATAAGGAAGCATATTTGTCTCCGTCCACAGTTGTAGTAATGAGTTGGCTGCTTGCATCACTGTGCGGTGGTGACGTGTGGCGTCTGGGAGCTGTCCCAGGAATCATGGTGCTGAAGCTGCAGCACCAGTTCAGCAGCCAATGATCACAGGAGAATCCGGGGCTACGGATGCTTTCACCCGGAGCAGGACAGTCCGACCATCGCGTTGGATTTAAACGGACGGATTTAAACCCTCCTGCTTGCTTGGAAATTCGATAATTAGGGATGTAAACCTCACTGAGACTTGCCAGCGACCTGCAGTCTGGCTGAAAATCTATGGGGGGGGGAAAAAAAAAACGAGACTGTGAGTCGTGTAGAAATCGGTGTAGCTCGCCAGGTAAGACAGATTTTTTCGCTTCCCTAACATGGCACGCCATCGATCGACTTAACGTGGTGTGAAAAGCTTACAGGACGTCGACAGCTCCACCGGTTTTAAAGCGTGGCTTTCGTTGTTGTGGCTGGATTTTATTTTTAATTTCTAATTTTAAGATTGAGCGCTGACATTTTGTTCTCTATCTCAGTTCTTTGAACCAAAGGCAGATTTAAATCTTGGTCTCTGCACACGTCGCGAATCCGGAGGGAGAAGCCCGTCGAGATAGTTTATGTTGTAGAGAACAGGCAGACTATTAAGGCCATGAAATGACAGTGGACACTGAGTGAGCGGGCCATAACCTTATTACTTGAATGCATATTCCTATCAGTCTCATATTTGACTTTCCTCTAATAGCCGTTTCATTCATTGAACTTAGGCTAATGGCTTCAGACACTTGTTTGCATAGGAGGGATTTTTTTGCATTTTATATCCACACCCTCGTGGGAAGACAATAAAAAGCACCCAACCTAAATAAAGTGGATTTAAAAAGAAAAGAAAAAATCGTAAAAGGCTGCTTTGAAACCAAACAAGCGCTGGAAGACGCACCTCAGCCCCCACTATCCCATCCCACCACATATGAAGAAGTGTTTGCTTATGACGGGGACGCATAGAGTACATACTGTTTTCTTCCAGCACCTTTGGATGGTACTGTGAGTTTCTGGCTGGAGACAGCCTGATGCTGCGCAGACAGGGCATGCTGAAGAGCCGCTGTTGCGTCCTGCTTGGTGACCTGAGGGTGCTCCTGCTCGGGCCACCGGCGCCGCCGACAACGCTTCCTCCGCTGACCCCCATGAGCGGCCAGGCTTCGGAAAGCCATGAAACAAGCGTCACCGTCCCCGAGAACAACAACACGTTAACGCGGAGCCACCAGCACCCCGGGGACCGAACTGCCCAGCCTGCTGCGGGAGCCACCGAGCCACCGGGTGCAGAGCGGCCGGTGGCGGGCTGGGTCGATGCTGCAGAGCTGTCGGCGGCCCTGCGCGGCTGCAGCAGCTCCTCCGATGACTGCTCAAAGGGCAAACTGGAGGAGAGGTTCTCTCTCACAAGCTACACGGAAAGTGGCTTCAGGACGCCTGTGTGCAGGATCTGCTTCCAGGGACCAGAGCATGTAAGTGAAGGAAAAATGTCCACCTGCATGTTTAAATTAGATTAATGCCATGCAATGTCAGCCTCATCCATCAATTAATAATAACTCACCCACACCTGCTCTCCTGGGGTTTGTAACACAATGCAATCTGGTGCTGCTGCTCTCGGAGGAGCATAGGTTAACTGTAGCAACAAGTCCTTCCGCCGAGTGGCCGGATCAGGTGTTGGAAATGTTGCACATTTTGCAGACTTTTCATTAGATGAGGGTGCACTGCTCAGGTTTTATTTATACAGTGAAGAAGAAAAACACTAGTAGTGTCTTGTTAGGGCAGCCAGCAGTGTTGGTGGTCTACAACTCAGCATGAGTCGCATTACAGTAACTCATCAGTTGCAGTTTGGCTGGTGCAGCACAATTGAGCCTTGTTCTAGCTACAAGATTTTCCTGAAAGGTGTTCTTTGGTCTGTTTTTATTGCCAACTTTGTGGTAAAGAGTATAAAAGAGACCTCGCATGATTATGCCAATATTTAAGGTTTAATGCTATTAACTATAATTACATGACACTTAGGTGCTTTTTTGTGTGGAAAATCGAGAATAGTGTAATCTTACTTTCAAAATTATTTAAGGAACGACCCCAATACTGGCAGCCGCAGGGCTAGAGAGCTCTCTGAGCATAGGGCCCCACTGCATCTTGCACTCATCCCATTGCATGGCTTGAAAAGACAGCTAAAGCTAGCAGTGGGAGGATAATGAAAGACCTTGTCCCAGTGGCTGACAAGTGTGGAGGATATGCAGGGATGCCGTAACAACTCATTATAGCCAAACACTGAATTCACATCGAGGCATTATATGCATGGAAAATAAAAAAATAAATAAAAAATACCTCTCAGTCTGCCTCTCACGCACACCACCTGGAAACGGCAACATAATAATAACGTGCACAAAGCAGATGGAAGAGAGCCTTCAAGTTAATCACACCGCTTGCCTCCGCCTTTGGGGCCATATTGATGATAATGTCACAGTACATCAATCAGAAGAGGAAAATGTGAAAAGATGGCCACGAAGAAATAACATTAAATTATATCAGAGAGGCAGACACTTAGCAATTTGCAGGCACATTAGTTACACAGAGCTTTTGAGAGCACGTTGACAAATATGTCACACCTCGCCTGTTGGTAGTGGAGGTAGAGAGGTTATAAAAAAAAAAAATCAAGAAGCAAGATAACCGAGGTGTAGAACATCATTTTTTTTATCCGACAGTCTGCACTCACAGTTGCTTTTCCTTTAAGCGGAAGATTTACTGCATCATTTCATGGTCATTGCACAGTGTATAGCCTATGATCTTTCTGTATTTCATCAACTAATTACTCCAAGAGCAATTTTGTGCATCATTCCACCTCTGAGCTCAGACTTTGTAATTATTACTGACATGGGGTCTAGTTATGAGATTGGAAGACAAGGCTTCATCCTTGGTTTTTTTTTTTTTTTTCTCCCCAAACTCCATGGATAGTCAGCACATGCTGCACTGCATACAAAACACTGCCTTGAAAATTTGCAGTATTTCCCATGGCCTCCTCCAACACATCTCATTAATGCTTCCTTGAGACATTGCAGCAAGTCAATAGCACTTGATTTCATGCTGTCTTATCATTATGCAAGTTTTTATCTTTTGCCAGCTTTCCTCTTCTTGTTGTCTGAGTTGTTGGCTTGGGTGAAGTCCAGATATGGATCTGCTGAGGTGTAAATGGGTACAAGGAGAATGAGGCTCCATTTAAAAAAAGAGGGATGAGTGGACTTTCTGTGTATCGCTCTGTGATACAGGCAGTGGGGACATTAGTTATCCTCTATTCTTCCTTAGCCTTCAGGATGTCACATAGACCAAAGCAGCCAATATCTGATCTGACAACCCACCTCCAAAACACTTCCATCCCCAAGGCTGAGATAGGCAAGACAGAGTAAAGAAGGGAGTGAAAGACATCGCTTTCCTCAAGCATCCCACTAGAAAAGAGTCTTGAGTGCCTAGGAGAGGCAGCCATTGAAAAATGATTGCACTGTGATTTAATATGACACCAAACAATGTAATAAGTCCATGTAATCGGATACCTGTCAGAGTTATAAGTGCCGTTTTCCTTGAGGTGAGATTCACAACCAGAAGTACTTCTGGTTTTAAGGATTTCACATTTTCCTTTTAAATTCAGGGAGTTCTATAGGGAATTTCCAAAAATGTGGATTTTAAGAGGTACTGGTGATTGTAATGGTAACTTTTAAGGTATGCCATGAGACAATGCCTTTTAAAAAAAATCTCTCTGATATTACCTCCTCTCTGCAGTAACAAGAAACACTGAACACATAGTCTCGATAGCACAATTTACAGACTGTGGACTGTTTTGTAGAGTTGTTTTTCCTCTCTTGAATTTTATGGCCAGTTTGGTAAGGAAGAACCAAAGAATAACTCTTTCAGCTGACATATAAATTTATATATCAGCCTATTTTATCAGAATTGACTGGAAAATATAATCCACTCTGTAAAACACATACTGCGAACAATATAATGAAAAACGAAGCCAATATCAGATGAAACTGCATGAATTCATGTCTTTCACCTCTGCACCTCGGGTTATTCATCTTTTTCTTCTTCTTTTTTTCTAAACAGCTAACTTGAGACATACATACTGTATTTCAGCCCACTATTGCTTCCTTTTAGCTAAAGATCACTGAGAAGCTTTACAGAGCGCTCTCGGTAGCTTGCTTTATTCAGGCTCCTGCTTTCAGACTTAATCTCGACCTCGTCACTCAAAGAATGTGCAGTTTTCAGGTCATAGATTTTCCCATGATACATTCGTGTTATGCACATACTTCAAAAAAGAAGTTTATTGTTTTTTTTAAGTAATGCAAAGGAAAAATTGTGGAATATTTTCCACGTACGAAGGTTACCGAAGTGCTCTTTGAGGCAATCCTCCTACTGTTGTCTTCACGTCAGTTGGATGTTGAAACTGTGCGGGTGCCTGTTGCTTGGGTAGAAATATGTGTTTGCTTTTTCTCCTGAGCACAGATAATGCACTTGCAGAGTGTGTTGTGTCTGAGGCACAACAAGAAGCCTCCAGGGGTCACGTCAGCATCATTCTTTCTGTATGACCCCACAGTGCTGAAGTTTGCTCTGTTCCATCATATGTTGCTTGCCCGTTCGTTGGAAATGGGATATAAACAAGTTGCCAAAATGTTAGATTTTATTTATTCATTTATTTTTTTGGCATTGCTAAAGTCTGTTTTCAGAGGCTGTAAATTCATGAACATAAATTAGAAACCCTAGTTTCTCTTTTTATTCAATTACCTTTTAAAGAGTCATTAACCGCCACTGTAGGCCCGATGGTTCCCATAAAATCAGCACTCAGTGGAACATCCCTCTGCATATATTTTACGATCAGTCATCATAACTAAATAAACTTAAATATTATTGGCCTTCTGCCTCATTTTTCACTTATTGCTCTTATTTTCCTTGTAATTGGTTTAATATGGTTACGTTTATAGATGAAAATTTTTCCCGGCAGTTTTGCAGGTTCTTAAAGAAGAAAAGCCCGCGGACTGATTGTTATTGGGCATCATTGTACAAATCCTCCTTCATTCTGCTTCTGTGCGAGCCAGATTATCATAGCACAGCTTTTCCTTGCTCAGAGTTAATGGAGTTCACTTGCATTGATTCGAGACCCTTAAGAAAATGTGAATAGCCACCTCTAATTTATTTTTATGCCATTATATACATTGCGAGGGAATCCAATTTTCTAAGGAGAAAATGACTTGTAGGGAGGTGTTTTGGGAAAATGCAGCACAGAGATGTGAAATAACACAGCCATATCTTTTTAATATGTTGCTCCATTGTGTTGGGCTTCTTTTCACTGATTATTGCTGTTTGATCAACAAAAGGACATTTAGTTATCACTTTCTCCATGCGTGGGCTTTGGTGCCACGTTTGTTATCGGTCTCTCTTGCGCTCCCTCCAGCCTCGGTTGTATTGGAGTGATCTAGGTTTTGGCTCTTGGCTGCCATCAGGCCAGTCACAGTGAGTGGCCCAAGTCCCTCTGGACACGACAGAAGTGTTCTGGTCCTCCTGCCAATACACTCCCACCCTGGCCATCTGTAGATGGGCCTTTTCTCCCCTAACTCCCTGCTTTTTCCTCTCTTCTCTTCAACCAGGGTGCTGCTCCGTCTGTCAGAGGTGTCAGCTAAATAACAACGTGGAGAAATCATTTGGAAACTTGCTGCATTTTTTACTCTGTTCACTGCTTCGTACAATTTTTGCACTCAGGGTAGACATGGAGAGAAAATACTGAATTAAAAATACCTTAGAAATGCAGTGGCTCAGTTCAGAGAGTAAGGAAGGGGAGGGGTGTTGGGGATTTCTTTCAGCAGACAGCCGGCTAATTTCTTTTTGTTCATTCACTACAGGCTCTTTGTTCATTCTCATTAAGATTAAAATATCTGTACAAGAGCCAAGTTTCTTAAGTGCAGGTCAGAACCTTAAAAAGGTGGCATGCCTACATCTTATGGGTCATCATCAATATCCAATATGACAAGATTAGTAATATATTTTAATGAGCTCAGAGCCTGGGGTGAGAGATTAGAAAACTCATCTGTTCCTCAGGCTAAATACGGCTTAAGAGGAATGTCTAGTGAAGAATATAGCTGAGCACATCTTGGTACAAAATGGAAAAAAAAACCCTGAGAGGTGTCAAATTTAGTGAACTTCATGGTTTCGCTGCATTTTAAGTATTTACGAGCCTTCTATATGACAGAGAGAGGGGAAGAAAAAAAAAGTAAATGCTTTGGTTTTCTGAAATCTTGTCACATCCAGCTGGATTGAAAACATGATGGAAACGGCTAAAAATAAGGCAGCTTGATCTCTGCTCCCTCACCTGACACCAGTGATGTTTTCATGTGGTTCACACGTCTGACCACCGAGCAGCCGTTCAGGGAGCGAAGGCAGACCTTTACTTCAGCTGCTTTAAGGTGGTAAAGTGAAGGTCATTTTTAAAAAAGGATATAAGAGCCACCTCTTTAAGATATAGTTCAGTGCCACCTAGAGTTTAATAAACCCGCAACACAAACATTTATTCGGCTGTCCGGTCACATTAATCATACAGTATGTGGCTGTCATCGTGCTGACAGAAGGGATTTGAAATGCCCTTTAACAACCTCAGTGACTAACAGTGCCTTCAAAAATGTCACTTTATGATGGACAGGATGTCAAGAAACCATCCTCTGATAACTAGACCAGATACTGGATCTAGCTCTGAACTGTTATGTGAATTGTAGAGAAATGTAGGTCGACCAGAACGAGTATTTTGAGCTTCTTTTGCATTTCTGTAAGTATAAAATAGTTAATGTCTATAGCAGCTCTACTGATGTCAAGAGCTGTGGTATGCTGCAGCTTTGTTAGGGTTTGCTCTTTCACAGGTGCTTCAGTGACTAATCCTCCACTTTCAGCGGTACTAGTAATCAAGCATTTTGCCTGTCAACTAGGTGTAAGGCAAAGCTTTCATTTCACACCTGATCTGTTGTTCTGCTGTAACAGGCATGCAAAGTGCTCTGCGTGTGTGTGTGCCTAGCAGTGCACAAAGAGCGCTCAGAAAATCAATAAGCCAACACAAAGAAGTGCAAGAAATATAAACACAGTGTAACGCACTTATTATTGTATGTAAAGGGGTTACGTCAAGAGGTAAATAAGATGGAGAGAAAGGGTCCGTCAGCTGGTATTTTTTCTGAATCATAAATCACTTCTTAGAGTGTACTCAACGAAGGTAGTATAAGGCCATAAAATGGTCATCTAAACAATGTTAACCAGCCCATTAAATCAAGTTATATTCAAACCAGAGCAGAACATTTATGCATTTACTTTGGCTGAATTATGAGAAGCTCTTGTCATGGTTAGCAGGGACTAACTTATTCTGCCTGTTTCCTGCAGGGGGAGCTCCTGAGCCCATGCCGGTGCAGCGGGTCAGTGCGCTGCACTCACCAGCCCTGCCTCATCAAATGGATCAGTGAGAGAGGCTCCTGGGCCTGTGAACTCTGCTACTACAAATATCAGGTCATTGCCATCAGCACCAAGAACCCCCTACAGGTGAGCTGTGGGTGTTAAGTTCACCAATTCAGAAATATCACTGTGTATTTACAGCTCGGAAATTATGACCAAGTTGTTTGTTTTTTGGTGATAATGGCAGTCTAACTGAACACTGCAAAATCTCAAATCATAGAACCTTTGTTATGTAATTAGGAGCATGACACCACTTATATGGAGTTACTTGTTTTCATGTCATATTTTGTTTGTTTTGTTTTGTTTTTTATTAAGAAAACACGCATTAACCGCAGCTCCAGCTGGTCTCTGATGACCAGCCAGTATATTTCTAGTACCAGTCCCAAGGCTAGATAAAGGGTTGGGGAGGGTTGCATCAGGAAGGGCATCTTTGCCAAATCAGACATGCAGCTCTTCAATAAGATTGGTCGAGATCCAGGTTAACGACCGCCACCGGTGCTGTTGAACAGCAGGGTGCGGGTGGAAACTGTGCCATTGTTGCAGGAGGTTGGGGAGGGAGAAATGAGGAAGGAAGGCAGTCATGTTCAGAGGATGTTTGGGGTGGACAAAGGATGTTAAATATGGAGCTGCCAAGCAGGAGGAAAAGAGGGAGGACATGCAGGGGGGACTGGTGTGACAGAAGAAGATGCTAGGGATAGGGTGTGATAGAGACAGATGATCCGCTGTGGCTACCTCTAAAGAGAGCAACCCAAAGAAGGAGAATCTAAACTGAGAAATTCAGGGTGGAAAAAAATGAAAGCATCTGAATTAAACAGGCCTTTCCCCTCTGATGTTTAGAACAGAAGGATTGCAGAAGCAGTTTCTTTTTCTGTGATTTGATGGGGTTATGAGAGGCCACAGATTTCTGTTTTCGAGGGTGAGAGCGATGTGTGACTTCGTCTTTTTGTTGAGTTCAGCCCGATTAACTTATAATCTGAATGTTTACATTAATTGGTTTATGATTAGCTTCTCAATTTTCTCCTAAGCTCTACCGCTAATCCTTCTACTTCTTCTGCTTCTTGCAGTGGCAGGCTATCTCTCTGACAGTGATAGAGAAGGTGCAGATAGCAGCAGCTATCTTGGGCTCCCTCTTCCTGATGGCCAGCATCTCTTGGCTGGTGTGGTCGTCTTTTAGCCCGTCAGCCCGCTGGCAGCGTCAAGATCTGCTTTTCCAGATCTGCTACGGCATGTATGGCTTCATGGATATCGTCTGCATCGGTGAGGCGCTAAGCAGTTGCGATTTATCACTTTTCAAACTGAATGTAATATTTCTACGTCTTCTTTGAATGGGTTTGAGCATTTTACTACTGAAAATTATATTGAGTGTTTTTCACTCTGGTCACATTAATTCATGAGCATTCAACAGGCAAAAGTAAATGTCAAAAGTGCTCAGGAGAGTGGGTAATTATACATAACAGCTGCCTACAAATAACTGTAAATTCCACGGGCAGTTTCAGTGCAATTAATCCATACCACAAAGTCAGCTGCTTCATATCAATATTTGATTGCATTGTTTGGTCAATCTCTACGATTATTTGTTGTTGTCTTTATCGCTGTTTCTATATTCACAAGGCTGAGATGCTGCACCAAAGCTCACATCATAAATTAAACATGAACGCTGAATGTTCAAAATTCAGCTAAAGTGGCTTTCACTGCATACATTAAAATGCATTTCAGTCTATAATAAAAAGCTACGGAGCCAAATTCAGCCAAACGTTAAAGACCATTATGTGCTGTCATAACACAAGAGGGATTTTGTTCTTCTTTTATATATATATATATATATATATATATATATATATATATATATATATATATATATATATATATATATATATATATATATATATATATATATATATATCATATATATATATATATATATCATATATATATATATATATATCATATATATATATCATATATATAAAGATAGGTGCATGATATATATAAAGATAGGTGCACCAAAGGATTTCTAACAGTTCCCTGCATTGGTGCGTGGGCGTCCAGATTGAAATGTATAGCATTTAAGCCTGCTGTCCTCCTGTGGCGCTCAGAGGCCCACATGTTTTGGACAACTGTGTGATGGCATCTCGCATTAAGGAGACTCTAAGTGCCACTGCAGTAGACAGCAGGGTGTAAGAAAGAGGTGATTGATTGTCTCCGGTTTGGTGCTGTGGAGGATTGACTGTGGAGTCATTAACGGTGCACTTTACAGAGATTAACTTGTCACCTGGTGGATGTTAAAGAGCAAAGACCTGACTTTCACTTATCCACAAAGTTAGAGAGGGAGAGGAGCAGAGTTGAGGAAAGCTGGCAGGATTTTATAAGTAAACTCCAGCTGCTGCAACTGTAGTCATTGGCTTGTTAAACAGCAATATTACATTACTGCTGTAATAAAGTAGTTGGCGAGCAACTAGCAGACTCCTTGAAGATCAATATGTAGTGGTAACACTTAATAATCTCCTACTTTCTCCTTTTTATAAGCAGCATTTAAGCAAGTAATGCCATTAAAATGCATTTAATGCCGTTACAAGGAGATTTAAAAGCATTCAAGTGTTTGAGTGCACAGTATTTTTAATTATTACAATACCTCCTATTTAGATATATTTTATTTAAAATATGTATTTTTTTGTTACTAGAATTAGTTATATAAAATCATCATGTTTAAGTTGTTAACAAATACCTTGAACACTAAAAAAGGACTTTGCATGTAATGTTCCATGATGCAAACTATATTGTAGTGTTAAAAAACATGGTTATAAGTGCTAAATGTGGACTGATCCATACATGATGAATTTCCCTTTACATGCCTTTAAAATGGAAAACATGCAGTAAAATATTGGGGTCCAAACAACTTTGCTACAGATGGATTTCAATTTTCCAAATGCTGAGTTCAGTGAACATGAATCAATAAGCAATTTTGAATCTGAGATAAGCTGCTATCGAACGAGGCTGCAGAACGGATGCATTATTTTTTTTTAACCTAAATCCAAATCCAGTCCCTGCTTTTTCTAAGAAATAAAGATTTGATGTCTGGTTTGTGGTACTTTAAAGATGAGTTGTTTTGTTCTGTTACTGCCAAAGCTAATACTTTCTTCACGCTTTACCACAGTGTGTCTACCAGTGTTCTGGGATGTAGTGTATCTCAAGACTGCAGCCCGACTGTGACATTGTCTAACTGGTGCTCTGATCTCCACAGCACTAATTGTCCACGAGGGACCTTCTGTGTTTCGCATCTTCCACCGCTGGCAGGCCGTGAACCAGCAGTGGAAGGTTCTGAACTATGATAAATCGATGGACAGCGACGACCTGAAGGACACTACTGTAGACAGGACTCTATCTCAGCCCACCCAGGGCTACCAGACTGGGATAGGAGTATCCACCTCCACCTCCTCGCTGATGGTGGTGGCCTCCACTGCCGCCGGCTCCACCTCCACGACCGTGGTGACGGCCGCCGGAGGAGTGGGAACACACGTGGACCCCAACAGCGGCAGCGCAGTGCCAGACCAACACTGTCCATACAACATCCTCCACCTGCTCAGCCACCTGAGGCAGCCGGAGGCCCGCAGCCAACCCAGCAATAGCACAAGAGAGCTGGTCATGAGGGTTACTACAGTCTGAAGAGTCAGTTGAGGCCTTATCTCACACGAAGGGGAGAGATTTTTGAACCAGCTGACAGCTGAAGAAAAGATCCTGTCTTAACTGCACTGGATTAATATCAACACAATCTTGTTTGTTTGAAAATGCATCTCTGATGTCCTTACATTGATTGAATAAAAGTCAAAGTTGTTTGATTTGCAGAATCGGTTGGAAAATGGTTATTTTGACAGATACGTTCAAAAATATGTGCTTGAATTGTTAATCTGTAGGGAAACCACGTACTGTGGTTTTTATACTTTTTTCTTAACAGCAGCTATAATTTCTTATTGGCAACCTGTCAAGCATCTCCAAAACAGCAGCAACCAAAAGAAAAAGAAAGTTAACAGGTAGTGTGTTCACAGTGGGTGGGTTTTTGAGTATGCTGTACACTCTACAATCATCTTCCACATGTAGGTCTGTATTGCTCATGAGTCAAAATAGGACACCAACCTACCTTGTGATGAGGTGGTTGCCCAGTGAATGCCATTCACATTCAGTGACCTATTGCAACCAGTTGTGGAAACCAGAGGTTAAGCGTGCAACACCCTCAAACTCTGTGCACAGTTGTCCACCAGGCTAAATGTGGGTGATTGCACAGGTTTCCTGGTGGACACTTGTGGCAACTTGTCTCCAAACAATTGCAGTTCAGCTCGGACCAACTGCATTTGCAATTATCTGACTATTTGTAGAGGAATTTCTTAGTTTCAGATCTGTGAGATTCTGGCAGGGCTCTGAATATAAGTAGTTAATGTGATTTTCTTTGTAGACAACAACAGATTTGTAATTTTACTTTTTTGTTGTTTTGAGTGTGATTTTTTCCTTTACTAGATAGTACAGTGAAGCAAGGAGCGAGAGTAGAGGAAGACGTGCAGCAAAGGACCTCAGGATAGCCTTGCAGGACATGGTCACTTGCTCGATCTGTAAATTAAACCAACACCACATTTTATGATTTCCACTGATTTGTCACAGTTAGTTGCTGTATTATCACAAAGAGTATGCATGTAATTACCAACCTTTGCACACTGACTCTGTCTTCTTGCCATTTCATCACTTTTATTTCACTGTCTGGTTGCTCCAAAGATGCAACTGTCTGTGAGCAGCCACAGACCTGGTCCTCATCTTTGAAGCAAGCTTTTCAAAGGCTCCTACACTGGTTTCCCTACTGTGACTGCAGATTGAATTTAGATTTTATTTAACCAAAGAAAATATTTTGAATGTTTAGATCTGCATCCAAATCTTAAAGTACTCAAATTCAGATATGGAGTAGTTCAAAAGGAATTGGTACATCACTCCATGGTGTCCTTTTCTTCCATACATCACACTAAGATCACATTTAACCAATTTAGAAAAGCAAAAGTTTTGATCTATAGTCTGTTTAGGAACAACACATAGACTGAGACTTCATAACATGCCACGCAGCAGCTTAGTCAGTGTTTTAAGAATATCATATGTATTCTGCGTGATCTGCAACAGTCATAAAAGTGAGGGAATCACATTTCTAAATCTCATATGCAGGTCTAACCTACTTATGTCATAAACCGTCATGTTTGTAACACTACAGAGAGATGCTAGTGTTGAATTTAGACTTCTTCGTCCATGTTGTGTGATCAGAGAGAATATTACAGTAATATTACAGTAGGTGTGATGTGCACATCGCTATGTGGCCTGATGTAAATCACAGGCAAGATGTAGTGCAGTAAACAAGTTGCCTAAAACCATTTGTAAACATTTTTTCAGGGTTTTCCCCCCCACTACATCAAAGAAGGCTTGATGGATTTTGGGGCTTTTTTTTTTAAGAAAACAAAAACAGCTTTTTTTCTTAGTAATGTCTTTGATGGGCATTTCGTCTGTCACTTTCAATGTGATTTTTGTTGATTGCAGGAAGGCTATTTTTTGCAGCATAGTTTGCCAGGATGCATAAAATGGGGGCATGTGGCTGAACAATAGAAGAAATCTCTTTTAAAGGAAGTCACCAGCTAGTTTGTTTAATTGCTTCAGCCAGTGTCTGTATTCACAGAAACGCGTTTCTGCTACAAAGCAGTGGTGTCACTTACAGTCCATTAGGCCCACATTCAGGCTCACATTCGGCTCACAAAGCCGGTAATTTCCTCCGTCTCCTGGCTCTCGGATTCTGATGTGCTCTTTGATATTTCTTTCCAGGTCTTGTTTCATGTCCATGAAAGATCAGTTTTTATCTCAGGGGGCAATGCTAAATCATGTTGTAGGAGGGGAGAAACACTGTTAAAAACATCTTCATAGCAGGGGGTGATGGAGGTTGGGAAGGAAAGACACAAGACCACGAGATACTACACAGTGAAGACGCTGTGCTTTATTGCACAATTTCTGATTTGGATGAAAACAACAATTTTTTAAAAATGGATGCTAATTTTATCCATTAGAAGCAAAACCCGAAAGCAGATCATAGTGTGAAGCATTTCTCAGGAGCTCTGCCTCTGGTGCCTTTCAGCATTTTCCAACATGATTTTCCAACACATTAAATCACGCCATTAGCTTTAAAGCGCATCAAATCGAAAAGATATTTAAATGATGCTGGTGCTTAATGTCAAGCACTCTGTTCTTGCAAGTCTTTGCAGGGAATCAGTGCCATAATTTAAACCTGCCATATCAATATATATCCCTGTTTGCTTTGATATTTGCATCTTCACAAACTCAACTTTCTGCTTCCTCTTTAGCCTTTCGTATTTTATCAATTAACCTCTACTGTGCTGGATCTGCTGTTTCACCATCCCCTCCTCGTAATTAAATACAGGAGTACAGTATATGCAGAGAATCAGGTAGCGTCGTGATTTTCTGCTGAATTATTTAAGCCGTGAAGCGCTGATATCAATGGGTGGGAGCGGCTGTATAGAAACCACTTGCAAGGAGCTGGGAGGTTGCACAGAGTTCACCGTGATTCTGCTCGTCTCCGTTCTCTTCACACCTTGTCTCTTTGAATTCACAGATGCGCAGACCTAGCTTTGATATGACACAAGGGGAAAAAAACAACCAGATGCATAGGATTTTAAAAAAATATTCTTTAGATATAAAATGGTGCTGCATATTTAAATTCATTTCATATATTTGCTTCGGGGTCATCTCACTTACTTTTAATGGATTGTTTTCAGTATAAATATCTCTGCTCTTAAGTGCATCTCCTTAAACATGCAAAACACTTGCGAGGTTGCTTCAAGCCCCTTTTCCATTATGGTTCTCGGGTTTCAATAGTCCCTGTATACCCTGCACACTGCTTTCCCAGTACACATAATTGCATTTTGCTATTTGTATGCTACAAATGAGTCCAAACTGAAACTAAGGCTGAACTGCTGAAATCGTGAAAAACTCAATTATGCTGCATCTATCAGATTTTCAATCCAATTTGAAAGCCCCCAGTACTTGTGCTATTTGAGGAGACTTGAAGGTGCGAAATATCAGCAGGACTGCCGTTCTTCTGGTTGGTGATGATGTTCATTTCCAGAACACTGACCCAGAACTATTTTTGCAGACTGTAGGTGTTTAAAAACATATTCTGGTGCACTTGCAAAGGTTCGGCGTCCTATGAACCTTTTGAAACTGAATAAATTGCATACAGCTAATGTGCTATTCATGCGAGTTGTCTGAAGTCTGAATCACTCGGGAAGAAAGCCCTGCATTCACTGCAACTTCTTCTGATCCTGAAAATGAAAAGAAGCATTTTGAATAGCTGGGTTTTTCTTTTTGTCAGGTGAGATGAAATGATGGGTATTATTGGGAAGCCCTAGAAGCAGCAGCGGTCAGCAACAAATTGCAGGAGAGCAGCTTTCACAGTTCTAGACACATTCTTCTTGTTTTTCAATGCAATGATACGCTTTACACCTGTCCTCCGTCGGCTTATTCGTGTTCAGATTTAGAGGCTGGTGGAGGCTGATAAGGCATTTGCTGAGAGATTTTCAGAAAAAAAAACTCAGACATATAGTCAATTTATAGTTATAGTTCAGAGCACACTTGCACACAAAGGAAGAAACTCCAAACAGGAAACCAAGAGCTGAGAGTCACACCGAGGATAGTTACTGTGAAATGTCAGAAATACTACTCCACGGCCATGCACTTTAACTATGTTAAAAAACACACACACATAAAAAGATTATTGCTTTATCTTCAATCTTCCATTATGTTTAAATAGACTTTTACAAGAGTGGAACCAATTGAAAAGATGAAAGCCGTTCTGTACTTTACTTGTCAGAAATCATCATCTTGCAATAGGAAAGATTAGCAGTGACATGCGTTCCCCTCTCGGCGGCTAATGGGCAGACTGCTTCTGACGACTTGTAGAGCCTTTTACTGAACATCCAGTGTGATGTTTTTACCAAAGTGGCAATATATGATTTATGGGCAGAGATTTGAACCTTCAGCATTGACGTGTGTGACGCAATCAGCGCTGTCGGCTGTAACACGTGTTGTGATCACGCTACACAGTTTCTGAACTCACTAGTGCTGATGACTCAGGATGTAATCCCTTCCACAGAACAACTGCTTTCTCCTTATAGAATCTCACTAGACTTTAAGAGTTAAATGACATATCCATAGCTTTAATATAGTAGACTTTGCAGTCTCTGAATGGCATTGCTGGGATTTTTAAAATATTAAAGGCATAATTTATTCAAGCTCAACACTTAACCACGGGAAGTTTGATAACTTGAAGCTTAAATGAAGTTAAAAAGCACATATACAGCACACATAATATCCACACCAAAAACCACTGTTGTCTTTTAAGTTAAAAGAAAAGTCATTTTAATCATGTCCTTCAATTAAAGTGTTTCCGAGGTTTTAACTTTCTGAAAATGATTTGATGGTCAAGGAGGACATTTAAAAGAAGTCTTTGGAAATGCAGCTAACAGGGAGAGGTACACAGGTAAGATGGAAATTTACACTCACCAGACATTAGGTGCACCTTGCTGGTACTGGGATGAAGCCCTTTCGTTTTCATAACTGTCTTAATTCTTTGTGGCATACAGCCACATGGCCTATATTGACAGATTTGTCTGGTGCTCTTGGTCAGCAACAATACTCTGGTAGGCTGTGCTAAGGAGTCCAAAGTGTGCCAAGAAAACATCTCCTACACCATTACACCACCTGTCTAAACAGCTGATACAAGGCAGGATGGATTCATGCTTTTATGTTGTTTTATGACAAATTCTGACCGTACCAACAGAATGTTGCAGCAGAAATCAAAACTCATCGGACCAGGTAACGTTTTTAAAATCTTCTATGCTTTGATTCTAAAAAGTGGTTGTTTGATTTACCGTTTCCTTCCTATCAGCTTGAAACAATCTGGCCATTCTCCTCGACCTCTGGCATTAACACGGCATTTTCACTCAGAGAACTGCTGCTCACTGGATATTTTCTCTTTTTTTGAAGCATTCCCTGTAAACCCTGGAGATGGTTGCGTGGAAATATTCCAATAGATCAGCAGTTTCTGAAATACTCAGAGCAGCCAACATCAGCCATGTCATTAAATCACCTTTGTTTGAACTTTGTTTGAACAGGCCGTCTTGCCTATGTCTACATATCTACATGTATTTTAACTGTAGGATATATACTCTGTCCATGCTGATAAATCCCACAAATGGTGTCATTGTGTTTAGCTTCAAGGATGATCGTGCGCTGTTACATCCTCAGAAAACCATGAAACCATGAAAATACGTGAATATATCTGCATGCCATAGCATTGGTCATATTGCTGATGTTAGCAGGGTGGTGATGGGAAGGCTACAACCGCACCCTCCTAATCTGTGAGTCAACCAGCAGGACCAGGTCTCCAAGGTCACGACCAATGAGATTGTGAGCAATATTTCACATTATTACTTTATTTAGTATTTCAAAATACCACACCAGTGGATGGATCACAAAGCCTGATTATGTCATGAACTGAAAATGCAAAATATCTTTTTTTTTCTGAAAAAAAGTAAAGCCATCCTGACTGGTATTTATTGGTATCAATTAAGTAAACATAAAATTTAGTGAAAAACAGTGCAGTGTTCATAGGTACACAATATGTTTAATTTGGCTGTTTCTTAGTCTGTGTTTAGTCTCTAATGCCTGTTTCCCTTCTCATAATGTTCAGCTGTTCTTCTATAAACATTCATCTAGATGCAGCAGTGGTTTAAAAAAAAAAAGTTGCCCAGGAGAAAGACTCTCAGATTGCCTCCCTCTCTCTTAATCGCTCACTTGCTCACTCAGCATCCCTTTGGAAATGCACCCCCACCCTCATACACACACAGCTGCTTTAAAAACAGCAGCAGCACTTCTGCACGGTGGGTCAATGCTAGTATCCCTGCACTTCTCTAATTGAGTCCCTGATGAGAGATTTCCTGAGCTTGCTGTCTCTGAACGTCGATAGCCGTCCACTGAAGCATCCCCGCTTGTAGTCACAGTGTCAGTCTACAGCGTGCGACCTGATTAAAAGACATTTCCAAAACTAGGACGCATCATGCCTCTAAATGTCTGGTCTCAAAGTGCAGTATTCCAAGTTTTCCCATTTTTAACAGTGCTGCTTGGTGACGGATGAACTGGGAAAGATGAGAGCCTTCTCAGAAAATTTCAGTGAGCCTTTTTCATGCCATGTCAAGATCTTCTTTTAGTTTTGTTCTTACACAAAGGAGTTAGCCTTTTTAGCCACAATAGATATCCAAGACCTTCCAATTTGAGTAGCATCACCCAAGGTCATGTATATGATGAAGGAACCAATTTGGATCGTATAACAATCTGTATAATATCTTATAAAGTGTTCTTATATAAAATATTCTTACATAAAGACATGCATTTAGTAGGGTTAAGTTAACTGGTAATTCTAAACTGCACATAGGTGTGAACTTGAGTGCGAATGGTGTCCTGTCTCTATGTGTTAGCCCTGTGACAGGCTGGTGATCTGTTCAAGGTGTAGCTATGGTAGCTGGGCTCCAGTCCGATGGATAATGTCAGTAACAAGCTCTTTTTCCATATCAGCTCCAGCCTCTCAGTATGGAGTTGTAACTGATTAATCTTAATGGTGGGAGTCCTTGGTCAAGCGCAGTGCGGTTATACACTCCAGGGTCTGTAAGTGTCTCTCATAACATTTTTGCCATAGCACATCTACACTTGCATTTACACACTTAAGTTAAATGAAGCATAGAGTTTCAATCATCAGGACCCACTGAGTGACCTCCTCACAGCAACTACAGAGAAGACATGTTCCTGCCCTTCATTCATTATATTATGAATAAAATCAGGGAAGCATGAAAAGGCAGGCAGGTCATCTGTAATAATCTACCCACAGTGTATGACAGGAGAAATGTCCTTCAAGAGATAATGAACGATTTATGTCTCGTAACAATGAGACCTAAACGCAGCAGAAGCTCCGGTGCCAGATTCAAGACTTACAGTTTGAGCCTTCAGTGAGCATTTTAACAAATATTCAATTTTGGTGGGAGTGAAACAAATACTCTTTAATATATCAAGAAATCTCTGTACGTGTCTGTGTGTGTTACACCCATCTTTAGAAGGGGTCTATTGCTGCAGTGTCAGCTGTTAAGGTCATTGTTATCAGAAGTGGTCTCACGTCTTGGTTTGGGGGTTTAATGCATGTTGTAAAGCATTACATGGCTGTCTGAAAAGATAGTCATGCTAAAAAAGTGCATCCAAAGTTGGGTACATCCAAAATCTTAGCATTGAGCTAATAAGTAGCCCAGTGCAGTTTTGTAGAATACAAGTGCGGGACACTATACCACAAGGTCACTGGACAGTAAGCAGTGCAGGTAAGATTTAAGTGTTTTGAATTGAGTTACTACTAAAACAGCAACATAAATATTTGGTTTAAATATCTAAACCATTTATGCACCGAAGGGTTGGATCGGTGTCACGTACCAATTCATTTATCTTTGTGGTCTTCAGCGTCTGATTATTCACTGAGCATTCATCCCTGTATGCTGACTCATCTCCTCCTGTGATGAACGCAACAACAGTCAACAAATTTAATTATGGTGTTGGATGGGTGGACTAGTATGCAGCTGTAAGCACAGACGGAGTGGAGGACTGGAATCAGCACACAGTCTTGAGCTGTACCAGCGTTTAGTGTAATGGAGGAAGAGAGGTGAGGGGCCTATTTTGACTCTCTGTGGGCGGTCAGTGAGGAAGTCTTTGATCCAGGTGCAGATGAAGATGAGGAGGCCAAAGTCTCATAGCAAGCTGATTAGGATATCAGGCGTGGTATTGAATGCAGAGCTAAGGTCTCATAGCTACCTATAGTAGTAGTAAAGTTTGTGAGAGTGCACGCATATGGTTGAATGTGTGCGTGTGTCCCCAGCACATGTGTGCCAAGTTGCAGCGTATGTTTTTTCAAGCTTCTATTAAGTTTTTTATTTACTGAGGATTTAAAAATTTAGGGATGCTAGTTTGGTCACAGCAGCAGCTCAGGTGCCGAGCTGTGCCTCTGTGTGAATTTAAATGTTTGACTCTGGAAGTATTTAGAATTTATTTATTTTAATTCTGTAATTTTTGATCACATGGAGTGGCCAAAAGCATGGTGCCACTTAGACGATGAGGTCTGTGCCTGGAGGATATTTACTTGTTGTGAGTTTAAACTTTAAAGACTGGAGTTTAAATTGCCGTTAAGGAGCGTTAATGTGGACTATTTGTGGAATTGTATTGTTTGGATCAGCCGTTTATTGTCAGCTTTGGTTTGGTCTTTTTGTCTGGAATGTTTTTCTTGGGCTATGAAGACAGGTTGGTGCAAACATTTTCATTAATGGTGTGCTAAGAGTGCAGCACTGGGATCAGCACTTTCCAAAGACCTGAAGGCTCAACCTGATGGCTGGATAGCTGCCTTAGCAAATAATTTGCTGTCCAGTGGGAAACGTTTCCCACATCTTACTGCTGATGGCGTCGAGGTCTAATGCCTGGTAGACCCTGCTACATGAACCCACTTGAGGGGTGAGGGGGATGGGGATGGAGACGCAACTCACCAAACCAGCACAAAGAGTGCTGCTACTGCTAGGCAACCCCATTACCATCCCCAGTTTATTGCATTTCTGTAACCATCCAGCTGAGGTCACAGCTGTTTAAGGGACTTGTTATTATATAAAAGACAGCTGAAATCAGTGAGTCTGTTGCTTCTGTGTTTTAGACACACACTATTAGAGACACAAATGCACTTTGCTCACTGTAAAAGGTTTGCTGTCTGTACCTAAAATCTGTATGACTCCTACAATGAGCAACTATTGTTCTCTGTATGTGCTGAAGAGAGAAAGAGAGGATTTTTGCATTCAGGAGACATTTGAGAGGTAACTTTGTGGCTGTGTTGTGTCAAACAGCATATTGCAGCCAAAAAGTGTTTGCATACACTGTCTTGCTACAAAAAGTTAATGAACAGTAAGTTCATTGTGTATTGTGCTGCGTTTAAACTGAGCACAAAGTGAAACCGAAAGAAAAGATAATGGAATTTCCCCAGAATCTTGCCAGCTCTTTTGTCTTCTCAGAAGACCTCAGCGTTTCTTCATCTACACTGAAAGTTTTCATCTCTTAAAGAGTCCCAAAACTGGTACGGGAAAGGTGCCAGGTTGGATTTAAAGCTCTGTGTTCTGTGTTTACTCTGTTGCCCTAAAGAGCTCTAAAGAGACTTTAGTCAGGTTTTAAGTCGTCCACTCCGAATCATAACTCAAGACACTCACATAACTCAACAGCCACCTGTGGCCTAAGTAACACAGATAATCTAAAACAGAGAGAAAGCTCACAGAGAAACTGTGCTGTGATAGGCAGTACCTTCACTTCCATAGTTCACACGGACTTCCCCTTCATGCTCTGTAACATTTTTTCTTTACCTTCACTTTCACAGAGAAGCTGCTTTTCGTTTTAATCGTTTAATTTTCACGAACAGCAAAGATTTACTGCGATGGAAACCTAAAGACTTCATCTTATACCGCTGAGGGTAAGACTCTTGAATCAGTTCTGCATGATGTTTGTTTATAGGATCTGATACAGAAGGTGTTCGCAGCATCGATGCAGTTATTAAATTGTTGCTAATGCAGCTGCAGACATTAGTGAAGAAAAGAGTTTTTTAGAGAAGTAAATGAAGCAGTGGTTTGTAACAAGAAACAATACTTACTTGTATCTAAATCCAGCCAGTTACTCAAAAACTTTGAAGTTACAATCGTTACAGTTGACTAAAGGAAAGTTAGACAAAGGCTGAAGCAGCTTCAAAGCAGGCAAGGCCCAAAGCTGCCCTCACGTTTGATCATTTGTCTCCACAAACTTGATATTATTTAACAATCCAGAAAAAATCAGAATAATATATGACAGTTTTTACTGTTTTAATGGTCTTTATTGATAATTCAGTGAAATAATTGTCACACATTTTTCATTGGAGTGGTACTGTGTGAAATTCTTTGGTGATTAGGACTTAGGCTGATATGTAGGCACGGCAGCCATCTATAATTTCTATATGAACTCTGCATAATATACAAAACAAACACTAGGGCCATGTTCCAGAGGGCACGTTTAACAAACTCTAACTTTAAATTCTGAACTGATTATAAATTAACTACATTTTGACTTCCTCAAGAAAAAGTTCCTTTTAAATGTTGTTATATCTTTACAATAGCATGGAGCTTGTGAGGGAAATACATATTTTCAAGCCTTGATCTACATTTAAAAAATGTTAACATTTTATTTTATTTCCTCGTGTGCTCTAACGTTTGTGCCACATCTGCCCTAAATTAACACTAATGATAATTATTTTAATTTTCTCTCATGGTTACTACATCAGTATGTACAACCTCTTTAAGCAAAAGTCACATTTTAATGCTGAAATCCACATATTGTTGTTTTCCATGAATTTTAAAGTATACTGTTTTACGTTAGAATCCAAATTATAGTTGTTTACTTGCAGAATAGCTGGTTTTAGTGGTTGGATAATATTTATGAATAATATCAGTGAAGTAAAGCGTGTCAGCTCAAATGTGGGTGTAAAATCGTGAATTTAGTTTGTTATTTGTTTGATAATAAAGAATATAAGTTTTAGTTTTAGTTTTTTTTGACAGATCTCTAAAATATCTCTGTTCTAATATATTTGTTAAGCACTGTAAGCAAACCACCAGGTTATTCCTTTAAATACTTTTTTCTTTCATTATAAAAAAAACAATTTAAAAAAACAATCAAACAAAAAACAAAAAGCAAGTCAATTTTTTACCCTGAATCATAAACATTTAACTTTTTATCCACATGAACCAGGTTTCCTGCTGCTCACTTACATTTTTTTTTCAGATGTTCTCCTGCTGTTTTAGATCATACAGCTCATCTCCTTACAAATCTCAGTGAGACGGTCTTCAGTTCAGGAAAGTCTTCATTCTGCCATATAAAATGACTTCAGGAGGAAATTCTTTGACAGCTGCAGTGTTGCTGGTAAAATATTTATCATACAAACTTACAAGAAGCTTTTTAAAGAAAAATTAAAACTATTGTTTTTCCTTCTATACTATTTTGTAACCCCGTCAACATTTTCTGACTCACATCTGCATCACTGTGTGAATTACATGCTAGAATTTCCTCCTGTACTGTCTATTTTTCATTTAAATTGATGCTGTCATCACTATCTTCCTTCTTCACTCATCAGCTCTCATTTTCAGGTTGTTGCACATTTCATTTCATATCTTTCTTCCTTTCCACCTCCTGCTGCTCTCTGTTAGTCGAGCCATTCTCAGTTTGAAGCCTAGTTCTACTTTTAAATGTATTCTTTGTTCTTCTTCTTTGTTTTCAGATAATCATGATGAAAGTCTTCAGTGTCCTCACTCAATCATGTCCTTCAACAATGTATCAAGCACAAGGCCTGTGCTGTTCAAAGTGTCCTGCAGGTAAGAGCCAGCTGAATGTTAGAGGCTGATTTCCCTCCTGCTCTTTACTGTCTCTCTATATGTGAAAGTTCAACTTCATACCTTTATAACTCTAAATGTTTCACAGTTTAGATGAGTAACAGCGAGATGTATTGAAAATAGTCTGCTTTTTTCTATTATAACAGGAAATCGAGTCAAGACAGATTGCACAGAGACTGCACACACTTCCTGTGTGGCCTGCGAGGGTGGAACCCACATGGATAAGCCCAGCGGACTCAAACAATGCACTCACTGCACAATCTGTGACCTAAGTAGGTTTTTATTCATATTTCTTATTTATGAAACTAGTGAAGCTGTTACTGCCGTATAAGTATTAAAGGTGTTAGATAGACAGACAGACAGAACATTTTATTTTATTTCCTCGTGCTCTTTAGGTTCCTCCGGGAAATTCAGTAAAGATTGTTATAAGGGTCCTATTGCTTTGATTTGACATTCTTACCCTCTACGATATGATGTTGCCTACAGATAATATACCGTACTTTAGATTTACATCAAAGTAAAAGGAAGCATCAATTTCATTGATGTTTTCTATAAATATTTTTTTCTGAATTAAAATGTTCAATTGTTCAATCTGACAATTATTACAAACTTTTAATATATCAGTAATTTTAAAATAATTGATTAAATGTTGATCACTGTTATAGTGTCTAATTTTAAGCAGGAAAAACACCATAAGTCACTTTTGATGAATGACATCATAATATCACCACAGCAGTGACCTCTCTGCCTCGTTCTTTCCCAATCCCTAGCATCCTGTCTAACATGCGTCCTCTCTACGTGCTCACAGATTTAAATGTGAAG
The DNA here is from genome assembly GCF_057381845.1 of Rhamphochromis longiceps. Classification (NCBI taxonomy): domain Eukaryota; kingdom Metazoa; phylum Chordata; class Actinopteri; order Cichliformes; family Cichlidae; genus Rhamphochromis; species Rhamphochromis longiceps. The sequence continues at coordinate 25,751,132 of NC_140572.1, forward strand.
AAAAAGAGGGCATGCACAACAACATCAGATACAATTTGTGAACCACGGGATGGATTCTACTGTGTTGACTATGACGGTGTTCACTGTGTGGAAGCACAAGAACACAAACCCTGTAACCCAGGAGAATACATCAGCCAAGCAGGTTGTATTCTTGTGCTTACGTGTAAATAAACTGGATGGAATAATATTTCTGTTGCATACTTGCAGTGGTTTCTCAATATGGTGTTATTACTTTGTAGTAAAGCTGCTCTCCATCACTCCACCACATGAATGAACTCAGAAAGATCAAATTTAGAAACTGAAACAAGGAAATGTTTTTAGATGTATTTTAAACTGGTTGTCATTAGACACATATAATTACTCTGATGTCACAGTCACTCACTGATCCTTCATGATGTACATGCTGAAAATGGTGCATATTCGTGTTGATGCAGGAACAGCCTTCAGAGACACTGAGTGCTCTGTGTGCAGCTATGGGACATTTTCAGATGGAACTTTAAAGTTTTGCCGGCCACACAGACCGTAAGTGAAGCTTCACAGCAGATACAGACACGTCTGATTTCCTCCAGCACCAGTGATTGTGGCACATCTGTACATTTTCCTGTAAAGTGTCTCTCTGTCCTTCCAGATGTGAGTCACTAAACCTTAAGCTGATAAGACCAGGAAATGCTACAACTGATGCTCAGTGTGAAGAACAAGATGAGAATGTGGTTCTTTCTTGGATCATCACTGGCTGCCTGTTACTGATTTTATTAATTGTGATACTTATAGCTTTGTGTCTCTGTAGAAAGGAGATTGGATGTCTAAAACGAGGTGAGAGTAACAGAACAATGAAAATCTTATCATGATCTATATAGAAAATAATATTTTTACACTAATTTTTAAATTGTTTTTCTTTTTGCAAAGGCGAAAAAATAATTGTACACCTAATCAACTTGAGGAAGGTATGTTTGAATATCACAGGAGTGTGGACTGTAACGGATGGCAACACCTGATTTATCAAAGTAATTATGTCTTCGTTTTTTTGTTTTTTACTAAGAATGAAGAAAAAGAAACAGAAATAGAACTGAAAATACTGAATGAGAAACCAGGTAAGATGGCCATGAGTTATCCACTCAAACCTGCACTGCCTGATGTCTCTGCAAACGTACAAGAGGTTTGCTATTTAACTGAATATCTTTCTCTCCTCAGTATGAAACTATATGAAGATTAACAGAAGAGACCCCACCTGCTTGATCCACCTAGTCGCAGTTTTTTCCTCCAGTAGTCAACCACCAGCTCTTTTTGTCTTGCTGACATTAAGGAGGTGATTTTTACCCGACCACTCCACAAAGTTCCCCGACAGCTCCCTAGACTCCGACTCCTGCTCACCCTTAACCCGTCCATTCACTATAGTGACATCAGAGAACTTCTGCAGGTGGCATGATTCACTGTTGCACTGAAAATCTGAGGTGTACAAAGTGAACATGAATGGAGACTGGACCGTCCCTGTGGTGCCCAAGTATTACTAACCACCACATCACACATTGTGCCTAACATCAATAGAAACTGAGGCCTCTCTGATAATGGATGGCGCAATGTAGAGGAATAAAAGTACTGTATAAAGCAGCAGTAAATGGAAAAGGCTGCATTTATACATGTCAGCTAGGAAAGCTTCTAGTCCTCTTCAGTCTGTTCAGTGGTGTGAAAGCAGAAAGTAAAAACATACTCAAGTATCATACCAAAAACATACCAAAGAAAGGCAAATAAATGATATTTTATTAGGTCAAAGTATATTTCAGTGTGGATGATAGAAAATGGATAGGTTTTTTCCAGATAACAGCTAAAATCAGATGAAGGTGATATAGTGCATTAGTAACAGGAGCTTCATCCCATACATTTGAATTCATGTGCACTGTTTCGGTGTGATGCTGCTGTGACTGAGCTTTTTGAGTGACAGCAAAAGATCATACCACAATCTAAAGAAGCTGAAGAAAAGACTTTTTTAATATTTTATTTATGTAATTCTGTGCAATAAAAGTTCATTTTTATATTATACAGTTTATTTCCTCTTATTTTGGAGCACAAAGCTGATTCATGTCATTCACAATACAGCTAAAGTCACATCAGTTTAAGGAACTTGTTATTACATTAAAAAAGCAACTGACATCAGTGTGTGTAATGTTTCTGTACGTCATGGAGTTACATTTAGGCACACAAGCTTTCCATTATGGGCTGATCACTGTTCAGAAATGAATAGCAAGGTTTATTAGTAGTAAGGTAATAGTAAGGTGTATTCTGCCATTAGAGATGTTTACACTGAGCAAAACAAAGTGAAACTGAAAGACAAGAGTTCAGAATTACGCAACCCGACAGACTTCTGTTTTTCTTCATCTATACTAAATGTTTTCATTTCTAAGAGTACCAATATATATGAGAAAAGCATCTGTTTGCTCTGTGAAGAGATTTTAAAGAGTTAAAGCTCATTTAAAGTTCATTAAGACTCTCAGAATTAGTCTGCTCCAGCTCATCATAGTGTATGACAGCCACTTTTACCTCACAGAGGTCATATAAAAATGAAAGTACAGTAGGAAAATATGGAGGTCTACGAGTCCCATAATGAATTAAATAAACATATCCTTAAACATTCAATCAAATGTGGCGTTAATCAATTACAATTGGACCCAAAATTTTCAATTGCCCATAGATGTGAATGTGAGTGTGAATAATTGTTTGGGTCATGAAACAAGCAGCTTGCCCAAGGTGTACCTTGCCTCTGGCACTATTACCCACCGACCGCTCCCAACTCGACACTCCTCCATAAGAAACCGGCCATATAATGTCATGACGGACTGCGCGTTTGTTCTCTTCTGCATGTTCTGCGCACTTTCGCTTTCTCCCTGAAGCTTAGCCGTTGTTTTTGAAAGCTTAATTTTCAAGAAACGGCAGATGTTTACTTTCCAGTGCGTCTTGAACTATTCAGCCTACGGTGCGCTGTGACGGAGACTCTCCGAACTTCGTCTTATACCGCTGACGGTAAGTTCCTTAGATCACTTCTACAGAATGTTTGGTTACAGGCTGTTAAACGAAGCAGCTATTCGGCTGTTTGTAATGCGGCTGCGGACCATAGTGGAGAAAGCAGGTCCGTAGAAAGTGAACGGTGAATAAAACAGTAACCAAAGTCCTGTTCAAGCAATGCTTTGTAACAAGAAACAATACAGACTTTTATCTAAACCAAACTGATCTCTGCAAAAACTTTGTCGGATATAATTATTAGATTTAATAGTTTGGTATTGATGACCAAGGGGAAGTTAATTGCACTGTGTCTTCGTGGATCTAGAGAAAGTATATGATGGGTGCCAAGAGAAGAGAAGTATGTGTACTGAGAGTAGGGAGAAAGTGGAAGCGAGCCTGGAGAGGTGGGGGTATTCTCTGGAGACAGAATATGTGCGAGAATGACAGGTGAGGAAGGTGGGAAAGTGAGCATAGAGATAGTGAAGGTAGATGAGTTTAATTACCTGGAGTCAAATATCCATAGCAATGTACAGTGCACAAGAAAAGTGATGAAGTCGGTGCAGGCAGGTTGGAGATGAGTGTTAGGGGGATTTGTGACAGAAAGATAATAGCAAATGATTCAGATTCACCTAACTTCATTCGTCCCATGGATGCTGTTGAGAGTGAGAGTGATAAGAAGGTATACAAAATGGTAGTGAGACCCGCTATAATGTATGGTTTGGAGATGGTGGTACTGACAAAATGACAGGAGACTGAGCTGGAGAGTTGAAGATGTTAATATTGTTATTAGGAGGGAGGAAAGAGTACATCAGAGGGTCCGCTTTGAAAGACAAAGTTAGAGAGGCAGAGCTGAGGATATTTGCAAAGGAGAGAAACTAGATGTACTGAACAAAGGATGTCGAATATAAAGCTGCCAGGGAGGAGGAGAAGAGGCAGACCTCAGAGAAGATTCATGGATGTAGCAGGAGGACTGGCAAGGGACTGGAAAGGGAGCAGCTGAAAGAGGGCGGCGACTTTAATATGCTAGCTGTAATAAAGTCAAGATCATTCCTTTGAACAATTTTCCATAAAACTGTAGTTCTTCAGTGGTCTCTGCATATTATATGAGTCAAACAACAGGGCCCTGTTCTGAAATGATGAAATCTGAGATGACTAACTCTGAGTTTTGACTTCCTTAAGAGTTGATTAAAATTAGTTCAATTAAGTGAGCTGATTCAAGCACATCTGTATGTAATGAGTGAAAGCTTTCCGTCATCAGGCAAATAAAGAGCTGAGCCCTCACTTTAATCTCATGGACCAAGAAAGTTGAATGCTTATGGTAAATGCTTTCATGCAGAGGAACTTGCTGACAACCTGACAGCTGCCTATCAGTGTTGGAAAGATGTATCCTATAGATTTTGTAGTGAATCCACAATATACGGTCGTCACTGTCTCTGTTCTTACAGGCTGTACACCTTAAACAAGCTGCAGGTGCAACAGCAAGTGAAGACTTTGTCAAAGAACATCTGCAGGTAGGTTCCTGCCGTAAACCCGCTTCCTGTAATACGGACCAGGGAACCAGAAACAACAATTTTATTTTATGTCCTCTTGTTCTTTATGCTACAACTTTACTTTATGCTCACTCACCCCAATATGTTGTTCCTTTAAATATTTTTTTTCTTTAACCTCCTAGGACCTGGCATCCACATATGTGAACATCACATTTTGGGTTGTCTAGGCCACAATACTAAATGTTGCTCTACAAGGGCCTGATATCCACTGATATCCACTGATATCCACTGACATTTGTTTTTAAAATTAAAAACAAATGTCCTCATATGTGCATATGAGGCCCTTGTAGGGCAAAACCAGGTAAAAAGATAATTCTTTGTTTTTACATCCATCGGGTCCCATTCAGCCCAAATAGCAAAGAGAAATTAAAAATGCATGCCATGAAAGAGATCAGGTCTTAGGAGGTTAATTATGATAAACAAACAACAAGATACTACTTTGTAACCTGTACCGTAAGGTTTTAATATCCACATGAACCAGGTTTCCTGCTGCTCACTTACATATTTTTTTTCAGATGTTCTCCTGCTGTTTTAGATCATACAGCTCATCTCCTTGCAAATCTCAGTGAGACGGTCTTCAGTTCAGGAAAGTCTTCATTCTGCTGTATAAAATGACTTCAGGAGGAAATTCTTTGACAGCTGCAGTGTTGCTGGTAAAATATTTTTCATACAAACTTACAAAAAGCTTCTTTTTTTTTAATGTAACTAATTCATACTTAATATTTTTCCTTGTCTGCAACTATTTAACCCACTCAGTATTTTCTGAATCACTTCTGCATGTGTTTAATTCACCTTGTGAATTACATGATGTAATTTCCCATACTGTCTACTTTTCCTTTAAATTGATATCATAATCCTCACTATCTTCCTTCTTCACTCATCGGCTCTCATTTTCAGGTTGTTGTGCATTTCATTTCATATCTTTCTTCTTTTCCACCTCCTGCTCCTCTCTGTTAGTTCTCAGTTTGAAGCGTGCTTCTACTTTTAAATGTATTCCTTTTTCTTTGTTTTCAGTTAATCATGATGAAAGTCTTCAGTGTCCTCACTCTCTCGTGTTCTTCAACAATGTATCAAGCACAAGACCTATGCTGTCAAAAGTGTCCTGCAGGTAAGATCCAGCTGAATGTTAGAGGCTGATTTTACTTTGGTTATTAAACATGGAGTCCTGCTCTTTACTGTCTCTCTGTATGTAAAAGTTCAACTTCATACCTTTATAACTCTAAAGATTTCACAGTTTATATGAGTAAAAACAATATGCATTGAAAATAGTCTGCCGTTCTTTTATTATAACAGGAAATCGAGTCAAGACAGATTGCACAGAGACTGCACACACTTCCTGTGTGGCCTGCGAGGGTGGAACCCACATGGATAAGCCCAGTGGACTCAAACAATGCACTCACTGCACAATCTGTGACCTAAGTAGGTTTTTATTTATGAAACTAGGGAAGTTGTTACTGCATGTTCTGCTGTTAATGTGATGTAAGAATTAATACAGTTAAAGATGGTTTGACATTGATTTACAACATGTATGACTGCATGTAAATGAATGTGACAAACTGGCGACATGTTTAACACACTAACTGATTAAGTAATTATGCCTCAAGATATTCCACATGAACTCATGATCAGCTCTCACACTCTGCGATATGATGTTGCCTCCACTTAACCTTTAGATTTCCACCTAAATAAAATGAAGCATCATTTCATTAACGTTTTCTATAAATGTATTATTTTAATTAATATGTCAAATCATTCAATCTGTCAATTATTACAAAATTTTAGTAAATCAATCAAAATAATCTTAAGTAACTTTTGATGAATGACATCATAATGTCACTACAGCAGTGACCCCTCTGGCTCATTCTTCACCAATCCCTAGCATCCTCTTCTCTCACACCATCTCTCCATCTCTTTCTTCACCACATCCATGAATCTTGTCTATGCTCTTCTTTTCCTCCTCCTACCTGAAACCTCCATCTTCAACATCCTATGTCCAGTGTATATTCCCTATCCCTCCCTGCACGTGTAGAAACCATCGCGGCCTTGTCTCTCTAAGATGTGTCCTCTCTACATGCTCACAGGTTTTGGTCTGAAGGAGAACAGGACATGCACATCAACATTAGATACAGTTTGTAAACCAGAGGATGGATTCTACTGTGTTGACGTCGCAGCTGGTAGCTGCATGGCAGCACACAAACACAGGCAATGTCAACCAGGAGAATACATCAGCCAAACAGGTTGGTTTCTTATGCTTGTAGTGTAAATAACCTGGATGAAATAATCTGTTTGTTACTTGCAGTGGTTTCTGAATGAGGTGTTATTAACTTTATAGTAAAGTTTAGAAGGATCATATTTGTATTTTTAAATTTTTTTAAATCAGAATCAAAGGTGGAGTCACCTGGCACGTGTAATTACTCCGATGTCACAGTCACTCACTGATCCTACGTGATGTACATGCTGAAAATGGTGTAAACATCATGTTTGTGCAGGAACAGCCTTCAGAGACACTGAGTGCTCTGACTGCAGCAATGGGACATTTTCAGATGGGACTTTAAAGTTTTGCCGGCCACACAGACCGTAAGTGAAGCTTTACAGCAGATACAGACACGTCTGATTTGTTCCAGCAGCAGTGATTGTGGCACATCTGTACATTTTCCTGTAAAGTGTCTCTCTGTCCTTCCAGATGTGAATCCCTAAACCTTAAGCTGATAAGACCAGGAAATGCTACAACTGATGCTCAGTGTGAAGAACAAGATCAGGATAATGTGGTCCCAATCATCATTGGCTGCTTGTTGACGATTTTAGTTATTGGCATAGTTATAGTTATAGTTATTTATGTCAAAAGAAAGACTCTGTGTCCAAAAAGAGGTGAGAATAACAGAGAACAATGAGAATGGTATACTCACTGATAATATATATAATATATATTATCAGTGAGATAATATATATAATATATATATTATATATATAATATATATATATTATATATATATTATATAATATATATATATAATATAATAATATATAATATAATATTTTACACTAATTTCTTTCCGCCTGCAGACGTGCTGTAACTCCAGTTGGATGCTGAGACATCGTGTTTGCAGTGAACAGAAAACTACAAACTTCCCTGATTCACTGCTGTCCGAATTATTACCTGGAAACTGGACGTTATCTGAAGACAAAAGAATAGAAGATTCATAATCTTTACTGCATCATGATGAACAAATGGATGCTATCACAGGAAGAGTTTAGAGTATCTTCTAAACCTTTCCAGTGTTTTTCTAAAGAATTTCTTTTTTAAAAAAAAGAATTTTATTTTAAAAGTTTTGAACTTTAAAAAGTATAATGATGATGCTAACTTATAATTCAATTGAAATTGTATGTCACAATAATTTATGTAGTATATTATTAATATATACTATAATAATATGGTATAGTAAAGTATATAAGGTCTCAAAGTCCCGGCGGGTCTTTCTGCATCAGAAAATTTTTATTTTATTTTTTGGATTTTTTTATGTGGTTTTTAATGGACTGTTGGATAAGTACACATGTTTTTTTTATGGAGATTTTCATCCCAGATGTGTAACCTCAGTTTCAACAAAGTCGGGACACTGTGTAAAATGTGCATTTGACAATAAAGAATGCAGTGATTTTCACATCTTATAAACCCAAATTGTATTCACAGTAAAATGCAGAACATATATCAAGTACTTAAACTAAGGTGTTTATCATTTAATGAAAAATACTAGCTCATTTTGAATTTTATACCATCACATCTCCAAAAAGTTGGGAAGGGGGGAAACAAAAGGCTGACAAGCTGAGTAGCTAGAATCCGATATCAGACAAGAATGGGACAATATTCCTCTCCCAAAGGTCCAACAGCTGGTCTCCTCAGTTCCCAAATCTTTATGGACTGTTGTTTAAAGAAGATCAGCTGAGAGTTCTTGATTATATTAGAAGATCTCTGCTCATACTGAGAAACTGAGACTGCAGGCTCATGTGTTGAGACTTGTCAATCACGGGGTAGCCACTCCTCTTAAGAATACCATATGTTTGTCTCTACAGTATCCAACATGGTTGACCACAAATATGAAATATTTAATGCAATGAAACCATGATCCAATTTTAAAACTGATTACTGAGGTTATAGTATAACTGAGCAGTAAGGTCATTTTCCCAAAGGTTTCTGTACAATTTGATTTCATTGTGCAACCAAAGTATCCCCCTGCTGGCCATTGTAAGGAATGCATATTTAAGACACTGCATTAGGCTTGACTTTTAAGAGACACTGAGCCCACTCAGTCGTTTTTATCCACTTAAATGGTGTGTGCATGGCTGATTTTACCTCTGGTGGGCCACGTTTTCATGGTATAAAGTTACGGTCCAAATAGTCCTGCAGACTCCAGTGTTTGTCTTGTCATCTCACAGATTATGTGACCTTATACAGCAAATAGTCAAAGGAGCTTGCAAAGAAAAGCGTCTGGACTTCTTTAAGTTGCTTGAAGACGTTTCACCTCTCATCCGAGAAGCTTCTTCAGTTCTGCAAATAGGAAAACTTTGTCTTTATCCACTGACTGTGACATACTTTTGCTGATGCTAGCACACCTGCAAATTATTATTAAAACTGGAAAATAATAATGAAAATATCTGCTCGTCTGCCACTTTATTGGCCTGATCATTTCAGTCACATGACAGCGACTCAGTTCATTTAGACATGGTGAAGACGACCTGCTGAAGTTCAAACTGAGCATCATTTAAATGCCACTGTCATGAATCGCTGTGCGGCAGGCAGGAGAAGGACCCAGGATGCAGACTCACAGACACGGGGATAAACTTAAAGAACACAGCTTTAATGCTGGCACGGCAGAATACAGGAAATACAGAACTAACTGGGAAAAAGTAAACTAACATTCGCAGGAAGGCACAGGAAGATCCACACAACATGAGGGACGACGTCACGCCGAACAGAGGGAGACGCAGACAGAAATACACAGAGGGTTAACGAGGAAAGTGGGAACACACGGGGAACACAGGTGACACTGATAATCATAACGAGACAGGGCGGGGTGAACTGAACATGACATGTACGGGCGTGAGAGTCACAAAGTAAACAGGAAGTGCACAGAGGTTCAGACAGGAGGAGAGAGAGCACGGGGAAAAACACAGACATAACGGGCTGGGGAAACATGAAACAACCACAAAGGGAGACGAGGGCTCATAAATACATAGAGGGCACACAGGGGGAAGAGAGAGCACGGGGAGAACTTAGACATAATGGGCAGGGGAAACATTGAATAAAACATAAGGAGAGACGAGGGCTCACAGATACACAGAGGGGCACACAGGGGGTAAAAGCCATGAAGGGAAAACACTTAGGGAACAACACAACAGGGCAACTCAGAAAACATGGCCTAAGCAAGGAACAAAATACAAACATACAAGGAAACTAAGAACACTGGGCCAACATGGCCCAGGACCATGACAGCCACAGTCTACCCGAGTATTGTTGCTTACCATCCTTATCTTACACCATCGTACTTGCTGTTGTTGTCCATGTCACAAAGCTCAGATCATCTCAAAATGTCATCTTGAACATGGAAAACAAGTTCAGTGTAACTCAAATGGCATGTGGAGTCACCAGAGTTCAGTCAAATTGAGCATCTTTGGTATGTGGTTGAACAGGACATTCACATCACGCATGTGCAGCTGTGTGATGTAAAATGCCCTTTGTTGTAATGCCACAAAGGATTAAAGCAATTCTGAAGGCAAAAGGGGGTCAAACCGGTACTAGGTACTGTGTACTTAATAAAATGTCCCGTGAGAGCTTAAATTTAACGAAAAAATTAAACTGCTTTGTTTTGACCACTGGTGGCGCTGTGGAGCAAAGGTTTGATGAGCGGGTCCACGTTCATGTGAAGGGCATGTCACTGTGGCCTTTTTTTCCAATACTTTAATTAAATTTATGCACATATTACAATCTCTCGTTGGGAGACAACATTAGTGCAACAACATCTTGAATAGGTTGAATAAGAAACCAAACGAAATAGGAAAAAAACAAAAAAAAACAAAAAACAAAAAGCACATATATACATATACATAAATATATGAAGGCCATTTTTATGACATAAAACAGTTTCCTTTCTGCGATCACTTTAACATACATGTGGCTTACTTAGTACACCAAAAACACAATCATTAAAAGGATAGAGATTGAGTCCCATTGTCGCATATCAAAGCAGCCTCTTTACATGAATCCCTCAGTAATTCTAAAGATGACAAAAAAGATTTTAATTCAATTTTCAATACAGTTATGGAAGGTCTTTTACTTTGCCATTTGCATTTGTGTATGTGGTATTTGCCCATAATTATCACCACCTTGTGTAGCATGGACAGTTCCTTAGATGGATCACCATTATTATATAAAACTTGTGTTCGAGTCAGTGGGGTCATCCCATCTATTCTTATACTCAACCAGTCTACTAGATCTTGCCAAAAGTCAGTTGTTACTGAGCAGGAAAAAAACAAATGATCAATACTTTCCACATTTTGTGAACAAAATCCACATGGCTCTACCTCAAACCCAAACCTTTTTTTAAGCATTTCAGCTGCTGGGTAATATCCATTAATTATTTTAAATTGCATTTCTTTGACTTTGGGGGGGATGGGCCATTTTAAAAAGTGCGTATATTTGTTCGTTATTTTAACATTACTCCCTTTTAGTTTTGTGTTACTGTTAAAGTCGTGAAATAATTTGTTTTTAAATATCTTGTTCATGGTTTTATTATTACAGTTTTTATCCGTCAAAGGAATCTGGTTTAGATGTAAAGAAGGTAGACTAATTTGTGCCTTAGAGTAATACAAATAACCTTGAATCAAACTCAACAGAGGTAAAGGGATTGCCTTACAAACCTTGTCATATTCTCTAAGGGAACACTGAATGTTAAACTTAGCATTAAAAACACCCACTGAGAGAAACTGACCCCTTTCATCAAGTAAGTCTGTTATAAAGATTATGGGTTTTTTTTCAAACCACTCTTTAATAAACAATGACTTCTTATTAATTGTAATTGTTCTGTTATTCCACAAGGTGGAGCAATGTGGTGAAAAGTTATGGGCAAACACCATCTTCCAATAAGACAAGACCTGCTTATGATATTCTGACAGTTTCACAGGCAACTTCAATATATCAAAATCACATTTCAGGAGAAAATCCAACCCTCCCACCTTTTTGAAAATATTTTTTGGGATATGGAACCATATGGAGTCAGGTTTCAAGAGGAAGGCTTTTATCCAGTTTATTTTAAATACTCCAACCATTGATTGAAAATCAGTTGACTTTATACCACCTTTAGCGTAATCTTTGACAAGTTGTGATTTTTTAATGTAATGTGTTTTATTGCGCCAAATGAATTGATAGATTATAGAGTTAATCTTTTTAATACTTTTCGGGGTAATGTATAGTGAGTATGCTGGATAAACCATCTTTGAGACGCCCTCTGATTTGGATAATAGATTGCGTCCAAAAATTGTAATATCTCTCGTCAACCAATGATTTAGTGTTTTGGACATGCCATCAATTTTGTCTTTTAGGTTTTTTGATTCTCTAGTGTTGATGTCTTTGTTTAAATAGATGCCTAGATACTTAACTTCATTTTTCACTGGAATCGTCCTCATGCTATTTTCCAAACAATCATAAAGTGGCAAAAGTTCACACTTCTTTAGGTTCAGACACAAGCCTGAAGCTTTAGAAAAAATTGAAATGACATTCAATGCTTTCTCGAGTATTGATTTATCCTTTAAAAATATTACTGTGTCATCTGCAAACTGACTTATTTTCAGTTCAATATCAAAAATGTTTATTCCTTCGATGTCTGAATGGTTCACAATGAGGTAAGCCATTAATTGAGTGGGGCACACTGTGGCCAAGTTGACAGGGTGTTCTAGGAATCCATCCTACCCTACCCGTTGTTTCTGCGCATGCGCACAACACGAAATCCAGTGGCGAACCGTCCTACCTTTGTGAATATGAGCTAGAAACATACTCTGATGGGTAAAGTGCCAAACCATGCTACCTTTGTGAATGTGACCGACAAGCATAGTTTAACGGGTAAAATGAAGTGGCAAACCGTCCTGGCTTTATGAATATGAGCTACAAGCATAGTCTGATGGGAAAAGTTAAGTGGCAAACCGTAATACCTACTTAAATTTGTGTTGGAATTACTCTGTGACAACAGAAATGTGCATAAACTACTTACGGTAGGACGTTTTGCCAAAGTAGGACCGGTGGATGCTGGCTTTCTCACTGAACTACAGGTAAAGACCAGGTATATGTGGATGCAAACATGCCTCCATATATTAAATATATACATTTTTTTTAATTAGACCTCATGAAAATGTACCCAGAAAATGGAAATAGGAACATTTCTTTAAAAACAAACAAACAACAAAAACGTGCTAATTAAAGTAAGCTGCATGCTCGGTTTTCACATTGTCAGCATCTTTCTTTGTCTTAATTCAGGGTCTCTTTGATTTTAAAGTAAGAAAAGCAGTCAATCCTCATCTTTGACAGGCTGGAGGCAGAAAACACTCATCATTTGATTTTCCTTTCAACAGTCTGATCTAATAACTGGATAAAGTGAAAGTATGGTAAAAAGAATAAAGCTTCTGCACTTAAATTCCAGCATGACATCTCTCACGCTGTATAGCCTTGAAACATAAACAGAGGGGGTGAGTGTGAGCAGCTGTCTCCATGTAAGGATATGTAGCACTGGGAGCTGATGTGTTTGTAAAGCTGCCATTAGAGAGAATCTGCTGTGACTCTGACATTGAATCCGTCTGATCAGGTGGATAAATGGCTTATTTCAGCCTTTTCTATTTATTCGAAACCTCTTAAGTCTCCAGACCTGTCCTGGAGACCTTGCTGATCTCCAGCTGCCAGCAAACAATCATCTGAACATCTCTCTTTCTCCAGTGACGCCTGCGTCTCTAGCGCTCGTTCGCAAACGACCCAGAGCTGCCCCTCCATCCCCCCTCTAATGTTTTCTTATTGGGAACAGTCCCGCTGAGACGGGTGTGTCAGGTTTACCATCTGTAGGTCTCTAATCGCAGCTTGGAGTTTACTTTCTCTTTTCCGTCTTCTCGGTAAGCAGCCTACATTTTATTTTAAATTTACCGGAGATTTAAAGGGTTGTACTGCACGCTATACCGACTGATAGACCGTATAAATTAATCTTCTGGTTACCTCTTTTTTTCCCTACAGTTAATGTGAATTTTAGAATATATTTAGATTCTCTGTGGTGTAAAACAAAAACTTTTTTTTGACTTCTTTCAGAAAAGAAAAAGGTGTTCCATCTCTGTAGTACTCCACTTAACATGACAACATAAATTAATTTTCATTAAATGCTTATATATATTATATTGCATGTTTATTTTGAAAAGAAAAGAAAAGAAACTGCATAAAACATGAAATTACGTTTTAAAGGTTATAATTGGGCCTGTGTCTGAAATCAGTCTTCACATGTTTTTTTCTTAACTTCTAAATGTGTATAAAGTGGATAGATTTTTATTTTTGTGTGCCTGTGTGTGGCTTTTCTGCCATTGTATGCCTCAAGCTACGTTTGAGGCACACAATGTGTTTAAATAAAGGATTTAACAATACAATTAAGCATCGGCACAGGACACTTTGTTAGGTATAATCTGTATAATGTATAATCTAATAAAATTAAACAGGACTGCTCTACCAGAGAGTCGCGTTTCTGATTTACTTTTTATTTGTTTTATTTTTTTGATCACGTTGACATTGAAATGTTAATAAAGTAAGTGGAGCATTCAGAATGCATTGGGCAGCTTTCAGTGCAAGTGCAGTGTGGTAACAGAGAAGAGAGTTGACTTTGAGCATGGCATGGTTGTTGTTGACAGGATCTGAGTGTTTAAAAAACTGTTGACTGGAATTTTCCTGCACAAAATTGGATGATAGAAGATCGTAAAAAACATTGCCTGGTCTGATGAGTTTATTCCTGCTGCAGCATTTGGATGTGATGCTATCAGTTAAATATGGAGCAAAATCTTGTGTGGATTGTTTTTACCACCCTATTGAATCCATGCCGTGAAGAATTAAGTCAGTCCTGAAGGTAAAAGAGGGCCTAACTCAGTACTTGCAAGCTATGTGAAGTAGCGTGTAAATACAGTATGATTTTAATAGAATAAAACTGTTCAGTATGCCCTCTGGGACGTGATAGAGCGGAAGCATTAAACCAAATAAGTTACATTCCATCTCTGTGCAACATCAACATCAGCACCCCCGCCCACAGGTTGGATTTTTATCTTGTTGTTTTTTTGTATTTGAAATTCCTGACATGAAATAGTCTGGAAGCCCCTCCTGCAGACTGAAGTTGCACTAACCAGCAGTTTTAAGCTGAGTTTTATTCATTTGTCATTTCTGATGTTGGTTTATGCTGTTGGAATTTTCCACTTCCAGAAAAAAATTGTAAATTATCACCAGCAATAACACACCACCGTCTTGTCAGCTCTTATCAAACAGTAACTCTCGTGGGATGGTAGTTCCACAGAATCTTTCCTGCTCCTTCTGATTTCAGTTTAATTAAACAGGTGGGATGAAACATGCAGTTTCAAACATTCTTCTGTCTTCTGTTTCCACACAGTGCGGTTGTTCACTGACATGACTTAAAACAACATTAAACATTCCTAAGCGCTGTGTAGACGCCTTCTGTGAACACTCACATGTTTGACAGCTATTTCCTGCATTAAGTTACAGCTTTACAGTCAAAAATAATCTCTGAAGAACAGTTTTATTCATCCCTGCTTGTCTTGTTTGGGTTTTTCTTTTTTGTTTCTTTTCTTTTCTTTTCAGAAAAAAATGACAATGCTTTCAGGGTTTGTCTTTGTATTGCTGGTCCAAACTGTAAACCTTCAACTTACACCTCGAGGACCCAGACCAATACCGGGGCGAGGTGACAGTCCAGAGCCAACGGTACCTCCACTCTTGCCTGAACCCACACCAAGACCTGAAGGCTGTGAAGGTGAAGGTTCCCTTAATTTCTTTCTGGGTTAAAATAATGGTAATTTTTTTTTTTTTTTTGACTTTAATTGATTCAGCTGTGAAAGTATTTGGATCCTCTGTATACCAAAGTAATCTAGAGTCAAATGTGAGGATACCTGTGTGACAGCATGCAGCTAAAGCTCAGCTAAAGGAAGCACAGCAGTAAATTTGCAACAGAATGGCTGAGAAAACCAAAGAATGGAGCTGTTGCAATGGTACAGTTAATGTCTAGACCTTAATCTGATTGAAATGCTCTGGTAGAAACAAGCTGTGCAGAAGGAAATGCCTGCAAACCTCAGTAAAGGCAATGCTGTAAAGATAAGCGGCCAAATTTTGTCGACGATGATGTGAGAGACTGATAAAATCATACCAAAAATCATTACTTCAAGCTATTGCTACTTAAGGTGGTTCTAATAAGGTGGTTATATTAAGATGGTTCTATAACCTGAAGCAAAGGCTCCAGCTCCTATGTGCTCTTTAATTTCTACACGTTTTAGCGAACATGTGTTTTCCTCTGCAAGACTGCACAATCTTAAACAATCTTGGTTTGCTGTGCTCAGCTAAAAAACACAAACAAACAAAAACTAAGCCAGATGATTGACCAGTTATTTCCCCTCATGTCCCTTTTCAAAAAATAGCTTCAGTCATTTTTGCACAGTGACCACGATTTACATTTATAGACTTAAAAAAGAAAAACACGACGTCCGGTCAGCAAAATTTGAATCTGAGAGGCCTGTGCTATCTATTTAGCATGTAGTAGTTAGATCTCTGCAGCACAACACATAAATGTCTTATAGTCCTCACATTTTTCATCATTTTCATTCTATCTGTGTAACCTGGCAAAATCAACCAGCCCAGGACACAAACTACACAGATTAATTTGCTGCTTTTTATTATGATGTTTCAAGTATTAAATAATTAGGGTGAAAGTGATGCATTTCAGCATCTAAAAACAATTTCATTATTTTTCTAATTAAAAGTAACAGCTGTCTTCTCCTCCAGCAGGTATAATCGACTGTCCCATCAGGGTGTACTTCACTATTGACACCTCAGAAACCATCGCATTGCAGGAGCCCCCACCTGGCAGCCTGGTGGAGAGTATCAGAGAATTCACAAAGATCTTTGCCGAGAGGCTGGCTGATGAGGAGTACAGGGGCCATATCCAGATCACTTGGTCCATAGGTGGGCTGCACTTCTCCCAGAAGCAGGTGGTCTTCAGCCAGCTCACAACCAGAGAGAACTTCATCAGGAATCTCGCTTCGATCCGATACCTGGGCAAAGGCACTTACATCGACTGTGCCCTCAAAAACATGACTCACCAGATGACCCAACATTACACAGAGACGAAGGCGGTTCTCTTCGCTGTGGTCATCACTGATGGCTACGTGACAGGAAATCCATGTTCAGGGATCAAGGTGATGGCGGAAAAGGCCCGGGATCAAGGGATCCAGATTTTCTCAGTAGCAGCGTCCAAGGAGATCGATGAATTTGGAATGAGGGAGATAGCGAACTCTCCGTATGAGCTGTTCCGTGACGACTACATAGCGGTGGAAATCGTTGATGGGAAACCAAGACTAAGCACTAAAACCATTGATCGTATCATAAAAGCAATGGTGAGCTGACATCTTTTAGCCTTAAAATGTTGTGTCAGGTGACTCTCACTGACTGCTGTCTTTTTTCTCTTTTTTTTTGCAGAAATACCAAGCATATTTACAGGTAAGAAGGTTACTCATTATGTTAAGTTCCACATAATGAGTGTATGTGCAAGTAATCCCTATTAGCCACAAGCTCAGGATCCAACCCTGTCAGTTTCACACATTTTTTGTACTGTTGGCTGTTTGTGAAGTCAAAGAGAGGATATGTTCCCCCCGCCCACTTGCCTTTCAAATACTCTCTTTACCAAAGACAACCAATCAGAATAAAACTGCCACAAAGGGAAGGGGGAAGGAGCTAAAAAGGCTTGTTTCAGTCACTCATGCAAAGCTGCTATAAGTCCAAGACTGAAACAATGAAGTTGGAAATTAGCAGAATAGCTTCCTTTAAACAATTCTGGTATTTAAAAGGCTTCAGTCTTTTAATATTGTTTTGTTTTTCTCTTCCATCTCACAGTGTTACAAACCAAGATGTTTCGAGAGTCCTGGGCGCCCTGGACTAAGAGGTCCCTCAGGTCCAAAAGTGAGACTTAAAAACTGAATTAAAGTCAATAATTTTTATTATTGCTCGTGCCAATGATTCATCTTTTGAAATGCGTATGTCTCTGGATCTTTATAGGGCACAAAAGGAGACAGAGGCCCTCTAGGGCCAAAGGGTGAAAGAGGAAGACAGGTACCTAGAATTTACGTCTAGAAACCTAAATATATTTTAAAAAGTGCATTGTTATTTACTGAGTTATATATTTGTTACATTTCAGGGTGATCCTGGCATTGAAGGTCCAATTGGACGACCTGGTCCAAAGGTTTGCTGAGCCCAACTCGTTGATGATTTTATTTCATTAAAATTAATTAAATTATTTAACTGATTTAATTAAAATTACACGATGTATTTTTAATCTCATTAATGTGTCCTTTTGTGCTTTTCCGTAGGGAGAGGCTGGTTTAAAGGGTGACAAGGTAAGAGTTAAAATCCTTATATTTCTCATTTCTGTTCATTTATTAAACTGAAGGAAGTGTTTTGGGGGACTAATGGGTCTGTTTTATCTCAACAGGGGGAAATTGGATTAACTGGAGCAAAGGTAAAAAAAAAAAAAAAACAGTTTAATGCTTCATCTTCGTGCACCGCAACATCCAAAATTAAGAGCGTTTATGCACTGAAGTTCATTTTATCTCTTCGCTAAAGGGTGTTGCCGGTTCGACTGGCAAGAATGGAACTGATGGGCAAAAGGTGAGTGTTTACGGTGAGATTTTTACTGTAATGGTAATCTGATTATAAATATACTGATATTATATGAATGCTCCTTTGAAATCTTCAGGGGAAAATTGGACGAATTGGAGCTCCCGGTTGTAAAGGTGATCCAGGCGACAAGGTAAGTCGAGCATTTAATATTTATTTGTATGTCTTTGTTTCATTTTAACAACTTATATCAGCCATACAGCTGCATGTATTTCACTGATTCTCTTTAACATTGACTTTTTCTAGTATTGTTAGCATTTCTGGTTAAATGAACCACTGAGACACTTTTTATTTGTCTCTAATAGGGACCAGATGGCTACCCAGGAGATGCTGGTGAAACTGGACTATTAGGTGACAAAGGAGAAAAGGTTTGAATTAAATCACAATAATCTAATCATTTCGGTTCATACTGAAAGAGACAGAGTGTTATTTAGAGTGAACAAAAAAATATATTCACACGATTGCATTTTGGTATGTGGTCAGTTGGTAATTTCAGCACTTGAGTCTAGAGTGAAGTATTCACAGTAATTAGATGGATTCTAGTGAAGTCATTTCCGTACTGTAGTGGTTATCACATTCACCTGATAATAACAAGCCCAACCTTTTCAGAAAAGTGGTCTTGTAGTAAAGATTGACCCTCACAAAGACCAAACAAAAATACATATTAAACCTTGTCTATCTAAAATAATAGTAGTTGGTTCACTTAACAGAACTTACTGTTTTAACCTGACATGCCAGCTTGTGCAGGCATTTGGTGTTTAATCTTAGCAGATCACAATTGAACTTAGCTGAATTGAATTGAACTCAGGACCTTCTTGCTATGCGCCAAAAGTGCTAACCACCATGCCACCAGATATATGAAAGGAAAGTACTGTCACTAGAAAACAGCGTGAAATTTTCAGTGTGCTTCTTAAAGGTGGCACAGCAGAGCCTTAAAGAACCATTTCTAATATTTCTTTAGCTTTAACAGGTGTCAGAACAGCTGAACGATGTGATCTTCTAGGATTAAACACCAAATGCCTGCACAGGCTGGCCTGTCGGGTTAAAACAGTAAGTTCTGTCAAGTGAACCAACTACTATTATTTTTAGTTGGGCAAGGTTTAATATGTATTTTCTTTTGGTCTGTGTGAGGGTCAATATTTACTTCAAGACCACTTTTCTGCCTATGTGGTGCTGGTGCTACAGCAACACATTCATAGATGATTCACAGATACCGTGATTCATAACATTTTGACTGTTTATTAAACAGTCAAAATGTGCTCTGATTGCCAAAAGGTACAAGCACCAAGAAAGGTCAGAGAAAAATATTTAAAGACCAGCTGTTTGGAGATCTCTAAATCACCACACGTCTCCTTTATCTTCTGAAAGAGAAAGAAAGAAGTGTGTACATTATTGTACTTTATTGAGCCCTGTGGGGAAATTGCTCTCTGCATTTAACCCATTCACTCAGTGAAGCAGCGGGCAGCCATTGGGCGCCCGGGGAGCAGTGTGTAGGGACGGTACCTTGCTCAGGGGTACCTCAGGGTAGCTGTTAAGGGGAATCGAACCCCCGACCTTCCGATCATGGGGCAACCACTCTACCTACTGAGCTATCCCTGCCCTGCAGGTCTGGACTGTAGTCAGATAGATAATATAAACCCCAAACTCCTTTTAATAACTGCTTTACCTTGAGGTTGACAAAGGTTTTGTGAAGGAAAGAGAGAGTCTCCTTTATCATGTCATATTAAATTTGTTGCCCCCCATACACACACACACACACACACCCACTGCTGCTCTGTAGATGTGCCCCTGTTTCCTGTTACGCTCATACTGCAAAATTTTGCCCAGCAGCAGCTGCATTTCTTTTTGCCTGTTTTGCGTGTTTAACCTTTTCATATCTTTTATTATTAGATTTTGTCTTCCTTTGAAAAAGTACTCCTCTGCTCCTAGCAGACCTATCAACACCACCACTTTCATGGGAACATGCCCACAGCTAGATTGGAAAAACCTGACTGAACTTATCCTGTTGATAAGGACTTTGTGTGACTGCTTAGCCAGATTAATGACTGAAAGATATCCATGATATGTTGAATTTGCTTGGTAGTGCAGCCTCTTGCTGTTGTGCTAATAAGAGCTTTAGATTATGATATTATGTATTGCCTTTCTGTGGCAACACGTTTGCCTCAAAATTGATAGATTAGGCTTATGTGGGCTGTCTGACCGTTAATTGAAGTATAAACAGAAAAGCCCTCCACCAAAAACACTGTCGTGTTCAAGACGAATGAGGGAACGTGAGAGCAGCTTCAGCCAGTGAATTAGAGTTTAACAGCTCTCATTAGTTAAGGCACTTCTGTGACACTGAGATGTGCATTGATTTGTGGGTGCATTTTAAAATATGCCTGTCACAACGGAAGCAAAAATCCAAATCTTTCAGTTTGTCTTCTTAAAGGATTTTTTTAAAAAGCTATAATTAGGTTTTTGTCTTTTTTTAAATTGATCTTAAAAATACTTGTCTGTATTGCATGGCACGTGGTGTAGTGGTTAGCACTTTCACCTCACAACAAGAACAGTCCAGAGACATGCGTGTTTGGTTAATGGGTGATTCTAAATTGGGCATCGGCATGAATATTAAAACAAATGTCACAAATTCCAGAACTCCTAATCTGGACATGCATATCACAGAGAAGCTGAACATTAGTCTGAATAGCAGTTAACATGTGGCCTAACATGTGCCACCAAACAGTGTGCTGACATGTTAGCACCTTCATCGTGCTGTATTCATAAACAGGAACCCCCTCCCTTTTCCAGCCATGCAAACATAACATATGTTATGCAGTGAAATGACAGCACATAAATACAAAGAGGAAATGCTCTTTTTTTCATAATTAAATCATCTGACATAGCTGACGGCTGCAGCAGCTCGGCAGACATTTTTTCGACATTTTTTTTCTTGACATATTTGTGTTTATTCTGTCAGTACATTCAACATGTACAGCTCATGCAGATGTAAATGTTGATACTGATGATTTCCGTAATTATGCGTCATGAATGTAGCCAAAGCACAGCTCAGACTAAATATTTGGGCTGTGTGCAGACATCCAGTCTCGATCAAAAGTTTAAGACCACTTGAAAAATGACCTAAAAAAGAAAGAAATCATAATTTGCATGGTTGGATCTTAACAAGGTTCCAAGTAGAGCTTCAGCATGCAACAAAAAGAAATGGGGATGAGCCGGAAAAAAATTTGAGCATACAATTTATTGAAAACAATGTTTAAACTGTCTGATCAGTTTAGGACCACACCTCAAAAAAACAAACAAACAAACAAAAAACCACTGTAACCTGCAGGCACTGTGTACCCTAACGTTCTCCTGTTGGAAAACCCAGCTGTTACCACACAGACAATGTTGCTCTCTGCAACATCTGGACATAGCCAGCAACTGTTTGACACCCCTGCACCTCCTGAAGCTCCATTGTTCCACTGAAGGAAAAAGCACCCCAGACCATTAATGCGCCCCCTCCACTGTGGCGCGTAGAAAACATCTCAGGTTGGATCTGCTTGTCATGCCAGTAAGTTTGGAAACCGTCAGAACCATCAAGGTTACATTCTGATGTTTATGGGGCTCCAGTCAGGACCAGTAACGGCCTTAATTTGGTTCAAGGACTGTCCAGTGTCTTTACAGGCAGGCAATTGGATCCTCCAGCTCAGTGCTGGTGAAATTTCTTTGGGTCTTCCACTTTTTGACTTTTTTGTTCCATAACGCTAGGAGTCATTTAAGAAATTCCAAATGACAGTCTTACTGCGCCCCACCTCAGCAGCGATGGCGTGCTGCAAGAGATCCTGCTTATGCAGTTCCAGGGGTGCACATAAGTGAGCTGTTTGAAGCCAGCTCATTTCCTGCAACCACTTTTCCAAGAATACGTGCTTCTTTTGCGGTTCTGACTCCTTCTGACATTTGTTTGGAGGTGTAGGAACACCAAAGTAATTGCTTAAAGGAGCTTGCTTCTTCGACATCTTTAAGAGTTCTAAACAAATGTCTGTCCTCTTCCAGAAAATCTTATGTACGCAAATGCGCGTTGCAACTTCTTATCTGGTGCGTGTCTTTTATTTTGACCACGCATGCGCACCTGCGGACCACTTATGTGCACCCCTGGCAGTTCAACATCCCGACCACATTCAAAAAGGGAACATTTTTTTTGCCATCAGAACGTCATGACAGTGTGACTACCTGACAGAAAATGACAATGAATCCACATTTTTGCACAGATTTGGCCTTTGAATGGCATGTAGTTATACATTTTTGATCAGCTGTAAAACATTTTAAGCGTTGTTTTCAATAAATTGCATGCTCAAAAAATGTTCTGTCTCGCTCCCATTTCTTTTTGTTACATGTTGAAACTCCACTTGGAACCTTGTTAAGATCCAACCATGCAAAATATGATATTTTGGCATTTTTAAAGTCTTAGATTTTTGATTGGGACTGTATCTTTGCCCATGCTCACTCAACTACAGAATCAATGACTAGACAATCAGACATGACCATTTTTTTCCTTATAAACTTATTTTATTATCGTGGCTCAAGAGTTGGCAGTTCGTCTTGTAATCGGAAGGTTGCCGGTTCGAGCCCCGCCTCCGACAGTCTCGGTCGTCGTGTCCTTGGGCAAGACACTTCCTTAGGGACTAGTAAAGCGCTATACAAATACAGGCCATTTACCATTTTTTTAGAGTTCACTGAAGCTCAGTTATTAATAATGTTACATTATGTCCAGTTATGTATTTTTTGTGGCTTTTCTTTTTGATTGTTTTTGCATTTGTTTAGGGTGACACAGGCCTTCCTGGAAAGCCAGGCCCCCCAGGCCCTAAGGGTAATCCAGGTCTGAAGGTAACCTTCAAATTAAAAAAACAAGTGGAAAAAATACTGAGCGCACAACAAAGATTTTTCTTTACTTTAAAACTGAATGTCTGCTTTTTAGGGTGAAAGAGGAAACCAAGGAAATCCAGGACAGCCTGGACAAAGAGGGAGTCCGGTACAGCCCTGAATTTATTTTATTTTATGATTTTTTTACATGTGCACTAAACCGATGTTACAAAACCAACTCTCAAATTAAACTGTTGACACTTGCAGGGGAGAAAGGGTTCACCTGGGGCAAAAGGCGAAGAGGTATTTGACTCGTGTTTTTACTTGGAAAAAAAAATCCCCATTTGGAAAATAGTTAAAAGAAATTTACTAAATAAATATTCATAGGGGAGGAGAGGAAACCCGGGAATAAAGGGATCACAAGGAAACACTGGGCCAAAAGGGAAAAAGGTAAGCTTTTGTCATTGTTTTTTTTAATGAATTGTCTTATTGTATGAATGGCATTTCATTTTCCGCTTATTTTTAAGCAAAATTGCACCATTTTAGCTGCTGGTTTGAAATACTGTGAAACACTGGCTTCCTTTGACCTTTTAAGAAAGATGAATTAAGAAAGAACTTTGAGGAAGAAAGTCTGAAGTGTGCTTGTGGTTTTTAATTCTGAGGAACTGAAATAGTGAAATCCCAACTACTATAACACAGTTCTGTCTTTCAGTCGGTCATCTCAGAAAAATTCCTCAGACATTTCCCTGAGCCAGAAGTATTACCTCCCTGTTACTGTTGTGTCTTGTATATATTGGGAAGTAATTAATGGTTTGGTATGAATTCTGACACATTCATTTATTTTGTGAGGGAGAACGAGGCCCGGAGGGAAGCAGAGGTCGGCCTGGGGAAAATGGACTCAAGGGCGCTAAGGTGAGGAGATCACGCTGTGGGTGGATTTTTGATGAGCAATGACTCAGAGGCTTCCCAAGAACCTGGCATGCCTTCATTAGACATTCAACACTGGAGCCATGCTTTCATCATAAAAACACTTATTTTCCAGATGAAAATATCAGAAACTATACAGTAATTTGAAATGATTAGCTTGAAACTGCCAAATCCACATCAGTGAAACTCATCCTGCATGTGCCTGTGTGGGCTGGAGTCAAGGTCGAGTCCAGTAAAAAGGGCTGTCTGTTATTTTCTCTCTCTGACAGGGGGACCTGGGACTACCGGGACCGAGGGGTCAGCCAGGAGAACTAGGCGCCCCTGGACGAAATGTTTGTTCCTTTATAACTTTATCATCATTGTCATCATCATTGTTACTGAATTTCCCGGAGGAAGCCACCCGAGGGATTAATAAAGTTTCATCTAATCTAATCTAATCATCATTTTCTGCTTTTTCAAGTAGATTCTTTTTTTATTTGAATTTTATCTTCTGTGGCTGCAGGGCACGACGGGAGATCCTGGAGATTCAGGACCAAGGGGAGACATTGGGCCACTTGGACCAAAGGTAAAAAGAAAGTCTGAGCATTTCTGTTCATGATTATCAGTAAATAATTTACTCTCATCCACGTTGTTTTTCTTCTAAAGGGTGACAGAGGAAGGCAAGGTTTCAGCTATCCTGGATCAAGGGGACCGCCTGTAACAGCTTTCTTTTTACCTCATAAAATGACCTGCATGTCTCAAGATGTTTCTTCTTGAGGCTAAAGCAACTCTGATATTTAAAGGGAGACAGGGGTGCACCAGGTAGGAGAGGACCCAGAGGGAGCAGAGGTGACTGTGGCGCCAAAGGAGAATCTGGAAATAAAGGGCAACCAGGAGCGCCTGTAAGATGCGATTGTTAAACCACTGATGATGTACAGTTTTACTTTTATAGATGTTTGCACTCATAAACAGGACAGGACAGAGAGACTTGGCCTTATCCGCTGCCTACACTGTTGTCCACAGAGGCTTTAAGTCAGCAAACAAGCCAACGAGATCCTTGATTAAATTCATGTGCAAACTTTAAATTTCCTGTTGTCCATGCTGTTCTGCTGCAAAAAATACCTGAAAGTTGGTCCACACATCCCAAAAATTGTCTTCTCACCTCTTGGAGAATGTGAACCTACAGATGGTTATGACAGCCAACACAGAGCAGCGAAGCACACAGCACTGTGTGACAGCACGACAAAGGGGCAAGAGTAGACTTAGAAAACAGTTGGAAGACACAATCGGAACAAATCAGGGATAGCGAGGCAGGGAATTTAAACTAGATACAGAGCACAAAACACACAAGACAACCAAATTAAGACAGGAAGCAGCTAAACATGCAGACTCATATGCAACACAAGCTGGAAACAACCAGAGGAAAGACTCGGGGAACAGAGGAGGATCACAAAGGGAACTAATAAATTTAAACTCACCAACAGTGTTGGTCAAGTTGCTTGAAAAAAGTAATCAGTAACTAATTACTGATTACTTCCCAAAAAGTAATCCCGTTACTTTACTGATTACTTATTTTCAAAAGTAATTAATTACTTACTTAGTTACTTTTTAAAAACACGATTTACAACCTGAAGAGGTGATAAAGCGATAGATCTTTCAGCCCAATTCTACTTTTTCTGCATAATCCATCATACAAAATGTAATCAAATGGAAAAGTCTCTTTTTTTAAAACTTGTTTTATCAGTTTTAATCTTTTAACTTTATGCATCAAGCAAAAATTTAATTATATGCAACATTCTCTGACTTGAATAAATTAGTTTAACATTTAAACCTATTTTCTGCACATTCCAGGACATAAAATAAAATGTTTTTTTGTGTTTACACTCAGTCTTTCAAATAGATGCAAGTAAAACACAGCAGAAAATAAATAACATCAAAGACTAGCGGTCCTGTTGCTCTATTTTCACCTGTAAAGCAGGAGTGGGGTAGGCGGAGGTTTACCCTGGTGCAGGTGTGCTGCAGCGATCAGTTGAAGAATCCACGAGTTTCTCTGTGAATTTCCCATTACGTCATAGTGCACTCGGTGCTTGTTTAGGGTTTTTTTTTCGTTGTAAAAAGAAGTTTTCTCCCCACGCACAACGGACACTAATGTTTTTGTCACTTTTTATGGAATCAAACTCAAACTAAGGTCAGTACTTCCACGCTTTAAACGCTGCATGCACGCTCATACTCTCTCCTGTACTCGATATATGATCCATTGTTGATCTGCACACAGCTGTTGTCATGAACGTCGCACTTGCTTACATCACTGTCATGAGACATTCTCGCAAACAAATCACGGTTTTAGTAACGCAGTAACGCAGCGTTCCTACGGGAAAGTAACGGTAATCTAATTACCGTTTTGCAATAGTAATCCCTTACTTTACTCGTTACTTGAAAAAAGTAATCAGATTAACGTGTTACTGCCCATCTCTGCTCACCAATAAGTGAATGAGGTACTGAAGATACAAAAACAAAGAAAATGAAAAGCATCTGGGAATATGATAAACAGAAAGCCAATATAGAGCAATTCCTTATTAAAACTAAAAGAGACAAGAGCACTTAGAGTGTCCAACAACCCCAGAAGGGCAAGGTTTATAGATTTTCACATTTAGTGTGACCTTGACCTGATTTTCAACAAACCCAAATCAGCTCAAGCTGTTTTTGCTCTCTACAATCACACAAAATGACCCAATTACCACGAGTATGTTTTCGCAAATTACATTATATTAAAACGATGCACAGAAATAACACGGGCAGAAAGTAATCAGGTGAAAACATTTATTTGGTCATTTTTTCCTTCTTTTTAATTTTTTTAATGAAAAGTTTCATTCCACCTCCCCGAAACCAATAGTTCATTCTGAATTCTGTTTGCATGGACCGTTTTTATTCTACCTTAACCAATCAGAATAGAAAGCTCGGTGTTTCTGGAAATAGATGTTGCTGGGGATTTTTTTCCACCTTAAACTAAGCATTATCCACCTCTGTTGTGTTGTAATGGAGGCAAAAACGTAGCTGACGAAACTGAAAATATCTGCAGTGCACGGCTGCAAGTCATTTGAGGTTAAGTGTTAAAAAACAAATAAATGAGGTTGAATTTAGTCTCTGGAGTGTGAGCATATCACTTTGTCTTTGCCTCACAGTGACAGTTGTAAAATATGGCAAGGTAAATAAAAAATATGTATGAATTAGGCCAAAGAACAATGCCATTTATGCTGCTGGATATTTTACCAGGTGCTGTTTCCTGTTCAAACACATTACAAATGATCAGACCACAGCAGTCCCACAGGATCACATGACACCAGCTGCATGGGTGTACTGTGCCTTAACAACAGTGTTTTTGCACAGCTTTCAGTGTTTTGTGAGTCATTTAGGTTTCATTGACTGTAAAAATGTTTGTATCTAGGGTGAACCAGGCCAGTCGGGGCCGCCAGGAGAAAGAGGGCCTAGAGGAGAACGTGGGCCTGATGTAAGCTACAGCCACACAGATAATGAGCTGACCATGCATGCAAGTTTGAGATCCAGGTGCATTGTTCTGTGGTGTGTGTGTGTGTGTGTGTGTGTGTGTGTGTGTGTGTGTGTGTGTGTGTGTGTGTGTGTGTGTGTGTGTGTGTATAGGGGGATCCAGGACCAGCAGGCGATTCTGGGCTCACTGTGAGTAAAATTTTAAAAAGACTGATGTATTTTAATGCAAGAATTCCTTTACTCACTTCAGTGTATTACTTTAATCTGCACACATGTCACTGCAGGAATGTGATGTCATGAGCTACATCAGAGAGACGTGTGGTTGCTGCGGTAAGAAAGTATAAGCACTCAAACACAGCTTCATAAATGTGGTGTTTAAACGCGCTGATGGTCTTCTTGTTGTTTGTCTCTCAGACTGCGAGAAGCACTGTGGAGCTATGGACATCGTGTTTGTAATTGATAGCTCAGAGAGTGTCGGGCTGACAAACTTTACCCTGGAGAAGAACTTTGTTATCAACACCATCAACAGGCTGGGATCTATGGCACCCGAACCTACATCAACAACAGGTAACGTCAAGCAAGCAATCGTTCTACAGATTTACCCAAAAGAAATTAAAATACACACCAATCTTCAGTAACACTGTGACTCTGCAGAAACAACTACAGACTAAAGTATTTCAAATCGTGCTACATAAAAATGGTTGATTAATATTCATGCTGAGAACACAACACCAAAACAACAGTTTGTTGTTGTTTTTTGAGCAAGTTGCTAAATACCCAACAAGAGAAAATGAATAATATTACAACTGTGATTCATCCAGGGATGTTTTACTTGTTAAGACTACAGAGCCACTTGTCACTTGCTGACATTATAAATTATGATTGGAGTAAAGCCTGCAACCGCCGTGCTGCTGTAAATGCATCGGTGTTACCGAGTAACCCCTAACAGATTTATCTGTGATGCTTTTCCAAAAAGATTTACAGAAATAATAAATGTAAAAGTTTGACTTTTAGACTGATTAAAGATGTGTGTATCTCCTAGGCACAAGAGTTGGAGTTGTACAATACAGTCACAACGGGACCTTTGAGAGCATTCGTCTCGATGACCCAAACATAAACTCCATGACTGCATTCAAAACTGCAGTGAAGAATCTGAGGTGGATTGCTGGGGGCACCTTCACCCCCTCTGCTCTGAAGTACGCCTATGATAACCTCATCAGGGACAGCAAGAGAGCCCGATCCAAAGTGTCCGTCGTCGTGGTCACAGACGGCCGCTTTGACCCCCGAGACGACGACAATCAGCTCACATACCTCTGCAACGACCCCGCTGTGGTGGTGAATGCCATCGGGATAGGGGACATGTTTGACACCAGACACGACAGCGAGACTCTGGTGTCAATCGCATGCAACAAGAAGGATCGGGCTACTGAGATGAGGCGCTACAGCGATTTGGTGGCTGATGAATTCTTAGAAAAGATGGAAACTGTCCTCTGTCCTGGTAAGCCTGTACCAATAATCTCAGCAGCCTGACAGTACTAGTCCTTGTGTGTTTGTCTAACCTATGATTTCTCACCAGATCCAGTCATTAAGTGCCCTGATCTCCCCTGTACAAGTGGTGGGTTTTATTCATAGTTATATGATTGGTTTATGATGAAACGCACTTCAGGAAGTGATTGCTCTTTTTTGTTTCGTTTCAGAACTTGACTCAGCACCTTGTGTTGCGAGGCCTGTGGATTTGGTATTTCTATTGGATGGTTCAGAGCGTCTCGGGGAGAGAAACTTCCTCCTTGTTCGTGAATTTGTTCAGAAGGTTGCAGACAGGCTGGTACTGGCCAGGACCAGGACCGATCGAGAGCGAGCCCGTCTGGCACTGATGGAGTTTGGCAAGGAGTCAGAGAATCGGGTGGCTCTCTCTCTAACACATGACCCTGTCCAGATTGTTAACAGTTTAACAGCTTTACAGTATCTAGATTCTTCTTCAAGCGTGGCGCCCGGCATCATACATGCCATCAACAACATCCTGGTTAGAGGAAGCGCCCGGCAAACGAGGCCCAATGCAGAGATTTCATTCGTTTTCATTACAGATGGTGTCACTAACAGCGACAACCTGGACGAAGCGATCAGTGCCATGCGTCGTTACGAGGTGGTCTCCACGGTGATTGCCACAGGAAGTGATGTTGATCAAGAAGTCCTGACAAAGCTGGCTATGGGGGACCAGCACGCCATCTTTAAAGCAGAAAAATTCTCAGATTTTTTAAGGTCCGGTATGTTTGATCGTTTCATCCAGTGGGTGTGTTAGAGAGAGAATGCTCCTGTGAGCCAATGCTACAGCTGTTAATCCAGCATTTTCAAGGATAATTAAAATTTATTTCAACCTGATAGTATTTTACATTAATGTGGCTGTTGTGGCTCTATTGAGGAAAGCATCCTACAGTGAAACAAGACTGTGCTCTCTGCAGCTTTATACTGGGTCATAGTGCAGTCCTTGATTTTACCCTCTGAGGATATCTCAGATATCTCTGAGGATATTCTCCATCTTTGAGACCATGCAGAGCCAAGAGCCAACTTCATCCTCCACTTTGTTTAACACCTCACATGTGTACTAAAATTTAAATTAAAACAAAACTTTGACAGGATTTTGTTTTAGCAATTTGTAGAAAATCATCCCAACACTTTCATTTTTGGATGCAGATGCAATTAGCAACAGGTCCACTCCAGGCAGCTAAATTCTAAGCTTAGGTCAGAATCAAAAGCAAAAGTTAAAAGACTACATTGTCTGGATAACCTCAGGAGCTCGCGCTTGTTTCCTCTTGAAGCTTGTAGAGCTGCAATGGCCAAACTGATTGGGGAATACACAAGGTTGAAATAAACTAGATTTCTTCTTTAACCCATAGACAGTATATAAAAGAAACACAGGCACCCACTATGTTTGAAAAGTGAAGCCATGTGCCATACAACTGAGGGTCTCTAGGTGCTTCCTTGTTCTGTCAGTGGTTAAAGTAATTCATTGGCAGCTGCAGCTCAAGCAGAATTTATGGTCCCGCAACGGTGGTGCGTTCACTGTCCGGTAGCAATCCAAGGATGGCCTGTCTGCCTGTTGCCAGATGGAGGCAGTGTGCAAAATATGTGGTACAGCAGTCTGTGGGTCACTCTAGCTTGTGCTGCTGTTGGTACATCAGACAGCCGTGGAGAAGAGCAACTTTATAACATACAAAGAGCTGAAGTGAAAATTAGTGTTTAAAAACAATGAAAAGTGTCCAATGTCTGTGCTTTTCATGTTGTATTCTTCCGCTAGCAGTCCCTGCTCTATTCTGGCCCTCTTGTCAATGAATCAACATTCGGCACACGCTTGCATCATCTGCTTCTAGACACGTGCAGTCAGAATGTTGGGAGGCCTGCACCGGAGTGTGTCTGGGGTGGGTGGAAAAGAAACGTGTACACAGACGGACAAATTTACAGGACCATAAATTACACTTTGCCTTGTGTAACTCAATTTAAGTGGGACTAGATTTTTTTTAATATACACTATATTACCAAAAGTATTCACTCACCCATCCAAATCATTGCATTCAGGTGTTTCAATCACTTCCATGGCCACAGGTGTATAATATCAAGCACCTCCATATGCAGACTGTTTCTGCAAACTTTTATGAAAGAAAACTCTCAGGACATCAGTGAATTTCAGTGTGGTACCGTGATAGGATGTCACCTGTGCAACAAATCCAGTTATGAAATTTCCTCGCTACTAAATATTTCATAGTCAACTGTTAGTCGTATTATAGCAAAGTGATGACAGGGACCCAGCCATGAAGTGGTAGGCTACATAAAGTCACAGAGCAGGATTAACAGCTGCTGAGGGTCATAGCATGCAGAGGTCACAAACTTCCTGCAGAGTCAATTGCTAAAGACTTCATGTAACCTTCAGATTAGCCCAATAACAGTCTACAGAGAGCTTCATGAAGAAGGTTTCCAAGCACAACACAAAGTGTCAGGGTTGTTTTTCAGGAGTGGGGCTTTGCCCCTTACCCTTTTAATGCCTCAACACAAAACACAAGATATTTTGGACAATTTCATGCTCCCAATGTTGTAGAAACAGTTTAGGGAACACCTGTTCGCAGTGCACAAAGTAAGGTTCATAAAGACATGGATAAGCGCGTTTGGTGTGGAAAAACTCGTGAGCTGTGGGCCAAACCTTCTCGTCCAACATCAGTGCCTGACCTCACAAATGTGCTTCTAGAAGAATGGTCGAAACTTCACATAAACACACTCCTAAACCTTCCCAGAAGAGTTGAAGTTGTTACAGGTGCCCAGGGTAGGCTGACAATAATAAACCATTAAGAATGGGATGTCACTCAAGTTCATATGCATGTGAAGGTAGACGAGTGAATACCTTTGGTATATAGTGTATATGGATAAGTGGGACAAAACCTTTTCCATTTTGAACCATTGTCAGCATACTCATGGCCCTAATTAAATTGGCATTCCCACCTCAGAAAAAGGGTTTTTTCTCCAAGAGTTTCACCCTTTTTTCCAAATATGGTCACTTCTGGCTCCAAAGTGCTAAAGTCAAGGATTCAACATGGTGATCCACAAACCAAAGGTTGGCATTATGGTGGCAACGTTCTCTTTTTTTTTTTTTTATACAGTCTATGCTTTAAACACAAAACTGGTTTAGTTTGCTATGCACTGTATAATTTGAAAATGATGTCACAGCATTGTGCTTTGCTACATCTTGTCAGAAGATCGATCAGTATTTTCATACACAAAAATATAATGCAAGTCATGCGCTCTTAATCAACCATAAGGCTTTTAATGATTTTTCATAATAAACTGTCAGTTTGTTGGGCACTGCATTTCTGTCTTCTGTAAAGTCTATAAGGGTTTCTTTATTTTTCAGTGCATACTGTAGCCATAATTACTACATAAGTACCACCTTAAGACTCACAAGAACTGCAGTAATTTTTAAAATCTCAAACAGAACACAGAAAGCCTTTGCCTGAAGTATGCGGAATATTTTTTGTAATTTCTAAAGTGAAGTACTTTTAGACAGCATGTGTAAACCACAGTTGATCCATTAAGTGCAGAGTTACAAAGTATGGCAGGACTCCAAGTGGGAGTGAAGGAACAATGGACGGCTGAACTGGTTTGGTCTGGCTGGACTGAGAGCGTGCATTCTTTTAATTTCTCTGGAGTCCACCGCAAACACTCCTCTTCCATCTTTTTTTCTCTTTACATCATATCCAGCTGCACAGAGAGGAAAAAAAAAAAAAAACATGCAACCTCTAAGAGTTTATATCTGAGAGCTCAACACATCACACACGCCCCATGTAGATACACAGGAAATGGTTTTAACACCATTCGAGTCACAACAGTTACATAAACACGTATTTAAATAAAAATAAAGAAATGTCAGAAATAAAAACTGCACGCTTACCAAGTCATCAACATCTCCAGTATCTTCAACTAGTGCAGGAGCTGCCTCCTCTTTCTTCTCCTCAGCAACCAGAAACTGAGAAAAAAAAAAAAAAAAACAGTTTCAGTCAAAGAAAGAGACTAAAGATCATCTCAAATTCATACGTGTACCAAATTCAAATTAAAGTCACCTGATTAGCTTCGGCTTTGGAGACCGAGCTTCCTTCCACCTCATCCTTGCTGATCAGCGTTAAACCATCTGTTGATCAAACTCAATGTTAGATACAAACTGCCTGAATTTGAGGCAAAACTTTTTTTTCTCCCCGCAAAAAAATAAAATGAAAAAAATCACCATTTTCATCAGAATATTTTAGGTTTGCAATGTTTCTTTAAACAATTTTCCTAGTTTTTATGAATTAACAGTTTAGGAATTGCAATTATTTAAATATACAGGCCCTCGATTCTAAAACTAACTCAAAAAAAATCAAAACTACCTGGTTTACTAACATAATTTTAAATATAAGGATTGTTTTCAATACTGAAAATCCTTTAAAGCCAATAGATTGAAGTCTAGAAGCTTTGGACATCACTAAATGCTATATTTCCTCCCTTGAGATGATCTGCTACACCTTCACCTCAACAACCTTCAGTTGCTGCTTTTTTGTTGGTCTGTCTGGTTTCAGTTTTGTATTTAATAACGAAAATCTGCTTTAATGAGTGACTGACATGGTGACTGATGTGGCCATTGTAGACTTATCCCATTTCTTTCCCTTGGGAAACTTGGGTTGCTTTTGCAGTTTGCTTTTTTTGCAATTTGCTCTTCAATCAGTTTTCAGCATTTGACAGGATCTGAGCAGAGATAATGAACTGATCACTCTGTTTCTATCAGCAATCGCATCCTCAATCAACAAGTGACCACCGGCATAAGACTGCCTCCACTATGTTTGACAGATGATGTGGTATGACCTGTCCCTCGTTGTGGTACAAATTAATCTTGTTTTCATCTGTCCAAAGAACTCTGCAGGCACTGTTAGGTGCTTCCTGACAAAGTCTAATTTGGCCATCCTCTTCTTGAGCATAAGAAGACAAAACCAAGTTGTAAACCCTCCGTTTTTCCATTCATGAAGGCATCTCTTGATTGGACCTACTTCCTTCTGAGTGTTCTTGACTTGGTTAGATATTGCGAAGTTGGGAGAAACACCACAGCTCTAATTAAAATGGCGTATCATACCTTGAACGAGCAGTTCCCAGAACACCTCTAGTCCTCTGTTTGGGATGCTTCCTTTCAGGGACTGAAGGTAGCTATTGTAGTGTTCAGCATTTCCCAGCTGAGTACGAAAGATAAAACATTTAAATTCCGTTTAACAGTCTTGAAAAAACTCTAATCTACATACAGACACATAAGCAAATAATTGTGTGTTCAAGAAAAGAAACAGAGTCATAATCCTATTAAGGCTCATAATCCTAAAAACGCCAAACCAACAGCAAACACCGCATCATCATTCGCTCCTCCAAAGGAAGAGCAATGTGAATGTTTATTTACCTTAACGGATTGCTCTCTGAAAGCCTGGATACAGGTGATGCTTTTCATGTAGTACTGTGTGTTCTTGTTGCTTAGCAACTGCTCTATCCTGTGAGTCAGCTGCTGGCAGACTGGAAGGACATAAGGGTCACCGCAACCAAACAAAGAGATAAACATAATTACAGGGGCTGTACATGAGTGATTACGGTTTATAGTACAGGCAGGAAAAAAATAAATAAATCAATAAATAAATTCTGGAGCTCACCTTCTCCGAACGGAAGAATTTTCTGTTTGATCAAAGCGCGGAAGTCTCGAGCTGGGTCAACACTTCCCACCTGGTTAGGGAATGAAATGGAAGTTTTAAAACGTGTCAGTTAAAAAAATTGATGATTATCCAGAACAGATAATAGTTATCTCCATCAAGGACACTGCGTGATGTCCTGCTGCTTGTTTGTTGACGAGAATATCTGAATAACTTCTGTCATATCCATCCATGTGGATCCAGGTGTTTTCAGGATACTTCACCACTCCACGAGAGGGCAAAATTGAACATTTTGTGCATTTTATATGTTCAGAAATACTTAAGTTTAACTGTTAAGCCACTATCTTGATGCTGTTATCATGTGATCAAGAAGATCCAAAGACTTAATTCATCCATGCTGTAGAAGAAATTTTCAGCCTCTCTTATAATAGAGATCAACTGGATCCTGGATAAAAGAGGCCCTGTAGCCTTTACACAATCTGCTGGAACAATGTGTTGGAAATATATTCATGTGACAACTTTATCTTAAACTAATTTTCCTCCCTATAATGGTTCAGTGAGCTTTATCATCAAAATGCCCATCCACCAACAGAAAATACTGCCACATCTCAAAAGACAGCATGTTTTTTGGAAGGATGGAAGAAGAGCCATTTAAGTACCTGATAGGACAGACAAACAGGAAGGACCGAGCTTGCATAAAAGCAAGCATGAAAGGGGCGAAGTGCACCAGCGGGAGGGACATATGGTGGACAAAGTGGAGCAGGTGTGACTTAATTTCTGTTATTTGTCTCCTCTTTTCGTTCCTTTGTATGTAGATTGAAAAAATATTCATAGGGGAGGAGGCTAGCTGCAGCTAGGGCTGAACGATATATCGCATTTGCGATAATATCGCGACATGATCAAGTGCAATTTTCTAACCGCAAAGGCTGCGATTATACTGCGATTATAAGGCTGTCCAAATTACTACCATATCCCAGAATTCATAGCGCGGCCCAGCCAAACTCCAGTTTCCAGCAATGGCGGCCGCTACTAAGTTTTAAAATTACTCATACTAATCTTTCTGGGTCACAAAATAAACTTTTAACATATTTTCAGGCGAGAAAGTAGTTGTGTAAACATCAAATATCTGCTCGGTTTATCAAGATATCCCATATTTGCAAAAGTGCTTCGACGTTTTCAGAGGCGTCTGCTACCCACCAGCTCGACAGCTAGCCGGGAGCTCGAGGATTACTGATGCGGCCGAGAACGGCACAACTCCCGGCACATCATTTTCAGATCACCGCGGAGTTTCGCTGCTCGGGTTAAACGTAATATATAAGTCACTTAGACAACCTAAAAATGTTATTGTTGGGCTTTTTTCAGTGTTTTGTTTGTTTGTGAGTAAATCGGTTTGGCTGAGATTAAAGTTATTAGATTAGATAAAATAAAACTTTATTAATCCCCCGGGTGGGTTCCTCCTTGGTTTTCACACAGCTGACTAAACGTCAAACAGAAAACTTATTAAACAGAAGTATGAGACAGTCGAGAATTTACACCAGTGTCTGGTTATATTTTAGATAGCAAGGAGCAGACGGCCGAGTTTATTAAACTCCACCGAGACAGCGGTGACGCTAATCAGAACTAGCCTTCTGATTA